>NC_060259.1:23148811-23773811 GCF_921293095.1 Ischnura elegans
GCTTATAGTCAGAGTAACTCCACAAAGTAGACTTCAAACCAGCCACAATTAAAGATAAGGAATTATAGCCCAACGGTGAGTATGCTAAGGTGTCTATGGCTCGGTGTTCTTGGAATTCGTAATGAAAATCCTAGTTTTTGCTCAAATACTTAGGGACGATCTCTACTATTCATTTTCTATAAACGAAGGAAAGAGTTGTTCATAGGCGTGATGTAAACAGGTATCCTAATATCCAAGTAATTTCAGTGTGTGCCTCATCTGTGAAACAAGCAGGTCGTTAAAATTGTGCACGACAAGCCATATAAGGCTGAAGGTTTTAGACTACCGTTCATCAAGAAGTACCCCTGAACACGGATATAAGGCATAAATGTGAGATAACCTAAGTAATATTAGGGTTAGAGCAATATAACTCACGCTTGTTGAGATACTCCAAAGAGACCATGTAAAGACTTGATCAGCAAGAGGACGTAACAAGAATGAACGTCATGGAGGAGACCCGCTGATTCGATAGAACGTTGAGACAGACAATTTAATGTGAGTAAAGAGGGTAGAGCGGCTCCTAAAATGAAAACATGACGAGAGTGCCAACGTATCAGGGGAGCTGTCTCCAAACAGCTGAGGACGCCGGAACTAACAGGAAAATTAATGAATATAGTGAATCTTAATGGCAAATTATGATTTATTTGGCATTCAGTCCATGCCCGAATGTGCTTCAACAGCTAAACAGATGCGGCGTTTATTTCCATCAAAGAAAAATGGAAATAATCAATCATTCTTGAATGCATTGCAACAAATTTATACATTCTATCATTAACACCACTAGAAGTTTCACTAGATAGCACTTTTACGCATCGATAATTTCCTATACTAATACGTCCTAGTGACGATAGTGTACTCCATCATTGAGTATTTGACTCTGGATCTTACATAATGATAGCTGAAATAAGATACGGAAAATAATGAGGAAACATAAATTAACAAATAAATAGGTTGTTCCTCGCTCGAATCAATAATACTCAAATTCAACTCATTCTAAATTCTCGTGCGACACTACCTCAGAAAAAATGAAATAATATATAGATTGTAGAAGATAATAGACAGAATTGTAAGGAGTTTTCAGGTAGTAATTTCTCACAAAAATTGGAGCAGTAAAACACAATAGGCGAGCAAAAACCCCATGGTTGATTCCTAATTTCAGCAGAATTCAGATATAAATGCAACTGAGTAACATCGCATTTATTTATGGAATTTCAGAATATTTGAATGTTTTATTTTCGGAGCATTTTCTCAACGGCTGGTTCCGATCAATGGCTCACGGAATTAATTAACACCAATAATATCAATTGATCAAAGTGCGACATTAAAATTAAATTCGCTAAAAGTCATCAACCTATGCATGGACTCTATTCAGGCAGAAGGCATGCAAAACAAAAACGTTATTCTAGGGTCAGGGCTGTAGACATAAATATGGGAACCTATATATCAAATTCCATAGAATTAAATGCCACAATTTCACGAGAATAATCGTCTATTTCTGGGAAATCGACGTTATATATTCGCTCATGAAGGTAACAAGTCCTAAAACGGATGAGCTACGTAGTTTATATCTAATTTTTGTAGGCATTTGAGCGAATACTGAAAAATAAATAATGTTACCGAAATTTCACAAAAAATCGATCTATTTTTGAAGTTGGAGTGATTTTAATGCCAATAATTTCTCCCCCTAGTCATCCAGATGTGGCTTTAAACGGTGTACACAGAGATGTATGGTGTATTACTTAAAATTACCAAGTCCGCAGCATTTCATGGCTAATTAAAGCGAGGTCACGCTTGCCAAATAAAGAAGTTCCTGCTACTGATTAAAGAAAAAATAGCTTTGGCGTCTTTGTCTGACACGGTAAATGCAATTTTTAGATGTTGAAAGAGTTTCACAAACGAGATATGTACGGCTTTGAAATACATTTCACGCAGGCCACCTTCATTTTTTAACGCTCCACGCTTTTATTCTCCCTAATTAGGAAAATCATCTCATTCTCCATCCTAAAAATGCCCAGGGGAGCATGAGGATAAAAACAACGCTGGAAGTAAACCAGCCATCAGAATATCGTTTTTGTACCTTATGCACGGTCACTAAAACAAAGAGGCTCCAAGACCATCACCCTACGAGATTTGTTATTTGGACGTACACCGTAATTCCAGGAGGAAAGGCTACTTCCATGCATCCAAACTGCCTGACAGCGCCTTCACTGCCCGAAAGATTTACGACGACCATTTCCCTCCGCCCCCTCCCCCGGCCCCCCACTCCTCTCACCCACAGCTATCTTCCCAGCCTTCCATTCGTTCCCAGCCGCTGCCGCCTCGCCCTCCGATATAAAAGTCCTAATTTGATTTCCCTGGCCGCTCCAAGTAGAGACTACGTGTGGCTCTGTAAGGCCAGGACACCCACGGGATAACCCCCACCCCCCATCTCTCCTTCCCCACCCTCTTTCTCCTGACACACACACTAGCCATGTAAGCCCCTAATTCTCCGAGTATGGTGAGGCTGGGATTCTAACGGTATTGTAGCAAAAACGGGGCTCATCAAAGAGAGAACGGTAAATGGCCACTAATAAGCGAAAATTTTCACTTCCAGGTTTGAGCAGATAAATGCAGGCTGCTATCTAATGTTACGACGATCTTATAAATTAAGCAATGCAACGAAAACACTACTCCTTAGTGAAATGGAGGATACGTTGATAAATTTCCTCTTTCTGTGAGAATAGTCTTAACCTTACTTATCAAGCATACTGAACTCGCATAACATAAGTCTCCATTATGTAAAAGAAACACTTGATTTTGTCGCAAGGGAAAAAAACGCTACTCCTAAGTTAAACGGAGGATACATTGGTAAAATTCCTCTTACTGTGAGATGAGTTTCAGCGAAGTTTATTGAGTTCGTTTAACTCACACTACACATGTGATCATTGTGTGAAAGAAACACTAGCTTTGGTCATCGCGGAGGCTATTTATCTTAACACAATGATATCCTTTACGCTTAGAAACAAGTAAAACTCCACGCTCTTTAATGAATCTCCTTCCCATAGATTAACATATTGCAGGATTTTCTGTCGACTCAATGCAAAAAACTGAAATAACAAGTAACATTCTTGATTAAGGTCCTTCAAAAAATGAAAATTTCTTCTTCTGTGTAATTTCAAACGCAATACCTCTACGGAGACTGTCAGCGGAAAATTTCAACACTCCTTTTTTCATGATATTGAAGTAATTTCTATTAGAATCATATCAAAATGAAATAAATCCAATACTGCACGCAAACAGCATAAAATGGAAGGAACTATAGTAAGGAATGGAAGTCCTACTTTCCATTTCTTACTATTTGTTGCAAAAATTACGACTTCATTGCAATTACAAGGGCTATTTTACTTGTCCTCCGTATCTGTAAAGCAAATTAAATAGAGTACATTCCGGTTAATTAGGACAACGGATATTAGGGACAGCCACTTATTTAGGATATATCTCCATTGATCTCCATCTCCAGGTGCTTGAACACTTATCCAGTTTACTGGGGTAAGTTGTGAGAGAAATCTACTACAACGGGTCCCATGTTGCTTTTTTTCCAATACTCGCGGTACATTTTTTTTCATCTTCAAAAAATATTTTTCTACATTCGCCTTTCCATTCAATATCCGAATCTTTAATGTCTTCCCTGCCCTTGTTGAAAGCTTCGACTCAATGAATCACAACATTTAAAGATAAATGTTAGTTATTTTAGTAATTTACATATTTTTATTTTATTTACAAATAAGTATACATTTAATTCCTCATTGAGTCTTTTTTTGTTGAATGCCATCGTCTTCATACCCATTCTTAAGGTAAGCTTCAAATAAATGGGACAATCGCTTAATCGGGGCAAAGTCTACTTGTTAGGGTGTGTCCCAATTAACTGGAATGCACTGCAATTGGACAAGAGCATAAGCTGGGATGGGTAATTACGGTCTTGCGGCCATGATATATGAAGGGAGTAAATTTTCGAGGAGCGCGAGCAAAAAGTTAATCGGGAAAAAGTGCCCAGGCAAAGGAAGGTTTGCCGAAGAAGTTAACCTTTCGTAAGTCGCCGTCACGTCCACACTACACACTCGCGCACACAGAGACGAAATCAAGTTTTGGGTTTTTACACCCGTGCCGAGGACCCTCTTGTCAGCATACACGTATACACACCCGGACGGTGTTTGCGGGAGAAATAACGGCTCGTCAGTGACCAGGACAGGCGCGCCATTTGGGTTTGTGAAGTTGTAAACCCATATGCGAACATTAATCCAACTCCAGCTCCCGACATGAGCACCAGAAACGATCTCTGGGATGGTGGACCACCTCTCAACCAGAAGAGTTTCAACATGCCCAAAATAATGTTTCTGCTACCATTTTGACTGTTTCCATATCTATTCTTCAACGAAAGTAATCAAATGTATTCAATACAAAGCACTATCCATAATCACACATTCAGCAACGACCACACTAGCTACTGCACTATTTCATTTCACTAGGGATACCGAGAAAACCTATAGCTATACAGAATAAAACCTATAAAAATGCGCAGACTCAAGCATTCGTGTTCTAACTCACTGAGTCTAGGCTTCATAGGAGCTGGTACGCTAATTGGTTATTACGTTAACCTTGAGAAGCTAGGAACGAATAATTGACGGTCAGGCTAGCGTCAGGCCACGAACTACATAAGCATAAAGACCAAAATGCATATTTTCCATTAAAGGTGTCACCTTTGTGCTCTAATTCCTCCGTAAGTTCTCTTTTTATTCCATAAAGTTTTTAAAGAATATTCAATACAGTTTAAAGAAAGTTAAAGTCAATTAAGTCTCTGAAGACAGACTAATAAATAGCGCATTATTGCATAATCACCTTCAATTCTAATAAATATCACGATAAATAATCATATATTATAGTAATACCTCACCTTCAATTAAATTATTGAATACAAAACAAATAGTAATCATAGGGCTCTTGGGAGATAAATTGAATATTTCATTATGATTTCCATATCCTTTGATCAGGAAAGGACCTTCTAAAGGAAGTATGGTAATGCCGATTATATTCCATATGGAAAATATTATCAATGAATAATAAGCATAAAAGAGAAATTTCGTCTACTCAAAGATAGGTTTATTGAAAAATGTAGCCAGTAGTGTCAAGCGCACGGATGCAAAACTTTTTTCAGCATTATTTAATGCTCTACGATGGCACAGAGGCTTGAAGAGATTACGAAACCCGCAACACATCCAGACTTTTTGTTCTAGTTCTCCTTCTCACGGAATGATAAAGATTTTTTTCCTGCCAACTTTTATCTAATTACGTTTTCCATTGTGCAAACCTGCCACAAGAATTAAGAAGCCGTTTTGTTAGCCAACAATTTCCATTCCAATGTAAATTCATGTCACAACCAATAATTTCTTCTAAAGCGAATAAAACTAACATTTTCCCTAATCGTAGGAATTTGTAGCACCCTACTTTTGAAAAACTACAATTTCAAATCAAAAGGTAAACTGTGTTTAATTCCACACAGAGTTATTTAGATTTTTCGACCTTTTCAGGTCACTATCAAGAAGTGAACCTTAATCGGAGTCAACCTGAAATAGTCGACAACGTTCAACTCTTTTAACACACACTGTGTGGAACACAGCAAAGGTTACTATTTAATCCATAATATCTTGATTCCACAAAGGAAAGTCGCAAACCCTTTATTTCAAACTACATTTTCGTTAGCCATCAAACAACCTTCATTCTCCTTCAGTCGTATCTACGAGGCTAGCGGTGAGGAGTCACTCCGGTCATTAGATTGATGATTAATGCAAAGTTATGATTAGAAGAAACTTGAATCTCACATTATTAAAAATAAAACCTAGCTAGCGAAGAATTTCATCGAACATATAGAATCCTATTTTATCCTTGATCGTATTTTTTTTAAGATATTCCAGCCCATACCGTAAGGGGAGCACATATTCTCGAGAATAGCCACCTCAAAATCCTGTGCGTCCGTGGATCTCAATTTGGGTTGATTTCCATTGAGTTTAAATTTTTGGCATTTGTTGAAGGTACTTTATCGATATGCAATCTTGCGGTTAGTTACTTGTCCCCTTACCAACGACCTTTGTACTGCTAGAATCTTTACATTTTAAAATGTGAGGGATAATATTGCAGGTAAATAAACTTTCAAACCTTGAAAATAATCTTACTGCTCACTTTTCGGTCATTTCCTTAGCCATCCTAATCTATTGTCATAAGGGATTTACTAAAATATGAGCGAAATACTAAATGCATCATAGTAAAATGTGTTGGCATTTACTACTTCATCTCGTAGCGGGAATTATTCTGTTGCTCATCATTCAATTTACTTTTCGGGTATCACGCTCACCTCGTTCATTAGGAATGACGACAGTGGCAAATCGTCGCACCCTTTCTTCCGAGTATTTATAGCTCGAGGAATTAAGAGAATGGTCAAGCATATCTAGACTAATAATTTCTTTAGCTACAGAAGAGTTTAATACATGTACTACGTCATATCGCCGCCGGCCTCGGTGGCGGCGGGGTAAAGTCCTCGCCTGCCAAACTAGTGGTCGTGGGTTCGAGTACCACCTCAGTAGGTTACCCCTATCTAGGGCACGTGTAAATGGTCACTTTGTTGTAAAATAGCCAATATATGCTGTATTCGGGAGGATGGAAACAATTAAATATACCATATTGTACGATTATAGCCGATATATAAGGACCAAATTCTTAATACAAAACACTTGTATGAAGCGTGTTAATGTCGAATTTTCCTATCCAGGTCCATGGACACACATAACAGGGAAGCGTAATTGTTAATGTCAGCGCCACTGTCGCATTCGAAAACAGTACTGCGGTAGCACTCAGATCCTTCTACTTTAGATGATACATATTCTTTAAATTAGTCACGGTGCCCTAACAGAATAAAAAATGGCTCTTAGTGTATAATTTACTAGTAGCGCAAATATAACAGATACTACTCAGTTTGGAGGAAAAAATGTCCTCGCTTATCACTAGTTCGTTTAGATGAAAAAATCGTCGGAGCTATCAACTGTTAGTTTCTTGACCTCTAAAGTTTATATCGTATTAAAATGTCTTTATTCAGAAAAACACGTTGATCAAAATGAAATTTTTGACGTCACATTCGATAACTAGTCATACTCCTTTGTTGAGAAAGGGTTAAAGTGTTGCATAGAGCGTAGTACAAGTCATAAACTGAAGGTGAAGGCATGCAAAAGTGAGAGCAAGAGTAGTTGTAGTCAGCATCTTCAACATCTTCCGATCAATTCCTTTACACGCCTTTCTCATGTTTCCTCGGCCCCTTTAAAATTGAATTATCCTAAAAATATTCTTTTGAAAAGCATATCTGCCAAAATCCTATAACTTTCCCCATATATGCACATTTCCTTGTTTACTTTAAGTATTTGGTTTAACTACTCCTTCTTTGCTTTTTGTAACGCATATATGACTCATTCCCTAAATTTTTCCAAGAAGTGATTACTTTCGCATGCACCTTTTCCTCCTATGCTTCATAAAAAAACTTATCCTAACGTTATCAACTTATTGTTTGCCATCATAATTCAGGGAAAGCAAATAATAATGGAATGAATGAATTCATTGCTGTGAATAATAATATATCGTCGTGAGTAGACAAAATTAATATTTTTCCTGGTCCATTTTTAATATCTCTCGACAATTTCCGCTCTAACACCATACAATGTCAAGTTCAATCAGCGGATAAATAAAAACAGGTTAAATTTTCTCGCATTAATTACACGGATGATTTGCTCTCCAATATGTAGCCAAATCGTAAGAAAAATTTATGTGTTTCATTTTACAAGAGTCTACCTCAAAATAGGAAATTCGAGATGAGATTTCAGCGGAAACGAACAAAGAGCTTACCCACTCACAACATCTCAAATGGACGGAGATATAATGGGAGAACCAGTGCACTCAACTGCGGAACATTTTTATTGATATCTTGATGAAAGGAAGTTCATCGGAGGACGGGAGAGTATTAAAATAAAGACAGTCTTGCAATACAGTCAATGTAAAATGATATTTCTGGGGGTATAAAATGGAAAATGATGTTTTACTCAAACGCTTTACAAAACAATACGTTCTACCACTTAAATGTACGAAGTAAGTTGGGGTTCATTATTTTCTTGGGTCAATACCGCGGGAAAATAAACTGGACGGAGGATCTTCCCGGATTGAATGAAGATTATCGCACCGAAATTATGGCAAGTGCTCGGGGGCAGCTTGGTTAAAAGGGCAGAGGGGCGAGAGTGGCCGTGCGGGTGAGAAAGGATGGGGCCGGGGGTCGTGGGGTCGATTGACCGGCAGAGAATCGGGGCCACGGGGGTCGCGCATTCAAAGGCACTCTGGCAGAGACCCGGGTCCGACACAACCGAGACGACGACGACCCTGCCCCCACCCACACAGTAATCACCCGCCGCGACTTTTTCACACTCGCCTCGCTCTTAACATCTACTTACTACCCCGCAAGCCGCCTAAAAAGACGTATGGCAAAGTGGTGTTAGGACATCAGCTGTTTACATGTAAAAATTATGGTATGGTATTTGTGAAATTTATTTCAAAGCCAAAGCTAGATATCTTTTTTTTAACTCTTTCAACATCCAAAAATTGCATTTTCCGTGTTAAACGAAGACAGTAAAGCTTTTTTCTTTAAGCGTTTAATCAGTAACGGGAACTACTTTGTTTCTGTATTTAATAAGTATGACCTCCCTTTAATTACTTATGAAATGCGAAGGGCTTGGTAACTGCAAGTATTTCACTATATTTCTGCGTTAACACCATCACATTCGCATGACTAGGGGGAGAAATTATCGGCATCAGGATCGGCCATCCGACAGACGGAGTGTTACGCTTGAAATGTCCTTCACACACCATTCAAGCAGGGATTGGGCACTGAAAATTATCTGCCCACGCCGGGATTTGAACCCGAGCTCACAGAGTGTGAATCCAACACTCTATCCACCTCAGCAACCAGATCCCTCATACAAAAATCAATTGGTCAAACAAAATTGAGGGTAGCATTTGTTAAAGTTCTTTATGGTTTGGGGGAAAAACGAATGCCCGTATCTATTCCATTGGCAAAATACCTCTCTCAATTTATCGCTTCTTCCGGACCTTGAAATAAAGTGGGGCTCCATTATGATGTTCTCCGTGTCCCTCATAAAGATATCAATCCACAATTGCTCAAGCAATCTAACCCTCCGAGCCTCTAAGCCTCCGAATCTCTAGCGGCTCCCAGCCTTATTCTCTTAACATCTGGGTAACGCTGTCTGTACGCCCGTAGCAGTTTTTGACGAATCACACAGCATTCCTTTGCATTTTATTCAGTTCATAGATTACGCCTTTCTGCACTGGACCCATAAGCTCGCTGAATCTTCAAGGTGTGGTCAGACGGCGGTGAAATAGCACCTTTCTTTTACTTTCTCATTCGAAAATCTTCCCACAATACGCTTAACGAATCCTAATTTCTTCAGGGCTCTGCCACAAATATTCCTTATATGAGTTCCCCACGTGAGGTTCCAAGTTATCGTAACTCCCAGGTACTTCACTTCGTCCGTGGCATTTAAGTTAATACCATCCACAGCATAACCATGGGAATAGTTTAATGACCTCCGCAAGACCCTCTTTAAAGGCCGTTCACCGGGATGGCGCGATTGAACACATTCTCACACACTTAGCGCATGCAGTCACACGGAAAGGTACTGCCTGAATCAAAATTGCGATAATTTTACTCCAGTATATTCTAAAAGGAACAATTTAATATTTGAGGTACATCACATCGATTTTTGACCAGTTGACTTCGTGGAAAATCGTTGTATTAAGAAACAAACACCTGTTGTAATTTTCCACATTATTTTATTCACTCAACCGGTTTCAACGTTTACATACCATTATCAAGAGTGGTCTCTTAAGAGATATGAAAAATGTATACAGCTGTTTGTATCTTAATATTTGAGGCACAGGTTTACATGTCTACTGAGCCAACCTAGAAATTTTCTAAATGAATCGTTTGTTTTGAACAGCTTATATGCCACAAAATATTCAAAACAAGAGTCAAGGTGAAGTGATATATCCTCTTCCAAGGTATTCCCGAAAACTTTTTGTGTGCTAAGCCCAAGTTTTGAACTACAGAGAGTGGATAGCAGTTATAAGGACAATATTTTACAAGTAACGAAAGCATTTATTTCATTTATAGATATAGCAACCGTTAGCCATTCCAAATTAATTTATAAACAATGATTATATCTCAATTTATTAATTTACATTTCCAACCAAATAAACCCATAATATACCAGGTGAGTACGTAACACCATCATCTTGAGATTGGAGAGACCCTCGCTAATCCAATCAGCCGAAAGTAATTTTGAGTACACGTCGTCAACACCAAAAATGGTGCATGGATACAGACCCTGAGGCTTAGACCTTGGGAAAAATATTGTTCTTAATGACCATTAGGCATACTTTCCCATTATATCGCTATCGCTGTAATTGCGCGCCCGACGTGATATTGGTGCTATAAATTGTAAGTACTAAAGTAAAGTTGTTTCGTAATATCTTATCCCAGACTCCTAACATTGTAATAAATGAATCAAATAATCACTCACGCATAAGCTAATCGCTGTAGTTTCAAGTTACGCTTGGTTATGACCAAGCAGCGGACAAGAAATTACTCCAGCCTGAAATGTGTGTGAATAAATAGGTCAACCACGTCTACAATTGAACAAACCCGATGAATTAGATACAATGAAAAGCTAGCGGGATCGATCACTTATGCCCTAGTGCTCTGAGTACACAACGGAGAATACGTGACATTAATAAAATAATAGCTTACGTCCGATTATTTTAAAAAACATTCTCAAATAAGGACCTTTGGCTACGTGTGAGAGCTCATGAACGCATTCAGGCGAAAATATTGGAGTCAGGCTTGGAGGGGGGGATTCATATCTTGACTTTTTCCCTCATTCAATGAGCACCACCTATGGATGTATTATTTACGTACATCGACTTTGTGTACTTGCAATTTATATGAGAACAGTATTTGTTATTTACGCGAATTACAAGACGAATTACTTCCCTGCCCCCTGTAACTCGTGCAAATTCTTCTCAAATAAGCTTTCAGGATTAGCAACCTCGTGTGTTGGAAGATTCATAGCCTCCACGTCGTCCATTCTTACATGTTGTCCATGGCGTCGATTCTTACATGTTGCCACCACTGAACGCAATATCAACTTAAGGGACGCATAAAAATGTTCTATGGCCTTGAAACCTATGAAACGCTATCTTTACGCGAGTAATTTAGGATGCCTATAGTTAATAACTAACGGATTATTAAGTTAACACGGACAAATAGTATTCAATGGAATAGAATGATCACATAATGGAATACATTAAAGGTAACGTTAATGTCTTGAATGTAATAGGGATAATGGTCCAACGCGATATCAAAACTTAAGGGTATGGAATGAAATTTATGAAGGGATAGCTATTCAGGCATAACCGTGAGGAATCAACTTCTCATTGCGTGTCAACGAATGAAATTTGCAGATAGCCCGGAAATTTTGTTCAGAAGTTTGGATAATCACCTGTTCAAGAGCAGTATTACCAAAAAACAGATAAATATTTTTAATAGATGCCATTCAGGGAATAACTACATTACAAATATGTTTGCATATTAATTCACTTTCCCAAAACATCCTTACGCGGTGAAATTAGCATTACGTTTGGAGAGATCCCATAAGCGGCCTTGTTACTTGAGAAGAGTGAGTAGCAATTTTGGAAGATATCTTTTCGAAACAGAGACGAAAATAGTTCTTATGACGTACCAATCAATATAATGAACCAAGACGAGATACAGCAAACACCTCCTGCGGTTACCCACTGGTTATCTACCAATTATTACATTTATATGGGACTTTTTTAAGTTTTACAGCGTTGTTTAATATTTCACTCCTTTCTGATCTACAGTTAGACAATATTTCACTCATAATAGACCCAAGTCTACCATTTGACGATCAATGCATTATGGGATATTTTTATTTCCCTGAGGTCACTTCAAAGAATAACAAAATTACCACGACAGCCGCTTCAATCGAGGACGAACGAGATACTGTTTGAAGCACAAAAAGGTGAACTAGTATTTCTGGCCTCTTTGGCACTCAATTAAATCAAAGAGGCTGATCAATTAAAAGTAATCATGGGCACCCGCCGAGTTTTCCTTTGATTAGGGGTGTATTTGTGGCCTGCAAAATATACCGGCCTACAGAATTCGGGACATGCAAATTTTTGCTTGAAATAACTTTCAGATTACAAATGCAAGTCATGAACAGTCTTCCCCAATCCGCTTTAAAAGTCTGATTAATGAGCTGCCGATTGGTTTAAGGCAATATTCCTGTCTTCTGACATTTTCAACTACGATTAAGGAAAAGTAAGAGCAATGTCAATTCATCAAGTACTATCAATATTCTGAGCGGATGAGAAAAGAGCACTGATCGAAGTAGAGCCACTAGGAATGTGCCTAACCGCAACAGGCCCACGAAAGTGACAACGAAGAGGCCAGGGCTGCTTCACTACCAGCATGTAAGACAGCGGTCGATGATCGACCGCCACACTTTGTAAAAGTGATTACATCACAAATTAATCGCTAGTTATTGACCAATTCACTTTATCGACCTAATGAATAATGTCAACCGGCCCACGTAAGATTAATGATTGAAGAAATCACGAGAGTTATGTAAACGAAATGTACAGCAGAACAGAAACAATTAAGAGTTACTATTACCTCGTACTATCAGGAGTAGTAGCAGGTGGGCAAATCAAAAAATTAATCGCTTAACAAGCTAGGATTTTATGCCTGAGTTCCTATTTCCACTGCATCTTTTCATCTTAATATTTTTAGTACAGTTTCCCCATGCGTTTTCACGGTAACGCTTTTCTTGTTTAAAAATTTGCAGGCATGGAGCTATTTTTATTAGCAACTGTTAGCAATTATTTCTAACTAGGTGTATTTGTGTATTGTAGTATTTTTAACATTGAGTGATGCATGCTCGGTGGAAGTTGACACCATCTGGACACAATTATACGAGTAAATTTTATAATTCTGTTTTCCTGTAATAATGAAGTGCACATGTGATGCATTAGATGCTACACGGATAGGTGAAGATACACAACATGATCAAAATTCTTCTGTTTTGGGGAGATAATCCTTTTAACGTAGGGTGATCAAGCGTAGTTCCGGCAAGGAGGCATGCAAAGGTTTAAACGACGATAATGATTCAAGCAGTTAATTGGTCAGCGTTGATTCACGGAAGTCAATACCAAAGGGGATTCCAAAGTGGCTCAGAAGGTAAGCATATGGCTTCAAACGCATGAATGCTTTCTTTCTCAGAAAGAAAAGGACCTGAAATATTATCAAAGATTTCGATGAGTTTTCAAGAGCTGACATAAAATAAATAGTCATAAAAAATCAGCCCATCAATTTGAGAAAGCCGTTTAGAGGAGATCATCTCGAAGTAGAATGTTAACCAACAAATTGTTATCACATGGCTTCCCTCAAAAACGCACTCCCCTGAGGTACTGTGATAACCAATGAAGTCAAATAAAAGCAAGGGTGAATAAACTACATTTCAGACTTTAAAAATAACAAATTAACAACTGAATCGATGAATGTGTTGTTTTCCTATGTTAAATGTAACAAATGGGTGAATGTAGAAAAATGGGTGAATGACAAAATTTTTATCGTGTTTATTCAAATTTCAGTTCACAGCAATGAGATAACATATAAAATTTGAAATTACACCGTAAAATGAAAAACTACAACTATTGGAGAAGAATTTGGATGTACATCTCGAAAAGAAATTCCGAAAAGGCCATACTAAGATAAGCCGAATATGTCACAGAAAAAAATAAAATGAAGAACGCATTGACTGATGGCAACACACTATCCTGTGATAAGCGGCTTAGTAAG
The DNA here is from genome assembly GCF_921293095.1 of Ischnura elegans. NCBI lineage: Eukaryota > Metazoa > Arthropoda > Insecta > Odonata > Coenagrionidae > Ischnura > Ischnura elegans. The sequence continues at coordinate 23,162,871 of NC_060259.1, forward strand.
GTGTGAACACAACTGATTCACAAGGGGATATTTGCCATCAATGCTGCAGGATAACAATTAAAAATGGCCACATCCCGGTTATCTTCCAGAAGGAATTTCCTTAAAAGAATGAAAATATAGGCCAAAAATATAATTCGACATAGAATAAAAGGTAATAACCTAGTTTAGTGCCTTGAATACCGAAAATTTCTGTACGACAAAGAGTAGCGATCTAACTGATGCAATATACACATCACAAAAGGCCTGCATGCATGTCAATTTAATTACTTAGAACAATACTAAATGATTCAGCAGCATGTAATGCTCTTATTCCAATTAAATGATTCACTGCTGACCCACATTGCGGAGGGATATTCGTAACAGCAAATTAAATTGCGTTTTCAATGTCAGTTTAACTTGCGTCAAGCGCATCTCACGATAAGAAAGCTACCACTTTCCTACTTATCACCACATTATCTAAACGGAAGATTTAAAAATAAAACTTTAATATCTGTATTTATTATCTTTTGTTGCATATATTAAAGAGCATAGCATACTTCGTGAGTTTAAACGTAGGCACTAGGAAATTATTATACCAAAATTATGATTGCATTATTATTATTATCTATAAGCAGAACTTAGATACTAACGACCCACATAATAACTATCAAATCAGGGAATATTTCATCAATTCCACCAAAGAATTAATTTATGGTTTAATGCAGCGCTGCATTAATCTATGGTTTAATGCACTACGTCACGCATTTATGATTTCGATATGGTTAACCTAATCACTCTCCTCGCGGATTTCGTATGGTCCATTGATTTTTTCATTTGGAATAAATAGCATCAAAAATGCAAAATCTCTAATAAGTGTAATTCTAAAAATGTACCAGAATTGGTGCTCACAGTTAAAATTTAAATTCCTTTCCTTGTAGTTGTTCCATCGATTGGTTAAAAATGTAGTGCTACATGTTGTCCAACCGATATTTTGAGCTATCCGCTTCACGGTTTCAATGTCGAAAGTTTCAACCCCGATGACACCTCTTCGGAGCGAAGGACATGTCTGCGCTGAATCCTCAAGGAGGTTTGAGTGAGTGCAATTAAACTCATACATCCTGCAGCACTTACTTGTGGCTAACATACCTCTCCTCTCAGAGGATTTTTAAAGTAAATAACTTATTTTTCCTCTCCAGAAAACCCACACCCCCAAGTCCCTCTAAACCCACCCCCAAACACATGAGCAATATTTTTGTCCATTACTATACCTATTGCATTACCATATATCCATTACTATGACACCGATGGGTCAATTATTATAAATGGGTCAAATAAATCTCGTACCAAAGAAAAATATCTGAAGAAGAAACTCAAGTTACTATTTCATTTGCGAAATTCATCTTCCACTTAATGAGCTATCCTTGATGAGATGCTATAGAACATTTGGCTGATATTGCGAGAGAAAGATCAACATATGGTTTCTTGCCGTTTCTGACATCAGGCACAATACATTTTGTGTTTATGAAAATTGAACAGGATAACTTTTATTATTTTATGGGGGACATATAAAGGCATTAGGCCAAAGCTGGTGCATTTAATATTTTCCGCATAATAGTCCTTATCAAAGATCTTATAAGAAGGGACAGCCAAGAAAGCAGTGCATACAGTAAGTAAAGATATGGAGCAACTACTGCATTACAAAAATTACAGAATAATAGTAAATTTAAATTCCTTATCGGTATGGTATTTGGAGGAGGCGACCGACAGCTGAGGTCATTTGCGCCATGAGGGAAGGGTAGGTAAGGAAGGGTGGAGAGAAACCCGGCGTCGGCATTAGCCTGCTCTTAACGAAAGGCGCCAAGGGGACCACGGCTTAACGTCCCATCCGACGGACGGAGTGTTTCGCTTGAAATGTCCTCCACACAACACTCAAGCAGGGATCGGACAGTCTTTGAAAATTCTCTGCCACTGCCGGGATTTGAACCCGAGCCCGCCGGGTGGGAAGCCAACACTCTAGCCACCACACCAACCCGATCCCCTAAATTCCTTATCCTATGAGAAACTAGATTGATCGCACATCGCGAAGCAGAAGCATGAATTGAAAACGTAAGATTAACTGGTATCTTACCTTGAATCTGCATCCCTGGAGGCAACAAGGCTGCACCTCTTGGACCAGAGTCTTCAATACTATGTCTTCACCAGGGACTCATTTCACTCACTGATACGAACTTCGCTCACTGATAATCACTTCAGAGATGATATACTAATACACCGCCGACCGCAGTATAACTTGAAGCTCCAGGTAACTGACAACTGGCCGTAATTGTAAACACCTACGAAAGAAAAATTAAACGTGTTTACTGTATTATTTCAATGAGAGCTAAAACTAAATATCGACGAAAGCAATTAAGTACCTTTTCCCTAATACGTGTAACCACTGTGATGTATACTCTGCGCATAGAGTGTATATTAAAGCTTCAGATCAAACTAAGAACTGAGGTGCTACTTAGCACTTGTTACAGGGTAAACATTTTGGATTCGTGGCAGAAAGATTTTGACTCTAGAATTAATTAATTTAAATAGAGTTAAAGTTTTTGAATATAGAGGATGTTGGCAAGAAGATTTCATCATGTAATATTTACAAAACTTATGGCACTAAAATTCTTATATTTAATGAAAAAAACATGCATAGAAATCATGATTTTTGCATAAATTCAATGGAAATTTCAATATCATTTATGAAAATAAATGCTATCACATGGTAAAGCAGTTAAAAAAATCATCGTATGATGTCAATCTTGAGATGAACTGATATCTGGTGCGCATTATCATCATAAATTAAATAATTTAAATAAATAACCTCATCCCATCTTTATGTCAAAACCCATTTCTGCGCTTACCGCAGACGAAACGCATTAGTTGGCTTTAAGTGGCGCAGCGGTTGGTTTTAGATTTGGAAAGCAAGGAATAAGGGCCATCACACAGATTACACCATATTTTATCGCCCACGAGCTTAATATTCACAATCCTCCCACCGAGCTCTCTGTCGACTCGTCATCATCAAGGGACTATAGCTTCCGCTTCTCCACACTGACTCTTAAAACTTTTTCTCTACGCCCTTTCTCCTTGATAAACTTCACTGTTGCAGATTTCGATCGATGTATTTATTTGACCTGAATAAAAAACCGTCTGCTCCATCTTTGTTATAAGACAGAACACTCCATTTACACAGCTCACCGTTCGCAGTCAACAGCAACGAATGCTATCGCGAAAATGATGGAAAACGGCAGTAATTTTCAACTGCAATATTGCCAAATTGGTTGGCGTGATAATAATGTCATTGTAGAGGAGTTATTAAAGAAAATTCTACACCTTATTGCAGATTAATGTCGTTCAAAAATTTCGGATGTTATATTTTTAATTATAATATTTATGTTAAATGTTCGTTAGATTACGTGGATATATTTCAGATTGAATACATAAATTTGGAATTGACTCGATTTTTTAATCAAAGTAAAATTTACATTTAAACGAAACAAATCAAACTTTCCATCGCATTTCTTGAGATGGTTGTAATTTTAACATGGTATGTACTATTATGAATAATAGGTATTTATAAAATGTATTTCGAAAAGTGATCTTCCACGAACAACTTGACTCATGCAGTCGCGAGTCAACCTCCTCAAATAGAAAGAAAAGTGGAGCATTTCATAAATAGCAGCTGAGAACAATTATAGTCCTTCACATTTTTCGCATGCATCACATGGGAATCCACTACTTAGATGCCACACGCTGGCCTAAGATTGTTTTAGCAACTGGTGAGAACAAATGCCTTTCATATTGAATCAAATAATCATCATCGTTAGTCAATACTTTTAAGATTGGCTTGACGCATCTCCTCTCTCCTATCCGCTAACCTTTTCATTGCTATATCTACATTCTTTTACATCCATTATAACCTGCTTTATGGAACTCATTCGGGGCCGTCCCTTACCCTTCTCCCAAACATCTGTCACTCTACGATTGTTTTCATCGTGCTATCATGTCTCAAAAAATAGTATCATTTTGAAACTACACTATATTCAGTAACATGCTATTATATATGTTACTTAATGAGTTATTCATAGTTATATGCATAGTTATAAATACTATTGATGCCTGGGTTATACTCGCTCCTACAAGAATTGAGTCATGAAAACTCTTTTTTGTAGTTGAATTATCCTTTGGGCGTCAATAAAGCGATGCATATGATCAAATAGATAAATTACTTACTAAAGAAAACTGAAAAAAAATAAAAATAAATTGGAATTTGCACTGGGAAATTTTGTAGTTTATTCACGCTCAAAAACTTTACACTAGTGGTTTAAAATTCCAATACATTAGTTTCGCAAAACATGCCAACGTAATTTTAAGCTAATAAATACACGTATAACTTCCTGAACACTTCCAACAAGCATAGTTATATATATTATATTGTGACAATTGCGAATCTTGCTATTATGGACAAACGATTTTCCACGTAAATTCACGACAAGGGTGGAAGAACACAAGGCATCCTAGAAGAATTAAAGATTATATGATTCGTCAGCCTTCGCCCGACACCTGTTGGAAATGGGGCATCAAAGCGGCTTCGAACCGGAAATACTGCATTTTACCGGGAAAGGAAGGAGGATGGATGTCCTGGAAATTCGGGAGATCGCAATAAATAGAAACCTTCTCAACGGCGCGACGTAACCTTTTTGAATCCATTCCCCATATAACTCACCACCCTCGAAAAAACTCTAGCCCCACAAACCGAATGAAAATATTTGTTCCCCCCACTCCTTTCCCCTTTCTGCTTAACGAATCCCGGCTCTGAACCCCCCTCTAATAAACCCCCATGGCATATATAAACCTGTCCCCGCCATATTTTTACATTGTTATTTATGTACTTGATAATGGTATGATAGCCGACACTGATTATTATTTTTAAATAAATTGTGGAAATCACGAAGGGTTATCATTACTAGTATGGAGCCTTTCCACCACGTTCAAGCTTATAATTTCGATTTAACCAATTTCCGTACAGAAAACTCTGTTTGCGATTATTAAGCTACTTACGTGGGTGCGTTACTCCAATTTTCATATCTAGGAATCAGGTGAAATATTCCGGTGATACATTAACTTGTTTAATCCGAATGACCCGTAATCATGTAGGTACATTGAGTGGTAACAAGGTCAGAATTTAGTGTTTTTCAATTTATACGAGTGACCATGATAGAAAGGATGAATCAACAGGGAAAGCTCTTTTCTGGTGAATGAATATTTCAAAAATCTATTTCATGTTATACCCTGTTTACTCATATACTTGCAAGTAATTTACAGACAGCAGGCATCCCTATGGATCCATCCATCCTAAGTGGAAACTTCCCACCCGTCTCTTTCCGTTAGTGTGCTTACTTCGACCGTCAACAAAACCAATCTGTGCGTTTAGTTATTTCAAGCTTGAACAACATATGTGTGACAGCATAACTGAGTGCGGGTTTTCTCGAAGAGCCTCTTTTGCTCAGAATGGTTGGATGTACCCACATGGCTACGGTGGGCGGAAATTGGTCAATTCCGATTTCCCAATATAATTTAAAACGTAATATTTAAAGTTCCAAAGAACCCCATCACTTATTCTTTATTTCCCACCAAAGAGAAAATATTCGGTCGATTTTGACCTATGAATGATTAATAGAGACTCGTGAACTGTGAGCAATAGATTACCTTCTATTATTGTCACTAACTGTTTGTGCGCTGTTGCACGGCGATTCAAGAGTAATAAATAAGGGAAACCTATATCTCTTAACCAAAATGACCGCTAGTCGCTACAATCTTGAATTATGCACTTCGTATATGAGCTATGAGAAACCTCTACGCCATGATAAAACCAATGCTCGATAGAATGAGAATGTATCTGTCATATTATCAGAGTCAATTTTATTGCTGAAAATTGCATCTCCTCTAAACGCAATACAAACATTTCGACCTGATACCTCACAGACTGACTGCAAGTGTTTCAGCTATGAGTGACAGAATATATTCTATAATTGTCACTAACTGTGAATTCCCTGTTTTATGGCGATTTGTATACTCCGGAGATGTGGGACTGATGGCAAAGACTCCTCCATGGGCCTCCAGAAGCCGCAAGGTAATTTCGACGGAAATGGCTATTTCCTATACAAAGACTATCTCCTATGAAGACCTACTTTTAGCTATCTAAAAAAACTTACGAGTGACAAACATATGCAAAAAACAAAGACTTAAATATAATTTTAATAATGAAAACGAAACACCATTCATATGTACAGTGGTCGAAAATCTGCAAAATAGCATCTAGGCTAGGAGAAGATCTTTACAAAACCCAGAATAAAATCATTGAAGTTAAGTCAACGTCAAAAAGGGCGCTATGACGACTGTATGAAAGCATTATGCCCCCATTTCTGTTTGCAGGTCTTCATGAATAATTTCCAAGACAGTCTGTCGATCATGCGCGAGCCCCGCGGGAGACAAAGTAATGCCTGCATAGTTCATACGACGTATACGCCCCTAGTGGCTAATTAGAGGAGCATAAGGTATTATGATTGACGTTGGCATGAACATATTCACAATAAAGGTTCCAGATGGTACAAAATACGACGCCAATCGCACAAGATCTGCTCGTCTATCTACCTATCCACAAACACAAATTGCAGCATTGCCTCATAAATTCTGCTCCCAACACGAACGGAACATTTCCTGGGCATCGCTAAGCGGTTTTTCCTTCAAAATTACTGTGTTCCGAAGAAAATTTTTTTATTCTAGAAGCGAAAAAGAAATTTCACGACAGGATTTAATTGCCTATGACGCGATATGACGGTAGCCGTTTCACTTCGAAGCAAAATGATACCGGCGCAATGCTGAGAGGAATAATTACCATTTTACCATCCATGCGTGACTCGGGTTGGGATTCCAGAATCCTCACACAATGGTCGACAATTACCCTCCACGTACGAACACCCATGGACCGGCCCAGCAGAATTTAGTTATCAACATGTCAAATGGACTTTTTGTGATCGGCAGAATTTATGCCTGTGGAAGTAAACATTAGCATCGAAGATCTCTCCTACGATACTAGGAGACACAGTAGAATTGTATCAAAACGACGGGGCTTTCGGTTTAGCTTATCGGCATCACGCGAAAATTATGGATAGAAGGAGAGGGGTTCATTAATCCAATGACGCATTGTGTACACAGCAATAAATGGTGCAACGCGATGATTAGTTGAGTAAGCGAATATCCAACTAACTATCCAGAATATCTAACAATATCCAACTACATACAGCTACCGTAAACTTAAGTTCTATTTCACATTGTGCCATTTGAGTGACATGAGCATAGCAACAAATTCATGTTATTTAAATCAATTATCAAAAACAACAATCTTTCTAAACCAGGATAACTAATGTAGAGCAGTTGAAACATGGCCATTTATTGAACATCCATTGAACGTCACAAAGATCTTTATTTTTAATTCCTTTACAAAATGAAATATTAAATATTTCACGAAGCACTCAGAAAAGCTAATTACACACACGTTTTTCGGAATATTTTTTTTTTAATTCTGTTTTTGTACGTGATAACCTTGAACTTTTAAAGGTGTTTTCATAGCACAGCACGCATTTTAATCAATAAATAAAGGTTTTATTAGCACTTTTAGAATTCCTTATCGCATTTGGTACTAATTTCATTGAAAAAACGCACTCTGAATTAACTTACTGATTTCATTTGCTGATAACTCGAAAAGCATGTTCACTCGCGGCAGCCTTATTCCTTTTTACAGCGATCATTTTAAATCCAACCGTTTGATTTTGCATATTATCTTCTTTTCTTCTGACGATGACAATCACATCCGTAATGCGTACGTATAATTTTTCCTACTCATAACTTCAATTACAGTTACAGTCATATTAAGAATACAAATTAATTCTGAGAGGCATATACGCCTATTCAAAAATTGGAGCGTTGAGAGACTGAAAGAATAACTTTGTACTACGTCTTATAAAATATGCGATGTCAATTTCAATTTTTGATCGACTTGACCCCAATTTTCACCTTCTACCTTTAGGTTATCGCGAATTTTAAAGGCACGAAAATCCTACGGTATGTGTAAATAATGATATTATTAAAACGTGATTGATTATGTAATTTTTTAATAATTTATTATGACAAACGAATACGGCGGTATCATCACCAATATGGAAAATATGATTTTGCCCTTTCTATACGGCTGAAGTTCCAGAGAAAATTGAGGTACCGGCATTTATTCTTTGCGATTTGGATAAATTATTTTCGTCTTTCCGCATTTCAAAGCCTGCCCAGAAATATATAACATTCTTAAGACAATGGTTTCCAATCCGTAGAAGCACGTCTCACCAGCTGCCTCTCATGATGCGACGCAGCAGTGAAGCAACTGACGAGTGAACAGATCAGAGCTCGTGGAGTCGCATTCATTTCGTTTTTAAGAAACTTCTGATGAATAAATTAACAACACTCCCATGACTTATTATAGCATCATAAATTCTAAGGTTCTAAATAATGGAGTAACTAACGCCTCAGTTTAGGCAGCGTTAAGTCCTCGCCCGCCACATTGAAGATCGCGGGTTCTAGTCCCTCCTGCTGAGTGTTTCAGAGTCTCATCGGATTGGTGATATCGGAAACGAATTCAGCCCGAGTCGATCGGGAACCTTTCCTACGCTCGTCTTCCGTTCATTTCACACTTACCATCGGAAAACATTCCACTTTTGGTATGGCGTCATCAATAGTCATCCCAAACGGGAAACGATAAAACGTCACAATTTCCAAGAGGCAAGTGAGAAGCAAAAATAACCTCCCGCCAGGTTTGACACTTCACAATGGAAGCGAAAGATATTTACGGGCTTACATAAGTACTAATTGATACATTATCACATAATTGACGTTATTGCAGGGTAGAATTATTTTATAATTACCCGTTTGTAGTTTTTTAAATGTAACATCCTGTCTTTTTGTGGAAATGACGGGGATAAAGGTAAATTTTAAACGAGTTTCTTCGCTTATTCTCGTGTGAGCGCAGTTGATTTTTAAGGTCATGTAACATAAGAATTAAAATACAGATGGTCGCGGAATCCATGCTTTTTTGCAACAAAAGATACTCAACATTATTTAATTAATTATTTAATCCAAACTGTCATATTTTCATTCCTTGTCTCATTTCAATGTGAATATTGACCTTCTTCAATGATGTTATGGCGTTCGTGATATACCGTACACAGCTAACAAATTTTTCGTAAGGGTGGAGGTACGCTGGAAGGAAATGCAGTGATTAAATTAGGTTGAATGCCGTTGTTTATTATCAATGGCTGGACTAATGTAGGTTAAAATAACAGGAAAATAATGTGATCAGATTGTTATCTGTTTTGCATGGATTCGGTTATTTTTACAACACCATTTTATTAGTTAATAATATGGCATACACTGAGTATTGTTGCACCCTTTAATATATTTTCTAACAAACATTTCATCGTGCGAAAATTCCACAGAGAAAGAAATGATTCGCCCTGAGCGGGATACGAAACTGAGACTTTCAATACTAGATCGAATGCTTTTGTCAGTTGATCTACCGACGCGTCTTATCAATATATATAAATATGTGCACTTAACCTAACAAGATGGTGTGAGGATGACTCCGTACAGTTTTTACCGTGGCATTTCCCGGTATGTTCAAACTAATATTTCATATTAAAAACGAATAATTAGGATGCACTCTGTGGGATCAACCAAATTTAGTACATGACCAAGTCAAATTTCGATGTAACTACGATGGCAAGTCACGCACACAATCATATCAAACTCGACTAATTGTTATGCTTCCAAACCCAAGGACACGCTTACAATGAATTATGCTGCCTGCATATTTGTAAGTTATAACGCCCTGCATTTCAACTTGTTTCACTTTCTTTTTGCCAAATTACTCGTCCAAATAACATGCAAACAAGCTTGGGCGCATTTACTGTCTAATATACACGAGAATTAAATTCACTTACATTTATATTACTCTAGCAGAACATCCAAATATATCAGCACTCATGAAATAAAGTGGCAATATTTTATTACAGCCAAATAATTAATAAAAACAGCATCATTACAGATAGCCCTACGCAACTGGAATAACAATCCGACATCTATAGCCCGATCGACTTCTATCCTATTGGAAAGCCCTCCTTGAGTCGATAGAAAGCAGTCTGAAACGCACGGATTTTCTTACCGATAGTAAGTGACGTAGAATCCGAGTCAAGTCTCCCGATCCGCTCGGAACCGGTGACTTTGAAACACCCTCCTGGTTAGGTTTCCCCTATCCATATCATGGATGTTCGTGCACGTGTAATTACAAGCAGGTAATAAACCTTGATGTAAACATAAATGGTGAAACAATATGGTGGTACCGTAATAAATTAATGTGCGTAAAAAATATAAAACTATGTTCGTGGTAAACCTCTAAATCGTTCCTAATTGTGAACCAGGGAAAGATCGATTTTGAGGACTGAAGGAAACGTGAAACATATAAAAAGGGTGCATAGAGTGCGAGCACGTGGAACTTCACTAGAGGCTATGCAATTACTCGGCAATGTGATGACAATTCACAAACTAAATTTCATGCCAAAAAAAAGGAAACGTACTGTCCACACGTGAAATGCATGATATAAGTAATACATGGTTTCCTAACAGTTAAATTCGATTATTAGCTCGTGAACCGCCACGGTAAAATGTATTTTTATACATTATACTCTAGTCTTCCGCAACGACTAATATTAGCGTCCATCTTCCGGGTATAAGTCTCGTCGGTCGGCTTTCCGCGACGACAGCTTCGTCCCCTGTCCTAGATACGCCCTCAGGTCGAGTCGATCGTCGTTGCATTATGAGCGATACATATACAGATGGCCGGCTGCATTACAATGCATTTTTATACCTATTTATTCTTGATACAATCTTCATATGATTTGACGATATATTTAAAAAACATTAATTGAAGAACAACTTTTCTCGCCCTAAATGCCACTATTTTACTGCCATACATTGATTAAAGCAGTTTTAGTGTATAGATGTACGAGCAAAATGGACACTTGTCCTTGCGCCTTAGGGTGTACCTGTCCTCACGACGCTAAAGCAAACTAGAAGCATAATCACGAGGAAACGTTATATTGCTGTCTAAATACGCCTTCACTTTTATTCAGTAGATTGATTTGTTCATTAATGAATTCAATAACAGGATCGTGCATTCACATCGAGAGTAAGTTAGCCGATTTTCAGCTCTATTCCTTCTTTTGCACCACATACAATTTTTGCTAGATCAGCCAAAGCTACCTGATAAGGTAAAATCAATGATTTACATACACAAGGATTGATTTCCACGATATGAACCTTCAAATGAAATTTCAAGACGAACGAGATTTATATCCTAATATTTATATTTTCATATTCCATTTTATTATTTCCTTCAGATGTGTAAAATCAGAAAACTAGAAAATATCGGAAGCCGAAATTCGGAAGAAGTGTACCCACTAGGATGTAGAACTCAATTGGGAGACACCACCACGGAGGGATCGGGTATCCCTGGCCAGATATTTAATATTTTCGCAAAATTCATTCTTATCCTTCAATATTTTGGCTATTATCAGTTTAAATTAAATTTTTCTCAACTCATATTAGCTTACAAGTAAATTTACCTTCGTTGGATTAAAAATAACAGAACCAAGAATATTTACTATATTAATATTTGCAATTACGCAAAATGGTTATCTTTACATTCTTTAGAAGTGGTATCGTTGTAAATAAGGATAATTTTTCAAATGTTTTTAGACCTAAACCAACAAAATATAGTATAGTGACCTTAATGAGCTATAAATCGTAGGGTACAATCCAATGCCTAACCATAAAGGTGAGTGTTGTCTTTGAGAATTGATTCTTTTTCCAAATTTTTAGAATCTTCTCTTCCTTATTCATTGCCTTCTATAGTCTGTATCGTTGAGCCAGTTCATTAGATGTAGTGGTCCCCAACCAGGTGTTAGCAAACCCCAAGTGCCATGTCCTCGGTAGTTTCGGTGGTACGCGGTAATGTTGAATTATGGCGGAGGCATGAGAGACATATATCCATATTACCTCGAACCCAGCTGTGAACGGCATAACTGAAGGAAACGGTCTCCACATTATATAACAGGCTGTAAACCTCTGCTAAAAATGAGCCCTCTCCCTTTATCCCGAAAGCGTAGTTCGAATTCCAATCGCTTTATTATATCACTCACTCGTTAATAGAATGTTTTAACACAGTCAAAGTGGTGCAAAATTATTTACCCATTACTTACTTGGAACAAACGGGTAAAAGACCACAATATTTGGGATGATAGAGGAAGATTTTTCCCATACTTCCTTCACAAATAAATCTAAAATAGCACAGGTCAGCGTTTAAAATACACTCGATAGAACCCTAAAGATGGGCCAAAATGTCGTAGCCGGCACGGTGAAAATGCTAAGACTCTGCGTCATTGGCAGGCGAAATGAATCGAACCTAATCTGGGGCCATTGTGGCAGGGTAACGAAAAAAAATACTGTTAAAATAAAGATCTAAGCATTTCAAAGAACTTTCTTCCAATTTTATATGTTCTTTGAATTTGAGAGGCAACTCTGACGATAATTTTGACGCTACGCCGCTGAAGTCCATACTGCACAAGGCTCCCAACAACACTTTCCAAAATTCTACAGCTCCAAACTGAAATAAAATTTAAGGATTTGGCATCCGAAAATATTCTGCAATTGCGAGCATTTTTTCACGAAAGCTCTACATATTTTTATATCATAATCCATTCAAAAAATATGCAAGTACAAATAATCGTTCATGTAGTGACTTTGATGATTCACACCCGTACTCAAAAGTCTGAACGCACATGTTAAAAAAAAACTATAGGTTATACCCACGGCTCAGTTATCTTTTGTAAACACGAGTTTTCACGATTTCCTTTCCCCTCTCAATTTTCACGTGAGTTAATAAAGATTTAAATCCATTAAAATATCATTCATAAAATAGTAAATAAATCATCGCTAAAAATTGCATAAAAACTATAAGTATGAATGAACTGTGAAAATTTTGCTTTTTTGTAATGTTTTTATATGTTTTACATTTTTTAATGTCATATTTATACATGGTTATTATATTTTAAATATCTTACTAATTTCCATATAAATGATGCTACTGTTTCACTATAAATCGGCATACATGCTGTATGTGATGAATGTAAATGCATAAAAACTCGCATTCGGGAAAATCAAGGAGCTTAATTAATGACTGTATTCTTCAATCGTGCACAACACTCATCTAAAATAAATCAGAGGCAAGCTATCCAGCAACTATGAGGATTTAGAGGGTTTCACATTGGAGTCAACTGAAATTTCATATATCGTTAAATTTGACAACAGAATGACCAGTAAAGACGAAATGCTGCAATCCAATTTCCAATTACATGATCTCTTATTACTTGACGTCACTACCCACCATCTGAGCGCTCACCCTCCTTCCCCACCTTGCGACGAAGGACTTCTGGTCAGATTGACCCGCTTATGACTGATCAATGCCTCTAAGGGCAAATTGTTCCGCCAAGTTTTTCTCGAGGTTAAAATTTATCCAATAAAGCCTTCATTTCAATAAAGCTATACCGTGCATTAATAATATAATGTAAGCTTCAACAACATTTTCGTGAGAACTCGACTGGAAAAAGTAATGCTGGTGTTCTTCAAGAGACTCAGTGACCATGTGTCAGAATGGTAGGATGTAGCCAATTGACTACGATGGGCGGAAATGGACTAATCCCTCTCCGGTAAATTTCCCCGTCCCTGCTGGCCACTGTCCCCTCAAGCTCGGCCCCTCCCACCTTGATCATTCGTCGCCCCACGGAGGCTGTGGTTAACGATGATCGGCATTCTTCCGATATGTTTTCACTACAAGCTGTTGACTCTGAGCGGTTATAAACGCGGTCGGAATTTGTTGCGATTAAAATATTTCATTCAGACGACTGAATGTGCCTTCATATGTCTACGACTACATAATAGCCTACAAGCCACCTCTAGGGTGTTTGGCAGGAGGAGATCAAACACCAGCACACAGCATGTAAGAGGATTCCAATATGTGCACCACACGGTCATAAAAAAGATAACGCATACTAGCAAATTATACTTCCACATTCATGCAAAGGCAAACATTGCCAACTAATCATGAAGACAATCTGCCTGTGAAGCTAGAACATGCAAAAAATTCCGTTTGAAATAGTAGGAAAACTCAGAAACAAGCATTAAGGATAATAAGTTATTAGGCTACACTAAAAGTCAACTAACCCATAAGTAAGTCCTAACGCTGCCGATATAGTCTTTCATCGATTGTGGAGAAAACGACATTCATACTGAGAGGCCGAAATGAATTTTTTTAAATAAAATAAATTACGTTTGCTTTGTAACATTTGTAATAAGCCTCTCTTAAAGAAATGCGATCGCAATAATTCCCCAGTGTTAAGCACAACTCCCTAGGGACCACTCTGTGAAAACATCTCTTGCAATGCGATACATGCTAATGACGTTTGGTGACGAAACCTAATCGAAAAATATTATTTACATAATTTTTTTCATCTGCCACTTCTTTTGCTACTTTCATTTAAATTTGCTCTTAAAATGTCACTGCTATTTTAACCAGTCTCGGGCGCTTTTCAGAGAAGTAATGAGTTGGCAAGCGTATATACTGCTGCAACATGTCAGAAACGAATGACGAAAACGTAGAACATTCTGTATTCAATTTTCAATACGTTTTGAGTTAACAAATCCCATCAATAGACCGCAACAGATCGTAGAGCAATAGAGGTAAGTTACCCTCAAAAACGTCCCCAGGGCAAAAAAAAAGCTGATAAGGCCTTAGTTAAGAGAAAATCCCTTGCAAGCGACGTCTGTATATTTTTATTAATTTAATACCCATGTCCCTTTTAAAAAGTAAAATACGCACATAATACGCGCGTTCACCTCTAAACTTGTTGGAAAGTGTGTCATACGAACGGATAAATCGTCTAAGTAGAGCGTTTTGAGTACGCACAAAAGTAGCGATATCTAAATGCAGGCACATTCCTGAGAAACCACTCGAAAACTCCACGCATATCCTCGTTCCGTACGATCATATTGCATCATTTATCCATGGGAGAAATAGACTGGATAACATGTGGCAAGTAACCACGCATGAGGGCGTTCAGGGATCACGTCTCACGCAACAGTCGATTTCCTCAACCGCGCTTCGAATTCAGGGCGAATTCAACCCCAAGACAATGGTGGACTTAGCTGTGGAAACGCAGTTTTTTAACAAAGAAGCCCCAGGAGGGAAAAGTGAGGCATTTTCTCCTTGAAGGAAGCAGACTAGAACACCGCACTTACCGATTAAAAGTATACATATATATTTAAGCACACGTGAAAATAGATATTTATTTTAATGAAATATCCGTAAATAGAGATAAATTCAGAACCAATGATTCACCAGAAAATATGTTCTTAATTCATTAGAATTTATTGGTTTAGCATCATTGATTTACATAGAGAAGGAGACAAACTGTTTTCCGAGGGCAAAATATAGCTAGGAAGTTTAACCAAGTCAATCATTATTATTTCTAAAATTTTAGCAATAGGTAAACATGCTTTGTCATCCAACAAGTAAGTTATGAGAAAAATCACCGAATTAGCTCATATAACATTTCTTAAATAATCAAAGAAGTTATAAACATAAGAGATAGTAATATTCTTTCGTAAGGATGATTGGACAATGTATCCATTGGACATACAATGAAAGCACACAAATGAAATATCATGATAGGAGTTGGGCTCATCTCCCGTGGAACAAGACCAAAAGATTGGCAGATAAGGAAGGAACTCAGAGCAAACAGGGGAATTTAGCGTTTTTTTTGCATATCAATGGCCATCAATTAAGAGGAAGACAGGAAAAAATCTCGCACAACGCTGGATAAGTGAAGTCGTACCACGATTACGTAAGCCATTAAAAATTAGAAATTATACATGTCTTTCCATTGTATCGATCACCAGACATTACATGACCTGTTAAACCATACTAGAAATCAAGCTATAATATAATTCTGACGTTTTTGTAGGAAATATCTCCCAAGTACTAAGGAAGATAATAAAAGAATTTTTATTGAAATACAATGATTTTTACTCCATACCCACAAGTTGTTTGTCAATGAACAGAAAACCAGGATGCTGAGGTTCTTAAAAACAAATTTAATTGGGGTGTTTCCTTGATTTCGCCCCTAACTGAATCTTTGGAGATAATATAATTTTTAAAGGAAAAATACCATCTTTCCTAAGGCTTAAACCGCCCACTTAGCAATACGCAACTTCAACGGAAATCTCGTGGATAGGCACGATTAATTTGCAAGACAGTGGCTCGTTGTCATCATCCACCGCTTCCCTCAACAAAAAATAAAAAACTAAAACTATCCAACATTATTGCGATCAAGAGATCGCGGAAAAAAAACTAAAAATCTCTTTGGCAGGGCATTGTTTAGGTTTTTCCGCGGGAGGGTTTTAGAGAGACTGGGAAAATACGTGGAGCCACTCGAGGTCTCTTCCGGAAACACAAGAGCCGCCGAGGCGAGACTCCACCGTCCTACGCATCAGATTCCTCGAACTGACTCAACAACCTTAACCCTGGGAAGCGGCCCTCGCGATGCCAACCTTCCTCGCTGTGTTTCAGCCGGCTAAGCTCTCGAACAAAATCCCCAACGACTCCCACTAAAAAATCCTCGTCCACCGAAACGCCAAATCCTCTCGCGGTGAAGGGGGAAAATGGTCAGGCATTGTTTCTCCGCCTACGCGCCCGCCTTACGACCACAATAGCCGCCGGTGTCCGCAGCCGATGGAGGCCTTCGGGGAACGAGGTGGCCGATAGGCGCTCTCTTACGACCGCAGGAGCCGAAGCAGCTTGACGCCAAGGGATCCGAGAAGTGCGTGGCAAGGCAGCCTGATGGGTCGACGTCTTGAAGGCTCGCGGTCCACAAAGGAGGGCTCAACGAGCTTATGATCAGGGATACGCAGCCCACCCATCAAGCTACGGAGGAGTATATTCCTAGAAGGACACGAAGAAGATACATTTCCTCGACCACGGAAGTTATGCTTCTGAGAGTCCTCTATCTGCTAGGGTTTGAGCCAAATGGTATTTTTAGTGTTAAATTTTAATCAATTCATTAAATGGCGAGAAGGAAAAAAGAAAAAAATAGTTGTTTGGAATACAAACAGAAAAATAAAAACATCTGTTCCGAGATGGCCACAAAAATAATGCCAAAAGGCAATATACTTTTTTCTAAAAAATAGTAATAAATGAATGGAATCTATTGGAATTCCATGATTTTTTCAATTGAATTATACTGACCATACTGCCTGTTATATCCGTAATAAATATGAAAAGTAATTAGATGTAAGTTTCCTGCCCAAGGACACAGTGCATCACACTTATGACGAAAACAAAGGCACTAAATGATTCATGTATAGTTGGTAATAGGCTGGTTGGGTGAGTCAATGGGCTCACTGGTACAGCGGATGAGGGCCCAAGGGGAACCCTTTCAAGGATACAACGCACTGGGGCCGGGACCCATCGCCAAAAACTTGATTCACCCAATCACCTGGCCGTTGCCGCCTCCGGAGTGAGGATACGGATGATAGGGAGGGGATAAGGAAATACCCGCGCCGTCATTGGGGCGGCGAGGCCCCCTACTGGCGAAACCAAGCTTCGCTGATGCTACGGAAAGGAGAGATATCAACTTTAAAGTGCCCACTGGTACAGCAAGTCCGGGCTCTGCACTTCTGGCCACCGAGATCTTCTGATCCCACACCCTGCGACTGTATCTTATGAGGTTATGCGAAGGACATGTTTACGTCCCACCGCTATACCAACCACTTTGAAATATCTACGGAACCGGATCAGTGCTGCCGTGCACTCAATAGCAGTAGATACTGCTTTGGCATGAGTAGTACGAGTTTGGCAGCCGCCTCGATGCTTGCCGTGCAGCCAAATGCGGCCACATTGAAGATTTGTAACATATCTAATTATAAAATAATTATTAAAAACGAATTCATTGCCACAAATTGTTAATTTTATAACATTAAACTGATATTACGCATTATGAAAAAAATTTGAAATTCGTCTTCTCATTGGCATAAATCTTGTTCATTTTGGATTTGTACTTGAATAAGTACGAAGTTTTGAAAATGGGCCCATTATTTAGAGTATATATGATGATTCCGGAAGGAAATAATTAAAAAAAGGATTCCTGAATTCGCTAAATTATTTGGTTGATTTTGGGAGTTCCACAGAGCTTGTGACGTATGAGGAGTATTTTGTTCACTCTTCCATTTCGTGATTTTTGGTGACACTTGGATTCCCCATCGGCCACCAACGGAAGAGCCTCACGTCTCTCCGGCAACTGCTTCGCGGCTGATGTAAAACATTTGCATACGGCACAAATTTTGAAAAAAATATAAGCAGAATGATGTGTCGATTCCAATGATAAGAATAAATAACTAAATTTTTCCGTTTATAATTTCATTTTTCAATTTAAACTGCCTAAATTTAAACAACACAACTTTAATTTAAAAACTTGTATTATCCTGTGCTCTCCAGAAAACGTCAGAGAGATTTTTTCCATTCGTGCACAACGCGTATCTTCATGACCGTTAATTGTCGTTCTCAAAGTGATTAATGAAACACGCCGAGCCGATGAGGAATTTGTTCATGCCAGAGATAACTATATATTATTTAAGACCCACTTGCCATAATTACTTTAGCTCTTGACATCCTTGCATCAAATTTATTTGGTTTTATAACGACGAATAAAGATATTTGGCATAGAAATCAAGATTGACAGTAATTGGTTTAGACAATATAATATTAAAATCTTCCCGGTTGGAACTCAATGAACTTTGAGATACATATTCACGAATGATCACCATCATAAAATATGCACACGGGATTATAAAAGCTCATATAATTGGCTCGGACTCAGTGGCCAAGAATAGATCTCTCTAGAATAAATCCGCAAATACTCAACAGCGCAGGAATTGCAGCATTTCGCCATCACTCAATAAAATATACGTCGCGGGCACTTTTAAAACTAGGAGGAAAAATACTGGAAAATATGAATCAAATGAGAAGCTTAGCAATCACTATCGGCGCGATTTCCTTGTGCGCCAAAACTTTTGTTCGCTTGATATGAAACTACTACTCGTATGATTGTCCCAGCGAGTTGCATGTCGATATTAATCGCGATGGAACGAAATAAAATAAAAAGGAATCATATAGTCAGTTGTACTTGAATTCTACAATTCAAATGGTCTCCAATTCTACAATTCAATGGAGGTCTAGCAAAGCCTTCTCATGGATATGAATATACCAATGAATCCTAAAGGCTAAATATCTTGGTGAAAAGATGAAAAAGGGCGATTTTGAGAGCTCCATTTCCGGAACTCGTGCAAATTTCCAAAAGATTTCTCTCCCCGTTCAGCCCGAGGCAGTCCCAGACAAGAATTAAAAAGAGGAAAGAAAACTGGAATCCTAGCACTCAATCGTGACGGGCACCTGGCCCGCGATAGCTCACGGCGCCCTCAGACGAAGAGAGGAAGGAACAGCAGCAGGAATAAGGGAAATAAATCGAAATAGCCAGCGCAATAATCGTTCGAAGGCAATTGCGAATGCTTCGTCTTCGCAAATTCAAATTCACACACAATACATAGCTGTACGCTACCTCGGGTTCTCATAGAAGATTATTTTCCACGAGCTGTACCGATGAATTGTAATGTAAGTGATGCGAAGGAATATGCAATATTCTGGAACCAAATCGACTCCCATATGAAATGCTACCACTAAGAAAGGATTCAAATGATATACCCAAACTGAATAAAAAGTATTCAGAATTTAATATATAACAAATATTATTCGCAATTTGGCGCCAACAAAAAACGCAAATTCAAATGCAAAAAAAATTCCTTGAGAGATGAAGATAGGCAAGCAGCGAAAAATAATAACTTTTTCAAATTAGCTTTATTTAACATGTACTTGTCTCCCTCTCGATGTTTATACTGTCATTTAACGTAAGAGGTTCCTGATGACCAACAGCCATGCCCATATGGCGCAATCCGATACATGGCAAGGAAGATAGGTCAGTCTGCAAAGGAATATGGAATAAATTTCAAAGGGTTACAAAAGGAATTAGCATGGATCTCCCGTAGTTAGCCGTTAAATATATCTTCCTAGAAATATGAATGTTAGATACAATGAAACTTGAATAACTTTTTCGTGCGTAGTGTTCAACCACGGCGTAATTTCAAATGGGATGATTTTTTTAATAATAATAATATATTTATTTATTTTCTGTGGCAAAGCCACCTTAGAAAAACAATACATTTACATTATAATATATCAGTCGGCACTAGTGAATACAAATAATAATATTATAGATGTGCACATTTACAATACATATGATATTATTTAATAGTGTTCAAGAATATACAATATACAAAGGTGGGATAGACTTTTACAAAGAAAAAGTTTTATAAAGATATTCCCAGTATTTATATTTAAAAGATTCTATTGATTTCACTTGGGTTAAGTTAGTTGGCAGAGAATGCCATAATTTTATTGCACTTACAACAAAAGATTTTCCATATACATAACTTTTGTGTGGTGGAAAGTAAAAATAAACTTGTCGTCTAATTTTTAATGAGGATTCAGTAGTCTGTCTTATGGGAAACATATCATACAGATAAGCTGGCTTATGATTACGTATTAATTTAAAAATGAACAATCCCAGGAGATATTTTCTCCTAAGAGAAACTGGTAGCCATCCAAGTTCCCGAAGGTGGGGACTGGTGTGTTCAAACTTCCGTTTACCATAAATAAATCTGGCACATGAATGCATTAGCCGTTGGAGCTTAAGGTTTAGTTCCTCAGTAAGGTCATAATAAACTAAGCAGCAATAATCTAGATGAGGAAATATCAACGTGGAAATAAGTTTCTTTCTGGTGTCCATAGGAAGTAAATGTTTATATATTTTCAACTGATATAGTGTGGAATTTATTCTGTTTGAAATTTGGGATACATTATCTTTCCAGGAAATATTATTACTAATAGTGACACCAAGATTACGAGCATTCTGGGAATAAATAATCTCATGATTATCAACCTTAATTTTTGGTATTTGGTCCAAATCAATTCGCTGAAGCATACGTGTGCCTCCCATAATTAGGGCTTTAGTTTTGGCACCATTTAAAATGAAATTATTTGATGCAGCCCAAGAATGCAGTTTTAGCACGTCAGAATTCACTTTGCTTACGGCCTCTACAATTTCTTGGGGTTTACAGTGATAGTAAATCTGTAAGTCGTCTGCATAAAGCATATATCTACAATATTTCAGTTGCTGAGGCAAATCTAGAATGTAAATTGAGAAAAGAAGTGGCCCAAGTACCGAACCCTGGGGAACTCCAAGTTGATTTGTGCTCATATATCGCTAAACAGATCAGTGGAATAAATAAATCAATGTAAGGTAGATATAGCTTAGCTCAATCTCTTTTTTACAACCTCTCCTATCAAATTATTCACATCCCACAAAACGGAATTGAGCATATATAGATATTTTGAGATTGGAACAGATAATAGTTCACGGCCTTGAGTCAGCAGCACAACGCTACACGATTTTATCAGATGCATGTGTCACCGCGCGATCAAAAGATCATTTTTAAATTGGATTTATTTAACCTACAACTGCAATTTACTGCGAACAAAATGTCCCCTTCATTCTTAAATTTAAATTAGCGCCGATAATAGGAAACTCAGTAAATTTAAAAGTACACCCAAAAATTAAGTTGAATCCTAACGGTAATCCTAGCTGCACACAGTGTCACCAGTTTTAAGGTACGTTTAAATTTCCAAAACTTTTTCTCACCTATCATAAAAACTATTGTCACTGGGGATATCAAAGAATTAAGTATGTAATATAAGCATTTATAAGCAGCCATTCTGACTTAACGCTACCATCGTGCAACTCCGGTGCCCAAAGGGGTTTCCTCGGAGACGATCATAAAATTCTTTCGCTTCGGATTAGGCATTGAACGTAGCTCTGCATTTCCAAGATCTCCAACCGATAGCCGTTCGGTCATAAACGCATCCCCCCTCCCCCGAGGCTCCAGATGAGCCGACGGAAATAAATGGCAGCAGACAATAGGGGCCATCAGCTCGCTCACGGAACCCCACTCAAAAATTCCAGCGAGGTGTAAGGAGAGGAGAGAGAGGAGTGATACACACTTAATCGCCTCCACCACACTTCCCCGAGCTCCCACATCCCCCTGCGCCCCCACCGCCTCCACCCCCACCCCCACCTCTTACTCCCGCACAGCCTTCCCTTCCGCACCACAATTTTGACTAAATTAAGTCCTGGGCAGAGACTACGCTCCGCCCGTAATTTAAATAACTTTTTCTATGCTTCATTGCCGTCAGAGATAGTATCACACGCAGTAGATTTTAGTTAAATCGAACACATCGGGACGGCAGCATTTCGCTACGATTAAGGGGGCGCAATACCCCGGGGGAAAGCATAACTCTCGTGAAATAATGGCAATGTAGAACATACTTTTTTATGAAAAATCTCTTCAATATTGCATTCATAATATACGTGTACAATATGGAATAAACAAACTTATATTCTGAGTTTTTTTCGGTAACGCCGGGCAAGCAAAAATCTCGAAATATCCGGAAGCATTTTGCGTAATGAAACTTTATAATAATAAATGAAGTGCGAAATGCGTGTTGTTTATATTCGACGATAAAGTACGAATATGTGCAGCTATTACAAGCTATCTTCATATTTGAAACTGTAAAGATAAAGAGATGTTTATTGTTCTTGGACCCGACGGATTGGATTCCGAACAGAGCTAAAGTACACAGAAAAATTGGATACATACAATAAATAATGTAATAATGGTAACAAAGGATTTATTACATTTATTGGTCCGATGTTGTAGCACAATTAAAAATCAGGTGACATTCGAGTTGCAACATTTCGAAAGTGTGTAATGCATGTTATTGACATTCGACGATAAAGAACGAATATTTGCAGCTATTACAAGATTAGCGAGGACACAATTTGCTTGCGGGTATGAGAGAGAAAAAGATTTTTATGAGTTTTTAGCTGAAACAGGATCATGTTAATCTTATTGCTGATTGCTTGATCATGGTTTTGCCAAGGCATATTAGGTATCTATATGGCCCCAAGATTTTTAACGGAGTTTGCATAAGATATTTCAACAACACCAAGAATAATCTTTGGCAAAACATCAAAGTCAATGTGTTTTAGGTATTTTGAGTTACCGAATAACATAGACTTCGTTTTTCTGGGGTTAAGCTCAGAGTTATTGTCTACAGCTCATGATTTGATGGCTTGAACGCCCTGAATAACTTTGGAAATTGCATCAATCTGCTCTTGCAAATGGCAGTGATGATAAATCTATAGGGCGTCAGCATATAAAAGATATTTACCGCTTATAATATACTTGGGCATATGAAGGACATACAGGGAAAATAGAAGAGGATCTAGAAATGACCCTTGGGGGACCCCGCTCTCTCCGTGTTCTTGACTGCCTGTTGACGATCTTTTAGATAGGAGTAAAACCAGTTAAGTGAGGAACAGGAAAAGTTAAGATTTTCAACTTGTTGAAAAGTTTGGCGTGCTTGACAAGACCAAAACCATTGATGAAATCAATAGGACCAGATTAGTAACCATTTGTTTATCAATTCCTCGACGTACATCATCCGTTAATTTGAGTAGCTCAGTTTGCGTAGAGAAGTTATTCCGAAATCCAGATTGATATGGATCATGCAAGTTGTTTTGGTTCAGATAATTCGTAACCTGCCGAAAAACAATCCTTTCTAAGCATATAGACAGAGAGCACAATATAGAGATTGACCGATAATTACTGGGAAAAGTTGGTTTTTTTAACTTTTTGAAATGGTGTAATGAGTGATGATTTCCATGTAATCGGAAATTCAGATGACATTGACGAAAAATTAAGATATCTGGTATTACAGGTAGGTACAGTTGACGAGGCTTTAATAAATTTAACTGAGGTTCCATCGATCCCAGTTAAGTTGGATTTAGAGAGAGATAACGTTTTACGTACTTAGGTAGAGGGGGTTACTTGTTAGAAGAAGTTATAGGGTACGGGTGAATCAAGGTTAGAGAGACCTAATATGTATGCTATGCTTTTTCCCTCTGAGGCAAAGGTGGGAGTAAAATTCTTGATCAACTTAAGGCTGGAAGGCGATACTTGGTGGAACTTGGTGACAGGAAACATTATAAAGATACACTTTTGTATGTTCCACAGAAGTTTTAATAACCGACCCAGGTTTCGACAGTACACTATGTACCTTGATAATGGTATAGTGTATTGTCGAAACCTGGGCGGTTATTAAAACTTCTGTGGAACATACAAAAGTGTATCTTTATTATGTTTCGTGAAATGCTTGTTTAGATCATTGATAGAGAATTCATGCAAAGGCAAGTTTTGCCGCTGCACGAGTCCAAGACTTCCAAGTTCCCTCCAGACCTGGTTTGGTACTGTCAAATTAGAGAAGGTGGTTACATAATATTTTTTCTTGACAAAATTCCATAACAAGATGTTTCACCTGATTACGCAAGGAGAACTCAGCGTAAGCAGTCTGGCTTTTAGTTCGTGTGAAATTTCTTCGTGAAGTATCACGTTCCTTCATTTTTTATTAATGTCATTAGTCAGCCAGGAGACTGAAGGACGTCTGGGTGTGCATGTTCGCAGGGGGCATGACAATTTATACACTCTAAGAATTTCAGATTAAAGAATTCTAATTTTGAATCACTGGACGAGGTGCAAAATATGTTGTTCCAGTCAAAATTGAGTAGGTCGCCCTGAAACTTGGCTGCATCGAAATTTTTAAGATCACGGTAAAGATGTTATGTATTGGAAGACAAGAGGAATTGAATTTATAAGTGAGTGAACTTTTGTCGAATGCGGAGAGGAAAGGCACAGGGAATGAAGAGACTTTTTCAGGGGAATCAGCAATACAGAGATCGAGAAGGGTATGACTAGGTTCTGTATGACAGGAGGGCTGCTTTGAGGCAAGATAAAGATTATAATTAAAAATCCTGATGTAGGAAGAATGATAGTTATCCCTCAGCAGAAGTCACTTACAATTATAATGTTTTTATAGTTTGGACTAAAAGTTGCATATACTTGTTAAATATCAATCAAGGACCCAACGATTGGAGGTCTCCAAAAAACTAATAGAAGAAGTTTGGAAATTCAATTACCATGAACTTCGTGAACTTCAATTAGCATGAACTCAGGTCGGCATTCATAGGCCGCAGAAGAGGCCGCCAGCACCGACGAACTCCGTCTATGATGAATGAAGGCACCAACCCCGCCATCGCCTTTCCCGATCCGATCATATCTGAGTAAGTAATGTTCACTAGGATCAACCATGCTATTAGGAATATTTATTTGTACCACGTTTCGGTCAAACAGATTATTTCACTTACACTGGAAGAAAAATGAGCCTGGCATTCGCCTATATGACACCGTTAAGATTGATAGCTGACGAGGGAAATGTTGATTTCTCCGGCAATCGGTAGACCTGCGGGTGGTGAACAGGCCCCCGTATCTTTTTTAAAGCTTCAAAGTCAGTCTCACCAAGGATAGAGATGTGTTCACCACCATCACGGACACGAGCAAACACGCTGCCATTACGAATCCACACGTATTTGATTTTGCCTTCTTTTTTAAGTCCTCTGGCCATTGCATAAAGTTATCGGTTTAAGAATGTCAAGGATTCTAAAATGCAGACAAATGGGGTTGGTGGAGTTCTGGTCGGCAACAATGTCGTTGAGTTTCAGGTTCCTTGTGTGCGTCTACCGTTTAAAAATGCAGCAGCAGTGCTGGACCATGGAAAACGGGCAATAATAGGGGCAGTTCTACATGAAAGGAGAATTTTCGGACGGTAAGAACCACCCCTGTAGGCGTAATCGATTTCACTCGTATACACTTTAATTCCCGGAGTGATTTCAACTTGACAGATCAAGGCCCAGTTATCTAGCATTGGACAGTGGTGAAACTGTAGGAATATATGTTTTGAAACTGAGGAAAACTTATGGTTTTAAGAGTATTTTTCTCAACTCCAAAGCTAAAATAAATTTTTTCTCAATGACTACACACACTCTTACCTTATAACATGCTGAAAATTTCTAACGCACCTCGCAAAAAGTTAAGTGACAAAATGGGAAATCGTGATGGTATGCAGTGATGCTTTTTGCAAAGGCATAGATATTCCTTAAGTGGCTACCCCATTCATCCGAAGTTTCCGCAAAGTATGCTTTAATAAGCATTGAAACGTTAGTAAACTTAAGGCAGGAGAATAATTGAGAATTAGAGCGCAAGATCGAGCCATTATTCACAGGTTTAACAACCTCCTGTTACATCTGCAAGCAAAAAAGTTGAGCCTGCCTTCGCTTCTACATTTATACCCTGTTGTTATACGGACAAAAAACTGAGATAAATACTCAATAAGTGCACACGCTAAGCATTTGGGTAAATATGGTTAAATGGTACTCACTACCCATTCATTATACCGCATTACCACACGTCACCCTAATATACTAGGAAGGTTGAATTAAAACATTAATTATACTATTATAACACAATGGCGTATTTTGAAAAACCATTTAACGTGAAACATATCGAAATCGGTCTACATAAATCTGATATTGAGGACACTGTACTGCGTGTAATAAATGAAGGGGTAATTACAAGATTATGAAATAGTTAAAGAAAGATTATACCAGATAGATGCTCATTAAGCATTAGATCAAATGGCAAGGGGGAGTGTACAAATCTCTTTCTGGTGAGTACGCAATTGCATATCTTGAAGCTTCATTCGGGCAAATAGCGCCCACGCCTGGCCCGTTTAAAAGGCTTAAAGCACCAATTGAGTGGAGAAAACTCGGGTTAGTTCTTCAATTGAGTTCAATACTCAGATATTTATCCTGAAAAAGAAGCTGCCATAAATATGCACTGGCCCCAGTAACAGGAATGTACCATGATTATCCAAAAATCTTTAGTTCCGAGCATATTACTGTGAATAAATTCAGCCTCAGTCAATTTCTTTGTAACCTTCAATGAGGGTGTCTGATAGGCTTTTACATGGTTACCTTGTTGTGGTACGAAAAAAATGGAGATAAATTTTCATTGAGTGAACATGGTAAGTATTTGGGAAATGTGGTTTATTGGTACATATTTTTTATACCGCTTAACCGCACGTCATCCTAAAAAAAACCAGGAACGCTAGATTGAAATTTTGGAGTTAAGAAAATCAATTATTTTGAAATACCATTAAACGTGAAACATATCATCATAAGGCTCTCAATCGAAAAACGTGACTATATAATCAAAATAAAAATAGAACAAGAAGTTATACTCAAGGAACACGATTTTTAAAAACAGTACCAAATGCCCTAAAAAGTAAAAAAAAGGCTTTTTATCACTCCGAGAATAAGGCGTGGGCTCTGATTATGTTTATCAGATATCAGTGTGGAAGAGCCGGATAGGTGAGAAAGGATTGTCAACCACGCTTTATAATGAGAGTGAGAAGAAGGTTATCTTTTACTTTTTTGTACATTTTACACTGTTTTTGGAAAAAGTGTTTTTTTTTTTTATTTTTTTTTCTAATTTTAATGGTGATTCATTCAATGGATTTTTGTTGCTTGCTAACATTTTATGATGTAATATGAAAATACTGCATCTAAAAACTATCGTATTTAGTATTATTTTTATTTATAACTGATTGTGAAATTTAAAAGTTATAATTTGAAAAACAAAATTTCTGAATGGACTGTGCTTCAACTCATTTCCTCCGATTAATAAGTGCACAAAAATCTTGAAGAAACGAATGCCATCTATTGAAAAAAAATTTTTAACCATTTTTCCATGCGAAAACTTAGTTAATTAATCACATCACAATGGAAAGAAAATTCAAATGTCTGATATTATTGATATTGTTTTGTCATCAGAAGAAAGTAAATGTGCAAACTTTCAAGCTGGTCAGACTATAAGAATAAAGTAAAAAATCAATGACAAGATTCCATCAATGAAACAGACAATTTTACACTTCTTTACAGTATCATTAAATGCTGAAAATGAGTCTAATAGAGGAAAAGGCATTATTTTCAATTTCCAGGGTATTTTCAAGATACTTGAAAACTTGATATGTCCCATTAATAATTTCTATGAACCCACACTTCCCATATAGCACGATTTTCATAAATGCTTAATGTCTATATGGCACCTATCAGTTACATCAAAATAGGGAGACAAAATGAGAATTAAAATATGTTCTCCATCATGCACCAGCGTCCATTTCGAGGAAAAATAAATCCACGTAAACACCGCATAATATTAGTATCATCTCATTAAAAACAACGTAGTTGATTCAAATTGATGTATATAGCATTCAATGGTGAATTTGATAATCGTAATTATTCTCTATACTTTCCTACCATGAAATTTCGTTCAATTTACAATTGAAGATAGGCTCAAGTTATGGTGGGACATAATCACAAATAATTTCTTTCATTCTAAACACTGAAACAGAATTTGATCGGGCACCTCAATTAAGGACAAGGGACTTCTAGAATTATATATGTTTCGATTGCAGTTGTTACATACAAACTTGTACCCATTCGACAAATTTCAACAATATATCATCCCCTAATTTAATGTACGACCTTACGCTGAAATATTATTATTTAATAGCATTAATGTGCAGTGGAAAAATCGGCATTGAAAAAAAGAAAGGTGTGCGCCTTGAAAATTATCACCTATTCCTCCAAAAACCAAATAAAATATTTACACTAAGGGCCACTTCAACTGTCAAAATTTATGTTCACTATTAAAGTCACGTAGGAATACTTAGTAACGGTAACATATGTCCTTCACTATCAAATAAATTCAACATTTGACTTGGACATTTAGAAATCTGCCGTCCAGATCGTTGACCCTGCCTTACTCTACCCAACGACATAACAAGCAAGGAAATAAATCAAACTGGCGGCAAAAATATTTCTAGAAACGCTGCGGAGAAAAAAGGGTAATATTTGTAAAGATAATAGCCGATGAAAATAATTATAGGATAATTAATTCAGATAAACTGCGTACCAAATCGCAATACTTGACACTTTTCTTACACTACCACCATTCCCTTGAAGAAGTGACCAGCAGTCGGTCACGAAACGTCGGGGAAAAATCTGATATACCTCGCGGCATACACCCGTGCGTCACCTATTAATCATCCCCTCAAAAGTTTACTATAGACTGTAATTGTCAGAGGATTTCAAAGTAGAACTACCAAAACGAATAGGAGCCTTACACAAAGCCACAGAAATTAACTTTTTACTGTAACATCAATAGCTTTGGTATCGTGGTATCTCTCAAATCTGCCTCATGACGGCGGTTAAATCCACATTCACTGCCAAGGGTAAAATAGCCTATCTCGGGAATGAGCCACGGACCTTTGGTTTTCGAGGCCACTTCACGGACGCACGGATGCAATTCAGGTTCCTTAATCACTGAAATATGAATTAGCATTATTGGTCCGTGTCGTGGTCCGGAATTCCAAATTTCCGTGGTTCAATTCCCAGGTTACTAGACGTTTCTCCCATGGCAATAGAGATGATCTTTGGTAATGTATTTTCTCCACTCCATTTTATTCTCCTGCTAGTCGCTAATTTCCGGGTGTTCATCAAATAAAAAGACAATGTTGACTTCGATGGCTGATTAGATCACACATATATGATATCTTTAAAAAATTGGATGGCGGAAAACTCTACTCAAGAAGAGATATTCTCTGAGGAGGTAATGGAATTCTCCAGCTCTGAAAAATGTAAGATATCCACCCTGTCATTTATCGAGAATAACGTTCTCTTTCTTTTTCATATTATCAAAACTCGTAGTGAAATAAAAGTGGTAAGCAAGACGATTGAAAGTTTTCATATTTCTGACACTAGGAATAATTTTGAGAAGATAATATTGATCATAAGTAATGCAATCGTATAAAATGCATAGAATTTACTTACCTAGAAAATAAATAGACGCAACCTCTTGGAATAACGCCGAGTTAGAATAACAGCATTTTGGCCGTAAAAGCATACCGAATAGTAAAACTTACCCTTGGTAAATGCCTGTATACACAATTAATGCAACAGTAGCTCAATTAATGCAATAGCTTCTCCAGTTTAAGAGTAAGTTATTTCACATGAATTCAGAAAACTCCTTCGTATTTAATGACATCAAATTCAATGACATTTACTCTCCTCAATGTTCACTTTTTAAGTTAGTCATTCAGTAGGAGTATTTGTCAACACAGGTTGAAGACTTCTCACACAGATCCTTTTTTCAAAAGCATATAATGGAAAACCTATGTCGAACGTTTTAAGATATTAAACTAATCGTCCAAGTATTTTTAACCCTTCAAAGAAGATATAATAGAAATAATGTATTATACTGTAAATACTCTACGTTTCAATTAACTTCCCTACTAATTTTTATTAAAATAATAATAATAATATCGTTTATTTTCGTAGGCACTGGGGCCCATGAGAAAATATAAGTACATCTTTCTACATTTCACATTGAGATAGATAAATAAAAGAAAAAGTAAATAAATATATATACATATACAGTCAAATGTGAACAGTGCATATTGCCTAGTACATGAAAGAAACAATACAATATTTTCGACAAAAAAAAATAATAAATAATCGCACTTCGATATAACACACTAATTACAAAATTTAAAGTGACAAACAAAAGAAATATGAACAAGAGATATGAACATAAGAAAGTGAATATAAACAAGAAATATGAACATAAGAAAGTGAATATAAACAAGAAATATGAGCATAAGAAAGTGAATATAAACAAGAAATATGAACATAAGAAAGTGAATATAAACAAAAGAAATTTAACTTGGGGATAAGGAGGCATTCTTCAGAAACCCATATGTGCTGTGTTTGAACCTATTGATATTTGTACTGCTTCTTATTTGGGCTGGGAGAGAGTTCCATATTTGTGAGGCGGTTACTATGAATGATTTGTTCATATGAGGCGTGTGATGTTTTGGAATATGGAGGTCAATGTTATGATTTCGGGTAGGTATATCATGAACCTCAGATTTTCTAATGAATTTCTCATACAAGTATGGCGGGTAACCGGTCGTTAAGATACTAAAGGCTAGAGTTATTATGTGAAGGGTGCGACGCTCTTTATACTTAAGCCAGTTGAGGTGATTGTAAAATAGAGCGTGAAAGGTGAAACGAAAAAAATCAATGCAACCTCAAGGAATAAAGGCGAGTTAGGACAACAGCCTTTTGGCTGTAAATGCATGCAAAAGACTAAGCGTTCCCCATAGAAAAGGGCTGTGTGCACAATCCATGCACTCGTAGCAGGTCATTCGTGAACACTTGCGCGAACATATTGCTTGCATTAGGGCAAACGTTTTTTGGACGCCGGGCCATGTATGCGAGCAAGTAGTTGTGTTTACACGATGACTTTCGGCGGCCACGCATGAAACCGTGAGGGAACATGCACCGAGTAAACAGGCTCTAGGTCATTCTGTGACCTGAGAAATTATTCATTTAGTCAAAGTCTCAGGAAACGAGACCATGATCTGTTGGAACAAACGGCCCTTAAAGCAAGAAAATCCACGCATCGCCTATCACTCGCGTTTTCTGCCATCACTCTTTGAATATTCCACAGGAATGTCGATAATTATCGTCCTTAATTTAGATAAAAGTTTTAGATGAGATGCACAGAAAGGGTATAAGAAAACAACGCTATTTCAAATGGGTATGATTAAAAAAATTTAGTTTTAATTATTTACACAGCTGCATTAATTGATTCTGCAGAGTCAGAATTAGTTTATCGTAGGCGTAAGTGTTTCGCACTCCAACTTATGTATACCATTATCAATACGTGATTATAGCCTTTTAAGGACAGATACTATCATTATAATCTGAACGCTGTAAACTAAAAGTGTTGTAAAAACGTTTCAGAAACATTGCGCTGCAATCAACATGGAGTTGCTGCAACGCAATGGCAACGTTGCAAAACCAGTCAAAAGTCCTCTATACCACGTTTTTGCAACGTAATGGCAACGCACAGTGGGCTGAAATCGAAAAAAGCTGGCCAAAAATCAAAATATCGACTTTTTCATTTCGAACAGGGAATAGTATATCATCATTTTAGAATATCCAGGGCATAAAAACTGAAGTTAATTTTTTGTCAAAATGTTTCGTTTAATTTTTATAGCTCGCCAAAAATCAACAAAAATCTATGAAATCGTGAGTGCGCGATTTATACGAAAAAGTTCAACGTTTGTTCCCCATACAATGGAATACAGTTATTAATTCAGAATTTTTTAGGATATATAATGATAGTACCACTCTTTTAGTTAATTAAGAGTGAACTTTTGTTTTAGTCAATTGTTTTTTATTAACTTTATGAATTGTTAAAAATATCACTGTTCTTCGTTAATTTTTTACCTAATGCTAGAATAAAAGTTGTTACCGCCGCTTGCCGCTCCTAAGATATTTACACCAGGAGTTAGACTGAAGTCTATGTTATTAGACGGAAAATAAAAATCTTGCTCCAACTCGCTCCCCTCCGATTTTTTCGTGGTAAATCAAAATGATGCCGGGCGGTTGTCGCGCTCCATGACCCGCAATACACGGCTTAGACACTCGGGAGCTTAGGATGGCATGCGTTGTGATCCGTTTGAGAGAATGGATTTTCCCTTAATTGTGAGTACTTCGTACTCCACTACTTGT
Organism: Ischnura elegans; assembly: GCF_921293095.1. Lineage (NCBI taxonomy): Eukaryota > Metazoa > Arthropoda > Insecta > Odonata > Coenagrionidae > Ischnura > Ischnura elegans. Next base: position 23,195,870 of record NC_060259.1, read on the forward strand.
TGTTTGCGGTGTATTTATGGTTTTTACCCTCTTCTGACGATTATACCCCTCAGTCTTTCCGCGGGAGCCGCGTGCGGACGGCAATAAACCTAACGGTTCGCGCGGTCTCCAAGCCCTTTGTCCTCCGCGGCTACCCTTTATGCACCCGGATTTGTTCTTTAGCTATGAACACGTGCAAGTGTTTCCATTCTACAAATTGGGTTTTCCCAAAATATGTCATTTATGCTATTGGCACGCTCTCTAGCCGAGTGCTCAGCATCAGTCTCTCTTCAGTATTCCTTGCTGAAGTGTGTGCCGAAGGACGTTCACAGTTTAGTTGCCCAGTTATGGATACAGCATTAGTGATTCGCAAAGATTTACATAGTGTGATCTTGGCAAATAGAAGGGAGACCATCAAGCAGAAGAAATCGTTAATGTTGGAGTTTTTACACAAAAACCTTTTTTGGGAGGAGATGAGAAAATAAAAATTTTGCCTACGACCTTCATTCAAAGTGTTTTTCATCAATACTTTGGAAAGTGGGTTGAGCGCTCCAGAGTGAATAGAAGATTTCTGAAGTTAGATCATATTTATGAATGAATGAATGAAAAAAATTGTTCAAAACGCATTCCTGTCCAGAATATATCTTATTGTTGATCAACCAAAGGCAGGTTTTGGTACGACCAATGACGGCAATACTGCGAGATGCTACTTCGTAAATCCAGCACTATCAGCTGAAATTTCAGGAAAATTGTAATAGTTCCTTCAGTGATATGATAAGAGATACACGAAGCAGTTTATTCCAAAAATATTCTAATGTAAGCAATTGGAAGTTGAAATTGAAAAATGTCGAAAGTTGATATTGATTTTAAATACCATAAAATATATGGAAGTGAAAATAGTATTTTAACTCCAGGGAATTCACCTTGTCTACTTTCTGGGTTTTCTTAATTGTTAATCAGTCAGGATTTTATTAGTAGTAATCGACAATCATAATAGAACGCCATCTACAATTCTCCTCCCGCGATTTTTGTCCCGCTTTTTTCGATTACAGCCCACTGTGCAACGTAACTACAACATCTGGTGAAACATATTTGCAACACTTATGCAACTCCTAAAACCTGCTTGCAACATTTATGCAGCCCTTTAAAATAATACTCACAATATGCCTTTTAAAAAATATTTACTTTTGACAAAATAGATTGTTCACCCTTCTTCTCATTTCTTTGGTGCCTTGAATTGGCATGTCGCAATCAATCTGTCACCTTATCCTTAACATCTTTGTGGCTATAAAATACCAACCTCGGTTTTAGACGAAAATCATGTGAAATGAAGGATTTCGATTTCAGTTATAGGATGGTGATAATTATTATTCCCTAAATAAGTGCCCATTCAATGACAATTATCACGCCAAACAGGCAGGCACAGGTTATTGTGATGTTAAACTACCTCTTTCTCATGTCGGTCTTCGAATTCCCTAAATATAAGAAAAGCTTTCCAGCATCGTCCGTAAAGATATAGTTCCTCATGCCAAACATTCCATTGGTGAGGTTATTTCCTCCTCTTCTTACTAACTCGGTCTTAAGGGCAAAAAACAAAATTTTTCTTGTAAGAGCCAATATGCTTCAGAGGACAAATATACGCCTTAAAAACCCCATATTTCAATATATGTTCGGGGAAAACTAAGTCCAAATAACACTCCGCTAAGTGACCGGCAACATGTCGCAACCTTTCTGCAATCTAATTAATATTCCACACTCACATACAATCAGTGTCATATGAATAGTATGAATCGGATTTTAATATGTATATCCTCGGGATAAAACATTACGTCATACAAATTTTCAGACCAAACGAGCGTATCAACGACATAGCTAGGACGCTGCAGAAATGTTGTCAACGCCTACCTGCGTCCTGCAACTCCTGCAACCTCGCGCAACCCTTTAGCAACGTTTCCTCAGTACACTGTGTTTGCTGGGAAAGATGTTACGTAAGTATAATTTGGAAGAGAAGTCTTAAATATGAGAAAATTCACCACGGTCATTTAAACTAAGAAAGAGAGCGATCAATGAATAACTAGGTATAAAACAAAACATATTTACTGAATATTATCCCTCACATATCATATCAGGGAAATATTGTAATCGTACCATAAACATACAAGCAAAGAATGAAGCAAATACTACAAGATTTTTTGCCGCCTTACTTTTATCGTTACCTGCTGATATCTTCCATCTTACGTCAATGGCAAAATAGCGCAATCGCTAGACGGATTATCTTCTTTGATGACACTGGTCAACAGAAAAACACTCTGTCCTAAACATGTTTTTGGGTGGTCCTAGAGGTATTTTTTGTGATGATTCCTAATCCTTGTCCAGATTTTTTCTATCACACTTACAAGGAGACAACGCGAGAGTGATGTTCGGGATCTGGATGCGGATGTTATTTTCTGATACTATATAGGTAATGTAGAAAAAGTGCCACATCATTCTTCCAAAGAGACCCAGGGGCCGTATTCTGTAACTCCAAACCGATCGGTGCGGCACCGATTCGTCGGGTGCGACGTCACACCGACTCCCGGTAAGAAGTCGTGCGATTCTGTACGAACCCGATCGGTGCGGCACCGACGTGAGGGCGAGAGATCGTCGGTAGCCGTACCGACAGCAAAAAGGTGTCGGTACGGCCACCGACTAGTGGGTTTCATCAACTCCCCGGTGCGCATTGAACGTTTTATTTTGTTTTTATCTCATCACCGAGTAAATAATGAGGTTTGCTGCAATGTTATCTTTTTCTGCCCCTTCGAATAGGCCACTATAATTCACTGTGTCAACATCTATATTGATTATCTTGACATAAATATAAGATATAAGTTAATAAACATGAGGTTTGCCACTATATAATGACTTTCTCTCATTTATGTTACCACTTTCACTCGCTTGTAATAGGATTTCTTTCACTCTATCATCATTTATTTGCTCCTTTGACATAAAAAAGATATTTTTGATTAAATATGAGTTTTGCCGCAATGTTATCACTTTATCTCACTCTGAATAGGCAACTATTATTTCACTCAATCATCATTTGGCGTTTCTCTCGGCATAGAAATAAGATCTTTTTATTTAAGTATGAAGTTTGCCACAACGGTATCTGTTTCTTTCATTTGTAACAGGCAACTATATTTCATTTTATCGTCAGCCATTGATTCCCTTGGCGATAAAAGAAGATATTTGTTAATAAGTATGAGGTTTACCGCAATATTATCATTTTCTCTCACTTGGAATGCGCAACTTAAACATATGTATTTCACCCAACCACAATTTCTTTACTTCCTCGTCATTACACTTCTTTTAATTACACCCAGTTCCATATTTTTATAACAATTTCCTAACTTGTTCCTCTAATATGACATTTACATTTGCTTTTGAATCCTACGTTCACGTTCCATGGTATGTTATTTTCGTCTGCTACGGTGCCAATGGCATAACCTTCCGTTGATAACATTTAGACGGAACTTACTTAATGACAACTATATTACCAAATCATGAATAAATAGCAATATACGGAACCAATATTTAAAAAAAGAAACTACGATCTCAAGGATAGTTTCAATAATTCATTCCAGCAACAACAATCTCCATCACATACAAACTTTATTGTGATGTTGTAATATTGTTTCCTTCGATTCTGTAGGTACAGCATTACTACCACACATTATATAAGCATTGTTAACAACTTATCCAATATCGTTTATCTTAATCTAGCAATAAGTCGTAATTTCCGCAAATAAAAAGATCGAGAATGACGACAACAAACTGTGCCAATGAGTCTTCACTTGTTTTTACCCTTCTTTCATTGGTGGAGACACGTTAGATGACTTCTAACTTCGGATATATTCGGATTTTCCCTGTTTGAGAAGGAGGGGGAACCGTACCGACTGGTTTGATACCGACGACCATACTGAATCGCTGAATTAGCCGTCGTCGGTATGGAAACCGTCGTCGGTACGGAATGATGTGCTGTCGGTGGGCTGGGAAGGGAAACCGACCGGTGCGGTACCGACGAAATACAGAATACGGCCCCAGGTTCGAGAGATATTCGCGTGTAAAGGTTTCGCGCACCATGACTTCCCTTGAGTAATCGCTTCCTCTCAACTCGGCGGTGATGGAGCGGTCTAGGGCGCTCTATCAGTTACTCTTACCGCGGTCGTCCCGGGTTCGGGTCCGGATGTAGGCAATTTATTTTCTCTTATTTTCATTGAAATATCTGTTACAAATTTTTTACTCTCTCATAATCACTGTTGCAACTCGTCCCCATTCGTTTTATTTGTTTGCTTCGCGAGTTTTTTATTTTCCTATTAATTTATGGATTTTAAGTGGAACTCTGAATAGGGAAGTACACTAGTGTTTCAAATGCACCAAACACATTTTTTTTATTAGAGTTCAGAATAACATAATGTCGTAAAACCAAAGTTTAAATCCTAATAGTTAATACTTGATTCGAGATAACTGTCCGAAATATGGAAAAATTCAAAGGCCGCTAAAACGGGTGTCCATGTTGAATATTGGCCATGATGTCACAAGGCATTAGCCGAAGGCAGCTTCTACGCCGTTTAGTTCTACCACAATTATTGCACAGAAAAATTGCTGACTTTGAGGATATCCGTTTTTTGCTGTCATAAAATATGTTCAGAATATATGTGTGGCAGCTTCTTTTTTGAGTACATGACTTCATCATTGCGTAATATATTAATATTCATTTACGTGTCAACTTCAAGTTTGGAAAGAGTAGTGCGAATAGCACATTGAATCTTTAATAAATAGATGATGGTATTTATTTTTCGCTGGGTATATTTTGGCACAATGCCGTTTATCATGCCAAAACTTTCTTGTAAGAACTGAGTCAAACTAATAAACCTATTTCAGACGTTTGCTGCAAGACTTATTCTTTGAGCATGTATTCACGCCGGCCGGAACGTTCGCCCTTCGCTACTAGAATCATGGGATCATCATCATCATCATCATTGGTCAACAATCCTAGGATTGGTTTGACGCAGCTCTCCACTCTATTCTCCTTTCAGCTAATCTTTTCACACCTACGTATTTCTTCTCTTTCACATCTCTCTTCACTTGTTCCATATATTTTGTTCGAGGTCTTCCTTTTCCATTCTTACCTTCCACTTGTCCTTCGACGATTGTCTTCATCAGGCCATCATGTCTCAGGATGTGGCCGATAAGGTTGTTCCGTCTTCTTATTAAGGTTTTCATGAGGCTTCTCTTCTATCCTACTCTTCTTAGGACTTCTTTGTTACTAACTCTGTCGATCCATTGGATTTTCATCATTCTTCTGTAGCACCACATTTCGAAGGCCTCTATCCTTGCTTTCTCCGCTGCGATCATTGTCCATGCCTCACTTCCGTATAGGAGCATACTCCAGATGTAGGATCTTATAAATTGTTTCTTTACTTCCATAATTAAGTTTCCTGCTGTAAGCAGGTCTCTCTTTTGGTGGAATGCTCTCTTCGCCCGGGCTATTCTGCTGATAATTTCTTTCTTACTTCTCCCGTCACTAGTTATCTTGCTTCCCAAATAACAGAATTCATCCACCTCTATCAGTTTTTGCTTCCCTATTTTAATGTTAGTCTTGACTTCTTCTCTTCTGCTGCATACTAAGATCTTGGTTTTCTTTGTGCTTATTTTCAGTTGATATCTACCCATTACCCAACCCATATTAACTAGAATATTTTTCAAATCCGTCTCTGTTTCTGCTATAACGGCTATGTCATCGGCAAATCTTAGCATGCTAATTTTTTCTCCATGAATATTCACTCCCAATGCATTTTCTTTGATTTCATTAATGGCTTTCTCAATGTAAACGTTGAAAATTACGGGTGACAATGTACAGCCTTGTCGCACTCCTTTCCTAATTCTTGCTTCTTCACAGCTGGGCCCTGATTTTATCACCGCTACTTGGTTTTTTTATAAACTGTGGATGATTCTTCTGTCATTATAAAGAACCCCGATTTCCTTTAGGATTCCGAGCATTGTGCTCCAATCCACGTTGTCAAATGCTTTCTCTAAGTCCACAAACGCAATGAACGTTGGCTTGTTCTTTTCCATTCTCTTCTCTATGAGCAGTCTTAGGGCCAATATTGCTTCTCTTGTGCCTTTGTTTTTTCTGAATCCAAATTGGTCGTCATCCAAGTACTCTTCTGCTTTTCGTTCTATTCTTCTATAGATGATCCTTGTCAGTATCTTCGACGCATGTGTAGTCAGGCTAATGGTCCTAAAATCTTCGCAGTTCTCCGCTCTTTTCTTCTTAGGGATAGGGATTATAATGTTCCTCTCAAAGTCCTCTGGTATCTCACCTGTCGAATACATTTCACTAATGATTTTGTATAGCTGGTTCAACGTCTTCTCTCCTGAATTTTTAATTAGTTCTGCAGGAATGTCATCAATGCCAGACGCTTTATTTATCCTGAGGTCTCTTACAGCCGCATCAAATTCCGATCTTAAAATTGGGGCTCCCATGTCATCGGCATCCACTTCCCTCTCGTTTTCGATAGCATTCCTTCTGAGGCTGCTTCCATTGTATAAATCTTCCAGATATTCCTTCCATCTCTTCCCTTTTTCTTCGTTTTCAATCAGTAGTTCTCCGTTTTTGTCCCTAAGGGTATTACATCTTACGCCCCTTTCCTTAAAGTGGTTCCTCACTATCCTATAGGCGGCCTCTACTTTTCCGTGCTTAAGATTGTTTTGCACGTCTTCACAAATACTTTTCATCCACATTTCTCTAGCCTTCCGCGCTTTACGACATATTTCATTCCTTATTCTCTTGTAACGATTCTGTCCTTCCTCTGTTTTGGCAGCCTTGTATTTTCTTATTTCTTCAATGAGATCTAATACTTCCTGCGTGATCCATGGTTTTTTCATAACGACTCTTCTTTTAGCAAGAACTTCCTCAGCTGCTGCCTGCAGCCCACTTCTAATGATTTTCCAGCTCTCTTCCATTGGTTTGTTGGTCGTATCCTCTCCTATTTTATTTTCTACAGCCTCTTTAAAAGCCAGTTGATGCTGAACCTCCCTCAATTTTTCAACCTGTCATATGTTTTTCACGGCTTTCTTCAACTTTTTAAATTTAAGGTGGCATTTCATCATAACTAAATTATGGTCACTATCGACATCTGCCCCTGGATAACTTTTGCAGTCCTTCACCTGGTTCCTGAATCTTTGTTTCACTAGAATGTAGTCGATTTGGAATCTTCTAAGGTCTCCTGGCATCTTCCACGTGTATCTTCTTCGCAGGGGATTTTTGAATAATGTGTTGGTAACCACTAGTCATTGCTCCGTGCAGAATTCAAGTAGCCTTCCTCCTCTTTCATTTCGGTTACCTAACCCATATTTCCCAGTTATTATTCCATCTTGACCTTCGCCGACGACGGCGTTCCAGTCACCTAAAATAATAAGATTTTCTTCCCCTCTTACCTGCTTGATAACTTCCGCTATATCTTGGTAGACATCTTCTACCTCTTCATCTTCATAATCTGACGTAGGCATGTAAACCTGTATCACTACAGTAGCTACGGGCTTAGTATCTATTTTCACCATTACTATCCTTTCATTAAACTGCAGGTAGCTTTTAACACGCATTCCGGCGCTCTTTCTAAGCATTATGCCCACTCCAGCATTACCATTTAGCGATCCTGTGTGTATCATTCTGTAGCTTCCACTCCAAAAGTCTCCTTCCAGGGGCCATTTCATTTCGCTGATGCCTAATACATCGAGGTTCATTCTTCGCATCTCCACCTTCAAGTTCTCCAGCTTACCGCAGGTGCGAAGTGATCTGACGTTCCATGTTCCTATCCGTAACATTCTATCACCTTTGACCTATGTACCCTCTCGAGTAGTCCCCGCCCGGAGATCCGAATGGGGGACTAGTTTACCTCCGGAATATTTTACCCGAGAGAATTCCATCATGTCATTATATAAATTGAGTGGAGTAGCTGCGACTCCTCGGGATGATAATGTGGTGGTTTCCCCTTGCCTTCCACATCGCAGTGCTACAGCCGTTAAAGTAAATGTTACCACGCCCGTAGTGGAATATGCGTCGCTGTACCGACCAGTATGGCCTCCACCTTCTCACATGTGAGGAAGAGCTGCTACCCTCTCCTCGGGTGTTGAGAGGCATAATTGTTGGCGGCCCCCAATCGCCAAGTCACGGTATCTTCACAGGTTTTGGTATCATTTAAATAGTCTACCTTACCCAAGGGTAGCCCAATACCCCCTCAGATCACCGCCGCTTTTTGTCCACGACTGCTTATTCCACGAAAGAACTCGCTTACCTCGCAGCTAACCTCTATATCTAAAGGTCGACCTACCATCCGCAACCCGGTGGACGCACTCGGTGGCTTTAAGCTCAGCCGCGAGAATCATGGGATGTTAGCCTTATTTCCGTGCTGGCTGGTGGTTGTAGTGGTTCTCTGTCCAGGATGGGTTCAAGAAAAGTTAATCTTGGTTGAGAGAAGGAAAATTCCAACGATTTACCAAATTTTGATGTATTTATGGTCACTGAATTTTCTAAAAAGGAGGAGAGGTTCAACGCTCCAGAAATGCGAGGCGTTAAGGCTAACAAGGGGAGACCACGTACCTTGCTCCGCCTTTTTCAATGCCGTATTTTTTATGGCCTTTGGAATGGTGAACACATCTCTGAACTAGTAGTGGTTCCGTTGAATGGGTCTTAGTTAGGCTGTAATTAATTAATTTTCATGCGATACTTTTCACAAGCCGTATATATTTGCAAAATATCATCCTCTTATACAGATGGGTCATGTGGGGTAGTGGTATCGTATAAGACTCCCACTCAGGGGGACAGGATTCAAGACTTCGTCATGGCAGTATATTCTGTTGTCTTCATTGTGATCATACGGCGTCAAGTTTTTCATTCATTTTAATTGCAGCAATCATAGACATGAGACAATTTTTTATCATCATAATGGCGTTTAGGTATATAAGCAGTGTCATTTCGAACGCAGAGATACGACGACTACAAGGGTTGGTGTGCGCTAAAATTTAAATTTTTTTCTTTGCTTATACTGACTAACTTCCACATTAAAAATGAAAACCACTCTTGCAAGAGCACATACCATTAAAGGCTCGCGTCGAGCAACAATATGCGTACAGACATAATGAATAAGAACACAAAACGAATATAAAATGCCATATCTCTCGAACACTTGTAATTCGCATTACGCATTACATATAAGGGAGTTTATTTACACAGTACCTATTAGCTAAAAGAACCATTCCGAAATATAATTTCAATTTACGATTAGGATGAAATAAAAGTCGATAACCCTGGACCGGGCGCGCCGGCGCATAAAATGCGTCAATCTTCGAAAACCAAGGATTTCAACATTGGACGCACATTTTGAGCTATAATGGTCTCATGTATTCCTACAATGTACTTTGACTGCCTATATTGCGAGTTTTCAAAGTTCGAGGTATTGTAGCTAATTTTTTTTAGATCAGCAAAAGGAACCCGTCACCAGTGGAGTATAAATTACGCCGCTTGACCTGCCGTGTACCTTTATATTTGTATCACCTATAAGTGTACTAATTTCAACAAATAAAGATTAACTTTAACAAAAATCGTTTGTTATCATATATGCACATATTATGGGCAAAGCACGCATTTTGCCCGGTCGTGTAAAAATAACATTCGTGCCATAATTCTTTAACCAAACTACTTTCAGTTTATACATTACATAGGTCTATGGGGAAGTTGCTATATTTTGACTCAACACACTTTCTGATATTAATGAGGTACCTATTAAGTAAATTATTATAATATAAATATCAATTTGATCTTACAATACCTTAAAATGATCTTCAAAACAGAAAATCATCGATAGGTATGAGTCAGGAGCAGCCTTGAACCATTTATTCCGTATGGCTTGTGCTTTAGGCACGGGAATGAATATCTTCTCCAGGCTTTCGTTTCGACGTCGAGACGCAATTTGGAACAAAAATCATTTATAATTCTATTTTGAATTCATGTTTTCCGTACTAGCCGACATTTATAGGAAGCAAACTCCACCGATTCCCAGACACTCGCCACGCTAAAGAAGGCGACGGAATACAACGATACTCCACTGCGTACACAGCCTTGTGACGTCACATCTCAATCAAGATGGAGGCTCTGTGTTTCAGCGCAACATAAAATTTTCCAACTTTCGAAACGTTTTAAAGTGCATACCCCAGATGCAGGAAATAAAAGCGACTATACTAATGTTTCTTTTTTAGGCTAAACTTTCAAATGCGGCAATAAAAAAATAGCGCACTTCCCTATTGTGCCGTACCACGTGAATTGGAGGACGTATATAATTATTTACACGTGAATTTCAGGGTAATGTGCTCATCTTCGCTGGGGTGGCATAATTTTTACTTTGCAATATGAAATACCTGCGTATTCTTTGAACAATTCGTCGCACATTGCACCATTTGTCTGCCCTCACCAGGAATCTACTAGAAGTAAAAAAATGTCTCGTCCACATAAGGCTTTAGAACCATTTGCAAGAAAACTCCATACAATTGAGTTGTGATTTTGCCAGATTTTGAGCACACCACAGTCACATTTTGATACTCTTGCTCCAGTGTTCTCACAGTGTCCTTCACGTGAGGACCAAATTTACTTTCTGGCTCTCTCACACACAAACCACTCTTGGCAGTATTTTCCCGGATGTAGGAATTGCATACTGCGCCGTATAGGAGTGGGTGAGTTTTTGCATACTCACAACTACCATATGCACAGAATTTCTCCCTTTTGAGGCTAGTGTTCTCTTCATGTCTACTCTATATGAGCACCTGGTTTGATCAGTGATTATGAAATAGCTATTATATTTCGTCATTAAATTTTCCATTGCTTTTTTCCATTTCTGAAGCACTGGAATTTTTCTACTCCAACGTTTTTATTCAAAATATCATTTCCACTGGGCTTTCCCTCCATTAGATTTTCTCCACAGCCCACCCACTGTCTTCCCAACAAATCTCAATCCTCACAACAGAATATCCTTCCATTAACCATGCCTCCCTTATGACCTGCCTTGTAGCGTCCTTCAAAGAGTTTCGTCTCAACAACCCTCCCTCCACAGCTGACCCTCGATAATCCCTGAATGAGTCGCCAAGGCCCAATTGTGTGAAAACGGGTGCGAAAGCTAAACAAAGAAGACCTCAAAAACGACTTTAGTAGGCTGCTGGAAAGCAGGGTTATTGCACTTGAAGGGCCTTGAAGGGTAGGAAGGGAAACTGGCTAGGGTCAATAACTGAATGTGAGGATAGCCAATGGTGATTATTTGATGAGAAGAAAGACTTGAGATAACGAATATACAAAGAGGCTGTGGGAGCTATGGTTGGGGCGGGAATGAGAAAATTACCCGGAAATTCACGCGTAAGTAATTATGTACGTCCCCTAATTCACTGTCCAGCAGTGATCTGACAACACGTCACTGAATATTCTTTGGTACTTTTTAACCACGTGAAAAATATCCTGGTGGAAACGCTCACCGTGTTCACCACTAACGGTGTCAAGATTTGGTGTAAAAATTCCTGGTGTGAGTCAAGAAAATGAATTTTTAAAGGCATATTGCCGCCCTTTTTTTTAAGTTGGATTTAATTCGATTATCCACCACATCGCAGTAATTTTAAGCCATGATATTTCCCAGACAATGTTCGACTGTATTTTTGAATGCGTTCTACGGAATGTTTTCCTTTAAACTCTATTGCTGCAGAAATTCCTAATCTTTCAGCTCTTTCCTGAGGAAAGCGATACAGTAGATCCCTTGACACAGTAGTTCCCCAATAAAAATTTCTTCGTTGATCTTTGACGGATCTTTCCCTCACTGATTTTAGACAATTTTGGCTCCAAATAAGTAAGATCGGTAACATTTTTGGCTTTCACAAAATTTTTAAGAAGTTAAAATTCAATATATAGAAGTGGCAATGGAATATTTTTCGGATCGACCAATGGCTGAAAAAATTATATTTTTGGATCTACGAACGAGTGCTTAACGTTCTGGCCAATCATTTTTCAAGTAATGATGTTTTCCGTCTCTGCTATCCCACTCGCAAATGAAGACACAATATTTCATGTAGCCCTGCCATAAGCCTAGTGAAATTGCAATTACTTTTAAGTCGCCATAAATTTTCGACATATTTTTCAAGGTTAATTTGTTCAAAAATTAACTCTATGTTTCCGTAATATTCTTTCTAGCCACTCCCATAATCTAACGGAATCTAGGAGTTTTCATTTCCATTATGCAAGAGCCTTTAAACTGACCTTGGAGGAATCAATGAACAAACGCCAATCATTTGTGTTGTATTCAAAATTAAGAGTATCCATAATAGAGAAACAATATTGCAAAAATAAATGTTGCTTTATTGAGAAAAAAGGTAATTTAAATTCGTCATGGTGAAATCGATACATAGAAATTTTCGCCTTTAGGTACAGTAGTTTCCAGCCCTTTCATCGTTATCTTAAGATTTCGTTCTGCTTTTTGGACAAATATAAAGCGCGCACTAGACCATTTAATTCGTCTCGCGTTATAAAATAGCGTCAGTCAGATGCACTAGGTCCGGTATACGGGTCTTTCGGGTTTTTAAATCCTCCATTCTCACATTCTTGATTGCTTTCTGAATCTTTGCTAAGATTAAAATTTTCCGATGGTTCTGGCACTGGTAAATATTTTGAGTATTGCTGATTCAAGTTTGCTTGGATATTTTACTGTGTTTTGGTAGCGGTGAAATTCCTTTCATTTTTGTTAAATAAAAATAACTGTCTGAAATGATTCTTTTGGGCCCCGCCAAATCATTGGGCCGGCAAAATTCATATGACGTTTTCTCTCAGTCTACCCGGTGAGAAGCCGTAAACAAGTGCTGCACATCACAAGAGCACCCATCCATTACCCTAGTCACGCAACGGACAGTCAAAATAAAGTTCATAACACTGTCTCTCTGAGAGCAATGTTCCGCCTTAGAGCCTTGAGCAAAGGTCATCGGGATTGTTCACGCACTGTCTAGGCACGATGAAAGCTACGCCGCGCCGCTTCACAACGGTTACATTGTAATAAGCTACAATCCCTGCAAGCAACAAAATCCTCAAACCGTCTTCGGAGAAAAAAACGTCCTCACGCGCCGACAGTTAGTCATATACTGATGTAGACTGGCAGCTTTGCGATTGCATTTTAGCATTGCTTTGAGGAAGACGATAGGAAGGCATGGCATCGTAGAAAAATACGTTTTCACAGGAAAGTTTTATTTTCACCAGCTCGTGCTATCACGGTACATAAATGGAATAAATAACTACTTTCGTTATAGAAAAACATATATTTCTTTATGAAATAAGACGTGATAGAAAGAATATAAGCAAATATTCGGAATAAGCGCGAAAATTATGTCTCAGATCACCCAAAAACGAGTCTTGGACAAAATTTATGTTGACCAGTGTAATCTGTGCCATTCTAATTCTGCGCTTCGCAGGACCATTTTACTTCAAAAGACGTCAATCGGGATCCGATTCGTCGCTCAATGGCACTCCTCAATCGCCTGAGGAGCCTACGGGAAGAAGAAGAGAGGGGCAATCATTGGCTAGTCTGTGGCGAAAGGAGGATAGGCATTAGGCAGTATGGCCAACTACTTGAGTGTCCTGAACGTGCGATGCTTCCAATATATTTTCGATGCATGAGAAAAAGATTGAATATTGCACTGATTATCTAGGGCCATGGCAGACTATTCGAACAAGGAAAATTCTATTTGAATTTTTCGCTGTAAAATGCTTTCTAATGCCGTAATAATCTACACAAAGCGTTACAGAAGAATTTCTAAGGATTATATGTAATTCTTTAGGAAATCGGTTTTTCCAACTATTTTTCTCGTCACTAGCCCAAGAATTTTCAGATTACTTCGTTCAAGAGACTGTTGGTCTCTTCATACATTTTTTAAAACCCAGGATATAAACTTTACGATGAGATTCAAATAAATGCGATGTGCGCTTTTGAAGTATCATAAAAATTTCTGTTGCTGAGAATAATTTGTTTTGGGATAAATAACCATTTTCTTCTGCATTTTTCACGGTCAATATGCTATGTTTAGACAGCAAAAATGAATAGTTTTAAATTTTTTGGCTCGAAATTTTTAATTTTGAAGGATATTGTTCAAAACAAAAGATATTACCAACTCGTTAAAAAGAAATATATGAGTCTCAAAAATGATTTGTACGAGAATTAACCTGGATTCTGACATATTGGGAGAGTAGTAGCCTAGTGGGCAGAGCGATAGGATTCCGATCGAAGGTTCGCTAGTTCAATTTCTTGTTGAAGCCTTTGATCATCCCCAATGGAATCCTCAATCAGCGAGTTGGACCAAGGAAAGAAACTTGCCACCCTACACTGAGTGTGTATTATTCACTTGCCTGCAGCTTAGTTTGCGGTATTTGTAATCGCTTTCTTTCCACTTCACGTAAAATAGAACGTATATCAAATTATTAACTAATACATCCAAGTTAATAATTGCAAAACTTTATTTGGTTATCACTAAGAAACATCCAATGACGACACTTGAATTCAAGATGTAAAAAAAATATTATCAATCTTTATTTGAGGAAAATGAGGCATTGATCTAATGGATTAATACATGAAATATAGCTAAATTAATTAATGGCACTGGTATGAAAAGTTGGTATCACTAACCAACGGGGAAAAGATAAGTCCATAAGGCAAATGAGTGGAGAGCTACACAAAGACATCTTAAGATTGTTGGATTGCTGAATGTTAATGATGATAGCGATGGGATTTGACATGTATCAGCTATACGTAGAGACCTTGAACAATAAGATGCCTCAATACCCTTTTTCATTCACCATAAGATTTCATTATTATGTTGCAAAATTTTCAATGCTAACATATTCCATAAAGTGACTTGTTTCCACCAGAAAAAAGTACTGAGAATATTTCAATTTAAATTAAATGTACTCCGCACTCATACTGACATTGATACAGCAAATGTTTTCCATACAAATCTGTATGCAATACTTAAATAGTCGGTTAACTAAACATCGTAATCGACTAAAGTGCTGCTACCATCCCATTAATGAGACCCTCATCAGAAGTGTTTTATCTCAATAATTCGAAAAGGTACGAATATTTCCTGGTAATAAATGACAATACCACAATTTGGGTAATGCATTAATTTTTATTCACTTTTAGATTAAATATTTAAAGTATTAAATAGTTAAAGGTTAACTTAACTCTTCAATTTTGTGGAAGTGGCATACCGAATACAATAAAATTGTTAACTGGTTTGTACTGCTGGTAGTCTCATTATGGTATAAACGGGAGACATCTACCATTCATTCATTCATGTTATACCACCGTGACCAGATCGCAACACGATGATGCGATCCGGGACACGATGAAGAGGCACTCACATGAAGAATTCCTCATACAAAGGTACGTGTAGAGCTTTTCATCTTTCATGATTTGGGTAAATAGTTTGCGAGGTAAAATGACATTTCTTTCTTTTGTTTAATCCCGAAAATTTATTATCCAGCAGTGTTTAGAGCAACTCCATTTAATCATATGCATCATTTCACGGTACCCTTCTACGCAAATTTGAAAATTTTGATGATTCCCGTGGAGAAAAAATTGCAATAGATCATTGTAGCTATTTGAATGGAAATGAAGGTGGAGATAAAATATGCTAGATGGCACAGATTCTAGTAGTGTGCACATTTAACTTGTTCTTTATTTGGATATAATACAGATATTAATAAAAAATTTCATTGCGAAGAGTTTGCTAATACAATTTATTCTCATTGTATTTTTCTCATCAAGAAATGAAGTCTTCCCTACTTTCACTCATTAATTTAAAACCGAATTCCCAGAATATTCCTCATATTTATCCCCCGCTTTTCGAGGAATTAAACGCATCTTCCTTAAAACCTATTTTTATCTCACTTCTTTACTTTTGATGAAACTCTTGATTGTTATGAATGCGTCTGGCTCGCCATTAAGTTGACGCTGGCACAAAGTGAGGTTTATTTTGTAATCATGACTATGATTACACGACACGTACCCCTTGTTCTTGCGTAGTTCAATTTTTTTATACGCTCTTTTAAGCGACTGCTTCCCACAGCTTAAGTTTCTGCCTGAGCGAATAAATGAACCAAAACTCAATTGACGTCATCAGCTCATGAAGAGAGGGCTTCTTCTTTCGCGTTAGGAAGATTTTTTAGAGGTAATTTATCTTCCCCCTCCATATACCAAAATCCTTCAATGAATTGCGATTTCAGTTAAGGATGAACAACCCCATTATTAGCATCCATGACAAGGCGGCCAATACAAATATTTCGCCTTATTTGCTTCCAGTTCCTTGACAAAGTTACGATTTCCTCAGCTCTAGTCACGCTGTCATCAGTATTTGGGATTGACATGAATTTATCCGCTGCCACCGGACGATCTCCTAAGTCATTGCTATCCAGGGATGCTCGCAGCACGAAACCAGAAAAGTCCTTTTCGCAGTGCCGGAAATATCAAACTAAGTACTCTTATTGCTTCATCTTATTCATTCATGACTAAAAATTAATGCATAGGGGAATTAAGAATTATCACTATTTCGCGAGATTTTCAATCACAACAGTGGTATAACCGGAAGGTTATGCGAAAATTCCACAGATAGGAAATCACTCGCCTTGACCACGTTACGAACCCGAATCCCCTGATTTCCGGTCAAGTGCTTTAGCCAGTTAAGACTCTGTGGCGTCATTCCCATCTGAGGAAATTTGTGGACAAGGTAAGTCATCACCGTGCTCTACTATACTATTAGCTATATCGGTATATTATCACCGTGGCAAGTCCCGGAATATTTCAATTTACCTGAAGGTTGTTTTGGATGAGTGAGTTAACTCAAATGGGTGAGGGTGGGGTCCATCCCGAACCAAGTTACGGACGTGTGAATTTTTACAGAGTCGGGGTAGAGGTGCAAGATCTTTTCCTAAAGTCACTTCGCATTGCCGGGGATTTTAGTGAGGCATGTCCTAAGGCTTCAGGCCTGTTAGAACCAGAGATCCATCCATCAGCAGCCAATCGCTCTAGCCACTACGCACACACGCTTCAGTAGGGAAGGCTATGTGACTCGCAAAATATTGAGTCAGATCAGTAAGAAGTATAAACTAACATTAATTATTCAGAGACCGAAACAAAAAAATCTCTTCGACAACTTTTGCACCAGCACATAATTGAAAAGATTTTTTCGAAACATAACCGAGTTATTTCGTAATGTTTGGGCTATCATACCGAGGAATACAGCTAATTACGTCCAACCATAGCATTTTCATTACGAATTCAAAATATTCATGACCAGGGCCGGTCTGGCCAGGTCGGCTGGTCGTCGATCGCCGACGAGCTTAGGGGGCCCCCAACAGCGCTCGCGCCTGTCGCGAAGCGTATATGAAAAGTGTAGTAAAAAAACTCAAATTATTCGAACCAAAGTTATTTTGCAATTATAAATTACTAAGTTTACTTTAGTTGCTTCATTTAAAACATACTCAGTGTATAAATATTATATTAAATTAAATAAATGCGTTATGAGATAAAAGAGAACCTGATTCTTTTTAGAAAGATTTATTTGAAAAGTTTAATATGTTGTTTCCTTAAATAGATATTAGAACCATAATACATTTTTAAATTTTATTAGCTGTAAAATGATCCCTTTTTTAGTATTTTTCTTTCGGAATTGCAATTTTTCATTAACTTTTCTCTAGTTTTTAAGAGCCAGAATAGCCTCAAAATCAATTTCCGGTCATGCAATTTCCTAAAATTTTCCGAAGGAGGACCCCCGAACCCCACGGAAAGGAGTGCCCCAAAATACCGCAGATCGCCCTTGTTCATGACCTACTCTTCAAAATCACTAAACGATAAAAACTTTGTAAACAGCTGAAAAATATTCACTATAGAGATAAATGTGTAGCATTCATTTCCGAATAAGGAAGATCAATCGACAAGCGAAAGCAGGAACTACGATACGAACGACGTATTTGGCTTGTATCCCAAAACATGAAAATACAAAAGAAAGGAATAACTCGGCCCTCGTGCAAATTATAGATGAGCACACTTCATGCGGTTATCCAACGAACTGGAAGTTCGGACTTTTTTCTGAACCGATGATCCGATCACAACCCCAAATCGTGACAACAAAAGGTATCCTGTGACAAGGTCATGTTAGAATGAAAAAAAGAAGTCCGAAAGACTTTTCTCCGAAAACAATATCGTGGCATTTAAAGACCCTGAACTTCTACTCTACCGGATCTCAAAAGGATCCGGGTCGAACTCCGCCATTTTGAAACTCCAATTCCGTAAATTATAAAGGAATCGCCACAATTCCGAAGGGTTCTTCATATTGTAAAAAAAAAACCTACCACACGCCGCACACAATACTGTCGTCATTGATTCCCCTAATTTCCTCCACGGAATCGTTTGACGCTGTGGGATGAGACCTTGGACCAATGGAGAGGATAAGAATAGTGAAATTACCAGCGGAATCGAGATAAATTCAATTTAGAGTTCGGCTCACGGTCTTAGATCAAAGGGTGGTGATAAGCAGGGAAGTGCGGTGGGGGAGAGTTGGCTGCAAATTGGAAGAGGGCTCAGTCAAATGGTGGCGGAGGAGAAGAGATCCATCGGCGGTGCGGATGGCGAATATATTTAGATTCAAAGGTAGCGTAAGGCGGTTGAGAAGGGGGCGCAGAAAAAGGAAATTATTGAATTATGCAGGAGGAGGAGATGAGGCAGCTTTTAAGGAAAGAATGGAGTCCATTCCCAAGGTTCCTCCGTTCGATAAAAAAAATTCTTCGCAACATTTGAATCATCATGCGAATAGACTTATTCTGGGCTATCGCATTCTCAAAAACCCTTGGACTAAAAATATTTTAGCATGAGTCATGTTCAATTTTCGTGAGCTGCACAAATATTAAGGCACTCTCTCACACCATTCATCGATGAGCGTCATAATAATACTAAGCATAAAAAGGCGTATTATTTCACGTTGTTATTTTTATTTAGCTAGTTATTATATTTTGCTATTGTGTTTCCGTTCAATAGTCATTTTACATGATACATTTTACAATTACTCTTCCTTGCGGAGCAGAGATTGCCGGAAGAGGAGGAATTTTCTAGTTCCAATGCTTACACAGCCCTCTAAGGTGACGCATTACACCAGTTTGAACGGTCTTTTTTCGTGACGGGGTACCCTCTCAAAAGTCATTAAACCATTCTAAAATTTCAGTGTATGTATGAAGTGGACCTTTGCCAGATTTTAGGCAGAACACCAAATTTTGGTTATTTTACCTCAGAATTTCTCGAATAATATTTTATTAGATTTGGGATGCAGGAAAATTTTGACAGAGGTCTATTCAATGCACCGTGAAAATTTCCACGTATTAACGCAATTCATAAATGAGTGGTTGGTTGAAAAA
Source organism: Ischnura elegans (assembly GCF_921293095.1). Classification (NCBI taxonomy): domain Eukaryota; kingdom Metazoa; phylum Arthropoda; class Insecta; order Odonata; family Coenagrionidae; genus Ischnura; species Ischnura elegans. The sequence goes on from NC_060259.1 coordinate 23,215,365, forward strand.
AATACCTAATATATCGAAAGAAAAGAGATACTATCAACACAGTCGTTCGAACTTCGGAAATCCATCAGCAGGCACTTTACAGTATTTGGAAATGAAAATTGATTTCTTCGTTAAAAAACCGATGCAGGAAACACAACAGCGAAATGCCAAACAGCAATGTTGCCATTGGCCGTCAAAATAAACGTTGAAGGAAATCTCATTCAAATGTTAATGACTTGGATTCCGTTTTCCGACAAACTGGTGAAATATACTGTGTGTTTATTTTCACACGCACAAATCAAACAACAATTTAATGGCAAAACACCCCTTTTCAAGGTGCGTTATCATAAGAAAAAGCCCCAGCACAGACTAAATTTATCTCGTGCTGAAGTCTTTGAAGAGACTTATTGGCCATAAAATTAAGACAAGCTATAAATCAAATATAAAACGCATATAAATAATTAAAATTAGAATAAGCTAAGTTTTTCTTAAAACTAAGAGCAACATCATATATCTCCAGGCATATATTTGCCGACAATATTTGAATTGGCGACTGAGACCGTTGGTAACTTCTCACCTCAAATAGTTCTGGTTGATAAAAATGCGTCGCAGTTTTAGCATGTTACTGCGTATTGGAGTTAAAATGAACCTCCATCGAAGCATATCAATATGGTTTCAAATCATTCGATTATGGAGCCATGCAACCAGTTGACACAAAAGATTTTTACACAGACCAAATACCTAATATTTACACACTCCCGAATGTTTCCCTATTGCACAGTCAAAGTGGGTTCATGAATAATTCTCCACATAAATATATCGATTTCCATCTTACCGTGATTTGATTTTTACTACTTAAGACGTGTAACTTTGTAGTCCATTTGATGGCCAACCCCACTCTTCCTCATACCATCGGGCAGAGATTTTAATGCCAAAGAATATCCTAGACAATAGTTTTCTTTGATATAACATAAATATTTCTATACCAATTCTATATACACTAGCTTACTACAGGAAACAGCTAAACGTTTTCAATATAATATTCCGGTTACATTTTATCAGATGGAGCGATAGGATAATGGACTCTCAATTCATTGTAGATCATAAAACATTGGTGATTCATTCATGCTCCATTTTCCTTCCTATCCAGCATGAAGGCAGCACCACATTCCATCATTAAATATATTGCTACAATAGTCTCTGAAAGCAACCTATGTAGCCAAACTGTAACATATATATTTTGGGTAACAGCAAATTTCCTTAGCCACAATAAAAGTTACACGATCTATATATTTTCCTCTAGCCATTCCTAATTCTTCCCAGTTCTTTATGTCATCTAATCTAAAGAACTATTCTCTGTGGTTAATCATGACAGCTCTTCAGCAGCATCAGTATTGTATGACCAGTAGAAGGGACTGCTATCAGGATTTCTATGGTATATACAATTGGGATAACAAGATGATGATGCGTTTAATAAAAAATGTATCAAAACGGTGCGACAAAAATGAGTGAATATACACCAAATAAATTTTCCTAGCTAAATTTCACACAAATTGTAATCGAAAAGAAATTTCACCAAGGCATGAATACATCGAGCTCGAAATTGAAACGCAGGCGTGGGATAAGAAGTCTGGCTTCTCTTCAATTTACACGGTTACTGCTATTTTTCATGAGCACACGATAGCATAGACATTAACTCGCCACCACATTACATTTAGGATGATAGCCATTAACGAGCAAACGGTTCAATTCAGGGCAGAGACATGTAACTTAGCGAATACATCAGAAGCACACCAGTCAATTACCGAGAGACACTCGACAGTGGAAAAATTTAATAAATTACAAGCGCTGCTAGGTTCAATCAAGAGCGCAAAACGACGATGGGATGTATTGAAAGCAGTAATTGCAACAATCACGATTCAAAAAAGAGACACCAATTGAACTAGGGAAACAACTAGTTTTCGAGGAATTGAGCAACAATTACCGAACTCCATCACTGGGAAAAATAATCACCCATAGACTTGACAGGCTAGTTCCAAATAGGACAGAAAAAGATTCACTGCAACAATTTCTCATGGCGAGCTTAACGTCTCCTTCAAGTCACCATATATGCCTCTAGAAGCTTGCTACAGGCGAGTGTCTCGTCTTTTTTTGCACTGCCAGCTCTGGAGCCGGGAGACTGCAATTAAGCCGCCCGTTTCTCTTCTTAGAACAGGAACCCTCGATATACTTTCCTTAGAATCTGCGATGGTTAACTCTGACGGCAGGCTCGTTAATGGATTGATTTTTCTACCTGACGGAGTAAGTCGTAGAATCTGGAAACAAACAGTAACCACTTCTTCCCGTAGAGCGGGGTCGCTAGAGGCAGTAATTGGAGAGTAAATCTTCTCCATCAATGGATTATGGATGACGCAAAACGGCTCGCGAACATCTGAGGTTCGGTATACTAGGGGGGAGAGCTCGTGCGTTCCTAATTAAGTTACGGTCCTTGCTCTAACTTAATCAGGATGCAAAGTGATTAATTTTTTAAAGACTTTCATTACCATTGCTGACGTTTTTCCACTACGCGAGCGTACTGCTTTTTACGATGACTTTTTCAAATATGATTTATCACTTTGAACACAACAGGATTGATTCCAAGCTAATAGTAGTAATTACAGCAAATGATAAATGTATTGATCAATAAGATAGGCGAACTTTTACAATTTCTAAATATCGGGTGCGTGCTTGAATTAAGCCGCTTAAAATTCCGCGGACAATTATTGTTAATCCGGCATAGGAGTAAAAGTATTCATTGGATTAGCGATAACAAATGTGAGAGCAATTTAAATAAGATGAGCAATGAATTAAGACAAAAGCGAGGCGAAACAAAAGAGAACTAATATTAAGTGCCTCGAGTCCAGGATGACTACCATCCGACAGTGTTCTTCTCTCACCGAATTCATCCTCGTAAACTTATCAGTATCAGGTCCAACACAGTGGATTTTCATGGTTCACTTGACAAAAAATAAAGATCCTCCGATAGTATTTACTGCATGACTATGCTACGTGAAATAGCCGACATCATCGCGCTTCATACCGACAGCTCGACGGCCAGATCCTCATTCAGGGTATTTCCAGCATCCCAATGAACTGCCTCCCTGAGTATTCCACCTAAAGCATTCATCTTTGCAGCTCAAACGGATTTTTATTTTTGCACCGTCTTATCTGCGTAAGAAACTGTTATTATTTTCTGTGGATGCTTTTATTTATATCAGATACAAAAAACCGAACATACTAAAACTAAAACTTTTGTTTGCGATGTCATCTCTATGTTTCAGCCACTCTATTACAGCATCTACATACATTCAGTACGAAGATATGAGCCGTGTCTGAGAGCGGTCGTTCACTCAGACCCAAAATCGCAATCAATGCAAGAAAATCCGCACATGAAGGGGAATGATAAGTGAAACGAAATAAAATCATTCCCATTCCTTGGGATCGGGTTCAAATCCCGGCGGAGGCAGAGAATTTTCAAAGACCGCTCGATTCCTGCTTGAATGATATGTGGAGGACATTTCAAGCGCAATACTCCGTCTGTCGGATGGGACGTTAAGCCGTGGTTCTTTTGGCGCCTTTCGTTAAGAGCAGTCTAATGCCGACGCCGGGTTTACCTCCACCCTGCTGTGTGGTATGTTAACTACCGATCTTTATATGGACATATTGATGAATTTCGTATCCATTTTTCAAATGCTCCTTACGATGCTATGTCTCACCGAAATATGGCTCAATCCGAAAATCCCTGACGATGTTGTTTCTCTTCCAAATTACCATCTTTTGAAGCATGATCACTTTGGTAAAATAGGGGGAGGCGTTGGTATATTTTATTAGCCACAATTTTAATGCCTCAGTTTTAGTCTCCTCTCTTGCAGTACATTGTTTTCAACCTGAATACCTGATTTTCGAAACCACTGGACTAGGTTCGGAAATAATAATGCTAAGCCTGATCTATCGCCCCCCAAAAATTGGATTTCTGTCCGTATTTGAGAACGACTCTTTCCGATTCTTCCCCACCGTGACAAATGCAGTCATAGTAGGTGATTTCAATTCTGATTTATTTCAAGATAATCATGATGGTCACATCATTCATATGTTTACCTCTAGTAATAATTTGCACATTATCCCATTCACTGCAACATATCATATTTCGTCCAACCACACTTTACTTGATTTATGTATTGTCGATAACCCTGAAAAGGCAGTAGCCTATTCACAAATGCCTGTTCCTCTCTTGTCAGCCCAAGATCTCATGCAAATCACATACAGCTTTAAATATCACTCTACCCCACCTGAACCTTTCAAATTTCGTAGGCTAAAACACATCGATGAACTCAACTTTCAGAATAATTTGGCGACTTTGGACTGGAGCGATGTTCTGGGTTCAAACTATTGATCTAAAAGTAAATTGTTCAAACTCTCATAGGGGAAGGTTGCCTAAATCGCACCAGTTTTGGAGAAAAAAGGCTTTACTGAAAAATCATTGACGCTTTATAAGTATTTAATGCTGCTTATATAGGGAGACATGTCTGCTTCTCTCACAGCTTTTGGGGGCAGTGAATTTCAAGTTGAACACATGTAAAATAATTAAATTTCAAACCTTTGCAAACGGTCCAATTTAGACAACAAGTTTCCCAAATCGCACCGCCGGAGGCCAAACTTAGGAAATGGTGTTTCAATGGCAATGAGAGACAGAGAAGCAAGCTTTTAAGGTTACTGTTTAGATCCGTAAACGGAAAAAAACATGGGTATTGAAAATAAGTGGAACACATGGATCGAAAAAGTAAAAATAAGGAATATCGTCGACATTATTAATAGACTGTTATAATTGAAACTATATTTAAAAGTCTTTTCAAGAAGTGTTTATGCTTTGGAATAGTATTGTCATTGCAGATTTTTTGATAGTTCTTACATCAAATACATTGGCATTTGTTCACTCAAGCAGTCAAGGGCCAGGATAGGGAGCTATCTTCTTGGCTCCCGGTCTCATGTGGTGTCCCTCAGGGCTCCGTAGTCGGACCTCTTCCGTTCACTCCGTATACTCTTGATCTGACCAAGAGCATCGATCACTGTAATTACAAGCTTTATGCAGATGACTTACAAACGTATGTTCATTCTACCTTAGAAGAGATTCCATACAAAATCAACATGATTAACTCTGAGATTCAGTCAATCTGCAATTGTGCTGAATTAAACTAACTCCAGTTAAGCCCCAACAAAACGCAAGCAACAATTTTCGGTAATAAAAGACTTCTAAACACAATTACTTACGAGAGCCTCCCAAATTTAAGAGCTGCTTCCACCACTGATCCGGTTACCAAGACTGTAAGATATCTTGGACTCACGCTCACCTGCAAACTATCATGGAATCAGCATGTGCTCGAAGTGTATAAAAAAGGTTATACGGCTCAGTTTTTATTAAAACTTCAACGTGTCCTATAGAAAATAAAGTTGTGGTGCAGTGGATAGCACGGAAATCTACCTATCTTAAATTAATAAGTTCTATTCCTGCCGTAGTAACTTTTTTCTCCAACATAAAAAAAGGTTCGCATACTACGCTATACTTTTCATCTTCAGAGGCAAGTTACTTGAAGTTGTTAAAATATTTTTATGTACAGGAAAACCTCTCATCAGGTGTTCAGCTCTCATAAAGACTCACTGAATTTCACTATTAGGCTTTACATTTATGTCCGGCAAAGCTCTAGGCAGCATAGGATGTGTATCACGCTCTTATGCCACCTTTGGTATTCATCCAACATCAGCAAATTACGTTAATATGATAATATTTGACTGCATTCCTTGCATATTCTTCCCTAAAATCTTATTCTTGCCTTCCATATGTTCCTCAGCGTACGAATTGGTGCTTCTTAATTTTTTCCGTGATAAAGCCATAAAAAACAGAAAACTCTCTTATTTTGTTCCATCTGGGTTAGATTAAAATTAAAAATATTAACCAATAAGTTTCACCGGAGTGACTTTTTTACATCTACGAAAAAGATGAAAAACAAAGAGGTCGGTTTTATATTCAACTATGGAAAGCGACTAATGAATAAGCAATATTGTGCGACAATACTTAATGTAGCAATTTGATAGTCTCGTACAATAAATAAAACATGGCATAATATATTTTAGAAATATGATTTGAACTTATCAACGTGCTTCACGCTCTTCAATTGTTTCGGACTGCGGAGGAAGTGTGTTGATCGCTGAAATTATCTCGTGTTCATTGACTTATTCGTCATTGCCTACGTCACAATGTTTCGCCAAGAGAACGAAGTTACCCGAACTGAAGCGATAGGCGGGGCGAAAAGAACGAGAATAATCGCGGAAAAAACTTTTCGCTTCGCTTCCAGTTGCCGTGGCGAAGCGAAGACCCGGGCGAAAGGAGAACGAGAATCACCGCCCAGGGCTTAGGTTAGTTTAACATCCTGATTTTTTTATGTATGTATAAATGTGAGTGTTAATTACAATCTGTGTTAAAACCTACATTTTTATGTTTTTCGATAATTAAATTTCACTGTTTTTGTGTAAACATATACAACTCCTCTGCCTTGCAATAATTCTCAAAGCTGAACACTTACTCTTTGTATCGCTGTTGTTATATTTTTGTGGAAATGCTATTTTATTGAAGCGGAACGTTATATGTACTTTCTATTCTTTTGCTCTCACAGGTTTTACCTAGAGCACGATAAATATTCATTCATTCACCCTTCCTCCCCTCACCCTTCCCTCATGGCGGAAATTGACTCAGCTGTCGGTCGCATCTTCTAAATACCACCATGAAATCATTCTCATTCCATCATTTTTCGTTAAGTAAACGAAAACGCTTAAGTTGCCGCCCACTTCTCCGGACATGGTGACATTTTCATTGATGTTCTATGACTCGTTTTGGGAGGACCGCTTATTGAGGGATAATCGCTCAAAGAGTGCAAACGACAACGGATCACACAAGTCCGAAGCGAGGAGCTTAAGAATTTCTAAGAAGCTGTGACCCGCTTGGCAGACGTGCGTAACGTCATCAAGATATCTGCGTAAGTGTTATGCCGTCGATTTTTTGCCACAAATATCTCGAGAAGAGGGCAACGGATTGAAAACGGGAAAATATGGGTCTCTTTGTTTTTAACTCTATAAAAATCGATTTTTTTAAAACTGTGAACGGGCTCACAGTGTACTTCGAGGGCTAGCTAGTATGCATCAGTCTTAGTTGGTCGCTTCTTCAAAAGTATAGTTTCTGTAGTCATTACGAGTCCGAAAAAATATATCACAAGATATCAGAAAACCTGGCGAGCCATGTGGTTATCACGCGGCACCATAATAAATGACAGTCATCAATATTCGCTCCGAAATCTTGATTCAGAAAAGTGACTATGTTCAGCGCTAGCATATCTAGCATAACGAGTAAGGAAATTATTCGCGATTCCAGCCCGGAAGACGCCAACTACCGGCGAAAAATGTAAGCAGCGCGATGGTGATGGAGTGAACTGTTTACGTGTAACTCATATGCCGAATATAGGCTGCGTTGTGCCTTATAGTAATCCCTGACGCCTGTTGGCTTCTTGCCTGACAATCATCCCTCTTTAATAGATATTTCGCTAATTGTCTCGTATTTCTGTGATACCTCCAAAACTGTATATTTTATGTAACTCTTTACTGTAACGTAACTGAATTTTCTTTTCTCACAGCTCAGCCTCTCACGTATTCGAACTTTGCTTGCAGTCTTTTCCATTATTCCGTCTCGGGAATTAACTGTAATAACCTTTTAATAAGTCTCGAGCATTTATAGTTTAATTTCTTTCATTCCTTCTTCTTTCTTTTTCTGTCGTCGTACACTTTCATTTATATCCTATATTTCATTCAAGAGGAAAATGAACGGCAAGGTGACTGTCTTTCGGCGTCATGGACGCGTTTTTTGGTGGAAATTCTTCCTCCAGAAATATTAATTAGGGAGAATGTGTCCTCAAAGCTAGGCGTAGGTATAGTTCCTGTTGGCGCTAAGGTGAAGAGAGAGGATCGCGATCCAAAACACATTCATTGTATTTTGATATCCTAATTGGAGACGTGGTGTAGTGAAATAAGTTGAAACAGTTCATTAGATTAATAACTTTTCTTACTTAATAACATTCTTTGTTTGAGAACTCAGTGTAAACTTCACCTCATAAAATCAAAGATTCCCTATCGTTTTCAGCACTTAATCAAGCAGGATCATTAAATTATCTACATTAAGGTTAATATCCCCATCTGGAGTACGATACATACAGATGACAACAATATATAAAGAAATAAACTTTACAATCGAAAATTAAAAAATATTGTGCATGGGAAGAACATTTTTACGGCTAATTGATTGAAAAAAAAAAACATTTCTAACTCATGCAAACGTTCCTCCATTTTTAATCTCAGTTCTGAAGAGGTAGCTTCCCGAAAAACCAAGTGATATTACTAGCTAACCCTCCTTTAGGGCATTCATATTATATTCTTTGTAACTCCTCAGAGTATATGATATTTGAAGTAGAAATCATTTATAAAAGTACAAGGTTAATTAAGTAAAAAGGTTAATTTCTTCGCGCAACACGAAATAACCAAAAGTTATGAACAAACTTAAGAATAAATTGTGAACTTGATGGTTTCAGGCGTTACTTTTCATAACTACGTATTGTAAGAGCAGCGGCTTCAAATACATGGGTCCTCTTAAAATCGGGCAAGAAAAATACAGATTCATCGTAAAATGGGTTGATTTGTTACTTTCAAAGGCAGAGTTTGATGTTAACCAGCCATGTACCAACGTTTATTGTATTTTTTCCTAAGATAACTTTACTGTCGGCACTCAAGTCAGAGGACTAGGATTTCCAAATTCTATGAAAGGTTTACTGTTGTTATTATTTCTATATGAAAAGTATTAATTTCTGCGAAATCAAAACCTATTTTCCTACAATTTCTCTTATCAACCTTATTACCATTTTCGAGCACTTTTGAAACCCTAAGTTCGAGATCAGTCAAAATCAATCAGTCAAAATACTACGGAAATTTAGGAGAAACACCATTTATACCCTGAATTACTTGACGGTGGAGGTGAATGCACTGTGAGAAAAATACCGAAGTCCCATAAATACAGACATGTAACAGTTTAGAGGAAATGAGGAGTGAATTACTCTGCAGTAGCATTAGATGAGGCATCCTTTTCAGTCGTAGTTAAAGCTAATTTATGAGTAATGAAAGGACCAGTTACAGAGACAATACATTTCACTTTGGGTTAATCGTCGGCGCCCAGAAACGGTATTACCCTTAGTTTTTTTCTGCGAGAAAGGTTTCTCTTCCGCTGTCTCCAGAGTCGCTTTCTGGAGAAAGAATTGGAAGAGGGCAAGCGGTCCCCGCGTACGGCTCTCCTGGTGGGACAGCATCACGGGGAGGGGGCGGCAGGGGGGTTGGAGGTGGAGGCGGGCGTGTGGAAGGGGAGCTGGAGGCTGATGAGACGAAACAATCCCGGGCGGGCGTTTGATTAAATGGGATTGGCGCGGAGCGAGAGGGCGACGGCGATAACCGAAACAACCTGGTAAAATGTTGGCTCGCTTCACGACCCTACGCATTTAAAATTCTCGCAAAATTAACGCTGGTTGACTGCACCGTGATAAATTACACGTTTAACCATGAAGTCTTGAGCATTACGTGCATTTTTTTTGTTTCATTCAAAAATCCCTACAACTAAATGGTACTACCCTTGATTATTTAGCCTAGTTAAGCACTTAAATGATTTAATGTCAAAGGTCAGCAATTTGAGCTTAAATTTTTAAACTCCAGCGTCACGAAGAAGGGTCCATCAGAAACTATGACTATGCTAGGGATATGACGGATAAGAAAGAGGTTAAGGGATGAAGGAATAATATTTAAAATAAGGGAAATGAAAGGGAATAATGCTAAGTAAATTATTTCTCGAAGCTTTTCACAAGATTTACTGATAAAAAGAAGAATACGGATATTTTTCAACAAGTCTCCATAGTTTCAACTAGAATGAGCAAAAATTATTATGCACCAAAAACCCGTAGATCCTCGACTACTAGCACGCATACAATGTATTTCTGGTCTCTATTTAAATATGTTCTATTTCAAGTACTAGACACCAAAAACATCTTAAAACAAATAAAAACTAATGAGCTCTAAGTTCTCTAGATATCTCATCGAGTGTTTCAACCAATTAAGCTATGAGAGCGTCCTTTCAGGTTTGGATTTCTGAGATAGTTCCAAATACCCAGAAATTCTCTCGGCAAACTGTGAATGCTATGCCACAAGGAAATCATCTATTTCCAGGGAGACTATGTGAGAAGTACAGAGGAAAATGCCGCGACTGAGGAGGAGCCAGTTGGAAGGATTTGGACCGGCGAAGGGGGCTTGAGCTCGTATCCCACGAAATGCAAGAGTGAGTTCTCAGGTTAATATCCAATTAGAGAGGAACCCTATGATGCAATGAATCTCGGCTTCTTTAAAGGACGTTAAGAATTTATTCCGTGAACTAATCCGCATATTAATTCAGATAATGCAGTAAATGCTACATATTGGTTTTTGTTTTGCAATGGCGCCTTCTTTGCCTTCATGCTGGTCTATGATGAGCCAAAACCAGCATTAATTGCAGTCGCGGCAGCCTCATACTACTTCTACGAATTTCTGCCGAGTACAAAAAGCTTTTCCATAGCCTGACCAATTAAATGAAGGTGAGTCACGGGAAGTTCCAACAGCTAGGCATTGATTTGAACAACAGTAATAATTGACAATCCAATGCCTATTTTCGCTCGGGTTGTTTTCCATTTATTGATCATGAACCAGCAGAAACATACCTTAACTTCCATAAAAAATAGAAAGAAAAACACTCTTATTTACAGTGATACAAGCCTGCAAACGAAAACATCTCTTCTACTAATGATTCTCATCTCAAATAAAAGCTTAAGAAATTAGTTAAGTATTTTCCGGCAGCAATTAATAAAATGCACCTAAGATTTTGTCAAAATAAAATTTTATAAAAAGATGCGGCATACGAAATACATCGTCAATTATTTTATCTTCCATATTTTTCTGATTAACATCCATTACTTATTACTTAGGTATATTGTTTCAATACGCTTTAAATTCCCATGTTTAACGCGCACTCATTTAATACGTGCAGGACACCCGCGGAACATTGAGCACAGAAATTTATATGCTTAGAACCCTTAAAATTCGCATTTTATCAATAATGCGTATTCAAATCCAATACAATTACACAAGGGACAAGGAAGCAATATATGATGGTAGCTATTGCATTAAGCTAACTTCCAGTGAGGAAAAATACAAGTCCGCAACTAAGGCAGTATCATCATTTCACTGATTTAATATATGACTGCCTTAAGGTATTTTGTGAAGGGTCTAAAAATAAATTCTTAAGAATAACAAGCGATCGATCCTCATACGCATAACGCGCATGGAATAAATTTGACATTTTTGCAAAAAAATCATCACAAGAGCGTTACCGTATGCTTGATAATTAATAAAACACCATTTACAACGAATTTCATTTTCAAACTGTCTCCATAATTATCAAATTAGGCAAGGATCAATCAAATCAGGTTTCATCAATGCTCAATGGCCCAAAAGCACAAGAGATTATTTCCAGCTTGGTGAGCCATGAAACTCAGATTTTCCTGGCATTGAATTTGACAGTATAATTATATGAATCATTATGCTTTCTACTTGCACGAGCATATACATACATGCAGACCGGAGAATTGACAAATGTGTAAATCTACACTTGTAAATTTAATTTCAACTCTACCGTAAGCAATGCCTCGAAACCCCTATGAAACAAAAACTTTCAGAGGAATAAAATATAGCGTAAGTCGACGATCGATACACGAGGTATTAATACTTTTACAACCTTCGAAACTTCTGAGACTTTAATATTGCTTTTTAATGAACCAGTTTTTCCTCCCATATTTAAAGCGGCAAGAATTTTGACTTATTGAGGCTGGCAATTGCTTACTCAATTATTTTAATTGAACTAAACATATAGAATGAAGAAACTACAAAAATAAAAATATTGTACGCGTGGTACAGTGTGGAGTGATTATATAATTTCCCATCTCAAGTTAATCTCACAGTTAAACTGATCAAAAAGCACCTTAATTCAATCTAACAGAGAGCAATGAGATTGCTCTAAAAGCGAAGATATTTAATCAGAAGTTAATCGCGTTGCAAGCGTAGAGACATTGAATCAGCCTTTAATTGACTCGACTCGAAACTATTATTTTCATCATTCATTCGGGGCTCATACAATCAAAAATAATAAATTGGTTTTGTAATAATCTTTTTCGGAAACTGAGATCCAGGTGAGTTTAAATAAAACTTTATCGAAGGTGATTCTATCTGAAATGGTTCCACGCTGCTCACGTTGAAATCATTTAAAACTGAGCGCCCGCTGCCCATTCAACCTTACTTACAAAGTGATGATATTCCATAAAGCAGGCATTTATTCATATCAAATTCAGAGGATCAAAAAATACCACGATTCGTTCCTTAGGGTTAATTTAATTCTAACTAACCACCAAAATTTTAACCGTTTTAGATTTTAGTAATGGTTTTAATGAAATATGCGATTTCATTTCTATGCAATGAAATGCTTGCAAACCATTCTAAAATACACCTAGGACAGATGAGCAACAATAACGTCCTAGATAGTAACTGACTACTTGAGGCAACATCCAACGGATTTGCATTGTTATGAAGCACCGATAGAAACATAAATCTTCATAAATAGATTCATTCTATACATTGAGATTTGAGAGGCAATACTATGAGAAATTTTGCAACTTATCATGCCAACAACGCATTATATGGCATGCTATTACTCATGCATAAATCACTACGGTAAATTTCCGTTTTATATTACTAACTAATAGTTTTAATTTTATGGTAGCATGCTTGTGTCCTTAACACTCTCCGAGATTCTTGTCTGACCACGTGTCGTTCTCCTGTGTGCTTCAGCTGTGCCGAGCAAGCAAGCGCGTTTCTGACTAAAGTTAGGATGAGTGCTGCATGCCTGCTGTAGAATCACCCCGTGCCACACACCCTGGTGGTAGCTTTCACGGTACCGTAGATGTTGATGTAACGCGATTGCAATTAGGCTGGAATATTTGGTTTCGCACCTTCCATACCCAGAGGGGAGTATTTTCACCATCGGCAAATGGACCAGAGGATTAGCGTCTTCGAATAAAATTTACCAATCACGTTGCCTTTGAGTTATGCTGAGCGATTCCTACGTGAATAAACAATGGACTGACACGTTTTCATGCTACCTGTTCCCTACTCACTCTATGTATCGAATGAATTAAAAGGCAAACTAAGAAACCCCTAATACCCACAATATCGTGCACTGTATCCACGGAAGATTTTCTGTTTTCCCTCCGAACAGGTGAGGGCCCAGCAGCAGAAGGCTAATCATCACCGGCACACGTTATATCTAACAGCCTCTCACTAACTTTTGACTAAGCGCAAGATTCCCGTTACGACAGCTTTCCACGTTGGAGCTTCCTCTCTTCAATTGAATCAATGGTCACACTTAGCCTCAAAATTTTCGTAGATCAAAATACGAAGGTGGGACTCCCTCCGTAAGGATATCTGAATTTCGTAATCTGACACCATCACTAAGGAATAAAAGTTGATAAATAATTACAAGAAAAATTAATTTCAGCTAGACTGGTTAAATACCAACTGAAACTGAAAATTAATCCATTTAAGGTGTGCCATGTCACTATAAATGGATGTGACCCTGGAAATCGGGGACACTAGCCTACACTATAAGCATATTTTTGAGGAAGAATTCTAAAAAATATTAAACATGAAACATTTCCACAAATGTCATATTCCAAGCAAAAGCCAGCTAGGGTGAACAATTTTTCCTCAAGTAATACTGTATCAAAGTTCTTCCACAATGGCTTCAGTGTATCGCGGCTCAGGTAATGAGAAAATCAAATCAAGATGAAGAATTTCCATATGGGTTTCCTATCAATCCTGGCGGTCCATGCACAATGAATGCATTTCCGGGTTCTCAGAGCTACCAAAACGTTTGGTTAAAATAAAAATGTATCAAGATTTAAGACGTCATAATTTTAACGAGTAAATATAAACATTCTATGTAACACGGCATATTATTTTACGTACACAGCAAAAACATATTTTGATCACTGGTAAAACAGCTTGAGAAACTTTAACAAAGTTCTCCTCTTCAATCTCCCAGCATATGATCCTTTGTAAAGCCGGTTCCCCACGGTCAAATTTGCATCAAAATATTGGCATCAAATTTTGATACAAACTGACGCGAGCCGTCTCCCACGGCCGAAATTTCATCCTACTAGCTTTTGGTCCTATCGTTTGGTCCAAATGGATAGGACCGGTTCTAAATGTTCATCCAATTGGATAAAACCAAGAAATCACAGGGCCATTGACAAAAAAGCATCGTCAATCGCTGACACATGGGTTAAACGTATGGGTTATCGTCTGCATGAGCATTGAAATTACTAAATATATACATTATGGGTACATAAATAAACTTTGTTGTGTCCCACATTGTATGCATTAAAAACCCAATCAGTTTCGACCTTTTCAGGTCAATTTCATTATCGTTCACCACTTTATAATGACCTTAAAATATCGACACCGGTCGAGTGTTTTCATAAATACTGTATGGAATACAAAAAAGGTTTAGTTTTGAATCCATCATGTCACCATACCACGAAGTAAACTCACGTAACAGTATATCCCTCAAGAGGCGATGGAAACTCTCAACTAGGAAATCTGCAATAATGAGTTCATGTTTAATAAGAAGGAAGCGATCTGTTAGAATCGCAATACAAGGAGGGGCGTTTTGGAAAGAATAAAAGATTTACTTAAGGTATCGAGGCCGAATTCTACAGATTAGCTTTGTGAACGGCATACGATTTCGGGCGAACAAGCAGCGAGAGAAATGACTACCTGTGAGACTCTACACCTGCCCGTTTCGATTATTAGATCATAGGATAAGGACTTTATTTCAGCAACTGCTTGATTAGGAGAGAAAATATGTGATTTCAATTCACATTTTCAGCACTATTCATCGCATCATCTCAACTACAATGTCCATCAATTATTAATAACATTTTCCTTGCGGGAATAAACTGCCTCACGTTTGTATCCTGGCGTTTTATTCTGCCCTCAACCTTGCTGATAAGGGACGTGAAAATATCTTCAATCATCGTCAATTAATGTCGATATTTTACGGGAAAATTGGCAACCAGCAACTTCTCCAAAATTTTAGCACGCCTATTTCAACGTTTTCATAGGGCCAGGTCCAACACTCCCTCCGTTTTCTTTTTTTGCCTCTTTAATGTTCAAGAAGCCTGTTCACACTATTTTGACTGTTATAAAAGACAGAATCCTACACTTCACAAGCTTCCACATTCGTTTACATAAATATCATCTTTCGTTTGTTTTCCATCTTTTGGTCTAAACGAGATACATCGTAGGAGACCCCCATCCCGCTGCATACAAATTTTTGCATAAAAATTTTTGTACCAAACATTTTCATGCAAAAATATAATGGAAATTTGACCGTGGGACACCGGCTTTAAATAAAGGCGTCACCTAGAGTGCTTCATTCATTATCTTGCTAACTCAAAAACTGGAGTGAATTTCCATAACATAACGTTATAACGGTTTCCTAGCGGTCAATATTATATGATTACTGGAGAAATATTACTCCATCCCACTCATGAATCTTTAAAGCTAGCCCGTTCGGGTCTGAGGCTGCGGTAATTAGGTATCCACTTTAACTTTAGGATTTGTGAGTAGAACGATATACCACATGGGTAATCAATAAACTTCAATTTGAAATGCTAGAATGATCACCATTATTTCTGCGCACACGCAAATAGTTCTTCGAGGAAAATGGGGTACTCTATTCGGCTACAGATCATATCCACCTCATTTCAACACAATGTTTGCTCAAATACTCAATTTTCTCAAAACTTTGCTCAATGTTTGTGGTCGAAGTCTCACTCATGCTGAGTAATGAATGAAAAAGTTTGTGGATCATCAATAGTGTTTGCATGCCTCAAATATTTGTTACGCTTTGAATTATTTTTCATAGAAACGCCATGAGATTTAAGTACCTAAAATACTGTCAAATTACGAGGCAAATATTTAAAATGCCATTTGCTGTTTGCTGTAGAATTGATTACTGTCAAAGAAATAACGTATAATATAGCCATATTTCCATATCGCCAACGCTCAGTATAAGTTCCAAGGACAAGAACGGTCATTTTAAGATATCGGGTAAAAATCTGGCTAAAAACTGTAGTGCCTTACAACTGCAATGACCACTGATACCTATGACATAGTTACACGTGATGTGAAAGCAGGATTGTAGAGGTCACATGGTTCAATTAGTACCGTAAAATACTACAACTACATCTGAGGGCAACTTTTGAGGAAGAGGGAAAGAAGAAGGAAACCGATTCACAGGAAAATTATATTAATCAGTATCTTGAATAATCTTGTACAGCTACAGTAAAATGAATGAAGGATAAAAATAGGACATGACTATCTCAGTGTTTTTCATCTAAACATTATATCAATGAAAAAAAACTGGGATGAAGTTAGCATTATTTTACAAAGATTGGCACAAAAATTAACATTTGATATATTAGTGTTTACTGAAGTCAACCTTAATGAGTCTGAGTTATTGTTATATAGTATAGACAATTACAAAATGTACTCTAAACTAAGGAAGGGAAGAAAAGGAGGAGGAATTGTAATGTATGTAAACAACTCTATTCATTTTGAGGAGCAAAATACTCCCTCCACTAAATACTTTGAATCAATATTAGGTACCATTACCTTAGGTGATGTAGAGATGACTATTCTCTGTGTGTATCGACCACCTCATTACAAAGTCACTGACTTTATTAGTGAATTAAATAAACTCATAGATGACTATTGTATGGGAGAATGTTTAATACTTGGAGACATGAATATTGATATGAAGGATAGCAGTAATATAAATACAATTAGATATAAAGATCTTCTTTCTGCTAACGGTTTTGTGAATATCATTACTGACTATACTCGAGAAGAAGTATCTAACAATAGAATATCTAGGACATGCATTGACCACATAAATTACAAAGGGAAATTGTTCCAGACGGATGGTTTAATATTAAAAACAAAAATATCTGATCATTATGTTACTGCTGCTGGTTTCTCACAGTCATATCATAATTTGTCAAGAAACAGAGATGGAAATAATGGTAGCATTAGATATATTTGTAAAAGTAAAATGAACTCTCTTATGAAAAATACTAATTGGTGTAATTTAATGGATTGTAATGACCCTGATAAATTATATGATGCTCTGTGTTTGAAAATGCAGAATATTTATGATAAATCAACTGTCATTAAATATGTTATGAGGCCAACAAATAAGAAAAAGGAATGGATGACCGAGGAATTATCAGATAAAATAAAACTTAGGGATGCCTTGTTTAGAAAACTGTCCAAAGATCCATCTAATCCCGAACATAGACGTCAATACCAGAGTCAGCGAAATAAGGTAGTAGCAGCAATAAGAAATCAAAAGAGGGATTTTTATATGAAAGGGGTGTCAGTTATAGGAAATAATCCAAGAAAAATATGGACCATGTTAAACGAAATCACTGGCAGGAAAAGTGTTGTACGTGCTGACAGAAATTTGAAGGGTTTCAAAGGAAAGTCTGATGTTGATCTAGGAAAAATATTTCTAAAACAGTTTACCGAAGAAATTGAAAAACTCAAAGTAAATTGCACCCAAAAAATTCTATGTACTGCTGGTAGTGTTATGCAAAATAGTATTTATGTTCCAGAGATAACTGCAAATGATGTGAGACAATTACTAACTACTATAAAAAACAAATGCCCAGGAATAGACGGTATCAGAATCACTGATGTAAAAAATTATGAAATACTGCATGATATCATGGCAAAATTTATTAATTTGTCTTTATAGAAAGGCAAAATACCTGAAAACATGAAAACTGCTATAGTATGTCCAATTTATAAAGATGGTTTACATAGTGATCCAAACAACTATAGACCTATATCCATATTGCCCTCTATGCACAAAGTCATTGAAAGACATATTGCTAACTGTTTGCTTAAATTTATGGGAAAAAATGAGATAATTGCTAAGCAACAATTTGGATTCCAAGAATCAAAAGGTGCCAAACATGCACTGGAGAAACTTTCAGAAACTGTTAGAAATTCAATAGAAAAGAGGATGAGTGTAATTTTATTATTTATTGATTTTTAAAAAGCGTTCGATACAGTAGATCATGATATACTCTTGCATAAACTGAATACTTTAGGTATAAGAGGTACAACGTTGGAATGGTTTGTTAGTTACCTAAAGGATAGGAGAATAAGGATAAAAATAGGACATGACTATATAAGTGAACCTGCTCAAACAGTTACAGGTGTACCTCAAGGATCTATTCTGGGACCATTATTATTTTTAATTTATATTAATGATATATTTAAAATTATTAAACACTGTACTTTACTACTGTATGCCGATGATGCCTTATTAATATCAACTCATACTAATTTTAAAGATGCAGAGTTGAATTTAAAAAAAGATTTTGAGCATTTTTTATGCTGGTCCCATGATAACAAGTTAATTGTAAATGAAAAAAAATCAAAAGTCATGCATGTTGTGACAAAAACTTCACAGAAAAAAACATTAAAAATTTGTAAACACTCAAATGACTGTTTACAGGTAGGTACAAAAAATTTGTAAATGCCCATATCTAGAACAAGTAACAAAATATAAATATTTAGGTATAATAATTGATGATGCTTTTAAATTTAAGACACATGTCATTGCATTAAATACAAGATTAAGAAGAATATTATATCAAATGTATTACATTAAGGATATAGTTCCATTTTCTGCTCTGAAATTAATATATTATGGATTAGTTGAGAACTTAATGAGATACGGGCTCACTATATGGGGAAATGTAAATAGTATGTACCATAAACTGCTAATCAAGAAACAAAATAAATTCATGAAAGTTTTATATGATAGAATAGACAAATCATATACAAATACTGAACATGTTTATAAATATTTAGGCATTTTAAGGTTAGAAAAATTATATAGATATATAATTATACAGGACAATTATTTCTGTAATAAATATAAAAAAATGCGTTCCTTTCAAAATAGTGAAAAATTGCGTTCAATAAGAAAATTTTGTGTTCCTTTGAAATATACAGGTTATGGTAATAATACGTTTCAAGTGATTGTACCAAAAGAATTCAACAAAATACCAAACAGTTTAACTACATTAACTACTAGACATGAAGTCAAGACAAAAATAAAAAAATGGTTGTTGGAAGAACGATAGGTAAAATATTTATGTGATGTATTGCATTAAATGTTTAAAAAAGTTCTAAATTACATATCATAATTGAATATATGTACCAGTATGCTTACATAGGTATACAATTGAAAAAAAAGTCATGTGTGTATTTTATGTATGTAATAAGGAATAAGTGTATGTTTGATGATCAATGGTTAAAAATTATTGTTAATATGTTGTTGAAATATCTGTTAATTGGTTGTTGGAAAATGAAAAAGAAGGTAAATGAAATCGAGTGACCGTTTTTCTAATGTATGTTATTATCCTTGAAAGCAATATATAAATAAAAAAAATTTATATAAATGTATTAGATACTGGTATACTAATGTATATGAATATCAATTGAAGGCTAGTTCGCATGTGTATGTATGCTTGCATTAGTTGGGAAAATGTATCTGTATTATACAAATGCTGTCATATATTTTTGTGATGTATTGGAACCCGCTGACAAGTCATTGAGACTTAGCGGGGCCTAGATTGTTATATGTTAAAAGACATGATGGAATATGTATATATTGTTATTAATAAACTATTATTATAAGTAAATATATTCAACGCATAAATAAAAAAAATAAAAAAAAATGCCGTACAAATGAGGTAGAGCAACCATCCACATTTATACCAAAATCAACTCAGCTATACAACCATCAACATATGAATCTCACCATTTTGACAGAATTTTGGATATCAAATGCGCATTCGAACAAGTATAATAGGATAACGGAGCACACGCATTAGCTTTTCGCTACCTCTTGATTTCTCGAAATTTTATTCGAAATTTCTCGAATGCCGCCATGCCAGAATTAATTCAAGCATGATCCTTTCATGAATTTTCTGTTTCCCTAAAAAAAATCAAATAATTTTAAATTCATTTCCTGAGACTTAATTGCGCAGGATTATATGAAAATTGGGAGATCGGAATGTCATTCAAGCTGATCTCAAGAGCCATTAGTAAGGGTTTGCTCCCGGTGATGCTACTACACATGCTCCGCTCAATATTGATTTTTTAGCGATTTACGCGAAAATTTAGCTCGGCAAAGTACTTGGATTCCGAGGATCATACCTCTACTCCTCTTCACTACCAATTATTCCTATGATATGGCTGTCCAACGATGCCATAATCCATCTATCATAAACATTATCCTCTGATTTACAGGTAAATACCGTGCAAGAGGAATGAGTTTTAAGTGCTGCCATGTGTACCAAGAAAGAGCGGGGTAAAGGAAATGTTTACAAAAAAACACGGATCACTTTTTTACTGAAGAAACCTAGAATATTAAAGGCATAGGTTCTATTTTATTTTTTAACCACATACCACTATAATCACTAGGATATGATTCAACACATGTCTATGAAAAATATCAATACCCTGATACCATACACTGAGAAGACACTGAGTTATAAAATTTTAAATTAATTAACCTTAGTTAGAACTTATAATTAATATTACGGTACATAACAGCTTACCCGGATATTTTATAAAATTTGAAAAGTTCAAAATATAGGCTAAAATAAATGATGAAGTATATGTTAACACGCTGAATTATGCAAGACAATCTCAACAAAAATTTAAAGCTTTTACAAACTACATGAAGCGAGGGGTGAACATTGCAACAATGACGTCCTAGCAAATAATAACCATATTTCATTAAAATACGGCCTTAAGCACTTAAAACATTGCCTTCATACAGTCCTCATAGTTCAATGAGAGAACTTCAACTACCAAATCGTTTCGTATGTTCCAACCCGCGAATGAGTAAATAATGTTCTCAATAATATCCTCTGACACCCATAAGTCAAAGGCACAGCACTCCTATATGATCCCGGTAAAAGTAAGGCAGAAAAAATAACTTCCGTTCCCATCCTGATGATAAATAGCCTCAAACTTAGTTTCCATACAATAGACGGTGGGTGATGTACGGGGATTAATCCGGAGCCAAGTGCTCACGCTACCATGTTAACCGATCCTTTCCATTTTTAAATTCATTCGTAATCCCTAACCGTTGGTAAGCTCGGCTGCATTAACTTTTCCAGCCGCCGATGCAGTGAATCCCGACGGATTTGCAGCGCAGATTCAGCACGAGCAGGGACCACAACTGCCGTGGCGCGAGTTTCCAGAGCCCGCCGCGGGGCGGCGCACAAATCCCCTCCGACACAAAAAGCACCCTAGCCTCTACCCGTATACGAAATGATTTAAAACGTTGTCCTCTATGGAAACTACTTACATGCTCTCCCATTGCCATGACCATGACGACATGTGGATTAGCGCATCCGACCGGGCTAGCCCTTGTGCTCGACGGCAGCCCCGATGCAGGGAAATGGCAGGGCGCCCCCTATGAACACTATTTTGACTCATGAATCGGCGGAGGAGAGTGCGACAGAAGTGCACTGCTCGGGGAAAAAAATCCACTATTATCACGCGAAATTAAGACTCACGGTAAAAAGTAACTAGTCAATAGGTGGTCTTCCACGATTCACCATTTCATATGACCAGCTTAAGAAGCTAACTCTAATTAAATGAGGGGATAGAGGCCAAGGACTACAAGTTATTTTTTTTCAAAACAGAGTTAAGTAGAGATATTTGGTGAAAAACAAAAGAGATCAACTAGGCATTTAGAAGCGCATGTAATTTTCCACTCGATTTTAGCACAGAACAGAGACTCACTCGTATCTCTTACCCACCAAGTTTTTGTATATTTCTTTTGTCAGTTTATGTGATACATCATTCTGTTTACAATAAAATGACTAGTATCCTTGCCTTCTTAAGCCTCAAATGCATGAGGAGCTGCAAATATTCATCCTAAAGTAATGAGTATGGATGTTACATTCAAGCAGAGTAAATACTACCATGAAAGTACCATCATTTTCTTTTCGGATGTTGATCAATAGCTGGGACCCATAGAGAAAGTTAGAACGTTTTTACGTCCAAAACGTACATAATTATTATTTTGGCCCTTAAAAGAAGACTACAGTAATAGGACGATTGAGCGAATAAAGTCAACAAATTAAGGTAACCGAGTAAAGTAAAAAAAAACTCTAAGGAAGCCTTAACCCCCGCTCACGACAACTTGATTTTGCGTAACTTCAGATTTTATGAGCCAGAATAATTAAATGCATATGTTTTCAACCCAAGCAACTGCCACGCATCAATTATGAATAGATTATAAAGAACCTACGTTAGTTATCATGCTTCCCAATAGACAAATCTATCTACCTTACCACTGGTACCTTAGGCCAAGATATATTTGATTTTTTTTTCAACTAATGACTATCCTAAGTCGAGTTTTAAATTCAAGATGTTATGAATCAGCAGACGGTATTTTTATTTTTTTCCATGGCAATGTCTAGTAAATTCAAGTTAGGCTGCAGTGAACTAAGCTTCAACCCGTTGAAAGTACTAAAGCTACTTGAAGATAATTAAAATATTGTGATCTGTCAAAAATACTTTTGCTGTACCCGTGCATTACATTCCCAATTATTTTTGCTCTAACCTCCAACATCAGTATTATGCAGAAAAACAGAGCTCAAGGGTATATCGATTTGAAAGCGCAAATAACTCTCTCAGCACAAGGGCGTTTTGAAGCAGGTTTAGTCACACACCGAGGCGTCAACAGCTTACGAAAAATATCGTTTCCGCTGTCAGGCGGATAGTGACACCACAGCTAAGGCAGCCGTTTGAATGCTTATATTTTCATCACCTGCCAACGCGAAGCAGATTTATTCCGTGATAAAATTATTGCCAATCGTTATTTTTTTGTAAAAGGGCATCGTGATAGGAATTACATTCAAGCGGATCTACTCCAGCGAGTGAAATCCTCTTTGTGACGATCCTCTTAGCTCCGGAATCACAGAACCCATGCGGAGGGAAGAATCTTGACTCCTGAAGCAACATGGGATTTTTATGACGAATGCTAAATACTTAGCTATGAATCTACTGATGCTCACTGGGGAAGAAACGGATCACTACCTCATAATTTCAATTGTGAGAGAATGAAGATCTTTGAAACCAATGCTTGAAGACTACGCTCAAAGGCAAACTGAAGGTAACGCATCACAAATACACAGTGAAATTTGACGGCTAAATAAATTAAAATTATATTTATTCAAAACAATAATACTGAGGACAGTATTCCACAGTTCAATAAAAGGATTTTTTAAGGGTTTAAATAAGGTGGAGCTCCCTTGTAAATAGAGGTTTTAATCATCAATATCTTGCCAAATATATATTGTAGAGAAAATTTAAACACACCAATATATTTGAAAATAAAGAAGCTACAATTTATTACCCTTGCATTTTTTCATATCTCCAGTTTTTAGGAGTTATTTTGAAAAAAACAGCATTTTTAACGAAATTGTAGAAAATGGCATTTCATTTTTACCTCAAATTTTTTCAAAATTTAGAATTGTAAATTTAAAAAAACTTCTAGGATCAACTAACAATACTTAAATAAAGAGAAATTCTGAAGGGCATTGATCAATTTTGACTAGTGTGGTAATAAGGAGTTGTTTTCACTGATTTTTTCGTAGAAAGAAGTAGGGACTGATCTCATTTTTAACCATAACTCGCTCAAATTTTATGATAATTTTATTTTCTCATTTTAAGAAAGTTTTTTTTTAATACTTTTAAACATATTGCATAAGTTTTCCTCGAAAAATACATTTTTCCCGCTTTTTGGTATTGAATCTTACAAATTTAGCGTATGACAAACAAAAGACAACCATCAACAAGTTGTAGCTCGGTCCGAATTTGTCATAAAGGAAATATAAAATAAGGTTTTTATCTATTTTTTTACAAGCTACCATTTTGTAACTGACAATTTCCTTTTAAAATTAACACTTTTCAAGTTATTTGCCTATAACCGACTAAAATCGTTGATTTTTTCGTCAAAAATCTGTTACATTCAATCGTAAATAACTCGAAAAATATTAATTTGACGCAAAAAATGGAAGAAACATTTTATTCTTAGAATTTATTTTTCTATCTATTCCTGTGGTCGAAATATAATTCAAATTTTCCACCCCCGAGATGGGGTGGAAACCACCCCCAGGGTAAAAGCGCCCGTCGGCATGATATAGATTTTGATTCTTGGTATATTCCCTACTTATTGTGAAAATTTCAAGAAAATCCATTCAGTTTGAAAAAAATGCAAGACAAAATGCTTCATTTCCTGGACTATACTGAAACGTATCAACTTTGCAAATTCGATGCTATTATGGCTCATAAAAAAAGGCTCAAGAAAATTTAACCTCTATTGTCCAGATAGTCTAAGGAAAATTTTAAATAATTTATATTTTCTTAGCATTGGCTCAAATGAAAGTACGGCTACAGTTTGAGGCTAAAAATCCCTTAAGCTGGGGTTACTTTGGCCCATCTGTATGACTGTGGCCCACATACTAAAAAGAGATTCAATAATTTCAAACAGTTTTTCAGTCAAGATATTGTCATATTGAATACTGATACTATTAGGTGGCAGAACCAATAAGAGAGTGCTACAATTTTTTAGATTCCAGAGTATGTCAAAAGTATGGAAGATAAATGTGATGAAGATGGATAGACTTCCTTCTTGGGGTAACCCATCAGCAAAAAAATCAAAATCATAAAATACCATGCGTGAGAGAAAGTAACCCTAGGTTGGGGCATCGCTTAAAAAAACAATCACAAGGAGATTTTTTGTATTATTGCTGCATTTGAAATTCATGCAAAGCACAGTCATAACCCCAAAATATGATATTGAAAATATTTAACATCGCATAGATTCAAATTTAACGATTTAAACATATTTTTCGAACGTACAAGTAGTGGAGTCGGCCAAAATAACCCCATCTTACGGTACCTTATTTAGGACAGCGACCAACATAGCCGTCACTAAAACTTTTTCCCTATTGGGATTACATACACAACTACACACTACCCATCAAAGCAGCTAAATGGGCGAGAATTGTTCGGAAACCAGCCGTTCTCCTAGAATAGAAAACTAAAAACCGCTTCAGCACGACGAGAAAAATTTTACCACCCGAGTTCAACCTCGAGTTTGCTGAATTCCTTCATTTTTTGGAGAAAAATGAACCTATATCAATACTCATGAATCAATGAATACCTCTGCGTTTGGCAAAATATCACTCTTTCTTTATAGCGTCCGTCACGCCAGGAAATATAGTGCTGTTCCAAGATGATGTTCCCCATGAGTTTATATTGTATATAAAAGAGGACTGATAGGCCGAAGAATTAATTTTTTCTCTGAGTTCTATTTAGTAAGGTTAATGCAAAAATAGTGCACTCTATTTGGTCATTTTTGAGAAGAAATGAAATGGAGGTTAGAGTAAAAGATTATAATGAAAATGGGTGGTTCAATAAAGCATCATTATTTCACCATCTAATAATTAAACCATTTCGGGATTAAAACGAGATCAAAAACTTACGAAGTAGATGGGAAGCTCGGAAGGTAGACGTTTTCTATGATAGGAGGACAACGGAAAGAAAATAGGTGTCAGCGTTCTGACGAAAGGCATCATGGGTTCACGATTTACTGTTCAATTCGACGGGATACTGGGCGTAAAGCAATCTCCGCACAGCATTCAAGAACGCTACGAGCCCTCCTTTGAAAAATCTCCACTGCCAACAGAATTCGGAATGAAGAACCCGAAATGTCTTCAGCGAAATTTAGGAAGTAGGCTCTCAACCTCTGAAGAACCTTTAGCAGGAGACTTCAAAATTATAACCAAAAAATATATCCTTCCATACATGACCCTGTTTCCATGTGATACTAATACAGTAGAAAAGTAGAATAATTTTTTAACTAGGCGCTAAAAAAACAAGATTTGTGATAGTAGAAGTAACATATGATGAAGACAAAGCAAAAGCAAAATTAAATAATATTTTTTGCAGTAGATGCAGGATTTTATGATGAAGTTCAACCAGTAATGAAGGATACGTAATAGTGAGCAACAAAACTAATATATAAATTCATAAATTGGTTAAAACCAAAGAAAAAATTAATTACTTACACTCTTAGAATACTAAAATTTCTCACCAAGACGACTGTTCGTAATGAAGACGGGGGTCAGTAAATAATCGAGTGCGAAAATTTTATCGGTACTCAACAAGACGGAAAATCATAGGTTACTGTTATATTTTAATGACCACATAAGAAATGTATTTGAAAGATAAGAAAAAGAATGTCTAGGAATTAAGAGTCGAATTGAATGGTTAAAAATTATTTCAGGCAAGTAATTTTCATTCGAAAAACCCCATTTCTGAAACGGTGCATGAACCATAGTGAAAGCAGGAATAGAAGAATCAACAACTTTTCTATTTCAACATGGTAATTTATTGAGACCGACCATGGTTTCGTTAAAGAGTAACATTATCAAGGTGACCTTGATCAAGACCTTGATAATGTTACTCTGTAAGGAAACCGTGGTCGGTCTCAATAAATTACCATGTGGAAATAGCAAAGTTATTGATCCTTCTATTCCTCCGATTATGGATTTCCACCAAGTTACGCCCGCTACTATTAATTACCATAGTGAAAGGTTTTCTATGATTAATTCATCTAATTTTTTTATTGATGCTCGGTGCTAAACATTTGAACTCTAATGAATAGTTTTACAAAAGTGTCGATAAAAATTTCTTGTCGGTATCCTCCAAAAGTTTCTAGATAAGTTCACTTCCAAAATTTTCATAAATAATCACGCAAAAAAATACAAAAAAACACGGTACGTCATCTTTTTATCAATTTTCCAGGAGTCCATTGATGATTCCCTAATAGCTTAGGGATTCAAGGCTAGGAGATGTGATGCAAGCAAGAAAAACCAATATTTTGTGCCATCCACTGTGAAACTGGGTAATTTTAAGAAAAACTCTTTACAAAGAAAACTTTTTTGAAAAGAGGAAAAAATGAAACGTTTTCCAAAGAAAAGATTGAAATGGGTTCGCGGGCTTTGGCTCGAAAAAATACTATCTACTATGCAAAATGGGAAAAGGGATAGCAAGCATCACGTTTGAAATTTTGAAAGGAAAAATGAGGATTAAAATATACGAATGTATACAGTGTACAGGCGAGCGTCGCCAGCACAGAAAATAAGTCTATTAACTGTCGATTCTGTTGAATTAACTGTTGAAAATAACGTCTCGAATCTCCCAGTGCTAAAATGTATGAATGGTATTATATCTAAGTTTTGAAATTCTCCATTTTTCAATCCAAATTTATAACTTTTAGCGACCACTACGCACCATAGATGCCCTCAGAGTCGACATCGATGCACGCCGCACACCTAAAAAATTACGCCCGGACCATTCTTCCACCGAACTTTTATTTTCGGATCAAATTTCTAGCTCGGAAACCGCAGATAAAAAATGAGATGCGTTGCGAGATGAACGGGAAAAACAGGGAGGTGCAAGAAATAAACACACACGACAACATTATTGTGCACCGCGGCAAGGGAATGTGATTACGCATGAGACGAAGAAATGTCAAGTGTTTATGAAGACATACGAAATTTTTTTAAATTCCGAAAATGGCTTCAAACAATGACATAAAGCTAAGGCAAGTTAATGCAAGCAATAAAGGAAAAAACTGGTTGTGTCACGTAAGATAGATGAAATGCCAAAGACCACTACAGGGCATAATGTGAAGTCTCGCACAAATAACGGTAAAAACGATAAAGCTGAACCTCGGGAATTACGACGCGCGAATGTCTATGGTGAAGTAGAGATAAGTGAGAATGAGGTCGTAACCGCAGGGAGAATGTTGAAAAATGGGAGGCCGGAGGCGTAGATGGAACATTGAGTGAAATATTAAAGGGCTGGAGTAAGTTACCCTCCACTCGGATGCGTTTGTGACTGGAATTTTCCTCGTGTCTTGACTGATAGCCAAAATTTCATAACGGCGTCACATTAAGGAAGGGTGGAAGAACATGTGATTAGTATTTTAACCACTTAGGAAATAACTGGTGCGTGGCAACTTTACTCAATGATGATGAGTAGAGAGGGGCTATGCGAAATATTTACAAATGACACGGAGCAATGAAAATATAGCACTCACCGATGACACAGTCGTCAAGCTGCACCCCGAATAGGCGGCAAGCTTATCGGATTCAGAAATATTAAATCCGTGAACTATGTGACATACCAAGTAAAACGGCGCGATTCGTCAAAAACTGCTACGTTCGAACATAGAGCGTTAAACAGTTTTTACGCGAATCAGGTTGAGAGCCGCTAGAGATTTTGAGGTCACGTGCTAGGCTTGGATTGCAGGAGCAATTAAGAGCAGTTATCTTTGACAGCAACTTGGAGAAAATCATGTTATAACAGCATTATACTTATTTCCATACCCAACATAAACGATAAAATAAGTGAGATGCTTTGTGTAACGAATAAGCATAGCAATTCGTTTACCCCCGAACAATAAAGGACTCAACTAAATGCCCGATCAATCTAAGGTAGCTAAATCTCTCATAACACGCATATTTTTTTGTTTCCTCTTACAATTTCCAGACACCTCCCACAGCACGCCTATCGAGGCGGCTTGCGAAGTAATATGTAGATACAGATAATTTTCATCCAGACACCTGCTCTTCATGCACGTTAGCCTGTACTCTTTATCCACCTAAGAAGTCCTTAACGTATGCGAGGAAAAGGATGAGGTAACAAAATAAAGCCCGCCGTACAAGATGCCTGATTTCAAACCTCCTCCGTAAAATTTTTCCTTATTTTTCCACTTATTAGGTTAATAATGATCTACTCTCTTAACATTCATGATCCATCCTCAGAAGTAGAAATTCCACCGCCAATCAACCTTAGTTCCTACGACCTCTCTGTATCTCCTATCAACCCCAATTTGTGGGCATACATTTGGAGGAGGTGACCCACATCTTTAGTCATTTGTGGCTTTGGAGAAAAACCCGGCGTATTCCTAAACCTGCTGTTACCGAAATACACCATTGGGATGCATCCTGAAGACCCATCCGATGGACAGAAATCTTAAAAGTGCCCTCTGCTCATTTCAATGGGATCTGGCAATCTCTGAAAACACTCCGCTACCGCACGGATTAGAACCCGGTCCCACGGGGTAAGCCACCAGTCATCAAAACAACCGGAACTCCGCTCAAATTCTTCAGGTGAGTGTTACTTCTCTCATTTCATTTCCTTCAAAATCCCAACCCACCTTCCGTGAGCACTGCCCCCGTTTTTCCACCAGAGCTCTGGAACCGAATTGAGGAGATTTTTTTAACGCACGAAAAATAAATCCGGTGGTTTGGTCGTGTTGACTTCTTTTGCTGATAATTTTATAGGAGTTCCAACGATAACGGTTCTCCATGCAGTCTGGAGTTGATGTTCCACAGTCGTAAACCTTGCAAACGAGCTCATAAAGTTGATCCTGCCAGCTGCCTTGATCAGCTCTGCCGGAAGTTCATCTACTCCTGGGGATTTTCTTTTCGGAAAGGACTATCGCCTCACCACAATTCTCCTTCCCGTTAACAATACCCTCCCGAGTCCACCATGGTCTCATTGTTTCCTCCATAAAGACATCGACATCGTCAATATAGCTGTTGTATAGCGTAACCATATACGCTTCCCATTTCTTAGCTACACCATTACCTTAGCTTAGATTTAGGCTATCAATATCTCTTTCATAAGAAACTCCTCAATGCAATCACATAAAAAAATTTAAAAATGAAAACAAGCAATTAAAACATTTGAGAAAATGTAATTGGTGGAGAAATGTGAGCACAAAACCTACATATAAAGAAAGGAATAATGTATACCGGAAGAAAGGCGTGAGTGGATGAATTAATACAAACTATAAATACGTATTCGAACAACAGCTAGGACTTCAATGAGAAACTTAACTCCCGAAACAAGCATTTTAATGTCAAAAAATGCATTTAGTGTGAAATTATGCTTAAAAATCTTAATAAATGGCTCGGTGACCGGCATAATTGATATGGACAAATTTCAAGATCCCGTCCTCTCCCTCATGAGGCAAAAACTCATTAGAAAACAAAAACAAGGCGGCGTTGTCTCAAAAACGCTAACGAGAAGAGTGTAGCGGAATGAAACTACAGACTAAAACACGGACAACAGGTTTAATCCCAACCAGCAAGATTATAGACGAGTGATATTTGTCACCAAAAGTTATTTATTAGTAATAGGATGTATAGAGCCCAACCATGATGTGCAAAATTAATCAGGTGTCGCAAAATCAATTAGTACTCCTTATGGCCTACACTAATCATAGAATTCAACACTTGAGCAGTCGATACGATGCTGGACTCGACAAAGAGGATCAATAAGTGTTCCAAAAATCAAATATCCTTCCTTACAGACAAGGCAATAAGCATTGAAGGTAAGACTACAACCCTAAAGTATCACTTCACATTGATCCGCAAAAGTAAAGTGAACTCAAAATCAAAAATTACAAGTTAGCAAAATCCTCGTGGGACACCATAACACTAATAATCATAAAGAAGCAATAATATACACGTAAAATAAGTTATCAACCGTTTTCATTGTGGACTACATCCCTCACAGCTTCCTGACTTCTCATGCATAAAAGCAAAAAAAATAAGAACGATTTTGGCACTCGTTTTACGAATTATGGCATTCCTATAAACTGAGAATAATGGCCCAAACACGCATAAAAGTTCAAGCGGTTCTCAAGATCAGGAGGCACTCGTAAACGTCGCACGTTCGGAGCTTAAAGGTAGAGTATTAAGCCACATACAGTATCTCTATAAATACCAACATTATATTTGAATATACTCCTTGACTTTATGATATTTTCGGTTTGACCTAGAAAAAACAGGGCGAAGGTTATTTTACAACTGACAGTATACTTGATCAAAAAATCAGGAAGTCCTAAAATTTCCACGCAGGTTTGATTACGAGCGAAAAAAACACGCTAAATCCATTAAGCTTTATGCCGAGGTCTTGCGGCTCTGGCGTAGTCCTATCATCCACTATTAGGTTCCAAAATGATATGAAGGCTTCGACCGACCGTCAAAAACCAAATAAATTTAATTTAAAATCGTTAGGGAATGTTTCAAAGCCATTACTCCTCGCAAATATACTTAACTCACGCCACTAGCTATTAAAAAATCCTGGAATGCTTTTACATTTTTTTGCTATTAACTTTGAGGATTTCCACGATAAAGATAAGTTTCATCCCCCAATATAAAATGTTTGCCTAATTTAGGAAATAATAATTGCGGTTCAACATGACTCGATGAAATTAAAAATCATTTGGAGGAATTTCAGTGTTTATATCACACCATAATTCCATAATTTTGATTGTACAATTTACTCAATGGTATATCATGAATGCTAAATCAAGGAAATTAAAGAAGTCTATCCAAATCTCGTAGCTTGTGAGGGCTTGCTATACGAGTTTATAATCCTCAAATGTTTTAGGTTTCTCCCAAAATACTGTTTGCGATCCAGTAAACACAACTTCCGTTAATTAATGAATGATTTTATTAATTATTTTGAGGATATACCCCTTAAAAAAATATACATATATACATTTTTTGCGCAATATTAATAGAAAAATTTACAATTTGGAACGAATGGGATGAGTGTAAAGTATTTTGGAAATCCCTTAACAAAATTAACCTGCATTCTTATTTTTAAGTTAAATTGAAGAACTTCACTAAAATACTATCATAAAATATGACAACCTAACTACTACAAGCAGTTACTACAATATGCAAAATAATAACAACATTTTGTGGTCATAAAGTAAAATATTATAATATTTCATATTAAAACTAGCAACAGAAGAACAGTTCTTTTATGTTTTTGTGCAGGGTGTTCCAGAGATGACACGCAGTGACCAAGAAAGAATTTGGGAACTTCGTTGAGCGATGACCAGGAACTATTTCATTCGGCCTTTAAATCGAGCCAAATTCAGTACAGCAGTTGGTCATGTTGACATCTTTTCGAAGTTTAGGAAAAAACCTAATGCATGATATAGAGCACGGAGTAGAGTGGTGTTATCTTCTTCATTTAAGCCGTTATAAACTGGAAAATAGTAACCAATAATGGGGAAGATCGACTATGAAAAGAGCATTTTCCTCGTGTGTTGAGAGAGAAATTTTGAGTTCATCATAAGTTGGTGTCGGACGGAGTTGATTTTACGATAAATATAATTAATGTGATCACTCCGACGACTACGACCTTTATTTGTACAAACAGTTAAACACTTTGTTTAGTAATTCATACTTCTACAGTTTCGCATATATCTCCCCACAAAATGCACTGCAATTTGCTCACTTTTGGCATTTCAACTACGAACTTACGTCCGATTCCCCGAAACCCGCCCGAAATAAATATCTGGCTACGATCCTACCGAAGCTTAAAAAAGTTAACCTAAGCGTTCCATGCCCAATCATGCCAATGACCATTAATAAAAATTAAACAGATATACAGGAGAAGAACAAAATTGCTTTTCATTATAACTTATTTGGGATTCACTGCTCTCAACGGGTACGTTTAGGACAGTGAATCTTTATGAAATGGTTGCGGGGCATTTGCAAAAAAATTATAAATACGACAAACCATAAAAACAGAAAAACAAAAATGATTCCATCGATTACTTGGCAGTGGCTAGCTACGCTTTTTTTCAATTCAGCTCAATATTGGTATCATATGTACCTAATTAAGATTCACTTACAATCAAGCTTGTTTTACAGGAATCCTCAATACCCCAGGGAAAAGAAATACCCCCAACCTGAATGTGAGGAAGGACACGCTTATGGCTTGGCCAGGGGTGAAATCCATCGTCATTCATTGGAATATGATTTTCGTTTATGCAGAGTCAAATTTCTATGCAAGAAATTCAAACTAAATTCAATTCTAATAATAATTTACTAGAGAAACTTATGAGCCAATTCATATCGATTTTGATGACTTGGCAAACAAAATGGTTTATATTTTGTATCAGATGCTTCAAAATCCTTCCTGAGATTCACAACCAAATTACGTTATCAAAATTAAGAACATAACGTCATACATACGTAAGAACATTAAGTATACCAGGATAAGAATATAGTTAACACAGCCAACTGAATTATTAATTAACACACCAAATCCTTAACCCCTATTATTAAAGTTGTACAATGTAAATTTCCATTATTATTAATATCATCAATAATATTCTTGAAATCAAACTCATACTTTATCGATATTTCACTTAAGTACTATTCGACAAAAATTTCAGAATACACTAGAATTTTATTTTTAATATATTTTTATTCTATCCTCAAACCACCGGATTCAGCTCTTATTGGCCATTTTATACCAGGGTATTCAACAAATGTAACAAGTAAACGTACACGAACAACCATGCCCTGAACCCGGAAACCCAGTCGGGACTCGAACCCGCGACCTCTTGTTTGGTAGGCGAGGACGTTACCCCGCCGCCACCGAGGCCGGCGAACAATAAACACCAAGTTACAGTTTGCACGCACTATCTACAAACTTATCAGTCGTAAAGATATAGGGAGCTCGCCAGAGATTGTTCTTGGGGAAAGCCCGTAAAAAAGACCCACTCACACCAGAGAATTTTTAATTATCCTTAATTGTTATGTACGACGACGCCATAAGCACTTCCTTCTAATTCCCACGTTATAACCGTCGCGATGAAGGTACATTACCTATCTTCGCAGCAAAAAGTATCACATTAAATGATAATCTCCCACTGATTGGAATCCGATCAGTATATTAAGAATAATTTACTCGTTTATTTTACGGCGGGAGTTCAATCACAACCTGGCCATCAGCCTGCATCGCCTCACACACGGCGCTTTTGCTCAATTGAACCGAGGGCTGAGTCGGGATTTTTTTCACATTCCCAAACTTCTGAATCCTTTTTGTACCCTATTACCCTTTCCTTTGGGCTGTGGGCTAGCTTCCCTTCCCCCCCGCCTCGCCCCATAACTCCGCCCTTCGAGCAGGAAAAGGCATTCATCAAACTCGTGGGAGCGGTAATCGAAGTTTTAATTGAGTACCTTCGATTCCGTTCCTCCGCCGGCATGCGGGAAACGGGGCAGAAAATTTTGCATCCTCTCCACGAGGGCCCCCGGACCTCCGCCCCCGCAAACCCCTCCCCCAGCGGGGGGACGCACCACCCCCGTCTCCTCACCCGCCCCCAGCTCCTAGCGCCGCGAAAACAAGATAACTCGGAAAGAATAACTTTGGCTAGTTCAGCGAACCACGCCTTCGGGTCACCGCAGGACGCAGCGACATGGCCAGTAATCCCCGCGCCACGCCACGCCACGCCCTTCCCGCCTCGCCTCCTCCACGCCCCAACACACCCACCCCATCTTTATTTATGATCATCCCCGAATTTTCTCCACAAACTTCAATCGGCCTTGACTTTGCCCCCCCCCCCCCTCCCTCCTCTCCCGCCACCCCTTCTCATGAATCAACATTTGCATCTGAAACGCGTCACCTTATTTCTATTTCATGGGCCCACCTCCTCGGTTAAGGGGTTAAATTGAAGAGGGGAAGCGCGGGGGAGAGGCTCCCATTGTTGATCAATGATACAACCCCGAGGACTGGTGGTGCAATTCCTCCGCCATGAATAATTCGATCATATTCTTCGCGCGCGTCGCCAGATGCCGGAGAAGCGCCCCGTAATGGAGACGGAGTGCGGCCTCACTTAGTGAACTCCCGTCAAATACCCCGGCGAAGTATCTTCAGCCCAAATCCCACGCTATGATACTTCCACCATGATGTACACCCCATCAACACTCAGCGATGAGGATCCTAGGAGTGAAGCAACTCCATTCATAACACTTCACTCTTCGCGGACTATTAACTTTCCATTTTTCCTAGGCCGTTCTTTTTATGGATGGCGTGGGTGGAGTACTCGACTACTAATCGAGGGGTCCAAGGTTCAAATCCCAGGTGAAGCCATCGGACACACCCCACATCAAAAATTCTCAAGTGGAAGGAGGCCCAGGGATAGGAATTGGTCCCCAAACCTGACAGCGTGAAGTTCGCACGCCTTTGGCCCTGTCCAGGGCGAGCTCTACTCCCGCCTAACCAAACCAACATTCGGTTTGAATTAGTGAGTGAGTGAAAGTCCATTTTATCACCAAAAAAGATGAAAATACTATACCTCATTTTCAGAACGGGAGTTTAACGCTTATCACAGGTAACCATGCATGTTTGTGAGTCTTAATTACCTCAAAATGTTATTATTATTATTTTTATTATTATTATTATTATTATTATTAAGGTACTTAGTTTCATCAAATACAGAAGGATACAATTGTTTGGGCCACTTGATACCAAGGGTCGTTGCTAATTTGGCTCAAATCTCCAAGCACAGACCCCGTTGGAAGGATTACCCTGACTTTTCTCGGGTTAAATCGGACAGCTAGTTTTTACGCTTCATGCAAAATTCTCAATGAAAGGTTTACATTTTTTCAAGTACTTCAAACTGATTCGGTACAGTTTCCTTCACCGCTGAGCGCCATTTCCCTTTCTATCGTTACTCTTTCCGTAGCTTAAATCATGATCATAAGTTCAACGAATGCTCTAGAGCACAAAGCCGCACCTTTTACTCTGACAGACCATTCGAGAAAGCAAAATGAGTATGGCTAGCCACTGAAAATCATCTAGTACGCATGGTTCATTTCTTTATCAACGTGAATAATGGAGGAGCACTAAATTAATGATAATGCCCAATGAATCGAAAAAGAGTTTGAATATGGTGACAGGTGTTGAAAGACAATTTGGAAGAGCTAGCTGTAAAGCTTGGTCGTAATTTTCACATACATAATGCCTTGAAAGAGTGGGACAGATGCTCAGGTGGTTATTTTAGACAATGTGTACCGGTCCCTGTATGTCCCAACTAACCTAAGTGCACTTCACTGGACTCAACAATTGACACGAGCATTGAGATTTTGGTAAGGGTATTACTAGTATTGCTTTTTTCCAAATCTTCTCTGCCTCCCAAGGCTACATGGAATTATCAAATACATCGCACTTTCAAAGTTCTAATAGTGCATGA
Organism: Ischnura elegans; assembly: GCF_921293095.1. Taxonomy (NCBI): domain Eukaryota; kingdom Metazoa; phylum Arthropoda; class Insecta; order Odonata; family Coenagrionidae; genus Ischnura; species Ischnura elegans. The sequence goes on from NC_060259.1 coordinate 23,251,855, forward strand.
TGCTTGCGAATCCTTTCCATTCGAAAGGAAATGATCAAACATTCATATATGTAGAGCGAAGAATAATTTTTCTAAATGCGTACGTAGGTGTGAAACTGGAATGCTCCTGCATCACCATACTCTTGGGCTTATATAACCGTATGAAATGGAAATGATTCAAGCATCAAATTCCCCATCTATAGGAAGCATTCTTTAAAAACTTGAGTTGGATATGATGCATACTTCCTTAGCGTTAAATGCTAAAAACTTGAAATGGAAAGTGTAATGAATATATCATAGCCAGGAAGAATATATTTTCGAATAACAGTATCTTCACAAATTCATTATTGCCTTAAACTACTTTCTCATGATCTTAATTAATTCACGAGTGATAAGGAACTCCCCAGCGACGAGGAAACACGAGGAAACACAAATTCAAATGTTTAAAGCATTACAACAAAACAGAAAATATACAATGAATTTCTCAAATACTCGCGGCCAAGTATTATGGTTCTGAATCCATTTTTGGCTTTGCTACATACCATTTTCGCCTAAATATGACGCTTCTCAATGCAATAGTCCCGAGAAGTACGGCTAGTACAGCAGTTAGGAATAAGTAGCAATACCGAGAACTTTAAAGTAAGGGAGACAGTCATTATTCCAATACCAAAGGAAATCAGGTCAGTGATGCGAGGGGAGAAATCACCCGTCGAAGAGATTTCAGACGTGATTAGACGTGATGTTACAGTACATAAGAGCCTGACTCACTGACTAATTCAATGAGATGAAACACGCCAAATAGCTCGTGTCCTACAGTCAACCTTCACGAATTTCGGCCGAGCCCATGAAACATGCTGGAAATAGAAGAGGTACGTAAGGAGGTAGGCCAATGAGTGGATGAGCCGTAGCCGCAACGCCACCCGCACAGCCCCGCCAATTGGGTTAAAATCCTGGGGGGAGAAAGGGTCCCTGCGGGGGAGAGGTTTCATTTCCAACGCACGGCCGCCCGTGACTCAGTCACGAAGCGACGCCCTCCTCAAATCCATCGCCCACCATATAATTCTCTCCCCGGTCACCGGCCCTTCCCTCCCCGGGCACATCCTCCGCCGAAAAGGGCCAAAAAACTTAAATTCGGAATTGATCGCTCATTTGCCCATTCTTGGCCCATCTTGCCCCTGCCCCTATTAGTCCCCCCCTATATCCCCTCCCCTTCCCCGCTAAACCCCATCCGCCACACCCCAAGTTTTTCACCTTTCTGAGCAGCGGTTGAGATCGTGGGGACTGGCCGGAAAATGAGCTTGTTTGTATGCCACCTGAGCGCTAAGGTGGATTGTGAGCTCACGAGGGAGTTGTGTGTGGGGATGTGGGCGGGAAGATGTGGTGGCGGGTGAAGGGGACTCCACTAGGGGTGGAGGGGGTAGAAAAGTCTACCATCGCCAATTTTACAGTGCGCGGCGAGGAATTTTCGGGGGTGGTGGTGGGGTTGGGGGGGTCGGAAAAGGATGGGTTCAAGGGGGCGAGACGGAGTGGAATGAGAGGCCAAGGGCGGGTGCCAGTTGGGCCGCATCGAATAATGTTGCTCTTCCCAGCCCCCACCCCCCCCCGTGCACCTTAGCATCCAAGGTATACAACCCTCGCGGAAGCTCAAAGAGGTAGGTTCGCGACTTCGCGATTCAAAGCAAAAACTTTTCGCATGTGCAATAAAAGAAATGTTTTCCCATCATGCACGGTGGTAAAAAGCATACAAAATACTCACCGTATTCCTTAAAACGCGCCGTCACTCTTAATCAATACACTATTTTTATAGAAATTGTTCCGATAGATTCCGCCGTGTGTGTTACTTTCGACCCCAAACTCACTTTTGTTCCGCACCTCAATAAAATCAAATGCCATGTTAGTCGTGGGAGTTTTTTTATAGAATCACTACTGTTACTGATCCTATTGCCATGAGAGTTATATTCACTGGGCCTTTCTCCCATTCCTCGAATACTGCTCCACTGACTGTGCCTCCAGCCTGAAAATTCTTGAACACCCTGTTAATATCTTCATCTCAGTTGTCCGACACTGCGTTCCTCACCTCCATAATTGTTCTCGCTCTGAAATAGTGTCTGCCCTACCATTGGCCACAGTCGTCGCAATATTCATGAACATACTTTCATTTACAATGCTTTAAATGACCAGTACCGATCCCAAGAAATACTCTCAATCTTTTCACTCCACGTTCCCACCCGTGCCCTTTGTAATAACCACCGATTACACCACCCTAAATTCAATCTTTCTCTCTCCCAGATTTTACAAACTTCCTACCTTTTTAAACACTATTTCGTCCACCTACCCTTCGCTGGATCACCAACGCCCTTCGGATCACTCAAGAGGTAGCTTCGAAAATCCATCTTATCCTGAATTTTGGTTTTATCGGTTTTATCCTTTTTACAGATTTTTATAGTTTATGTTTGTCAAAGCTTCAAGACTCAAATCGCCGATGGCGGCGCTGACAGCGCTGACGTAATTTGACAATATGGCCGATACATCGAGCATAGCATTATAATGATAACATTGGTTCAATAGGATGAATCGTCGAGCCAATTTGATAAATGAAGTAGGAAATTTCAAGAAAGAGTACTCTTGGCTCGGAGGAGATATTTCGAGACCTATAAGTAATGACAATTAGAAATAAAGATTCAGGAAGTAATGAACTAGAGCTGAAATATCAGCTACTAGCTCATGGCGGTCACTCAAAGGGTTCCTAATTATCTTTAATGCGTAACTCCCATAAAAAAACAATATTCTTGGCAGGAAAGAAAAGAAAAAGTGCAATACGTTGGTTACCTTAAACGCCTTCGACATACACACCATTATCGCAGTAATTAATGACGAATTATAGCAATGAATGACAACTAAAAGGCATCACACATAAAAATATCAACTATATTATTGACGCCATGATACCTTAATACCAACAAAATAACAAGTGAAATCAGAAAATACCCAAAAATGCCTTTTCCACCCAAAAGTGTTTTCCTAAGGAAGTTTCCTTAGTTTCCTCGACCGATAGTTGGCGTCTAAATTGTCTGGAATCTCGAATCCTAGCGCCATTTTCAGGTAATTACCGTGGTTTGGCAACCACAGCATAATTACTCTACACAGGATTCTCCATTCCCTCGGTTCCATTGAATCCCACCAGTCGCAATAAATAGCGGCGCTCCAGTCGCTAGGGTACATATCAACATTCGTATTAGCCCGCAAGAGATACTCTACGCGGAGAATGTAATCGTTTATTGTTAAAACTGAGCTCAATCAATTAATATAAATCTCGATTACGTATCTAATAGTTTAAAGCAACTCACTTAAACATTTACAACACAAAACATTTACAACACAAAACATTTACAGTTAAATGAAGTCCTTTCAAAACGATGAACAAGTACTTGCTACTGGGGTCCAGTGGTTACGATGCTGGAATACCAATCTGAAATTCCATGATATATTCCCGTCTATCTTAATTTATTTTCATCATTTCCTTCGGCTTCTCTGTTGTAGGAACCTGTTATTCTGAAAGGAAATAAAACTGAAGAAATTTGATGGTAATTGTTTCAGAACTAGGAGATAATTGAACAAAAATGTGTCCTAAACAGTTCCATAAGGACAATTGAATGAATTTACCTCTAGTACTATTTAGATAATTAAAGTAATATATTTATCCATACTGCTTGGAAGAGCCCTGAATGAAGGTATTTCCACAGGTACAATAAAAATTACATACTACGTAAATAAATCATGTAATACTTGATCCATTCAAATTCTTATGCAAAAAACAATTATTCCACATATAAAATCGTTTCAGACTTGATTTTGTGGAATTTTGCTATATCCATGATAAAAACACAAATGGTAATTTCCACACTATTTAATTTAACACTCGACAACAGACCATGATTTCAACACTCTGTCATTTTCATTTTCACCTTGAAAATGATACAAAGTGTTGAAACCATGGTCGGTCGTTGAGTTTTAAATTAAATAGTGTGGAAATTACCATTATTGTTTTTATCGTGGATTATTCTACATGTTCAGGCAGAAGGTTTTGACGTCTCCACGTAGCAGTAATACTACCTGCAGAAAATTGCCGTCCGCTACACACTTGCGTGGCTTTCTCGACAAAATTTCAAGATTCGGGAACCTTGGTAATACTTATTAAATACTATATAACAACGATTTTTATGGATCTTGAACCTTAATTTGGGATTTACGTGGAAGAAGTGAACAAACTATGGAACTTAGCTTTAGCTTCGTAAAGCAAAAACAACATGTCTCATATCGTTTGATCAGCCTTAACAACTCTTATTTTTAAGGTCAAGAAAGAAATTAAACGCAACGGAATAAACGAAAATTAACATCGAACGTACGATATAATGGTAAAATCTCAAAGAAAGCACCACTTGTGACGTCAAACACCGGGAAAAACCGGCATTGTCCGCTAAAACCTTAAAGTTACATATTTTCCATTCTTACGGGTATCATAACAATTTATTTAAGTATGTTCCCTCGACGTTTGAGTGAAGAAAGTTCGGTCGTGAGCGAAAGTATCGCATAAGAAAATATGAGCGATCCCCTCCAATACGGAAGGTCGGAAGACGATTGGCCGCTGCGGGTGACGAAAAGGTACTCGGCGCTCACAATGGCTACCATAGCGTATGCAGCAAACAGAAACTCCCAGGCCAAGGCATAAGAATGACTCATCGACTTTAAAAACGATATATATTTCGAGTTGCATGATAGCGCTTCCTGTTGGCAGATTGCTGGACCTACTGAACTCGACAGCTCTCTAACCAAAACTACTCGACTCGAGTGGAAATTTGCAATGCTACTCGAAATATTCGAGTCGAGGACTAAGTACTACAACAAGTCGACTTGACTCGGATTTTTGAGTACTCGCACATCCCTAAAAATATTACAAAACAACCATGCCATACCATTCTCGCTGATGAGATGAATGACCAATATAATTGAAAAAAGTAAAATATTTAAGCAAATAACTTCATTACCAGTTTCCATCGTCCACTGAGACCAATTTTGAAAACGAAAAGACTTTCAGATCTTTGCTTTGACAAGCCGTCTTTTGACCATTTTCATGAGCCTCCAGAGTTGACGGAGTCAAGCAAATAAGTTTCGTGAAATATCAAGTGATCCCTACGTGCGTCAAAAACTCCTTCCCAATGCTAACTTCGATCACAATCAATCCATTGTTACCCACGAGCAGTTCACCCATGCGGAAGAGTCACCACTCTAGGAAGTGCGGAAAGCTATAAAAAATGACATAATCATAAAATATACTCCCGTAAATACTTCTGTCTCTACAATAATTAGCATCTACACTAAAATCACCTGCAACCCACTCTCATAGAAGCAAAAATATTTCCTCGAAATAGATGCCACCATTTGTGTCTTGAATTATGACAACCTTGAGAAACCAACTTGCCCTTCCTTCAAACTTTTCGAGGGGGTGAACTTATTTTTCAATTCGTTTTTGAGTGGGATTAGATTGAGTGGTTGGCTAAGTATACTAAAAGTATTTTGTCGACTTTTCATTGGAGGCCCAACTACAGGATAACACAGGCACAAAGCATAATGGTTCTAAGGTTGGTAATCCTACCCCAATTCATACAACTATCGATTCCGGAATAGGGCATAGGGAATGTTTAACGAATAATTTTAAAGTTGCAGGTCTTTCACAACTTTAAATTTCAGATGAGAGGCATAAAAATATCTGAATAATCGAAATTATTCCCGATATTGATTATATGTTTTCTGAAGCAAACAAATGGATAGAGATAGGGAATATGATTTCGTGCATGAAGTAATTCATCGTCAAGCTTGAAATTTAATGATAATCATAAGATTTTATGATTAGCCAATATATTAATTATCCCAATGAGGCTCATTTCACCTGAATAAAATGCAAAATGTATTGAAAAAATCTTTAGAAAATTGCCAGATTGCTAAACTTTTAATTGATTGATAATTTAGAATTCCTCGAAATTAATCCTGAAGCAAATCATAAAGAGGCTCGTCCTCATTGAGGGAATCAGAATGCCACTAGAAATATTCCACCCATCTTTGGCATAAGAAACCAATACATTCGTTAGATGGATTGTCTGAAGTGATGAAAAACATTAGATGTAATTGAGCTTCTATACATTATAACAACCAATTAAGGGAGAAAGGGGGATTTTATGATCTAAACTTATATTCGATTGACAATTATAGACAGCGAATAAACATTTCATCGTACTTACGAAAGGAAATCAGAAACAAATAATAAAATAAATGAATCAGAGTTGAACCAAAAATTTAGCAATACTGGCGAGCAATTTCACTAATTCCACACGCACACCAATATGAAATTGAGGGGGATAGGAGGCTGCCACATTCCATTATTAACGTCATAGACGGAATAGATATTTTGCCTCGGAGGAAAACAGCCGATTCCGAGGATGATGCACGGCAAAAATACCAGACAGAGTAAGCCAAGAAGCGCACTGAAGACGAGCAGACGAGCTCACTGCATTCCGGCTAGTTTTATAATCCTTCGGCCCGCCATCAGAATAGGCAACTAGAGGGCGCTTAAAGGGCATTGCTATTCTCGGAGCTGACGATCACAACCAACCTAATACTCGCCATTCGAAATTATTTCGTAATAAGGGCGAGGGATTGGGAGATAGGCGCTGAGAAACCTAGATCCGCACCCGTCGGACATTCGATCCGTCTATCCGAATTTTATCGCCCCATTCGGTACATGGGAAATGCGAGAGCGCTCCCCGAGCGGAACTAAATGGGTAAATAGACGGAGGTTATCTGCCGACGCGAGTAACCAGATGGGACGCAAGTACATCAGCCAGCGTATTAATTGAATCCCAATTCAGTGCTTCCGTGGGTCAATTAGACTACAACTCGTTGTTTGCTTGCGGAATTTGTCCAGTAAACTCAACATTACCGAGTATAACGTTTAAATAAGCAAAAATCCAAGTTTGAGCATTTCTACAGGCTAAATATTCCACCAAAATTCCCAATTTTACGTATGTGTACATAATGTACATTCGGCAATGCATAATGATCATTATTAGAGTTTTGTTAAAAATGGACTATCATTCAATTTTTTCGGAATATTTTATTTTCCAATGGCCAATTAGAGTAACAGTACGTAATGGTAGTTGGACATCAGGCCGTTATATTACAATAGCCAATATATTAAATAAGTGATAGATTAAAAATTAAACTTTGTTGTATTCCACTAAGTATTTATTAAATGACTCAACCGGTTTCAACCTTTTCTGGTCATTATCAAGATCTCTTGCTTTCGCCTCTTGATGATGACCTGAAAATGCCGAAACCGGTTTAGTCTTTTAATAAATACTGGATGGAACAACACAAAGTTTTCTTTTTAATCTAACATGCCATGATTCCACGTAATAAACTCACAAAAAATTAATTTTATTACTACCTAATATTAAGTTGCAATCAACGTTAGATCATGAGATTTATGTTCTAATTTAACAAAATTACACAAAACAGAAATGTAGGCGTCATCAATAGTCCAGAAGAATCTAGAAAGAATAAAGGAATCGCACAACCTTCGTACGAGTATTGAGATCAAGTATGGTGCTAAAGTTTTTCTGGTAAATTAACGCGTTTGACCTTTTATAGGAATTCCGATAGAGAGTGCTTTAAGTTTTTCTATAAACGAAGAATTAATCACGAAGTTCGGCATTAGTTTAGTTCAAAACAATAATGATGATAAAAAGATGCCTCGGCTCGATATCTGCTGGTAGAGGAGGATGGGGAATATTCTATGTGATAGCAAGACGCATGAAAGCGTTCAAATCACAGAACGGAGGAAATGAAGTTGAGGAAGAGAGCTAAAAGGCAGACCTGGTGCCTGGAAAAGTAATCAGAGGTCGAGGAAAACAGGATGTTGATGATCGGCAAATAAGAGAGGAGACAACAAAAGCGATTAAAACGGACGGAAACCATTTAATCTACAACGGAAAATTGATTGGTGGGAAGAAGCCAAAGGTTAAGAGGGTATAAATATAGCCAATAGAAGACGAGAGAACGCAGACTAAAAATGGAAGCCCACAAAAGGAAGAGCAAAGCTAGCGACATAAGACGACTAACATGAAGATCATCGACCTCTTCCAAGCACCATTTTTTCATTGGCTATGGCACATTTACTCAACGCGAATACCATTGCATTTGAATGACCGAGATACTTTCTTCTGTAATAGGATCATGATTTGTAAGAAGAGCGCTAAGTTAAAAAGAAGAAAAATTGTACAAATAATACAAAATGGAATTCAGAATAAAAATTAAAACCAATCACAGGAGGAACGTATACAATTCCTTACAAAAATTTTAATAATAATAAGCAATTTACATCAGGTTAACCATCTCGTTTCAAAAAATCAACCCGATACTTTCCTAAGATTGACTATTACGCATTAATAAGACGTGAATACAATTGATATTTGAATATAATTCCATATGAACTTTCAACTACATTCTTAAATTGTAGCAGTGGATAAGTTACAAGAACATCTACGTCGTAGCTGACACGATTCTACATTATTGCTGGTCCTGGGAACGTAAAAGGAAAGAGCAATGCAAAGATGCTAATGTATTAATAAAGCAGCAAGCGAAGAGGAACAAGTGCTAGCTTTCAACCAATCATATTCCTTCGTTTAACCCTGAATTCTAAAGAGCATCAGCCATTTCCATAAATTAAACGAGGCATGAGTGTAAAATTTAGATCGGACAATAAAAACCACTAAATTTGGCTTAATCCGTCCTTTCGGACGAGTTAAATTCGCTCTGAGTTATGTGTTAAAACTCTTAAGGCCCAGAGCATTTGGGGATTACTTTAAGGCTAGAGGCAGCAAAAATTATCACAAGCACATTGCATATATAATCAACGAGCATTATCACCTCCAAACGCATGGCAAACATACGAATCCATCTCAATTCCAGCAGAAATTCTATTCAGACGATAACCTACCGACGCTATCTCACATTGAAAAAAGAAAACTCGAGGAAATTTCAGTTTTCACGCGTAAGCGCTCCGTTTCGTCATCTCCTTCCCTAAGACTCCCTCCGAACCTTCGCCACCCACGCTCCACGAAGCCCCATTCCTAACCCCACTCCCTCCAGCCAAGTTATAATTAGGTTCTGCGAAAGCGCCTGCCAGCAGACGAGAGAATTTAATGCACAGCTTGATTAGGAGGATTTAATTCGTGCAATTGTTTATAGTTAACCACGGCTTCATTTTTGCGCCACAACTTCATCAAAAAGCACGGCAGCGGAGGGTTCAGGTGATATACGACAATCTGGCAATGACGCGCGATTATCCTTTAGACGAAGTTGGAAGTCTAGCCTAAGATAAATCGCTCGAGGAAGCATGAAAAACGTGTGACTGAACAGTCTCGGAGAGGAAGGATTCCGAGTCACGACAGTCGAAAAGCCATTCGCTCATTCACAACGATCTAGCGTGCAGAGTAGCGGGGAAGGTCATGGAAGGCCAGGTTGCACAAACTAGCGCAGATGCTAGGGAAGGAATAGCGCTTAGTTATTCGAATTCGAATCCAATGCTTCTGGAGTTTAACAACGGCATGATTCCTCGACAAGGGACGGGAGCGCTTAATGCATAGTCACCGGCTCCTTACCCATGACAATATAAAGGCATCTTAGTGCCGTTTGCGTTGGCACAAGGAGCATTTCTATCAGTTAAACAGTTATCATAATTCCTAATTAAATATTCACGATTATATGTGTAATTACAAAAGCTCCCTGATTTCTGCGAATAAAAAAGTTTGTGACTCCATATCTTTGGTATTTTTACTCGATTGCTAGTATTCGTGGCATTGTTAAATACTTTTTCCTCGATTTTGGATAGTTTTCTGAACTTATGACCAAATTTAAAAACCGCAAGCAATAACGAAAAGACGAAGTTCGAATTTCCGAAAATCAAGGACCACAAATAATTATCTTTTCGTCTTTTAATAGAATTTCCTTTACAATTGGAAATTTTCATGAAAATTCTGTTGAATTTACACAAAATTCCATGAAGAAATATATGAAAAAACATATTTTGAAATGCGACTCTTATGGATTATACTTTAAAAGCCGCTACTCGAACTAAAATGAGCATGAAAAGGAAAAACTGCAATATTAATAAGCGATGATGATACTTCTGATTGCTTTAGTGAAGTGTAAAGCATTAGTTAATTATCGTTTAGAAACAAATTTACATCCAGAGTGTATTTCAACTCATTCACGTTGTACTACATTGATGCCATCGTACTTGGCAAAGATTGAAATGAAAATGGCAACCAAGGCAGATCAATTAACTACATTGTAGCTGGCGAGCAAGTAGAAGTAAGATATAAATGATGTGGTTCACTAAGAATATGCAGTGATTTGCGACGGCATTTTGTGCATTAACTCTTCTTTTGCACATCATGAAGTACTTATAACCTAAAAATTATTATTTTTGGATTAAAATTTTAATCATAAAATTACAAACGTATCGATCTTTCAATAATTGACACCATATTTCCGAAAAACAGAGCTGCAGTCAGGCTACAGTACAATAACCAAAATTTTTACCCCTGTCCAGCAAGTCATGTTAACCGCCAGTACCTTGGGATAATTTGACAAGGAAAATGTAGGCTTCATTTTGACGCAGAAAGTTTTTTGTTGTCCAACTGAAAATGAAGGTATTGGTTCTGGCTGTGCCCGAGCATGCACGCAAAATGCGGCGAGCAGCAAAGAAAAAACTCGTCTGGATTCCAATAATCCGCAAAAATTGACGTAAGGCATTCCCTATGGGCTCCAAAGTCATATCTTCAGCAACCAAATCAACGCTGCATCCAATTATTATTCCACGCAGCTATGCTTCCACTCCGTGATTCAAGATTCATTTAGGTAAGTCTCATTAATTCATGACACGGTTTCTAAAGGGATGTTTTCAGTTTTAATGGGAATAATAATTTAATAAAACTGCTTTCCCTGGAATTCTCATCCTAATATAGAGAGACATACTATCCGCTCTATTTCGTAGACATACTGGCTTCATTTTTGGAAATAATAAATATTGGATAACCAACTCATGGAATGTCATCGCCAGCACATTTTAATGAGTACGACCGATGAGAATTCTAAGAAAAAGCGCAAATTTTTCTCCGAACTAGGCTCATCTTTTTATATTATCCTGTTTCCTCATTTGTACAAGAAAGTCAAATACGAAAAATCTAAAGTAGAAGGTGAACTATGTAAAACTTTTAAACCATAAAAACTATCGAACATTTTAATCCAGCGTTCAAGGCACATTTTGTGTAGTTCGAGGAAGGGGTGATAGCATTCTAAAAGCGTCTTGGTATAGGCAGCAAGAGTAAGATATGAGCATTAATTTTGCAATGATGAAGGGCATACCGGGGCATATCTGTTTAGCAATAAGATCGAAGAGCAATATACTCTCGATGGATGCGCATACATGTTCCTCAAGAAATTTTCCATCCCCCTTTCTTTTGAAAATAAAATAAAACAATAAATCTAAAATAAATTGATTGTAAATTGTAAAAATTCACTCACTCAGCTCTGCAACTAGAAGAGGGGTTTGCATGGGTGAGGCTAGATCCCATCCGTGACTAATCCGCTGGCGCATGAGTATCACAAGTCCATGTGATGGGGGTCAGCTAAATCTGGCTCAGGTCAACTTTGCACCAAAATGATTTCTTCGAATTCCCTACAAATAAGAAATTAATAATCAATTGATAGTGCGCACTTCATCATGATCAATCATCAAATCAGAACACGAAAAAATTACTTCACTAAGAATGTTTTCTTCCAATGGACAGATGAATACACCCAAGGTCGAAAAACCTGAAAGTCAGCCAATTAGAGAGCGTTTATGTAGCATTGATCCTTTACTAAGGGGGTGGGGTGAACAGTGTATTCATCCTTTAAAAACTTTTCTATTATATACCATATCATATGCGATAAAAATGTTTTTTTTTAAGGTTTTTTCTTTTTTCAACCCCGGTCAAGTTTGTCTCTTCCGTGACTCTGACCGCCTCTAAACGTCAGTTTTTTATCAGAAGCAGAAAAAATTAGTACAGTCCCTTGAAAAGCGATATCTTTAGATAAGGGGTTGGTTTCCCCAATTTAGGGGTTGTTCGTAAAAATGCAGGGTGATAGAAAAGAACGGGAGGTCATTTTCGGATTCGGCGACCCAAAATCAGCCAGAAACACCCTAAACTGTTGCCGAGCATTGTTTGAACTTTTTTGCAGAATAATATAAGGACAAGAATACGGATCATATTAAGGATGTTTGGCATTCTATTTCCGTAGGAAGACATAATGTAAACCTTAGATATACCTCAACGTAATGGTCAACGAAAGTATATTCGCAAGTTATAAGTATCCGCTAGTAGGGTATATCCGAAGAACATTTACCTCTATGCAAGAAAAAGGTTACGGTCCGATAAGAACCCACAAGTAAGAAGATTTCTTAAGAGGGGTTTTACTGCACTTGCTTACGTTCTGAATGCAGCATACTCTGCATACATTGGATCCATATCCAGAGAGTGCGCTGTGAATAATTCTTTTATGGCACAAATAAACGTTTTACAGAACATCGTTCATTTATTACCACGTCTCCAAAATTAATGCCAAGCTTAAAACTTGCCCACAGTAATAACAGGCCACCGTCCTACCATGCGTCACAGAATGCATGGACTTTACGACGAAATACAGACATGACGCCATGCCTCCCAAAAACTGACGATCATAAACGCTGGAAATATCAAGTAAAAATGCCTTCAAAGGAAATAAAGGACAGAATTGTGGAAGGATACATCCAGATCCATAATGTGAAGCAGTTTAAGACTGCCTCCGCAATAAAAGGAAACGCCATTCAGCTATAATAACCGCAGGGATTTGTCCTGGGCTATATTTTGATCGCGATTGTTGAACAAATTTTATGAGAAATCATCTCTCTCAATTTCCATTCAAATACGACAACGCAGGGAGGTCAGGAAATACACTGTAAAGAATGAAGGATACCCAAATACGTGGAGGTACCATTCGCGTTGCCAAAATAATGTCCTACCAGTACCATTTCCCCAGAGGGTGTACCAGGAAAAATAATAATACTGACGTGTTTGACCCAAGAATTTGGCTAAACTATATTCTTAAAAACCTGATGTTTTGAGTAATTTTAAGTGACCGTTATTAAATAAAATTGAAAAAGTATTGGAGAATCATCCACCCAATCAATATCTAAGAAGCCTTCTGTAAATTAGGAAAAATTACACGCAAATATATAACGGCATAAGATATTTAAGTGAATACAAAAAGAATGCTCTTGTCTGCCTTTTCTTATTTTTTATGAAACATGAGAGGAGGTAAAACTATATGTAAGTAGCAGGCCACCCTATATTGCTCGGGATGGGTAGTACCCTGAGAAGTGTGAAACTTGGAACTTTGATTTCATGATCATTTACGATTTTAAAGTTTCCTCTTTGAGCGTGTCAAGAAGTGTGCCTGCCCGGCAGGATAACCAAACGCAGAAGTTGTATGACGTGACACAACGAACGGAAATGAGATAACGACGCAAAACACGCGTTGGACGCAGCCGAAAGTAGCACTAAGGGGTTAAGTAGCATGAGATGCATCTCCGTACTAACTTCGCTCGCAATCCGTGCTGCCACATAGAAACGCATATCGGACAAACAAACAGACATCCTCTTTTATACATCGCTCTAAGGAAATTGGGACGTTTATAGGACCACATCACATTACAGTTCCTTACTTCATTCCTTCATTACCAAGATTTACCATCCTCAATTTTGAGCAAGGCATAAAAAAATAAATAAGCAAGTTAAGTATTCATGTCGGGTGAACGCAAGGATATAGGAGTGCTTGATGAGTTTTCGCAGTAAGAGATGAAATATTATGGCTGAGAAAATGGGAAGGGACAAATTTGAATGTAATGGAAATACAATGCAATTCAGTTGGGACACATAGGGGCCGGTACACTTTGCCCCAACAAAGCGGCTGCCTTATTTATCAGAACCATTCCGAACGTACGCATTACGACCAAGTCTTTAAAGTAGCTCCGAATTGTTTTCCAATACCAGCCCGCATGTGCAAGCTCATCTTCGGTTTGTCGTGTATAATTATTATCGTAGAGCGGCCTCCACGACACGCGTCGCTAAAGAAATAAACCGTGTACTCAAGCTGAATTTCTAAAGACCAAACTGAAGGTGCCTTCTGGGATGGTCCATCAGTGTAAAAGATGTTTCGTACATTAAAGCATTGATTGAACATCTTCGTGGATTCGGCCGCGGTAAGAGTGATGGCAAAATAGAAATAGTGCCCATTACTCGTTCAATGGTGAAGGTTACATAACCAAATCAGTTTAACATTAATAAAGTATTCTATTGATAAAGGTAGGTTTTTCATGGAATACCTACTTAAAAAGCATTCTGGCGGCCTCCCCTTCCATCATGCAATTCACTCTTCAAAAGCACAATAAGGCCTTCTCCCTTTCATTCTATCAAAAAAATCCTATTCTAATAGTTCCTCTCACTCATCTGCACAACATTCTGCCCTCGAACACTGTTTTCAACATCCCCTCCACGCTAAGCACTCGCTCTATCCATACCTTCTGCCTCTTCCGTATCTCATCTGAAAACTTCCTCTCATCACCCACCATGTCCAGCACTTCGTCGTTTCTCCTCCTCTCCGTCCACTTCACTTTCTCAATTCTAATGAGTTTATAGTGCTTAAAAAATTATGTCTCAAAGTAACAATTTAAAATATAACGATGCATAGCCTTTTAAATTGGCTTAGTGTCTCCACAAACCGGAGAAAACGTAAAACAATGAGGTCGTTCAACCCCTCTTGAAATCGCAATTCATTTAAAGCATTCCGTACGTGGCTAGGGGAAGACAAGTTGCTACAACTACAAAAAATATTCCTCGTTCAGCCACTCCCACGTCAGTTTCAAATAATAACGCGACAGCTACTGACCACTGTTCATGAGTTGACCACGTCATTTCAGATCGAGCGAATTTATTCTCACAGACAGGGCCAGAACTAGGAGTTTTGTCAGAGATATGCAGGAATTTTAGTAAGATCAGTTTTTTCAAAGAACAGTCGTCGAATTTTTCGATAATTCGATCTTTTGGTTCAAATTTAGACTTTTGTTGTAAAGACGACCTTTTCATTTTGATTCAAACTCAATTGTCCGAGAAAAGATTACTTCCGGAATTTAAACAATCACTAAACTCATGATTTCATCAACTAATATACAAAAGGGTTAATGCCGTCGATTTTTCGTCGAACGACCAACTCGAAAAACGGAGTCTCTATCACCATGGAAAATGTATTAAAATTGATGAAAGAGCCCGCTCTTCTATGTGGTTCTGTTCCTGGATAATTTTCACAAATAATCGGCTGCCCTTATTAACCGGAAGGCCCGAATAAACGGAATCAATTGTACCAACATAATAGGAGGGAGTGTCATCGGTCTGGCAGTATAAGAGGCCTGAGGCAGTGATGAAAATATGCAGGTGGAAATCGATTTTGCAAGCGATCGATTTTTAATCGAAATCAAAGCTCGACTTTTCAACTTAAAATTTTAAAGAAACATCAATTGCTTTAGATGCTGTCTTGATGATGCAGTACTTGCCTTTCCAATCTAATTAACTGGCCTTAGAAAGAAGTCTTTCACATGGGGCAGATGACGTTATCATAGACGTTGCTGAGATTAAACGATATGGTCAAGATCGAAGTTGAAAAATCGAGTTTGGATCGTAACTGGAATATCAATGGCTCCATATCGATTTCCTCGATCTTTGATTATTAAAACTCGATTTTCGATTTCAATCGAAATCGATATTTTTCATCACTAGCCTCATAGTCTTATGAATGAAAGTCTAAATGAGAGTCGTTGGTAATAGCGAGTGGGTGCGACACGGTTGCGAGGGTAAATTAAAGGATGAACAGTAGATCAAGAGAGGCTGAATTTACAACCAGACTCAAGAGACGATGTGCGTAAATGCAGCAATTTATGGACGTAATAGAGACCAAAGGGGCGTCTACCAGGTCAGTATGGAGTAAATTATTTAAGATACATCAGTTCCGATGGAAAACACCTGATGATTAATACATTTTTCCTGTGCGTTTCCCTTGTAATTGTATTCCCCAGTGCCCCGTGTAGTGTACTTAAATGTTTATACGAAGAGCATTTTAACTCTCATGGGCATTCAGAGGTCCTTAAGGTGAAGACTGGAGAGCACGAAACCGGAGTAATGAGTAATTGATAATTCGAAGCAAAGAGAGAGAAAAAAATAGGATATGGTGTTTATCTGGTTCGCATTGTGGATTAAATTCAACCGCGTTAGTTATTTTATTACTACCAACGTTTTGACGCCCAACTGGAGCATGCTCATCAGGCCTGAAGTACATCTTCTCCATACTCCAACACGTGAAATGGCAGAAGGCGCGATAATAGGCTGTCTTGGTGAGTCCAGTGGTTCACCCAACCCAGCCAGTAAGGAAAGAATTTGAATTACTTTGCGCCCTAGTCTGCGTTTTCGGTTTAATGCAATGCTTATGCGAAATAGAAAACTGAGGTCTAAGTATCTTTGAATACTTAAAAGATTGGAACACTTAAATTTAAATAGTGCTATCCAGTATTTACACCATCACCCACAGTGCAACGCGGTATTCGTTGCGTCTGATTGGTCAGGCGGCGAGCAGTCTCCGAATAGGGCCTGCTACCGTCTCTGTCTGATGATTTGTAACAATGATGTCCATAAGTACTGGGACCAACTAGTGATTCCTAAAAAGTTCGCAGTAATAGAATGACTCAACCGATGGAGAACCAGAGAGAATATTATTCAGAGAAATGAAATGATTTCTTATCGGTTAGGTGGCGAGCAGTCTCCGAGTTGAGCCTCCTACCGTCTCTGTTTGATGACTTGCACCAATTTATATTTATTTTATTATTTATTTTCAACTTCCCCATAAACAGCACATTTTAATAGCCTTTACAACGGAGGCATTAACATAGCACGACACAAACATCCATGCCCTGGATAGGGACCACCAACCCAGGCGGGATTCGAACCCGCGACCTACGGTTTGGCAAGCGAGGACTTAACCCCACTGCCACCGAGGCCGACAAAATGGTTTCCAGATGCAATTGGGACCAATTCGTGATTCCCAAAACGTTCGCAGTGATGTACGAACTCACCCGGAAGGGAACCCGAGAGAATATTAATCAGGGAAACGAAATGATTTCTTATCGGTCGGTTGGCGAGCAGTCTTTGAGTTGGCTCTGGTACCGTCTCTGCGTGATGACTTGTAGCAATGGTTTCCAGATGCAATTGAGACGAACTCCTGACTCACAAAACGTTCACAGTGATGGACGGACTCACCCGGTGGAGACCCGATAAAATATAATTCAGAGAGAAGGAATGAATTCGTTCACCAGTTGTCACATGCAAAGGGAAAATTCGCAATATGCGGAGGCATTAGATGAAATACAAAGTGAGCACGGGGTGGGCTGTGCATGATTCGAAGTTGCCTTGACAACACGTACCGGAACTCGAGCGACCTCACATCAAAACGAGCCATCCATCTCCCGCCTCCTCCCCTCCCCCCCCCCCCCCCCATCTCCCCGCCAATGTCCCAGCATCCTTCAGCGAAGTCATAAATTTGCGGCGCGGAGACACTGCCACGCCACGACACCCGGGCTCAGGAAGCCTCCCGTAATGCATGGCGGGTAAAATATTTCTGCTCACCGCGTAGAGGAACGAATCTTCTCTCACTGCTCCGTCAGGTCGCCTGTTTAGGGAGACATCCATAGAATACGTGACATGATTTCTGACCGTGCCGGTAAACCCATTCCACTTTCACTTGAGCGCCTGTCGTGCCTCAAAGAAGGATAAGTAAAATAACACTCATTCACATCTTAAGCTGGGGGTAAATAGCCTCGTCTTTGTACTCTGACTACGGTTATTTCTGGAATACTAAAATATGGCATATAAACCTATAACATTCTTAAGAAAGTCATTCAGCCTCATTCTCAGTCCTTGAATACGAAAAAATTAAGATTCGGGACTGACTCTCATCAACGACACAAATACACGATTGTTCAGGGTATTAATGTTAATGGTAGACAGTGAGGACGCTTAATTATGTATTTTGATGAACGTGAGCAGGAATTGTAGAATGAGAAGTTAAAATATTACACTGAAGGAAGAATTTCAGTTTAAAAAAATTAATGTTGAAAGTGTGAGAAGAAAACTATTTCCATTTCCTACCGATTAATGCATTGATTTTGTCGCATATATCAGAGAGGCTTTCGAGCTCATTCATATAACTTATTAATACCTAAAATACACCATATTCTGCAACATTTGGATAAAATTAGAAATGTTGATGTGACGACAACTCACAATTTGGCAATAATTTATTAATGCTCTCTTATAATCACCAATAAGTAAGTGCCAACGAATCGATAATCTGGCGACAATGCGATAAAAAATTTCCTATTAAAGAAAAGAGATGAAAAAAATAATCGATTCCTCACTACTGCCCTACTTAAACCTGCCCGTTAACACGGAAATATGCTTCAAACAAATGAGACTAAAAATACTCCCTCTGCCATTCTAATGCAAGGTGATCACTGGCTTATCGGAATAGCAAAAAAATTGCTTTCCTTATGTTTTTGTGAAATATAATTCGCCTATCGCAATTTCGTGGCGTTTTCTAAAAGATTATGGTTATTTCTTTTCTATGCCTAAAAGTTCTAAACTCAAGTATAATTTGCATTCTGAAGAATAACGTTACCGTATTTTTTATGCATAACGTTGGATTGAAATGTAATCCGGAGCAGCAATTGACCAAAGAGATTTTTTTAATGAGGGCTTGAGGCAGATAAAAATAGAAAACCTGTTATCTAAGTGTTCACGCCTAATTTATCCTGGATATAATTGCTTTCAAAGTACAATTTTTCATGCTAACATGAAAAATGGCAAATAAAGATAAATATAATAATTCAAACAAATCGTTACCGGCGAATGGAACAATTGGATAACTGCAGTCCATGTTTGAAAATATGTTTCTATAAATTAAATAACGAATTTTACTTCTTCCAGTTATCCTCCTAGCATCCTAGACGCCTTTAAACATTAAGTTCAGAACAATAAGAGGAGAAAATATGGCGGTAAGGTGGAGGCAATGTGCCTTTACAGCTTACATTGATATTAACTCAATAGCTGATAGGAAGTCACTTTACGCGAATCCAAGAAGAAAAAAAACATGAAATAATGCAGACTGAAGCAAAACATTACATGATCAGAGGCATTCCAGGCGTAATAATTGAAAAGAAAATTGCCAAGGAGAAAATACGAAAAATAGACAGAAACAATTTGTTTACCATAACCAGCAATAGTAATCTCATTAAGCAGAATTTATAACATAAAAAGGGCTATTTTGAATTCTCACGGGGAAGCTCTACAAACTTATGAGGACTTAGATGTACTAATAACATGATATTAGAAGAGGCAAAGATATATCACAATAATTTTTTTTACAAAAGTCATATTAAGTAAATACATTGCGCCATAAACTCTGGATATGATTTATTTGGGAAATATGAGTTTAAGGATCAAGAATTTCGTATTAAAAGGTGAGATAGGGCTATTTGCACGTAGAGTAACTGCCGAAGGCCAACAAATATCCTCTAGCGAAATATTTGCATTTTTATAGCGGAAGAACAAGGGTAGGTAAGTAAAGGATACAGCGATACCAAATATATCGTATTGGATGATCATTACATTAAAGATAGAATTTCAATAATGCTGTAGGCTATAAAATACAAAGCCAAATAAATAACTCCATAAAACATCTAACAATTGTAATTAACAACTTTTTTCTCACTACCTCAGGAGAACCACAGTAATTTTCCCTTTCACATCTCGATTCCATTCCTCAAGGCAATAAATAAATTGTTATTTCTATCAACATCAAAATTTACGAAATGTTAACTTAGAGTTAACATTTCATAAATTTTGACTCAATGAGAACATAATGAGAGTATAATTAAAACTCTCAGTTAACTTATTTTTAGCGCAAAAAACTGAAATCCATTCGTTATAAACCTTTTCAAAATATTAGTGGCATAATCAGTACGTTTTCAATTCGATGCGAGTAAAGGGTCCTTTCTCTATGCAGCTTCCCTGAGCAAATAACTGAAACTGAATATCCTAGATAGAAATAATTACTGCAATAGGCAGAGGAGTAAATAAATTGCTGCGTACTTAGGGCCACTCAAAGGACAAATGAGTACAGTTGAATATAGGTACAAATATTGAAAAGAGTGATCAATTTCGGCTTGGTCACCAAATGTAAATATAAATGCGTTCTTACGCAAACTAAGTTGGGATCGTCATTTTAACAAGAAATTTAAAGCACGTGTGTCTAGAGAGGAGCAGAAAAATGAATCTATCTTATCCTTCATCATTACCTTCCTGACTCACACTTGCATCACTAATATTGAAAGTAAAACTATTCATAATGGCACATATCGATATGAAAACATCAAACTGACATTGGAACAGCACCCTGAGAAAGCAAGTCGAAAGACGTTCGAATCGGTGAGACGGGTCGAGTATGATAATCACACTCCCCCAAGATGCAATAATTATCGCTAAGGGGTCGGATTTACCTCCGCCTTACTAGTCCTAGAATATTATTCCATGGCATTACCACTCGTAAATCAGCGCTCTAAATATAGCATTCGAGTACAGCACTGCGAAAGCTGATTGGGAAGGTATGTAGTGGTGCCCTAGTCAACAATCCTTTAGTGCAAGTGAATGCCGTATCTCATTGACACGATTTTCAGATTATTAAAAATATTTTTCTTCAGCAATCCAAATTTCCAATCCTTGGCGCGCAGCAGCACGTAAGCCTAACAGATGTTACCAAATGAACTAGGGTAAAAGATTTATAGCGCAACTATATATTACGATATGTACAATATATTTTTCAGGCGTAAGGGTAGAGGTAGTAAAGATAGTGATTATAAGTTCATTCAAATGGAGTGCCATAATATTATAAATGATATTTTTGATATAATGCCATTGCTATCTTTCAAATCCCAATATGCGTGAAATAAGGCATAAGTAAATCTCAAAAATATTCCTAACAATTTTTATTTATATGAAACAAAAATTAGCATTGCTGAACGCTTTGCTTTCACTGTGGCCTTAACACTCTAGATAAGGGTAACGCCGAATCCACGGTTTTGTTTCCTGCGTACATGAGTAGAACACAACAACACGGATAACTGTTTGAGAAAGTTATCACTCTAATTTCAAGGAAATTATTCCCAGCAAAGTGTTGGTACGTCACATTGACTGCAAACATAATCAAAAGTTCTGATTACTGAACGCCAGTAAGTAATCTAGTGATCTTACACTTCGTTTAACAGCTATTAAACTCATTTTCAGGGCAGAAGTAAAAAATGTATCAAATAAACGCACGCATTCAGTATTATGAGCGCTAATAAGAATACGCGTACGTATTTTTCCATTTAATTTCCACTTAATTTCCATTTAGCATAAAATGCATTTCTTAGCCAAACCCCAAATAACTTGAGGGAATGTAGAAAAAAAAGTAGCGTATATCACCCCCTAAATGAAGTTAAATATTCATTTGTGACGTATACGAACTACAAGAATAAGGAATTGTAATTAGAAATCAAGGAGTCTCAGAAAATGACATGCTTTATAAAAATGATGTAGCCAGAAACTCTCCAATTAGCTAATTTAGAAATTATATATAAATCAAACACCAATAACTAGATAAAATTTGCAATTTTAATTAAGCTAATTCAACCAAAAAAAAAACAAATAAATGATAGCCATTTACTAGCCATCTCAATTGAATTTTTCAACCCTTTTTTAAAATTGATGCTAAATGCTTATTAATTACAAAAACCAACCAAAAAAAGTACCATTTAAATAGTGACGTGAAGCCTCATCAATTAGAACCGAGAAAATTTGATCAAGCATCTTTATTTTTGAGGAGAAAATATCCTTAATTCTACCATGTGATATAAAAACATCCCCAAATTCCTTTCTTGAAGAGAAAAAAGTCTAATACAGACGCAACTCAGAAAAAAGGTTTCCTGTTTCCGAAAATTCCAGTACTTTCTCATGAAATTAAATTTACAGAAGACAAAGGATATAAAATTTGCTAAGTAAATATTTCGGCATCCAGACTGCTTAAAGACAATGATAATTTAATGTGTACAACATGCGATAATTTTCATCGATTCTGCTATAACAAGGTAAAGATAATTTCTTCTAAGGATGATCTTCTCAATTCAGCAAATTTCTGCCATTTTTAACCCAAATGTTGGCTTTGATGGACGAGGATAGAGCTCAAACAAACCAAATCGAAGACTACATCCAGACGATATCTACATTACATCAGTTCCTTTCTCCACGCAATCCGACATTCTATTCGGATTTCTGAAAAGTACGAAAATTGGAACAAGGAAAGAATCGCGTCCTGAGGTTTTAAATTGTGTGGTGGCCAATAATGGAGCCCGGGATTTCCCGGTCCGTGGCTCAAAGTTCTACCTAAAAGGCCGCGAAAATCTCTGGCATAAATTAAATCTACTACAGAATCTCACATTAAAATATATAGATGTAACAAAAAAATACTGTAAGTTGCTAAGCCGACGTAAAATAAATTCATTAAGGAAAAAACTATATACCGCACTTCGCAAAAGAGGATAAAAATACACTCCCGCGACAAAAACTGTATGCAACCGTATTACGACAAAATAGCACAAACAAGGGATAAAGCTAAATAACCAGTGGCAGCAAAACTAATTACCTCAAGACGAAGGAAAGACAGCAGCAGAAGCACAAAATAATACTAAGATAAAGGGATGTAATTAGTCTTAAAACACTAGGCAGGATTAAAAGGGTTCAAAGCTCACGCAAAGATGTGTAACACAATCTATTCCGGGGACAGGTTGAAGCAGCTTTTAAAATCGTAAGAAGCCTCTTCAAAGAGAACACAGAGAGAGGAAATGTTATTCCGAGCGAAAATTTAAATCTCTCAGGAAATTTAGATAAGCAAAAGGCTATTAAAAGTACAAAGGGAAACTTTTCGGGGTAAAAGAATGAAAAAAGGAGTACCTATGGGGATTAGAAAACTTATTTTTTAAGTCTTAAAATCACAGTGATCAAGAAGTCCCCACGAAGTCTCTTGTGTACTCAAACGGAGTTATCCATGGCAAACTATTTCAGTTAAAAGGCACCACTCATAAAAACACGAGCGTTATAATAACGAAATATGTAACTCAACAAGCCCGTTCATGATAAACTTCAAGATGATAACATAATTATTGCTCCGAATCCAGATAAACTTATGTTTTGAAGAGTAGTATCTCACTAAGACAGGGAGTATCTTAAATCGCATAAAACTAATTCAATGGGTTATTCATTTTTGAAGACGTACTCAGAATGAGAAATAGGAAACGGGTTCTGGTGAAATCTTCCCGAGTTGTCCACCGGGTAAGTTGCTTGCAGGCCGACGTTTCGATGGCTTCCTCTGCCATCAAACTCAGGTCATGACAATCAGCAGCGACGAACTGAATCATACTGAGGGCCAGTGCAGCATTTGGCCGCGAAATCATTCACCATAAGAACCTGACGCGCGAGCGCCTAAACTTTTGGCACGAAACAGACCGCTATATATGAAAGCAACATTTTCGGATTGTCATGCCCTGAGGACGAAGGCAGAGGCAGCCATCGTAACGTCGGCCTATAAGTAACTCACCCGGCGGAAAACCAGAGGAAAATATTTTTACATTCATCGGTTAAAGACAATAACCAGCAAAGGGATAGTTAACCACAGAAAGAAAAATAGTAACTACAGAATCGCATGAAGTGAGACATGGACAACGACGCGGAGAAATTAAAGATAGAGACCTTGGAAATGTGGTGCTACAGAAGAATGATGAGGATGAAATGGATCCACCGATTTAGTAATGTGGAAGTCCTAAGAAGAGTGGGAGAGAAGCCACGTGAAACCTAGATAAGAAGAGGAATATCCTAATTGGCCATATCTTGAGACACGACGGCCTGATGAAAACAATCGTCAAGGGACAAGTACGTATACAGCAAGAATGGAAGGGTAATAACTCGAATGAAATATATCAAACAGGTAAAGAAGGATGTGAAAGAGAAGAATTTCGTAGAAAGGATTGAGATGAAAAGATTAGTTGATGGGAGAATTGATTTGAGAACTCCTTCAAAATTAGGATTGTTGACCAGAGATGGCGATGATGAGGATCATATGAGGAGCATTACTTACATAGATTAGAGGTAAAAACTTCGTAACTGTTAAGAAACTAAGAAACCATATGCTGATACAAATTCAAGTCCACCTGGAAAAAGTTGGGGAGACCTTCGAAATTTAAGAATAACCATATAAAAGCAATAAAAGAGCCATGGTAGAAAAAACCCATTTTCTCTATGACACATTAATGTTTGCAGGCCTGAAAGAACACCGCACAGTGAGAGTAAGCTAGGTAATCGATTTTTTTTAAGCTGAATCGAAGTTATTAGACCAAAAAATAATTCAAACTCCATGAATGACACCACAATTAAAAATAATATAAAAGGATACATAGCTGCGAATTTCAAAGTACCACAATAAAAATCGGCGATATCCCAAACGAAATAAATATAAATAACAAGGAAAACAACTCTGTCTCGCCAAATAACCCCTGCTAATATACGACCTCTTTTCACTGCTCAAATAATTATTTCCATAACAAAATACGGTATTTGCAAGGATTTCGAATATATTTAAGTGTACAACTTCAATAGCGACCCAGTGTCACGCGTTTAAACACGATTCACCCACGTCAAATACACCAGCATGACACTTTTATCTGCATTGTATTGGATTCCAGCGTTTCATTCTAATTTTTGAAGCCACCTCGGTCAACAGAATTGATTTCCGTAATTAACTCTCAAACCTTTCAGTTGCAAAATTCAAAGCTAATAATAATTCCAAAATAAAGAAAAAAACTCATATCCAATATCCCCGGCTACAGTTTTTAATTATTCCTAACTCAATATTAGAATACTATAGGTATTAATCACAAGCCGCCTCTGCATTCCATTAACTTCCCATTGAACCATTCAGTTTATGACCTTTTCATTAAAACTACCAAAAAGAATAATATTTCTTCATACTAAAATCCTGTGATTATAACAGGAAAAATACGCTTTGAAACGCGGTGGTATCTTCAACAGGGAACAATCTCACTTTTGCCGATAGAGTAAATGGGACAATCTAGCGGTGGATATTGGAAACGCTTCCTCAATACTATGAGCCCGCTCATTTTTGAATGTTCGTATTTCGAATACTTCCTTTTCACTAGCGATCTCATAGCAGAAAACTAACTTCATGATATACACAATGGGTTTATAATATGTTAAAAATGGGTCAACAATATGTTCAAAATCCAAGTTTAGACACCTCAAATCAGAAAATATCGCTATATTTCCTACATAGATTGAAAAACGAAAGAAATCAAAAGAGAAAGTTTTATGGCATTGCACAGTGTTCAGAGCTGTTAAGTTTCAATCATGTCAAAGATATTATCACAAAAATCTTTAAATTTGCCTCTGTCTGCAGTAGTGTTCCATAAACACCTTCGACGATTGCTCCGAACGCATTAATTATACAAATGGAGAATCTAACCTTAAATGTAAAACCTAACAGACGAAATAAAATATAAAACTTACCGCTTGCTAATGAAAATGCTTGCTTACTACACTATATGCATACAAGGGAGAAATTTAAATCTTAAAGCAATATTTAATTTTACAGAAACCAAGCAGTAGTGATTAAATCTGGATCCAGCTGCAAAGCAGTAAGAATAATGAAAGGAGTAACACAAGGGTGCACTCTTTCTCCAGTGATTTACCATGTCTCCATGAAGAATTCTATCAAAGAAATAACACATAAAGCACCTGAAGATATATCTACGGTGAAAAATTAGCACACTGACATTTGCTGATGACATACCTGTCATAGAAGGGACAGAGGGAGGCTTTAAGAAAATTCAAGTCAATACGGAAAACACAATGACTGGATATACACTGAGAAGCAATGCAAACGAAACTGAAGTCTGCAATAGAAGAGAATTAGACCACCCAGCAAAGCAAACTAGAAGAGGCGAAGGAATCGTGCTACTTTGGTAGACGAATGACTTAACTATGGATGAAGTAAGAAGGGCACCGTCACCAGAATAGCCCAAGGGAAGAGGGCATTCCTCATAAAAAGGAGTCTCTTTACAGTCGAGAATATTAGCCTTGAAGTTAAGATGCAATCTATTAAGATATTTTAGGAGAATGCTTCATTATAGTAGCTAGGCACGGGCGATGATATCAGCTGAAAAATCAAGGTTGAAAGCTTTCGAAATGTGGTTTAAAAGAAAAATTATGAAGATCAAATTGATAGGTGATGTGACTAACGTGGAAGTTCTTACAATAAGAAGAGTACGGGAGAAGGCAAGTCTTTGAAAATCCTGGGTGGAAGGCAAGGAAATTAATATGCAACATTTTGAGACCCTACGGTCCAATTGGAATAATCGCAGGGGGACAGGTGGAAGGGAAGGTGGCAGGAGCAGGCCACGGATGAGGTAACCACTATCTTTTCCTGAAGTTTCGCCCTCGCCCCGCCAATGCCTCGCCCTCATTCTCTAGATACCGATTTGATAATACCTTTTTTCAGAGACGGAAAATTCACGCTGCGGACTAGGTGACTAGATGTCGCCGTCAGGGGTAAAAATCACGGGTGACTGGTGCGACCACGAATATTACAAAAGGGGATCCTCTAGTAGGCCCCTAAATGTGTTGTAACTCACCGCGTATTTAAATGGGTTTACGAAAGCCGCCACAGGCGTCGCTGGCGGCCAATGTGTTCTGATTTTTACGGTGGAATGAGGTATAATTAGGGGTACAACCGAAAATCATATACATGATGATTTGATCTATCTAATTCATAACTTTTCAAATATATTCCTCGCAATTACAAACCCAGCTGCAAAATAATGGAAAAAGTATAACGCATTGCACTTATAACCGCGCCACGGACACTTCTTTGAAAACCGGTTCAAATGCGACCGGAGTGGCAACAGGAAGTAGCCTTCAAAGGGATGGAATTGGGCGTCCTCTCTTTGAAGTCTCCTTGGGTGCGACTCGGGTTCTCGTCCAAATGGTATCGAAATATTTTCACACTACTTTCATTTTTCAGGGAATGGGCTAGCATTTCTCTCTCCCTACTAGCAAATTATTCGAATTTTACTATCATGTATTTTTTCGAAACAGAAGCATTTTTCCGAAACATAGGTAGCCCCTCTAATCTTTTTTTAAACTTAGTAGATTTAAAACATCGGCCAACTACAACTTAGGCATTAGTCTAAATTTTGTTCATTATGAAAGTACTCAAGTACTGTTCGAGGAGGAAGAGGATGAAAAATAATCCGAAAAAATACGGTTAGTGCAGACGATAGATTCATCAATGCTGACGCATTCATCGAATAATTAACAAAATGCATTAAAAATTCTGCCTTGATAATTGAAAGACTGAGTGCTAGTATCATACGGCAATAGTGTCCACCCTATCCACATAGTCAGTCACCTGGTCCGCGGCGTTAATTGGCCATCTAAGAAATAATATAGCCCTAAATCGGAAACTTGAGGGCAGGAAGAGGCAATGGGAGTACGAAAAATTGAAGTCCGATCTGCGCGAGCGAGCTCATAGGCACTTCAACTCCACATTCCATCTGCTGGGGCCCCCTGTCCTCCTGTTTGGCTACAGATTATTTTTAAGATGCTTGTACGAGGCTTCATAGTTACAAAATCGCTAAGATGAAAAAATACTGAATATATTTATGTGCTATTGTAATTTTTCACACAAAGGAATTGAATATATAAGAGAACTCCCTTCCACACTTCTGTGCGATGCATTAAATGGCATGGAAATTATTTCTACCGATTCAATCTTAATCCTAAATATAAGGTACTCTGGAAAGTAAATTATTATCTTTTGTTATAGTTACTTTGACCCTCAACCGGCGGAACACGTGAAAGGAATTCACTCATGATTCTCATATTGCCTGGTTCGAAAGCTCGTAGAGCTTGCATAGAATAACCCTTATGATTCAGTGACGACATTGACGGTATTCTGAAAGAATGAGTACACAGAATTAATTAAAGTAATAACCTATCATGCATCTCGGCACGATCATCAATTTCCGAGAGAGTAGGAAAAAGCGCTAATTATTTCCTCAATTAACTCGCAGTGCGTAGGTTTTAATAAGAGACGGAATGCGAATACGCTTATTTGCCGCGGCTCAAAATATGCATCAATAATTATTGTAATAATAGGCAATTTTTTTAATACTCTTCATCAAGAATAGAAACTGATTACACTTAATGGGCTACAATACTCCTCAAAGATTCCTCTGGATTCGCTGTTGGTACTAATAGCAACTTTGATTAAGAATAATAATTTCACGGAATGATTTTCCTTCTTCCGAAGAAATATTTTTCCCATGGATTATTAAACATCAATTTATAATTTCTAGGTTTTTAAATTTTAACACGAAATTGGAAACTCCGGGTCTAGTTAGTGGCTAAGCTATATCGCAATTACTCTAGTAAGTAGTCTATTTTAAGCCAGCCGAATTAGAAATTTCTGGAAACCAACCCCTAACTTACACCCAAAAACAAATTCACCTGTTAAATGTACATTTTTGTAATGTAGAGAGTGTGCTGCATTGCTCCTAAGTAAAATAAATCATGAGCGAAAATTAAATCCTTTTTAATGAAAATAATTACCCAATATCTTCTCTAGTCCGTAATATTCGCCAGATAAAAAAGGATAATTCTGTCATGATCATATTTTACTTCAGTGAATACGTCAATCCCTTTCCTAGCTCACGAATATACAGTAGGACTAGTGGTAAATAACGAAACTCCATAAATCTATACAAATGGTAATTTTTAAACTTTTACGTTTAATTAAATTTTATTGAAGGCGACTAAGCTAGTTCTGCCATTATTAGGAATAGGTGATGCGTTTCCAGGATATTTCGACTAAGAATCTAGCAGCAGAAAATAAAATGAATGATGCCTCAGTGGCTTAACTGGCTAAAGTACCTGACCGGAAATCGGAGGACCCGGGTTCAAATCCCGGTCAAGGCGTATGAATTCATTACTCTGTTGATTTTTCGTGTAATTTTTGCATTACGGGTGACTCCGTTATCACCATGGCTATTCCCGGTGTACTTAAATTAGTCAAGAGCGAACATCTCTTACCTGGCTAAAGCACTCCACCAGAAATCGGGGGATACGGATTCGAATCCCAGTCTCGGCGAATGATTTTTTTCTCTATGGAATTTTCGCATGGCCTTCATTTCGTAAAGGAACTTTCCTCGCGTCTTCCAAGTGCATCCCAACGAAATGTCATCCTCAAGTTTGAAGTATTCGACCCGATTCTAAACCCGAGAAGAATTAACGAAAAATTTGTCTATCCCCTTGATTTTCCCTTAATCTGTTTCCGCCCAGAAAACTTTTTTCTGGCGATTGCGAAGATATTTGTATTCTTTTTATTTTTTATTGTTTCCATAGTTTTTATTTAATTTGTGCATTGCGGATGACTCCCGTAAAGTTATCCTCGTGGCTTGTCCCGATGTACTTAAACTAGCCTCAGAAATTTCCCTCTGCATTCAGCTATTATTCATTTAATCCATCGCGCATAACGAAATACCTAATGACCGGAAAATTTCCGATGTAACGCCCATATTCAAAAGAGGAGACAGCAAACAGCCATCTAATTACAGACCGATATTTTCAATATTTATTTCAAGCAAAGTCGTTGAACACATAGTTGGCAGGTAAAAATAACTCCGCAAAACATTGCTATTTCATTCAGGGTACCCAATTTGAGACAGTAGAATCCGTAAAATATCTCGGAGTTATCCCATTATTGATTTATCGTGGCAAAAGCATGTTCGGGAAATTACAGGTCAAGCTAACAGTAAATTGGTATTTGACAAAAAATATACTGGAAAAGCGGGGTAAATGTGCTACTTCTCCCTCGTTTGACCCCATTTGGCACACGCTGCCAGTGTCTCGGTTCCTCATGAAATGAGTTTAACCCTTGTCCGGTGACGTGTGGTCTGAGAGACCGCTGCGTTTCTAAAATTATGAATATTTTCAAAATTACTATTTCAAAATACCTATAATTCTCGTTGGCTTCGTATGTCCGTGTAAAAGGACATAGCACTCTTAAAATTCAACCTATTTATTATGTATTTCAGTAAATTTTCAATTCAATTCGATCAGCGGTCTTTGAGACAACACGTCACTAAATTGTAAAAAATCAATAAACGTAATGCTGATAGAATTGATTCAAAAAGTTGTTAACAATAATTCTTAGTGATTTATCGAGCATAAAAATAATTAATATTTTGTTAGGAATCATTTATTGTTGCACATTGCGGATAATTAAGTACTTAAATTATATAAAATACATTGTGTAATAATAAACTACTATTCTAGTAGTTTCTGAAGGCGAAGTCAAAACAAATGAAATCTGAGAAGTAAAATCTGATGCTTTCCCGGCGAATATATTCAAAAAAGGCTATTCGGGCTTCCCAGCCGGGTGCTTCCCGGCTTGCAACATTCGCTCATCGAAAATCTGAGGCTAATATTTAAGAGGCTCATTATCCCTACCTTTTTATGTAATGAAATCCTTCAAACCGGGAGTTATTTTTACCTGCCAACTATGTGTTCAACGACTTTGCTTGGAAGAAATATTGAAAATATCGGTCTGTAATTAGATGGCTGTTTGTTGTCCCCTCTTTTGAATATGGGCGTTACATCGGAAATCCAGCGTGCTTCCCAGCTGGAAGCCCGAATAGCCTTTTTTGAAATGAAATTTGGTTTTAATTGGAAATATCGCCCATTTTGTTCTTAAATTTCAAGATTTTTCATTGATGTTGTCAATTATTAGAATAAAATAGTGATAAATGTCTTGTACCCCTAGCAGACAGAACACGTATAATGTATTTTGTAATTTGGAACCAATGGACCCCGAAATTTCGCGCACCCACGTCTGGAGGGCGACAGCTATTTGCGCCTTTGTGATGTGTCTCCTTCTAAGTATTTGGGGACAGAACATCTAAGCATCTAGTTTTTCCGCAAGAAGAAATAATAAAGAGCCTGGGAAACACTGAGAGTAAAACTCGAAATGCAAGTGACTTTACGGCTACATTTGTCTGAAGCGTATTTTTTGCTATTTTTGGCTTATATATTTCGAGTGCGTGGTATCTGAGGCAGTGCGAAAATCTGTCGACAAATGTCGCCAAATAAAACTGATAATGAAGAAGGGAGTGCAGATGGTGACAAAAGTGATGTAGTTCAAGTTCTCCCCAGGCAAGAACAATTTTTTTACTGGAGAAATCGCTATAAGTGGTCCTCAAATGAGCCAAAGAGGAAAATGTGTACACCCTTCTATAGCCTCGTTACTCAGAAATCTGGTGTGAAGGATTACATTGCATAACAAGGTAGGGATATTGAGCCTCTTAAATATTAGCCTCAGATTTTCGATGAGCGAATGTTGCAATTGATTTTGCACTGGACAAATACGAAGCTTCAAGCAATAAGAGATAAGTATAAAAGAGATTGCGGGCTGGAGAAAACGTTGATTTGATGGAATCAAAAGCCTTTCTAGGCCTGTTGGCTTATTCTGCTATTTTCAGTTCTAATGGTGGAGACATTTTCAGCATATTTGTCACACATGGCACTGTTAGGGAAATTTTCCGATCAGTAATGTCAGGAAAGCAGTTTACTTCTAACGAGTCTCCATTTTGATAACCCTGCGGATCGAATTAATCGGTTCGGTTCAAAGCTGACCCAGCACCTCCGATTTATGAGATATTTTGCTAGTAAAAAGCTCCCAGCGCTGCTATTCGTCGGGAACGATAACTTGCATTGCCTTCGGGAGCCGATGCCGTTTCAAAGTGTACATTCCTAGCAAGATCTCCAAGTTAAATGATGCAGTTCACTGTTGCCGAGAGTAATTATCTGTTTAACGCGTACAAGTATTTGTCCGCTGGGAAAGACACAGATGGGACATGTCTGTCAGACAAGGACAAAAACCTATCAAAAAAACCTGAGCCAATAATGGAGTCCAACAGGAATATTGCAGCGGATAATTTGGTTCACATCTATTAAACTGATAGAAAATTAAATAAAAGGGCTGATTTACATTGGTACAATCATAAAAAAATAAAAGGGCATAATGATTTTGCGTCATCTAGAATCAAATAGAATGTAGATTATTCCTACGGCTTATGCGTCATATGGTGCATGCATGGTGCATTTTCTAGGGAGTAAACATTAATCCCCATGAGTGGTGGTGGACATGGAGAATGTTGTTGTTGGCTAAATCCCTGCCGAACACCTGTGTAGGTGGCTTGCAATTAGTAATATGTAGATGCAGAAGGAACAGTAAAAAAATATGGCTTTTTTATTCTGGAATACTCTGCCAAGGAATACACTCAAAAAAGTTTCTTCCGATAAAATGATGACTCCGTAAAACTTCGTTACTCAAGCGCGTGAAGAATTCTCACACTCGCAGGGGCACAGAGTGCAGGCGGTGCACATCCTGTCAAAGAAATCGCGGGTCAAAACGTATTCCTCCGAGGCCTTCATAACTATTTTTGACCGGTAAGAATTTTTCTGTCGTGGACTGCACACTCTCGGACAAAAACTTACGACCTAAGAGCAGAAACGATTCCCAGTCCCAAAATGACGCCGATTGGACAATGCCGCTGAATCAAGCGCCCTTTGCAAAGAACAAAACAATCACTCCGAGCGTAGCGCGAGGTCATTCTTCCCAGGCGGTCAAACGAAGTTTTAAAGCCCACGGAGAATGACGTTTTGACCCGCGATTTTCATGACGTTGGGTCCCTGTATGGAATAGGGAAAAGAACTTGGAAGGCAAAGAGGAAGTGACTTACTACTGCTATATTTCTCAAGGACTGGGTTGTTGAATCAATAGTATTCCCGCTTGCGGGTACGGTTAACAGTTGTATGCAAATTTGTTCCATTTTAGCTAGGCGTGGTAGGCTAGCATTGTTTTCTAACAA
The DNA here is from genome assembly GCF_921293095.1 of Ischnura elegans. Taxonomy (NCBI): domain Eukaryota; kingdom Metazoa; phylum Arthropoda; class Insecta; order Odonata; family Coenagrionidae; genus Ischnura; species Ischnura elegans. Next base: position 23,285,165 of record NC_060259.1, read on the forward strand.
TCGTTTGTCACGTTGGTCGAACAATATAGGTAATCGGCTCTCATACCAAGCTAAGTCACAGTACTCCAGGAGTTATCAAATGGCGTAATGCATGACCTCAGAAAATACCCCAAATTGGTGGGAGACCTGGCCTAAAATGTTTGATTGCAAAAAATATCCTACGGAATATTATGGTAGCGTCTTAAAACAATAGATAAAAACGAAGTATTTGCACAGCTGAATCCTATTTTCCGACTAAAATAAATCGGCTATCACAATATGTAATAATAAATTAAGGTAAGACCTGATCTTTTTAGATAGGTTAACATTAACAGTTGACTTGAGACTTCTGCAAGTGAATTTTGTAAAAATCCAAATATGTGTTTACGTATAAAACACTAATTTGAAATTATTCCATAAAACCAGACTAATAGTTATCATAAAACATGAAAAACAATTGGTTGAACATTTCCATTCTTGGATCAAAAATCCTGGAAAATTAACCGTATCAGCAATATGGGAATAAAAGTCAATATGAGACATAATTTTACAAAATTCGTTGAAATACGCCCGGCTACCAACGATTTAAAGATTTCTAATTGGTAACATTTGGATTGCTGGAAATCTAAATGCCTCTCTTCGTATGAATTCTTAGTCGAATCCTCCACGAAAATCATAACCTATTCCTAATAACAATGGCAGTACTAGCATAAACAATAAAATTTAAATAAACGTATGAGTATTAAAATTACCATTTGTGTAGATTTATGAAGTTTTTGCTATTTAGCGTTAGTCCTACAATAGGTATCTTCGTAAGCTAGGAAAGGGATTGAAGCATTCACAGAAGTAAAATATGATCATGGCAGGATTATCCTTTTTTATCTGGAAAATAATACAAACTAAAGAAGATATTGGATAATTATTTTGATTGTAAAAAGTATTTGAATTTCGATGATATTTTTTTTTACTTGGGACCAATGCGACGCACTGTCTACATTTCAAAAAATGCACATTTAACAGATGAAATTGTTTTTATAAGTTAGGGGTTGGTTTCCAGAAATTTCTAATTCAGCTGGCTTAAAATAGACTACTTGATAGAGTATTTGCGATATAGCATAACCACTAACAACTAAACCCGGAGTTTTCAAATTCGTGTTAAAATAGAAAAATCTAGAACTTATAAATTGATCTTCCATAATTCATGGGAAAAATTTGCTTCGGAAAAAATAAAGGCATGTCGTCAAATTATTATTCTTAATCAAAGTGACTATTTATACCAGATAGAAGAATCTTCGAGGTGTATTGTAGTTCATGTAGCCCAAATTTGACTGTGACCCGCCGCTGGAAGGGTCGCTAATCCGCAATCTCTTGCAAATACCGGTTTTTGCTATGGAACTAATATTTATACGGATTATTTTTATGCAAGCTCAAACAATTACCGAGCCTGAGTATAGGAGTATCATGAGTGAACTCCTCTCGTGTATTCCGTCGGTCGAGGGCCGACAATTACATTGGAATTCAAGGATAATGATGCTGTTTTTGAAGCCTTGTCAACAAAAAATGATAATCTCGGAAATTCGAGAGTATTTCACTCAATATTCACCCATTGAAGTTGGCGAAACGTCATCGTGATGGCGTTATAAAAGCTCGTAGGAGAAAGAAGTTGCTTTTTGGTGACCCTAAAATTTAGTTTTCAGATTGAATCGAAGAATATAATTTCATTTTCATGAAATGCATCGGAAAGAGGTGCAGAAGGTACATTTAATACTCGGACATGATGTTTACTACGCGCCATGTGAGACTGAGAAAAATGTGAAAAAAGCCACAGTCGTCTTTTTTAATATTTTACATGCGGATGATATATTTTCTACCTACGTGGGTGCTAAGGAAATGCATGAAATATGCTAAGTAATAACACTGATATATGATCAGTATTTTGCTAATCGTAGCAATTGTTTTAACTTTAAAGCCTTGAACACGCATTCCATGGTCTCACTTTAAGGCTATAGTTAAGGTAAGTGAGCTGATGTATTGAAAAAGCAATTTATGTCTAATCAAAAACGGAAATTAGCGCCATAGGAGTAAAAATAATTAAAATAAACAATAAAGTATAATTTATTAACAAAAAATAACGGTCGTCAATGAATTCTCTCCGAATTAAGACTGGCTCAAAGAAGGCAACCAGACCCGAGAGATAATACTGATACATGTTTTTCTTCCAAGCATATGTTCATATGGTAAATTATTTCCATTCAGGAGAGTAAGGTAGCCTATAGGCGTCATACCATATGATGATACGAATTTCCAACTGTAAAAACTGGGAAGACCTTCGAAATTTAACAATAACCATATAAAAGCAATAAAAGAGCTATGGTAGTAAAATCCCATTTTCTCCTTGACTGACAAATCACTTTTGTAGGCCTGAAAGTACACCGCACGGTGAGAGTAAGCTAGGAAATCCATTTTTCAACTGAATGGAAGTGATTAGACCAAAAAATAATTTAAACTTCATGAATGACACCACAAAATAACATAACAGGATACATAGCTGAGAATTTCAAAGCACCACTCAAGAAAGCGGCGATATCCCAAAAGAAATACATATAAATAACAGGTAAAACAACTCTTTCTCGCCAAATAACCCCTGCTAATACCAGATCTCTATCCCTGCTCAAATAATTATTTCAATAACAAAATACAGTATTTGCAAGGATTACGAATATATACAATAGTTGAACTTCAATAGCGACGCAGTGTATTGCGTTTTTCAAAAAGAACTCACGCGTTTAAACGCGATTCACCCACGTCAAATATACCAGCATGACGCTTTTGTCTGTATCGTATTGGATTCCAGCGTTTCATTCTAATTTTTGAAGCCACCTCGGTCAACAGAATTGATTTCCGTAATTAACTCTCAAACCTTTCAGTTGCAAAATTCAAAGCAAATAATAATTCCAAAGTAAAGAAAAAAACTCATATCCAATATCCCCGGCTACAGTTTTTAATTATTCCTAACTCAATATTAGAATACTATAGGTATTAATCACAAGCCACCACTGCATTCCATTAACTCCCCATTGAACCATTCAGTTTATGACCTTTTCATTAAAACTGCCAAAAAGAATAATAATATTTCTTCATACTAAAATCCTGTGATTACAACAGGAAAAATACGCTTTGAAACGCGGTGGTATCTTCAACAGGGAACAGTCTCACTTTTGCCGATAGAGTAAATGGGACAATCTAGCGGTGGATATTGGAAACGCTTCCTCCATACTATGAGCGCGCTCATTTTCGAATGTTCGTATTTCGAATACTTCCTTTTCACTAGCGATCTCATAGCAGAAAACTAACTTCATGATATACGCGATGGGTTTACAATATGTTAAATCTGGGTCAACAATATGATCAAAATCCAAGTTTAGACACCTCAAACCAGAAAATATCGCTATATTTCCTATATAGATTGAAAAACGAAAGAAATCGAAAGAGACAGATTTAAGGCATTGCACAGTGTTCAGAGCTGTTAAGTATCAATCATGTCAAACATGTTATCACAAAAATCTTTAATTTTGACTCTGCTCGAGCTATGCTCAAAATATTTTCCCTTCGATAAAAAAAATAAATACTGAGGGATTGGCATATTTGGAAGAAAAATAAATTTCATGTTCCTTATTATAGCATGTTTCTCTATGGCAGCGAGGCTGGGACGTTGGCACCAGTGGAGAAGTTAAGAGTGGAGGCATTCGAAATTTAGCGTTACCGAAGAATGATGGAGATAAAATGGATCGATCGAGTGAGTAATGAGGAAGTGCTGAGAAGGGTGGGAGAAAAGAGAAGTCTTCGGAACACCAAAAGGAGAAGACGGCAAAACTTAGTAGGCCACATCATGAGGCATGATGTCCTGATGAAAACAATGGTAGGAAGGCAAGTGGATGAGGGGAAGGGCAAAGGACTGCCCCAAATGAGTTGCATAGGGCAGGTGATTATGGATGTAAAAGAGATTGAATTCGTCGCTATGAAAAGGCTTGCGTATTGGAGAAGGGAAGGAGAGCTGCATTTAACTTCAGAGCTGGAGAGCTTCATCATCTTAGGATATTTGACTAATATTGATAATGATGACGAAATAATTTACAAATGCTCCAACAAATGTCGCTATAAGTAAAATTTTTCTCAAGAAAGGCTGTAGATTAATAAAATGTCTAAGTTTACGAAGAAAATTTTAAAATGGGGGTATTTTGAAGGCAATGAATGAATGTATTATTTTACGGATGACGAAATACCAAAATGAGCAAAACTACATAATTTACATCAAAAAATTATGACGAGAAAGTAAATATGGAAATCAGGTCAATAAAAAATGCCAGCGATCTGAATAGCCGAATACCAACAAGAAAAGAGCAGTTTGAAGCTTTCCAAAATTAATAAAAATACCTCTGACAGTTTAAATAAGCTATTTAGGTACGCAAATAGCTGATCTGGAGTAGTGTTCGATAAACACCTTCGAGGGAGGAACATAGCGAGGGCTCCGAGCGCATTTATCGCGGAAATGGAGAATATAAATTTGAAATGCATTGCCTAATACACAAAATAAAAGAGCAAACTAACTGCTTTATATTCTCATTTTAATCAAAGGAACCTATCACAGTTAAATAATTATTACAAATAGAATATTACCACCGATCAATCATTGCATAACTTTCCCATGCGAGTAGTTTGCAACTGAATACTTAACTCTTGATCAGATTTACCCCAAGAATATCGCAAATAATAATTCTTCCAATGTGCTTACTTCTTTCGCCAAATATCATTCATCGAAGCATAAAGTCCATTGAATGCTAATTCAACAATTCCAAGCAATGCTTCGGCAACACTCTGATATCATTTTTCTAATGACTCCTTCCCTATCAGTGACGACCTCTTTTCAGCAACTAACGGGATTCATATTTTTGCGTGGTGCACCGGTTTTATTTGTGCACCGTGCAAGGATGAATAACACTTTTAAACATGGCGATATCTTGAACTAGGAAATCCCTCACTTCTGCCGATTGAGTAAATGGGACAATCTAGCGGTGGACATTGGAAACGCTTCCTCAATGCTAGGTGCCCGCTCATTTCCGAATGTTCGAATTTCGATGTATCCTTTTCACTAACTTTCTCACAGCAAAAAACTGACTTGAAGATTTATGATGGTTTGCCAATTATATGTAATACATCCATCCATCCATCCATACATCCATCACTTGCATTACTCGCAAAAATACTAATGAAAATATAAATTTAAATGAACAAAGATGAATTATCCTAATCCATAATCTTTAATTAGACTTAATTGATGCTATTTAGAGTTTATTCTCAGTTTAAATGCATTGGACGAGGCAAATTCCTATCAAATACAAATAATTATCATATTACCCTCGTAGGCACTGCGCAATCAAAAAGCAAAGCTAAATATAATGGTTGGTACGAAAGATATAGGTTTAAAGGTAGGAAGATCACACACAAAGGAAGACAATACAAAGTTCCAAATACGTTACGTAAATTCCCTTTGCACTTGTATGGCACAGCAACTGATCAAAGAGAATAAGCACGGCATAGGAATAACGAGACAAGAATCACAAGACACGAAATACTAGACACACCTTTCACTGACTCCGCTAGAGCAGTATGCATTCGAATGATATTCAATTTATCTTACATCACAGAGACGATTTTTGATAAAAATAATGGATGATACGATGGCATGAACCGCCAAATCCATTCAAAAGAAGAAGGCAGAATAATGCAACATTGAAAATACGGGTAAGGCTGATATTTGCACGAGATTAATGCGGATTATTTAAAACAATGCAGTGAATATACAGAGGAGAGGTAAGGAAAATAAAATGCGATACTTGGTTGGTTGGGTACAATGGCGTCAAGGGGAAAATAAGAGGAGACTTGAAGGAGATATCAATGAAAAGAAATGGCAAGAAATAAAAAACATAAATACATTGCAAAATTTTAAGAGGAAAAGCTTTGTCTTTAGAAAAAATATGAATGCATAAAAATTAGTAAAGGGGATGGCAACAGGAAGTAAATGAGGTGGGGAAAAATGATGATAACGTGAGGGACGAAGGGAATAACAGGAACAGCTAATTTTTTTGAGAAACCATACAACGAAACTGCATCGCAAAACGGTTGAAATATTCAATTACGACCCTTGAATGCCCAAAAAGATTCAAGATAAGAGGCAATGAAGTCACAACATGTTATGGATGGTATATAACTACTAGCAACACATCCGGAATTTTATATATTTGACAATAAAAAGAACAGAACAATATGGCTACAAATCTTTATATTTTAAAGAGGAACAATGAACCTCGAGTAATATGTAGTCTCAAAGAAACCATGTAGCAGGTAATCTGGATCCAGCTGCAATTCAATAATACAGAATGGAGTGAAACAAGAGTCTGGTATGTACCCGGCAATTTTCCAATTTTCTGGTAATTTCTGCGGGCAGTACATTCTGAATGGAGAAAGGTAAAGAGAATTTACAAAGGGGATAGAAAATCATCTTGCTTCTTCCTTGTAGTTGGCACTATGCAGAGAGCTTGATTCACTTTATTTCGTAGGAATATTTTGCTATCGATAGTGACGTAAACATCATCTGCACAGTAATACGGTACAATACGGTACGGTAATATACAGTAATACGGTGGAAATATTTTTCAAAGGAAAGAAATATGCCATGAATTGTGGTTTCGTGACAGGAAAATATGATTTCATTTCTGCCAAAGACAAAAAATATGCAAATATTGCCATTTTGAATACTGAAACTGAATAAAATCATGTGGTCCTTCAATTTATATTGAGTCAGAAGATTTAAAACATCGCGCATTTACCACATAAGAACAGCTGTCTAAGTGGTGTTCATTAGGAGTGTGCCCACGTTTCATCGAGGAAGTACAGGATGAAAAATTCCAAAAAAAATTATGTTAATGCGGAGAACAAAATTATCAATGCTCACGCATTCATCGAAGAGCTTACATAATGCATTTAAAAATTCTGTATTTCAACTTGTAAGACTCAAACCTGAGTGGCACTAGTCGGCAATAGTGTCCACTTTATCTACGTAGTCCGTTACCTCGTCCGCGGCACAAATTAACCGTCTCAGAAATTATTTGACCCTAAATCGGAATCTTGCGAGTAGGAAGAGGTTTTGGCGGTCCTAGTTGTACGAATGATAAACTTTCGATCGGAGCGAGCGTAGAAAGGAGGCTCTTCCACTCCACATTCCATCTGTTAGGGCCCCTTATCCTCCTGCTTGACAACCAGCTACTAAAGCTCCGTCACAAGCCGTCCTCATTATCTTTTGGTGTCGCAAGGTACATCCATCGAGGGCCGAGGTGGCCGAAGTTCTTGTGCATTATGTGCCAACCCTCCAGAGTTATATTACTAATATCACATTAGAGGATTCCCAAGACCAACGCTAGAATTATTGTCGTTCCGCGCGCATTAAAGTCCAATTTAAAAGTCGCCATTCTCGGCGATAACAGTGATAGATAACAGATCTATATCCACTTTTCACGAGGACTTACAAAGCAATTATCTATAACTGAGTCAATAAATCATATGAACCACACAGTTAACGCATGTGAGACGCTCGTCACCTGAAAAGGACCACATTCACTACGGTTTATTAACTACTAATCGATATACAGCTGCCTAGTTTTGCCGCAGAATAAAATGCGCGCGAAACAGCAACAGATATAATGCTTAAACGCCATATTCTTGGGCCTCCTTTAATGGAGTCCCCTTGGCTCCCTCCAATCCGTAGCATTCACCCATCCTGTCTTTGAGGCATTAATACATACCGGCATTTGGAAACGATAGTACAGTTCCAGACAGAAAACACTAACCAACCAGGAACGGAAAATATCTGAAGTTCCGAATAGACGCCGGCTTGGCAATGCAGATGAACCACTCCTCCTTTGCCAAGAACAGCAAACACTCCGAGCGATGGCCTACTTCCCATCCTGTTAAACCGAGTGTTCAAGCCCACAGAGGATGACATTTTGAACAGGAATTTACATGACCTTGTCCCCCAGAAGAGGTAGTATCCACCCACACTCTTTTCTCCCATCCCACCAGCAATCGAACAATAACCATTCAATTCTATCAGAGGGAAGGGAAAAAGGAAGTCGCTTTTAACGTATAATTTCCCGAAGACTGGGATACAGAATTAATATTATTCCCAATTGTATTCATCAAAAATGTTACGTTGACACTTTTTAAGCTACAAACGATCACAAGATTCCTCATTGGTACTTCATGGATTGCGGGAAAACTGAATGAATTTCTTGGTAGGCCGCTTCAATGGAGGATATTTTCTTCTTTCAATATGCGTTCTTATTCGATTGATTATAAATCGAAATACTTAAATTGTCAAGAAAATTTTAAGATACGTGTCCGAGGAGTCATTTATTAAAAAAATATCAACGATCAAAAAATACTGAGCATATTTCTGGGGTATAGAAATTTTTCGAAGAAAAATTCTAATATACAAGAGAACTACCTTCCACACTTCTATGCGATAAATTGAATGACATGGAAATTATTTCTACCGATTCTATATTATTCCTAAATATAAAGTACCTACTCTGAAAAGTAAATTTATTTTATTTTGCTATAGTTATTTTGACGCTCCACCGGCGTAATACGTGAGAGGAATCCACTCATGATACCCATATTCCCATGCTCCATAACTGCGCCATGAACTTGCGCCATGATTGACTTGAGAGAGGGGTTCGCGGGTTCAAGGATCGCGAATTTTGTCTTGGCCTCGTGAAATAGGGCTATTTGCACATCGAGTAGCTGTCCAAGCCCAAAAATTATCATCGAGTGAAATACTTATATTTTTTAATTGAAAGAGTAAGGGTAAGTTTAGGATACATCGATACCAATGATATCGTATTTGGTGGCGTAATTATATTAAAGATAGAATTTCAACAGTGTCCCAGATTAGAAAATACATTTCCAAATAAAAAATCATATAAAATATACAAAAAAAACTAATTAAGAACTATTTTCTCGCTACCTCCAGGAGTTAGCTAGTAAAATAGGACTTGAAATGCGGTAATATCTTGAATTTATCTTGGGAACTTCCTCACCTTTTCCAATAGATTAAATGGGACAATCTAACGGTGAATATTGGAATCGTATCCTCAACACTAGGAGCCCCCTCATTTTCGAATGTTCGAAAATATTGATTTCCTCTTCACAAGCGTTGTCACAACCGAAAACTGACCTCATTATGTATTTATTGAGTGTATTAAATGTAAAAGACACATTAAATATAATACAACCCATCATTTGCGTTTCACGCAAAAATACGAATAAAAATACAAATTTACATAAGCAATGAAACTTAATCCTTATCCATAAGCTTTAATTAGAGTTAACTGATGCTATTTAGAGTTTCAATGCATTGGACGAGGAAAATACTTATCAACAACAAATAATTATCAGGTTACCCTCGTAGGCAGCTAAACAAAATATAATGGTTGGTATGACAGATATAGATCATGGTACCATACATCCCAGAGACGAATTTTGATAAAATAGGAAATGATGCGATGGCAAGAATCGCCAAATCCATTCAAAAGAAGAAGGCTGAAAAACACAACGTAGAAAATACGAGTGAGGTTGAAATTTGTACGAGATTAATGCAGATTATTAATACCAATGCAGTGAATACTTAGTGGTAGGGTAAATAAAATGTAAAGCAAAACTTGGGGGGGTGGGGAAAATTGCGTCCAGAGGAAATAAGAGGACAACTGCAGGAGACACAAATGAAAAAAGATGGCAAGAAATGAAATACTTACATAAACACATTGTAATTGTTAAAGCTGGAAAATTTTTCTTTCGAGAAGAAATATATAAATGCAAAAGAATAAGTTAGAGAAATGGCACCATGAAGGAAATAAAGTAGGAAAAATGATTAAAAGTGAAGGATGAATGCATTTTATCAGGAAAAATTATTGAGATAATTAAATAAAATATGAAGCACCAGGAGTGGAAAATCCCCGGAGAAAAATTAGTATTCTGCGATTTGCTGGTGACATATCAGTCATAGCAGAGACAGAGAGAGACTCAAAGAAAATTCTATTTATTATTGAAAATACAACGATATGTTTGCGAAAAAAATTGAAAAAAAAGAATACTGCAGTAGGAGAGAAGAAATGAGGACCACCCTAAGAAAACATAAACTTACAGAGATGAAGGAATTGTGCTATACAGGCTGACGAGTTACCAACAGTAGATACGGTAAGGAGGAAAACGTCAGCAGAATTGCCCAAGCGAAGAGAGAATTCCATAAAAAAAGAAGTGTCCTTATAGTTGAGAATCCAACCTTAAAGTTAAGAAGCGAATTATTAAGATACATTTAGAGCATACTTTTATGGTAGCGAGGCACAGACGATGACAGCAGCGGAGAAATCAAGGTTGAAATCTTTCGAAATGTGGTTGAAAATAAAAATGATAAAGATCAAATAGATAGACGGTTTGACTAATGCGGAAGATCTACGAAGAGTGCGGGAGAAGATTAGTCTTTGAGAACCTTTGACAGAAGACGGTACAAGGAAAGAAGGGGTAGGCCACGGATGATGTTTCTACTATCGTTTCTAGAAGTCCGTGTGCATCTGTGTACTCACCGGTTGACTGAAAGGGGCAAATACTGTAAAATCTCTGTTGGAAGGGCACAAAACCTTTGGCCCACGCCATAAGAGTCTTTTGCCGCCGAGGGCTGTTGAGGACGATAGGGCTGGAAGGCTAGAACCTTCGGAGTCAATCAGGACAAGGGGCTCCAGAAGAAGATAGGTTCTCCACATCTACGTAGATGAAGAACCTCGTGTCCACCCTCACGCCGATCAGAGATTTATCAGTTGGACTCCTGGTCCCGACAACGCCTCGTCCTCACTCTTTAGATTCCGATTTGAGACTACTCTTTTTTCGGGACGGAAAGTTCACCCTGCGGCGCGCCACGGACTAGGTGACTCATGCCGCCATCAGGGGTTAAATCACAGCCGATTGCTGCTACCCGGGTTCTCATCCACATGGGCGCAAAATGTTTCACATATGGTATTTAGAGGAGGCGACCAACAGCCAAGGTCATTTGCACCATGACGGAAGGATAGAGGAAAGGAGAGAAACCCGGCGTTGGCATTAGCTCGCACTAGACGAAAGGCGCCAAGGGAACCACGGCTTTACGTCCCATCCGACGGACGGAGTGTTGCGCTTGAAATGTTCTCCTCACAACATTGAAGCAGGGATCGGGCGCTCTCTGAAAATTCTTAGCCACCCCAAGGATTTGAACTCAAGGCCACGGGGTGAGAAGCCATCACTCTAGCCACCACAGCAAACCCGTTTCCCTCGCACATTTTTTTCAATTCTTCACGGAATTGGCTGGAATTTATTTTATTGTTCTCCGCACTAACACATTTTTTCGGAATTTTACTTCCTGCATTTTTCCTAAATAGAAGTAGTGCCTTTAATCTTCTTTCGGGTTATTTCTGTGAGCATTATATTCTGGATGGAGAAAGGTAAAGAAAGTTTCAAAAGGAAATAGTAAATCTCTATCTTCCTTCTTTTCAGCAGTTGGCACTATGAATTGAAGAGCTTAATTATCTTCATTTTGCAGGAAAAATTTGCTATCGTAGTGACGTAAATATCATCTGAAAAATATGACGACGAATATAATTTTGCAAAGAGAGAAATATGCCAAGAATTGGTGTTTCAAGAAAAGAAGATATTATTGTACTTCTGCCGAAGCCAAAAAAGATACAAATACTGCCAGTTTGGGTGTTTAAACTGTATAAAATAGTTTGGCCAATATTTTGAAATATTTTTCAGTATTCAATAGACTTAAAACTGGGCAATAACATGACATTTGTCTAAATTGCGTTCATAAGGAGAGTGCTCATGTATTATTCAAGTACGTACATGATGAAAAACAATCCGAAAAAATACGGTTAATTCGGAGTTCAAAATAGTCAATGCAAAATAGTCGGAATCTTGAGAGCACGAAGACCCGTCGGAGGCACTAACACCGTCACCGCTACTACATATGCCTATAGAGCACTTTTGTAGATGGGTAAAAGACATTGGACTCGCGACACCGTCACCGCTACTACACATACGTATAATTATGTATATTCTGTATATACACAGTATACTCGGTATATATAGTGTACTTGTGGAGGGGTACAAACCATTGCATTCACATCACCGTCACCATCACCGCTACTAAATATGTGTAAGTGTATATTCTGTAAATACACTTTTGTGGATGGGTAAAAGTGAAAACTTCTTATGACGCGTTGAGCACTTTCGTAGATGGGCAAAAGACATTGGAGTCGCGACACCGTCATCGTCACCGCTACTACATGTATGCATAATTGTGTATATTCTGCATATACGTAGTATACTCGCTACATACACAGTACTTGTGGAGGGGTACAAACCATTAGACTCGCATCACCGTCACCGTCGCCAGGCCATACTCGTACAGGAGAGAGTACTCGATACAAGAATAGTGAAGGTTAGTACTATATAACTCAATTTCTTTTTATACGTTCAATTTGAGTAGCTTATTCGAATGTTGTGCCATAAAATTAATTTATAAATGTGAAATGTTTACAATAATATATTGTAGAAATATAAAAAAGGAAACACGTGGAGAAAAATTTTTGAAGTGAAAACTTCTTATGTTAGCGAGTTAGGCACTTTTTTCAGATTGGTAAAAAAACTATACTCGCGTGATCGTCACCTCAAAATTGTCACCGCCTCGCTGTTAACGAGGGAGAGAGAAATAAAGAGAGAAAGAGTTTTGAATTTTCTCGTTCCTCATGTATGAAAAAATATTCTGAAGCAGAAAGGATCGCTACGTTTAATGTTGACAATAGTTAGTCGATTTTGTTCATAGCAATAGTTAAAAAAATATTTTATTGCATTTCGGCTGTTAACTTGGCTTTACCGAGTTTATATTCCTAATTAGGTTAGTAGCATAGGCTTCTTGTACATTTTTTAACATCAATCAAAGTCCAAAATTTTTAAAATAAAAAGTTTTCACTTCCAACGGCAGTTCCACGACTGCCATGTTTTTTAAATGGCCAAAGTTATTTAACTAAACGTAGTCTCTGAGGTAATTCGCATTTCCAAAATTTTCCCATCAACATAAACTTAGGAGCGCTAATGCGGGAAAATATCAAAAATTCCAAAATGCATACTCTAGGGCTAGCAATTTTATCAAATATAATAAGCATTTCCAGTATAACTCCTCCACCTAATGCACATAAGCGAGGAAAAGAACAAACTGAAACTCAATCTACAAAACATGACATTAACTTTGTTGTAGTTAATTGCCAGAGCGTTAAATACAAACGCGCTAAAATCGAGCATATGTTTCAGGGCACACACTTGGTCATAGGAACCAAGAGCTGCTTACAGAGGATTTAAGCGACAGCGAAGTTTTCCTCCAGGATAAAAAATCTAGAGATGCGATCGGCGCGTGATGGCAGGCGGGTTAGTTGTTGTAGCAGTTAAATCACGTTTAAAAATCACTGCCTACGTAATAAATGACAGTGAAATAGAAAGTATATTGTGTACAATTAAACAAAGAAATTAAAGGAGTTTGTTTACATGCTAGACCTCCGAACTCCGAAGTTGATATTATCACCAAAGTCAAAGGATGCCGCCTACTGATATCAATGTCTAAAGAAAATTAATCGAAATCCCTCAACCTAAATAAGTCACCTGGTCCATACGAAATCCCTTCTACCTTGTATAAAGAACTAGCCTCAGGTATTGCCCCCTACTTGCAGCTAATATTCAGAAAATCAATCACGCATAACGAATTACCAAATGGCCGGAAAATTTCCGATGTAACGCCCATTTTCAAAAGTGGAGGCAAGGAATAGCCATCTTATTGCAGACCCATATTTTCATTATTTTACTTATGCAAAGACCTTGAACATATAGTTGTCAACTCAGTCAGTCAAAATAACTCCCTCTAACATTGTTTTTTCATTAAGAGTAGGTACCCATGTTAAGACTGTAGAACCCCTGATGAAACACCTCGACACGTACACGCACAACTTGTTAATGAGAACTCAACACGGATTCAGGAAAGGTAGATCGTAACAAACCCAGTTATCGCTGTTCGCCCACGATATTATTGCCTCCGTAGTAGAAATCACTCCAGTAGAAGCGTTTTTATCTTAATTCCAAAGAAGCATTTGATAAAGTTCCCTATGGAAAGTTATTTTTTTAAACTAATATCTTACAACCAAATTGATGATGTCAACTCCTGCATCATTGAACGTTCGATGGATTGCGTACAAAGAGAAGTGTTGGACCATGCCGTCTCCAACATGGGGCCGTATTCTGTATTTCGTCGGTACCGCACCGGTCGGTTTCCCTTCCCAGCCCACCGACTGCACATCATTCCGTACCGACGACGGTTTCCATACCGACGACGGCTAATTCAGCGATTCAGTATGGTCGTCGGTAACAAACCAGTCGGTACGGTTCCCCCTCCTTCTCAAACTGGGAAAATCCGAATTTATCCGAAGTTAGAAGTCGTCTAACGTGTCTCCACCAATGAAAGAAGGGTAAAAACAAGTGAAGACTCATTGTGGAATGAATTATGGAAACTACCCTTGAGATCGTAGTTTCTTTTAAATATTGGTTCCGTATATTGCTATTTATTCATGATTTGGTAATGTAGTTGTCATTAAGTAAGTTCCATCTAAATGTTATCAACGGAAGGTTATGCCATTGGCACCGTAGCAGACGAAAATAACATACCATGGAACGTGAACGTAGGATTCAAAAGCAAATGTAAATGTCATATTAGAGGAACAAGTTAGGAAATTGTTATAAAAATATGGAGCTGGGTGTAATTAAAAGAAGTGTAATGACGAGGAAGTAAAGAAATTGTGATTGGGTGAAATACATATGTTTAAGTTGCACATTCCAAGTGAGAGAAAATGATAATATTGCGGCAAACCTCATTCTTATTAACAAATATCTTCTTTTATCGTCAAGGGAATCAATGGCTGACGATAAAATGAAATATATTTTCCTGTTACAAATGAAAGAAACTGATACCGTTGTGGCAAACTTCATACTTAAATAAAAAGATCTTATTTCTATGTCGAGAGAAACGCCAAATGATGATTGAGTGAAATAATAGTTGCCTATTCAGAGTGAGATAAAGTGATAACATTGCGGCAAAACTCATATTTAATCAAAAATATATTTTTTATGTCAAAGGAGCAAATAAATGATGATAGAGAGAAATAAAGCCCATTACAAGCGAGTGAAAGTGGTAACATAAATGAGAGAAAGTCATTATATATTAGCAAACCTCATGTTTATTAACCAATATCTTATATTTCTGTCAAGGTAATCAATAAAGATGATGACACAGTGAATTATAGAGGCGTATTCGAAGGGGCAGAAAAAGATAACATTGCAGCAAACCTCATTATTTAGTCGGTGATGAGGTAAAAACAAAATAAAACGTACAATGCGCACCGGGGAGTTCATGAAATCCACTAGTCGGTGGCCGTACCGACACCTTTTTGCTGTCGGTACGGCCACCGACGGTCTTTTGATCTCCCGTCCTCACGTCGGTACCGCACCGATCGGGTTCGTACAGAATCGCACCACTTCTTGCCGAGAGTCGGTGTGACGTCGCACCCGACGAATCGGTGCCGCACCGATCGGTTTGGAGTTACAGAATACGGCCCATGGTTAGAGTCACTTCTGGCGACCCTCAAGATATTGTCATAGATCATTGCCCACTCCTCTTTCTCCTCTAAATCAACGATACTGGCGAAGTAGTGGATAGTAAACTTCCATTATTTGCAGACAACGCTTTATTTCACAGGGAAATCCTTAGTAGTAATAATGGGAATGAACTAACGAACACCCTTCCGCAATTTAATCATGAAGCGACGCGTGGTAGCTAGAGTTAAATTTGAAAAAATATGCGTAGTAATGGAATTATGAAAAAATAACTCCCCACAACATGGTTACATCATTAAGGATACCTAATTAGATACTGTAGAATCCGTAAAATATCTCGGAGTTACTCTCACCAGTGATTTATCGTGGCATAAACATATTCGGGAAATAACAGGTCAAGCTAATAGCAAATTGGGAAAAATTTGTAAAAAGAATACTAGGAAAATGCGACGACAAAGTGAGAGAAATTTGCTTCTCCTACTTCGTTAGACCATATTTGGAATACGTTTGGAATTCTCATGAAATAGGCTTAAAAACAGAGTTAGATCGTGTACAGAGAAGAGTAGCTAGGTACAGTTGGATTCAAAAGTATTGCAACGAATGAAGCGGCGCCACTTACGCCGAATTTGGAGATTGAGTTTCGCTATTTTCCATTGTACCAGTTGGAGGGAAATTTGAACAAAATTTCCTACTCCCGCAATATTTTTATTACAAGATCAGGTAGAGTTATAAGAGAGATTGAGTCCGAAGTAATCATACGTTTTTCATTCTATAATAAAGACGTTCTTAAAAATGAACATAATATATGCCCATAACTCAATAAAAATTTAATAGCGATTTTTTTAAACTGCATCGTGAACGATGCACGAACGGTCGCAATGCAAGATATCAGATAAAGTTATTTTTATACATTTGGGCTAGTTTCGATAAGTTTCTAGTGGTACTCAGCCGGCCGAAAATATACCATTTTGCTTAAGTACTGGTAATGAATCATAAATATTGCCACTAAACGCGCGGTTTCAAATTTCTTGATACACATATAAATATCTTAAATTGATAAATCGACGTTCGAAGGCTACCTCGCTAATTCACACAAACAATTTCCTTCGGAAGAATATTCGCTTCACGACATGCCAAAGTGCCTATGCGCACCAGTGGCGAAGATAAAGCAATCTGCGATGAGTATTGTAGCCCATTGTCTGTAATAAATATCCTCACGGGATGAGGAATCTTGAATTGATGATTGAGCTTACATGTACACAAATGTTTTACTGTAATCTTTTGGCGTACCCAGTTTCTCATATTACTCAAAAACATCGTTGTTATTTGCAGAGGAGGCGTGGTGCAGCGGCGCGGCCAAATATATGCATACGGGTTATTTTTATGCAAGCTCAAACAATTACTGAGCCTAAGTATAGGAGTATCATTAGTGAATTCCTCTCGCGTATTCCGTCGGTCGAGGGCTAGATATTACTGCGAATGTTAAGGATACAAATGTATCATCCTTGTGGACACAAATGATAATCTCGGGAGAATATTCGAGAGTATTTCATTCAATGTACACTCATTACAGAACGATACATCATCGAGCTAGTGGAATAATAGCTCGAAGGAGAAATAAGTTACTTAAACTTTAAAGTCCCTAAAACTTACTATTCAGATTGAATAGGTGAATATGATTTTCTTTTAATTCTAGCATCTCATAGAAGAGCGAAAGGTACATTTAATCCTAGGACATAACGTTAACTGCGATTCATATGAGGCTGAGCAAAATGTAAAAAAGCCATTGTCTTCTTTTTTATTATTTTAGCTGCGAATCACATATTTTATGCCTACGTGGGTAGGTACTAAGTAAACGCATGAAAAATATTAATAATAATGAAATATGTTCCGTATTTTGCTAACCGTAGCATTTTATGACAATAAGCTTGGGACACGTATTTTTAAGGCCTCCTTTAAGATAAGTGTGTTGATGAACAGAAAAAGCAATTTAGCTTCCAGCAAAAAAAAGGAGAGTAGCGTCATAGAAGCGGACTCCAAGAGAGGCATTCAGTTTTCCGACAATCCCTGAAATACCAATTAGAATTCTTGAGATCGTTGGCAGCTGGGCGTACTTCGTCTCATTTTTTATTATTAATCGCATTGACTTATATGCCCATATTGCTGGTACGGCTAGTTTTCCAGGATTTTTAATCCAAGAATGGAAAAGGTTCAACCAGTTTTTTTTCATGTTCCATGATGATGATTAGCCTGGTTTTTTTTTAAATTTCAAATTAGTATTTAATACGTCAATATATATTTGGAACTCACAAACTTCACTTCCAGAAGTCTCAAGTCAACTGTTGATTATGTCTGTTAACTGTCAACCTTTCTTATAAGATCGGGTCTTACCATAATTTAATTTGCATATTGCGATGGCCGATTTATTTTAATCGAAAGATAAAGATTCAACTCAGAGAAGCTTTTTTTATCTTTTGATATTAGACGCCACCATTAGATTTGAGGTATTTTTGGCAATCACAAATTATAGGCCAGGTCTCCCATCCATTAATTTCAAGTACTTTTTTGAGTTCATGTATTTCGCGTTTTGATAACTCCTAGAATTTTGTGAATTTGGCTTAGTCTGAAGTCGTTTACCTACACTATTCGGCAAAGGTGACAAACGGTTGTTAGAAAACAATGCTAGCCTACCACGCCTAGCTAAAATGGAACAAATTTGCATACAACTGTTAACCGTACCCGCAAACGGGAATATTATTGATTCAACAACCCAGTCCTTGAGAAATATAGCAGTAGTAAGTCACTTCATCTTTGCCTTGCGAGTTCTTTTTCCTATTCCATACAGGGACCTTGTCCAGGGGCAAAACGCCTTGAAAATCGCGGGTCAAAACGTCATTCTCCGTGGGCTTTAAAACTTCGTTTGACCGGCTGGGAAGAATGACCTCGCGCTACGCTCGGAGTGATTGTTTTGTTCTTTGCAGAGGGCGCTTGATTCAGCGGCATTGCCCAATCAGCGTCATTTTGGGACTGGGAATCGTATCTGCTCTTAGGTCGTAAGTTTTTGTCCGAGAGTGTGCAGTCCACGACAGAAAAATTCTTACCGGTCAAAAATAGTTATGAAGGCCTCGGAGGAATACGTTTTGACCCGCGATTTCTTTGACAGGATGTGCACCGCCTGCACTCTGTGCCCCTGCGAGTGTGAGAATTCTTCACGCGCTTGAGTAACGAAGTTTTACGAAGTCTTCATTTTATCGGAAGAAACCATTTTCAGTGTATTCCTTGTCTGAATATTCCAGAACAAAAAAGTCAAATTTTGTGACTGTAAACAAATAACAAAATAAAATTTCTCAAAACCAAAAATAACTAAATAATGTATATAATGGGTGTATTCAATATAGTTGACACATTTTAAGTAATGCACCCATCATTTTCATATCACGCAAAAATACGAATAAGAATACAAAAACAATCCACAATGATAAATTATCTTAATCCATACGCTTTAATTACCATTTATTGATGCTATTTATAATTTATGATCAGTTTTACACCATGGACGAGGTTAATTCCTATAATTTATAAATAATTATAATAATAATAATAATATCGTTTATTTTCGTAGGCACTGGGGCCCATGAGAAAATATAAGTACAGCTTTCTACATTTCACATTGAGATAGATAAATAAAAGAAAAAAGTAAATAAATATATATACATATACAGACAAATGTGAACAGTGCATATCGCCTAGTGCATGAAAAAAAACAATACAATATTTTCGACAAAAAAATAAATAATCGCACTTAGATATAACACACTAATTACAAAATTTAAGGTGACAAACAAAAGAGATATGAACATAAGAAAGTGAATATAAACAAGAAATATGAACATAAGAAAGTGAATATAAACAAGAAATATGAACATAAGAAAGTGAATATAAACAATAAATATGAACATAAGAAAGTGAACATAAACAAAAGAAATTTAACTTGGGGATAAGGAGGCATTCTTCAGAAACCCATATGTGCTGTGTTTAAACCTATTGATGTTTGTACTGCTTCTTATTTGGGCTGGGAGAGAGTTCCATATTCGTGAGGCGGTTACTATGAATGATTTGTTCATATGAGGCGTGTGATGTTTTGGAATATGGAGGTCAATGTTATGATTACGGGTAGGTATATTATGAACCTCAGATTTTCTAACGAATTTCTCGTACAAGTATGGCGGGTAACCGGTCGTTAAGACACTAAAGGCTAGAGTTATTATGTGACGGGTGCGACGCTCTTTATACTTAAGCAAGTTAAGGCGGTTGTAATAGTTACTAATATGGTCCCATTTTTTTAAGTCGTAAATAAATCTTACTGCCGAATTCATGGCCAATTGGAGTCTGTTATTGTTTGCGTCGTCTTGGTTAGTGAATAAGGCTGTACAATAATCCAAGTGAGGGAAGACTAGTGTTTTAGGTGTCAGGTTTGTCAGGTTACCCTCGTAGGCACTGCGCAATCAAATACTTACACTAAATATGATGGTTGTTAAGAAATATGTAGGTATAAAGGAAGGAAGAACATACACAAAATAAGAAAATATGAAGTTCCAAATACGTTACGTGAAGTTCCTGTATTTGTATGGCACAGAATCTGTTCCAAGAGAACAAGCATGCCATGGGAATTGCAAGGCAACGGAAAAACGAAAAGAGCCATCTCCTTCCGACTGACCGAACACCGAAGTGCTCTCAAAAATAATCATTTTGAGCAATCGGCAGTAGCAGAACATGCGTTCAAAAATCCTGGACGTAAGATCATGATTCAGGATTCAAAGGCCCTGGCCAAAGAACGATTTTATATTCGTCGCGTCATTCGTGAGGCTATTGAAATCTAAAAATCAATAGAAAATTTCATAGATATAATGGACACAACTTAAATACTACCTCGAAAAGACTGATACGCAACACAGCACGCCAAAAATCGAGGTCCTCGACGCTGATTGGTCGAGCCATCGGTAGGCCATCCTGAGAATGGTATATATAGTGGGCTAATTTTATCTATCGGCACTCAGAGATGATCTGAAGATGTGACCAAGATAGGCCACGACACGCCATCATAACTCAACTTCGACGCAGCTAATACATATAGGTATTCCAGCTCCGTTGCATAGCGTTCTCATCCGCTCTTGGTGACGCAAGGCACATCTATTCAAGACCAAAGTAGGCAGTGTTCTTTTTCATAATGCGCCTACTCCAGAGTTCTCTTCACGAATATTGCATTAGAGAATATTCAAGTCCGCCGCTGGAATTATTGTCGCTCCGCGCGCATTAAAATCAGATTTCAAAATCGCCACTCGCGGCGCTACCAGTAATCCAAATCCACTTTTCACGATTAAATACGCGGAAGTAACATGTAAATGAGCCAATAAATCATACTTAACACACATTTAACGCGTGCGAGACGAATCTTAAGTAAAAAGGTTCCTCTAAGGTTAAAGGCGAAAGTGACACTGATCGAGGCACAGCTGACTGCGCGAAACGGCAACAGATATTCAGGTGCTTAGAAAATTAAATTATTGCATTTTGCTATAGCTATTTTGACCCACGACCAGCGGAATATCTGAGAAGAATTCACTCATAATACCCATATTCCCAGGATCCGTAGCAAGTAGAGCTTGCAAAGCCCTTATGATTCAGTGGTGAAGTTTTACGGATACACATAAATTATTATTAAAGCAATAATTTAGCATGCATATAATCATGACCATCAATTTCCGAGAAAGTAGGAGAAAACGATAATTAATTCCTTAATTTACCCGCAGCGCGTGGGTTTTTAATGAATGACTGAAAGCGAACACGCCGATTTGCTGCCGCAAAAAAAATATGCTTCAATTATCATTCTAATTATATGCTGGTTATTTTATACTCCTCATCAAAAAAAATATAAATTCATTACACCCAATGGGAAAGAATGTTCCTCATAGGTTCCTACTCTAACTTCGCCATTGGTATAAATAACCACTTTGATTAAAAATATTAATTTCAAGACATGCTTTACTTTCTTAAGATAATGCTTCTTATTTTTTGCGTTAATTAGCCAGCCTTCGACTATCATTTGATAAATTTTATATTTTATCACAAAATTGGAATCTCTGATTTTAGTTGCTAGTGGTCAAGTCATATTGTCGATACTCTAGTAAGAATAGTCTATTTTTTCCACCAGAAATAGAGCAGAAATTTATCGAAACCAGCCCATTGCGTTAAAAAACAATTTCATGTGTAAAAATGTAAATCTGCTGCAGTGTGCACAGTTCGTTTTATTCGCCCCAAGTAACAAATAACTAAAGCTAAATTCAAAGGCTTACTATCATCAAAATAACTGTCCAATATTTTCTATAGCTCGTTAAATTCGCCAGCTAATAACAAGATAAACCTGTCATGAACTTTTTTGCTTCTGTGAATGATTCAATCCCTACCCTTCCTCACAAAGATGCAGTAGGGCATACGGAAAAATAAATTACTCCATAATTCGATGCAGCTGGTAGTTTTTTTTTTTAACTTTTACTAAAATTTTTTGAAGGCGATTATGCTAATTCTGCCATTCTTAGGAATAGATGAGTTTCGTGGAGGATTCGACTAAGAATCTCGCAGCAGAATATTAAACACAGAAAAAAGTCACGGACTACAAAAAGGTCACTACCTCAGTTAATCACTGTATAAAATAATTTCCCCGTCCATAATGCAGAAACAAAGCTTATTTTTCATTCATTCCAGCTATCTGCGATCGATTATAGATTTGAAAATATTCAACACGATTCATAATCCTTACTAAGAGTTTTGAAGCAATACTCTTGGCAATGATTAATATCCGTAACTCAAGATAGAAGATTCCTGTATTCTACCATTTAATTTATAGTACGAAGTAAGTCTTCATTCTAGGAAAAGAAAGTTGGCTAACATATGACGATTCATGCATTGAAATCTTCCCATAATCGTTCATAATTTATAGCAGAGATGAAAATTAACCTATAATATAATTAAGAAGAGAATATAATTTATCTGATAACTTGTAAATCATCTGCAGTGTGGACAATGCTTCGCAGCGGTGAACAGTGGGCTGAAATCGTAAAAAGCTGGACAATACCTCAAAAATTGATGTTTTAAGCACGGAATTGGAAACTTTGCAGAGTAACTATCAATACATTAATAAATGTTTTGACTCAAACCGTTTCTTACGGGTTGGTTTTTGTAAATAAATTACATGGCCCCAAATTTGAACCAATTTCGCAAAAAATTTCCCGCATTGAATTGTTTTCGCAATTCAGCATGTTAAAACTAATGCTACACCTTTCTGAGGAATTCAATAGCAACAAAAATATTTATAATATTATAAAAGTTTTTTTTTCATTAGCTTTCACGACGCTGTTGTGGTATTTGTGGCCGATACAATATAGAATGGTGGACCCCGCTTTTCGCCGAAATTTTGTGATTATGTGAGAACATAACAAAAGGATCATCGAGTTACCTCGAGATATTTACCTCTGATATATATCAAATCATGTAGAGTGTGATACCCAAAGGAGAATTGTCACCGCCTGCGATGCCGAAATTAAGATCGATTTTTCGAACGTGTGGCACAGTCCGGATCTCGGTGCTGGCCACGGGGAATACCGTGCACGTAAAATGTTGGAAATTGGAACTTTTCATGCAAGTGAATCGTATTAAAGCTACGATATATTAGTTTCACATTTATTTTCCATCTCATACAACCTATTTTCTTCAATATCTTGCGACACCTATCATCAATACGATGGCGGACTCTGCTTTCCGTCGAAATTTTATGTTTTTGTGGTATTATAAAAAAAATATTACCGAGTTAACTCGAGATATTTACATTAAAATTATATCTAACCTTTTAGAGGGTCCATCCGAAGAAAGCAACTAGGATCGCCGTAATTTTCTTTCTGAGTGAGACCACTTCTAAGGGCACTTCCTTTTTATGTAAGAACGGCTGGCGTGCTAACACCCCTACCACACACCTTTTACGCGGCTTGCGGGGTATTACGTAGATGTAGATGAGCATGAGTTTATATTACATTGTTATATATACAAATAGACCTTGTCGGTGGACCTTTAAATATGTATGGGAGGTTAGGAAGTGGAGGCCATGGATCATCGACGGCTCTTGCCAAGAAATAGAGTTTGTTTGTTAATAAAATAGTCTGTTTCCCTACTTTAAGCACACGATTTAAGTCCATTCTCCGTAGTAGTACATGGAATTCACTCAAAGAAAGAAACCTTTTCGTGCACCTCTTGCAGTGCCCAGTAATTGCATAATAAGACTCATTCTTAGCTATATTTATTAATTGTACTTTCTGGTGATTATTTTCTATCACTATTATATCTATTATCCAGATATAAAAGTGCATGAGACCATATTGCATCCACACGCTTACCGCGTCGCCGTACTCTCCGCCGCCGCCGGCCAGAACCGGAGTCGACCGCACGCTCGAAGAAACGATTTAAAATTCGGGGTTGCTAGTTGGTGCAAGGTTTTACTTTAGATCCACAATGTAAAAGCTTAACAAAACGACGTGGTATCAGTCACTTGGCGGAATTCCGTGGTAATGTCTACTTTTTCTCTACGTTTATGTAAAAAAAATGGGCTGAAAACAGGCTCCGCCAATTTGTTATATATCTATGGCTATTGATGAAACAAAAATCTTTGAAAACCCTTGAAATGGAAGAAAAAGAAGTGTCAATTAAGATGATATAACAGTTTGGTCGATACAACTATGCATGAAACCGCTTCACGAGGATAAGGTTGGCAATTTTCAGAAAAAATCGAGGGTGGTCGTTTTTCGCTAAATTTGCTCAACTTTGGCCTCACATATATTGTTAACGTGAAAACACAGGAAAGAAATAATCTGGAAAGTTATGCACAATTTATATAAAAATATATATGCGAAGTTTCAACTTCCTAGCTCAAAGAAATCGTTTTTTAGGTTTCGGCCAGCTTTTTTCGATTCTATAGCCCACTGTGCGTCGTTTCGAATCATCCTAAACACCTTTCCTTCTTCCGCGAGTCATTCTTCACATCTTTCCCCCCCCCCCCCTCCTGATCCTTCCCTCCACAGCGCGCAGACCCTCCCCTCAACAGCAACACCGCCGGCCGTCCGGTCACACGTTTTCTTCGCTGCTTGATTTTGAGATCGCATCGTCCTTCTTTCTTTCTGCGTTTTTTTGTGGTGCGATGGAAGAGTCCAGCAAGCCCCAAGGGAAATGACCGCCATCGAAAAGGATAGAAGCCTCAGAAAAGGAAGACGTTCAACAAACAGAGACGTCTGTCAAATTAGCATAAAATGACCTCAAAAACGTTTTCCTATCCTTTGAGAAAGTTGTCAGAAGTATATTTGTACCGGTGCGTTTTGTTTTAAAATGAGTAATTTTTAAGGATGCCATAACAAGAATGAATATGTTTAGAATTCGTAGTGGTGAATATGTCTTTCCTATTGATAGTTCGTATTATTTTTTATCAAACGTTTAAAATGTTTTATTTTTCACGCATTGATAATATGCTAAGAGGAGAACTTTATGTTTTTCACACTGCTACGCATAAGGTTATACATCGCATTACAAAACAAATTATGACCTTTAATTCTCAAAAGAGAAATCTTGCACCAACCTGCCACCCCACCTCTCCTATCACGTTATGTGCCCGAGTGTCCAATAGGGCGGATCGGAAAAATCGATTTTTTTCAAATCCATCTGGCCCAATGAAAAAAAGTTGTGGGACCGATCAAAAATAAGGCCTGAAAAATTTGAGACCTCTAGGTGAACCCCTGACCCTCGCTCAAATGCAATTTAGGGGGGGAAGGTCGAAATTCGAAAAATATAGTATTTTATGGTCATTTCCTATAGATTTTGCCGAGTTACTGACCTCTAGGGCAAAAATTTCGTGCATTTTGACGCATCTGCCACCGTTTAGCCACAAAATGCCTAATTTGAGTCCACGCCCGCGAAGAAAAAATTCCAACGCCCACGCAGCGTCGCGGATACAAGAGCCGCAGGCCGATCCCCTCCCCTCCCCGCTCGCTTCTACCCCTCCCACGCCTCCAATACAGCAAAATTCATCCCGCGTAAGCTGCTAGGAGGTCATTTATCTTTCATAATATAAATCGGACGATGGTAGAAGGTAATAAAGGAAGCTTAGTGAGACGACTTGTCCTTTATTAGACGCCTCGTCGGGGTTAAACAAATCGATGTTACCAACTTTTAGAGAAGTGATGAAATATTTTTAGATCCGAGAACGCAGGAAAGGAAAGGATACGGTCGATGAAAAGGCCTCTCGAGTGGCTATAAAGGTGTGCGAACTATGGTGACGCTTCCCTTCCATTATGTGTATGACTAAATGGATTTAGCGGTACAACAGGAAGTACTAAAACTTACGGAAAATTCAAATAGGCCAAAAGCAGGGTTTTTGCTTAAGTACAAACCTGAAGCACTTTTGAAAGAACATTTGAAATTATGCGATACTTTTGCGTGTAAGTGCAAGAAGGAGCATAATGTTCCCCCCAATGAAGAAGTATGTTGAGAGACAAGCGGACGAAACTAAAGATGATGGCTGCTGGATTGAGTCCTAAAGAAACTCGACAACTGAGGAAAAAAAAGAGAATCGTCGGAGAGTGTTGAGTCAACATCGTCAATTCTTGTATGGGAAAATAGTATCAAAAATTTTCTTCATCAATTCATCCGAAGAAAATTAAACTGAAGAGAAATCATCCGATTTTTATCTCTACGTTCCTCGTTAAAAAAAATTCAGGACTAAACTCAAACTGGAACTTCTGCGTGGAAAAGGCGTATGCCAAATGTGATAGAGGTATATGCAAGAACCAAGAAGCAGTAATGATCGTCCCCGCAACTTTAGTTGACGCAAAAATCATAACTTCGTAAGAAACATCCAAGGTAGTTTGCAAGATTACTTACTTAGACAGAAAAAGATGCTAATTATTGTGAATACGAAAAGAGAGGTATCAAAGGGTGTCAAAAAAGGGCTACATTTTTATGGAGTGAAAGACTATAGTTTTGTCTGATGAAAAAAGGCAAGAGCACTTATCAATCCAAGTTTAGAGGGGAATGTGTGATGTTAGTTGAAGAAACAGGGTCCCACTTTTGGTTTTGCCTCCCCCGTCGGAGGATTAGCAAAAGTTATAAAATCTGCGATTCTCGATTCCTTTCCGAGTGAAAATTAAATACACAAAAATAAAAAGGATTTGAATGCGATGGTGATTACCGCCCAAAAAGGAGGCATCATCCCTATGCTGCAAGCATAATTCCAACATCCCTTGCTATGTGAGTAAACTCTTCTCGGGATTCCCACCGGGTTAATTTTTCCATAATGGCAAACGTTTCAAGTTCCGACTCGGGGTCATCATCAGGGATAAATTTCGTTGAATCCCGAGAAAAGTTTACCCACATCATTCGCCGGGAAAGCATCAAATCATATTTCATCCCTTACAGAGGTCTATTTGCTAATTGCACTAAGTTGACTTAGATTTGCGGCATAAAAATTGGGAGGGCAATCTAAGGACCGACTTTACGTTGTTGCAAGTATGCGTTTGGCTGCCGATCCGAGATTTTTTAAAGTGCTGGATTTTAATATCAACTTTAAGGACTGCTCGCTGATGACATATTGGAGAGAGACCACAGTACCTCCGGCTACATCTGACCTTAGTGATGTGGATTTTCAAAAATCTATTGATGAACTTGAAGTTAAATATTTCTTTTTATTATAGATACGGACGAGAGATTCGTGAAGAAATTCACCAAAACTTTGTTGACAACAGCGAAAGACGAGGAATGACACTGACATAAGAAATACAGATTGGAAAGCAAGTAATTGAAAAATTCTTTCGTGATTGTTCCTCAACAGACGATACTGAAACATTAAATATTTAGACCAACGAAGTAAGACGCACATGGTGTGAATTTTGGTGCATTTGGCGCGTTGGAGAAGCTTGCGGGGAGGGGACGCGAGCGGCTTTCGCCCAAAATCCATTTAATCACATCTGTCGGACAAAGCCGAAATTGGAGCGCATATCCGAAGTTAGCACACCTTTATAGCCACTCGAGAGGCCTTTTCATCGACCGTATCCTTTCCTTTCCTGCGTTCTCGGATCTAAAAATATTTCATCACTTCTCTAAAAGTTGGTAACATCGATTTGTTTAACCCCGACGAGGCGCCTAATAAGGGATAAGTCGTCTCACTAAGCTTCCTTTATTACCTTCTACCATCTTCCGATTTATATTATGAAAGATAAATGACCTCCTAGCAGCTTACGCGGGATGAATTTTGCTGTATTGGAGGCGTGGGAGGGGTAGAAGCGAGCGGGGAGGGGAGGGGATCGGCCTGCGGCTCTTGTATCCGCGACGCTGTGTGGGCGTTGGAATTTCTTCTTCGCGGGCGCGGACTCAAATTAGGCATTTTGTAGCTAAATGGTGGCAGATGCGTCAAAATGCACGTAATTTTTGTCCTAGAGGTCAGTAACTCGGCAAAATCTATAGGAAATGACCATAAAATACTATATTTTTCGAATTTCGACCTTCCCCCCCTAAATTGCATTTGAGCGAGGGTCAGGGGTTCACCTAGAGGTCTCAAATTTTTCAGGCCTTATTTTTGATCGGTCCCACAACTTTTTTTCATTGGGCCAGATGGATTTGAAAAAAATCGATTTTTCCGATCCGCCCTAGTGTCCAACCACCAGACGCGGTGATTAGATGCGGAAATTTGTTCAGCCTTAGTAATAGTTGAGGATATTTCACTAAAGATGAGACGACAATACAGTTTTATACACTTGCATACATTATAAATTCCATATAAGTGTTATTTTTTATTTTTTTTTTAACGTGCAAACTACAATTTTATTCATGAGATATATATTACGGACTCAACGATTGCGCTGGCAAGTCAGAAGCTTGTCTTGGAAAGCGCGCGGCTGCAAAAAAATAGTTTCTTATTCTTGGAGAACCCATATCCTACCCCAATGCACCCACATTTTGCTAACCACACTCTCATTGGTCTTTCATAGCTCCCATCAGATCAAATATTGGAAAGGGCACAAGAGTGGCGGCGGATACTAACTACCCTGCCTACCGCGTTAATTCCCATTGTGCCCATGAACCATACCTCAGTCTTACAATTTTTACCTAGCGTTTAAGAAGTTTGGTACTCAAAGCATTGCGGTCCGTATGTAGAAATTCCACTTATTGCTTTATTGCCTCATTATATGAAGGGTTTTTGCCATTTTGAGGATCGCTTCTCTTCGATACGGGTGATTTCTACGAGGTGGCTCGCACGGGGAATTCCACGAATGCCTCTTCCCAAGTGATTGAAAAAAAATGCTTTAACGATTTCACAGAGCAAATTAGTCAGCCTTTACCAGTGAGTGCCAAAGGATCTCAGTACTTGTGCTACGGAAGCGAAGAACCAAGGTTTAATTTCCCTGCTGTCGGCGTCATAATGATGTGCCGCTGTACTTTGCAAATTTATATATGGGCTTGAGCGCATGATAAAATAATTGATAATACATCATTTTAAAGAAAATTTTAGCCTTAATTTTGATGTATTTTTTGTTTTATGAAAAATTCAAAAACGTAGACACACCAGTGCAATTACAGATGAATTAATAAATTACAGACTCCGCACACCGTAAAATTAGCCGTTTTGTCAACTTCATGAACTTCGTAACTCCACCTAGGGAAAACTACAACGTCTACAACATTAATCTTCCACAGTAAGTTGCAAAAAAATATGTGGATCAATAAAATGGCTTTTGCGTATTTTTTCAACGCATATTTTGTCATTAATCAACGAAAATGTTTAAACATTGTCTAGTCCTAGAGTTTACACCGAAATAAGAAATAAAACGGATAGAATACTTTTTTTATTTATTTGAAATTTTTCTATGAACCGATAATACTTGGTAATAGTGGTCTGCGCAGGGGCCCGAAAGCCAAAGGTCCTCGGTTCGATTCCTCATAGATGGGAATTTTTTGTCATGGTAACTCGCGTAAATTTCACCACTGTTCATGCGGCAGTCACTAAAAATTACAAATGTTATCAACATAATGAGAAGGATGATGAAAATCATATGACCCGACCAAGTGAGCTCAAAGCCCCTTTGAGCCACTCCCCTGCCTTCCCTTAGCACCCAGCGTGTGGCTATCCTTTCTTTTACTCCCAACTACGGTGCTCACATGCTTTCACATTTATTTGCCGTTTTCTCGGAAGACCTTTAGATTCGGAATTTGCATCTAACTACATTGTCATTCGTTACCTTACTCTCCTTTCAAAACCATTGTCGCTGTCAAAAATAAGTTTCTGCTAGGCTCTTCCATTTCAGTGGAAAATTCAGTGTGAGCAAAATGCATCCCATAAAGAAAAGTGCCCTTCCACTGCAAAATCTCAGAACGTAACGATCCAAGGAGGAAAATGTGAAAGAGAAAGACCAAAGGACTTGAAAGGACGAGAAAGAGTTTTAATTGCCAATATTATGAACTTTTTGGAAGGTGTGAAGTCATGCGCTTTGGTTATTGACACCAAAAAAGTGGTGTTTAGTATGGCATATGTGCAGGTGTGAGTGAGAAAATAGTATGAAACGTCGCGTCGTGAAAGAAAGAAGAGAAGGTGCCAATGGTGAGGTGTCTCCTGTGTCTCCGCCGAAAAGAAATTCGCTGACGATAGCGCTTTTTGCTTGACGAGTTTACCCAAGGAGTTATTCGACAAAAAGTGCATAGATTTTAAACACAAGAAAGAATTTCCGGCAATAAGGTAGTTTCCTTCACCAAAGAAAACGAAAGGCATTGGTTGCGATTCGCTACCCACCATTAGTGTATTCATAATATACAAATTATTTTGTTTTAGAAAACACAGTTTAGACTAATATTAATGGTCAATTTTAACCTAATTCGATGAAGGCCAGATTGGCGCCCATGCGATGCCACCCCACGTGACGTCACAGGGACCTAGATTCTATACGAGTAGATAGGAGTTTTACATCGTCTGACATTACCAATGTATGCATGAGGCACAGGGCTCAGGGAAACATTTCTTAATAATCACCTATTGAAATTGCCTATGGTGGGAAAGTTTTCTTCGTTCGACAGGGTATTAATAGTCCTTATTTAAGCCAAGCGCTACCTGCTAGCAGGGTACTCCACGCTACCGCCATGCTCGACAGCAAGCAGCCTGCATCGTAGCGGCGTTCATGGCCTCGCACCCAGGTGGCCTCACACAGCAGCAGCCAGACGTCACACGGGCTTTTCCCAGCATTCATACCTTAGCCGTCGCGTTGTCGCGCGTTTGAAATTTTTCGCATTTCATATAATCGCGAAAAATAGATGTCCTCATTTAAAAATCTAAAAGCGTGAAACATATATTCCAAGAGTAATAATCTTTCGATTTAAGCAATAAAAAATAATAGTAAACCACCCTATCATCAAATTATTGGATGGATTAAAGTCGGATAAAGAGGATTTTCCTTACGTAAGCCCCAGTAAAATGCTGAGGCGGCTAAAAAGGCTGGAGTTCTCATTCCGAAAATTAAACAGTAAGCCCGTGCTATTGAAAAATCCGCGAGAGGTAGATCAATGAATGTATTTCCTACGAATCAATAAAAGATGGCGAACGTCTGGATGGTGCATTATTGAGATGAAACTTGGTGCGGTGCTAACCATATAGAAGACTACTATTGTATAAAGGACCGTTTGGTGGAGGATTTTATGGAATCCATTATCCGTTAGGTGATTGGGAGGCCGAAAGCACTTGCCGTATCAATTTTATCAAAATCAGCCGTGATGAGGATTGATGCAGGGTTTAAATAATTTCAAGGTAAAAATTTACCTAGTTAATTTTTATTAATTATTATATAATTTTACTTTATTTTTAAGCTCATCAGGTCGAGTCAAGATCAAAATTGCTATTTAGTTTCACTATACATGTATATATTAATCGTTACGTTCCCATGTCATGGGCCGAAATCCGCGGTGTTAGGAAGTAACAATCTTGCGGTGCATAATACTGTGTTGTTTGAATGGAAGACTATGAGATAACGTTTGCTACATTATCATTTAAGGTAGAGGGATAACGTTTCATAAAGTTTCTAATAAGAGATGGATTACTGTTACTGCTTGAAGAACAGTTTTATTGTTAATTTAATGTAGAAGCAAATATTTTTAATGTACAATAATGGGTAGAGTACATTGTATTTTTTTTTTGATACGCGTTCGGAGCAGACTCAACGGACTTGCACGCCTTCCCCTGTTCAACAAACAGCCTTGCTCCCCGCGAACTACTGTCGGCGTCAAAATGATGTGCCACTGTACTTTGCAAATTTATATCTGGACTTCAGTGCATGCCATAGTAATGAATAATACGTCATTTTAAAGAACATTTTATTCTCAATTCTAATTTATTTTTTACTTTATGAAAATTTCAAAAATGTAGACACGCGAGTGCAATAAATGACTTCGCGCACCATAAAATTAGCCGTTTTGTCAACTTCATGAACTTAATAACTCAACCCAGGGAAAACTCCTTCGTCTACAACATTTACCTTCCACAATTAGTTGCAAACATTAATTTAAATTAATAAAATGGCTTTTGCGAAATTTTAAAACGCATATATTGTTGTAAAATAACGAAAATGTTTAAACATTATCTGGTCCTTCAGTTAACCCCGAAAGAAAAAATAAAATTGAAAGAAACACATCTTAATTTATTTTAAAATTTTCTATCAAAGACTAAAATTTTATTTAAAATAACGTATTATCCATTATTTTAGCATACGCTCAAGCCCATGTATAAATTTGCAAAGTACAGCGGCACATCATTTTGACGCCGTTACTAGAGCGTGAGACTACAGGAGGATATTTCGCAATGATAAAATGGTTACTATGTTGTCCAAGATTGATTTTACTATGATTTCTCACTGATTTTGTGTGTTGTATTATGCAGGGAATTGTATTCTAATTTCTATTTTCTTATTCAGCGATTCAGATAATTGATATTTCGGATAAGAAAAAATTGAGCGCACGAAAGTAACACGAAAAGAAATACATGAAGTTATTGTTAAAGGAAGTGGAAATTCGTTGTCCTCAAAACGTAAGTTTTCCCTTCAATATCTTCTCAACAAGTTTAACTTGGAGCAAGAAGTGAAGACGAAGAAATAATGCAGAATGTCATGAAAAAATACTTTTTCAGTACGTATTTCCAGAAATGGGACGAATGCAAGATAACCAGCGACAGGTTTGAAAAAAAACGTCGATGTTGGTTAGAGAAGGATATACCCAGCCGACATGCATAATAATCTCCTTGAGACTCCTTACTCATGTTGTAACCTTATATTGTTTAATGCATTCGTATTGGCTTTACTTTCCTCCAAGGTGAGTTTATGTCACTATTGCTATCTAATTCCTGTTTTTTTCTGGGTTTAGCAGCAAAGAAAGGCCTAAGAAAGGCTTTAAGAAGTCTAGTGATAGGTCTAACAATAAAAGCGGAAAAGAGACGGAATTGAGAAAGCATCAACAGCTGAGCTATAGCTAGCCACATCTATGACCTTGCGCTCGCAAAGGAATGATGCGGCAGCAAAGATAATCACGGAAATGACCACGACCACCCCCACCTGAGGGAAACGGATATTACAGAAATGAAGGAAAATATCAACAACTCAAAATGAATTGACACCAGAAAACAGCTCTTTTGCCGATTGTTCATCATAAACCACAATTCAATACTGAAATTTTATTTTTTTAATTTAGTTTTATTCCCAAACCACCTAGTACAGCTCATATTGAGCCATTTTACATTGGATATAAAATTACACGGACAACCAAGCCTTAGATAGGGGAAACCTACCCAGGCTAGACTCGAACCCGCGATTTCTTGTTTGGTAGGTGAGGACTTTACCCAGCCGCCGCTCAAGTCGGCGACGTGATTGTGACAAATGCCTGCTTACATGACAAAGATAACATCGTCAGCAAAGGTGTAAAATTCGGAAAAGGTGTAAACTCAATAGGACCTTCGCATTCACAGGCCTATTTTTTCAGCGCATGAGAGAGGAACACGGCCCCCTTAAGTTGGCTCTAAATGTTTAATTGGCTCGCCGCCATTCAGGTGTCACATATCAACTTCGACTGCGACCACTGTTCCAGCGACCCACATCAAATTTATCATGAGTATCAAATTTCTCCTCTGAGTCGTCGCGGGCGAAGTTAGGAGGGGAGTTGCCTCCCTCCCCCTTTCTCTCCCTCGAGGCGCTTCGGCTTCGGTCTCCATGTCCCGGCGCTGCGGCTAGAGGGATCTGTGAACCACTAAATTGGGATATTCAAACGTTAGGGCGCCCGCTTAAGACATTAATCGATTATTGGCATTTCCTTTATAATATTGCATGAATGTTGAATTTCCTTTTCTCAAAGAAACCAAGAAGCATAGAGGCAGCCTAACTTCTCCTTACCTAACAACGATGGAGATTATGCAAATGCATACGGTGTGCAGTTTCACAGGGAAATAACTATTTCAAATTATGGCTTCACTATGACATTTATGTAAAAGCAATAAGAATTCCTTTGAACGCATGCGGAAGTTAAATATCCTCTCCCAAGAAATTGTAGCGCTATGATCCCTGCGCTTATTCCATCACAGGAGATCTGGAAAACATCACGCAATGGTGAAATTCAAACAAGTCAGAACCCCGCAACTTTTAAAGTACGTGCCACGCCCTCAGCTATGAACTGACACAGCCTACTTCAATTTCAATGGTGAATGGTATAACCATTCGCTGTGAGCCTTGATTGCAAAGTCGCTAAGGGCAGCACATTTGTGCACTTCTAAAAATATTGTAAGATAACCTTCAATCAGTTCCCCAGGTAGTGGTTAAGTAACGAAATTGAGACACTCGCCACTTTCGACACCTTAATCAATGATATCATGAAAAAATTGAGAGAAAAGCATTTCCCGATCAAGTTTGCGTACAAAAAAGAACAAAACGGCTCACTATTATGTTTACGTATCATAGTCTTTAAGAACAAAGGGATATTGGAAATAATAGTGAGAATACTTAATATCGCATTAAATGAAACTGAAATTACCCGTATTGGCTGGAAATGGCCAATCTTCACTTCCTAATCACGGGATTACTCAATAAAAAGATTAGAGATCGAACTCAACAAATGACAAGCAGCTCAGAGTCACTGTTATAATTCTGATTTCATTTACAAATGAATTCGGAATAAACGGAGTGAATGTAACATAATTAAAACTATTTCACGCCCCATCGAATAACCGCGGGGCCAAGCATATAGCACTAACCCACTCTCCGCAATACACGAAAGGTGTGCAAAAGATGTTTCAAAAAGTTGACTCAAAAGTAGCATTTAAAAACCGAAACAAACTTTGAAGCTTACTTGGCAATCCAAAGTATAAGGTCTCTCCTTCCCAACAGCCAGGAACCGACCATGTTAATTGAAGTACATGTGATCGCTCGAACATTGGCTGAACGGAGTGTAATCCCATTTTCTTGTCCGAGGAATGAGACACACGACGAAAACGGAAGAGTAATTCGATTCGCAGTCATGATTAACATATTTGAATTAGGCCAGCAAATTACGCCCGCTGATACCACTTAGTTGAACGTCATATAAAACCACAAATTAAACACATGACCAAATTCTGGGACTTCCAGCTGCCAGGGGGAGGTGGCTCGCAAAGTATTATGTAGACTAATCGAGTTCACTCGTAGCCGCTGGAGAACATTGGAAAGCTTTCCCACTGACTGCTGACGTCAGCACTCCAAACAATTCAAATTCATTTACAGCAGGAAACCCTACCCCATGACCCTCCATTGTTTGATAGAATCGCATTTCGCAATGTCTGACACCGAATAACTTTGGAAGAGCATATAGATAATTCAATACTCTTTGAACAAGGACAATTATAGTAATAAATACTATGAAAGTCTCAGTACATGAAACTGATATATAAAAATCACTGAGAGTAATATTGTCTTCAAACCGTGTTTCTATGATAAAAGTAAACGATTTTTTACCTTTGCCAAAAATGTGGCTGTGGAACTGCGGAAAAATGACAACAGCGCTTTGGAAGGGGTAAGTTATCGGGCTATTTTATGCCCCGTTCACACTACGTTCTTTTTACGCCGGTTAGCCCCGACCATGGTTACAAAACGAGGTGAGAACGCAAGTTCCCGTTAACCGTGGTTGGGATTCTGACCACCGTTTTCCGACCATGGTTGGCGGTAATTCATGCGTGTGTGAACGCAAGTTGGTTAAAAGCTGGTTAGAAAAAGAAGAAGGCGAAGCAGCAACGAAGTGGGAAAGGAGGAAAGAAAACAGATGATAATGCATATGAGTATGGTAATTGTGAACCAGGCACTACAGCAATGCATGCTCCAACATATATTCTCGTTTTTCCTATTCCCTTGTGTATATTCTGTTCTGAATACTTAGCTTGATGTATAAAGGAAAAGATAATGAGGTAGCATATGGAAATCGTGTCAGAATTAGGAGATGAATGAAAATTAATGTGCCTTAAATAGTTCCATAAGCACAATTGAAATGAATTAACCTGTAGTAATATGTCATCAATTTAATTAATATATGCATCCAAACTGCCCAGAAGATCTCTTAGTACTTAAAGGTATTTGCACAATTTTAATATAGATAATAAATGTAAATGAACCATGTAACGTTTGATCCTTTCAAATTCTTATGCAGAAAAACCAATTGTTCTACATGCTCACGCAGGATGTTTTGACATCTCCATGTTACAGTATTACTGCTTGCAGAAAATCGTCTTTCGCAACACACTTATGTGGCTGTACAAGTACTTTCTAGCCAGAGTTGCAAAATTTGAGAACTTTGGGAATTTTTATAAAAAATCACACAAACAATTTTTATGGATCTTGATTCTTCAGGAAATTCAAGAGGACGAAGCGAACGAACTAAACAACTTAGCTTTAGCTTTGTAGACCAAACATTTTCTTTGTTTCTGACTGTATTTAATCAACCATTGCAGCTCCTTTTTTGTAAGTTCAAGAGGGAAACTAAACGCAATACAGGAATAAACGAAAATTAACATTGGACGTGCGTACTATTCAAAAAGGCCAAAATATGGCACCCACTTTTGACGTCAAACACCGGGAAAAACCGGCATTGTCCGCTAACGCCTAAAATTTGCATTTTTTCCATAGAAATCTTAATAATGTTTACGTATTCTTTCGGCGTTTGAGTAAAGATGTATGGTAGAGCACAAAATCATCGCATAAAAAAGTATGAGCAGTACAGAGGTCCACTCTGATTACGCCGCCGGGCCGAAGACGGTGGCCTGGGTGGGCCGCAGCGGCTGACGAAAAGGTACAGAAGCAAGAATATGAAAAAAGTGAGACAAGGGTGTGCCCTTTCCCGTTAATTTTTAATGTTTTCATCGAGAAATCCATAAATGAAATCACGGAGAAGCCTTTGTGTTCCCATATCCAAGGATATAGAATTAGAATGCTGCAATTTGCTGACGAGATAGCAGTCATAGCCGAGCCAGAAAATTATTATGAGAAGACTTCAACAATTACGGAAAGGACAATGACCATATCAGCTGAAAGTCATCAAAAAGAAGACTATTATATTAGTATGCAAAAAAAAAGATGAGGCAAGAGTAAAGATTAACCTTGGAAAGCTTAAGCTTGAAGAGGCGAAAGAGATTTCTTATCTAGGAAGACGATTTACCTACGATGGACGAAGCAAAAAAGAAATAGTAGAATAGCGCAAGCGAAGAGGGTTTTATACAAAATGGAGTATCTTCCTAGAGCTGAGAAAACGACCATAGAAGTGAAGAAATAATTAATCAGATGCTACCTTTGGACATGATTCTCCATCGAAGCGAGCCTTGGACTGAATTTACCAGAGAAGTCAAGAGTGAAAGCATTCGAAATGTAGT
This sequence comes from Ischnura elegans, assembly GCF_921293095.1. Taxonomy (NCBI): domain Eukaryota; kingdom Metazoa; phylum Arthropoda; class Insecta; order Odonata; family Coenagrionidae; genus Ischnura; species Ischnura elegans. Next base: position 23,322,927 of record NC_060259.1, read on the forward strand.
CGTGACGAAGAATGATGAAGATAAAATGAATCAACCGAGTAATTGATGAGGACGCTCTAAGAATAGTGGGAAAAAAGTCTTCTAAAAATCTTTAAAAAAAAGGCAACTTAAGGGGCCACATTATTGGACATGACGGTCTGATGAAAACCATCGTAGAATGGCAGGTGGACGGGAAAAGAAGCAAGGGATGGCCTCGCATTAGTTACGTAGGGCAGGTTATGAAGTATGTAAAAGAGAAGAAATACATCACTGAAAAGGCGAGTGGATGGGAGAGTGGAATGAAGGGCTGTTTCAAACCAATCTTAAGGTTGTTGACTTACGATCATGATGAACATATTAACTGCCAGCAAAAAAATAAGTGTCATCAATGTCGATGATTGGTTCAAATAATGCGATTTATCTTCAAATTCCGAATTCTTCTTGAAGCCAATTGACACAAATCTAGATGGCCAAGTGAAACTAATATTTCTATAGAAAAACACTCCAAAAAACATTGTCATTTGACGCTCATTTTACAGGCTCGCACACGCCACGGCGCGCAACGGGTAAATTATTGAATTCGTTAATGGCAAGCACTCGCGGCTGGGCTGAAAGCCACCGAATACGTCCACCGGGTTGCGGATAGTGGGTCAACCTCTAGATACAGAGGTTTGCTGCGATATAAGCGATTTTATTTGTGGAATAAGCAGTCGCGGATAATAACAGGCGGGATTCCGAGATGGTATCGGTCTATCCCTGGGTAGGGCCATCTAAGGGATACATTTATCCTGTGAAGATGCCGTGACTTGGCCACTGTTCCATCCTTGGGTAAGGTAATCCATTTAAATGATACCGAAACGTCTGAAGATGCCGTGACTAGGCGACTGGAGGTCACCAACAATTATGCCTCTCATTACCCGAGGGAGTGGGAAGCAGCTCTTCTTCATGTGTGCAAAGGTGGAGATCATAATGATCGGTACAGTGATACACAGTTCACTACGGGCGTAGCAACATTTACTTTAATGACCGTAGGAATGAAATGTGGGAGGCAAGGGGAAACCACCACATTATCATCCCGAGGAGTCGCAGCTCCTCCACTCACTTTATATCATGACATGATGGAATTCTCCAGAATGAAATATTCCGGATGTAAATTAGCCCCCCATTCGGATCTCCGGGCGGAGACTACCCGAATGGGTGCACCGGTCATAGGAGTTAGAATGTTAAGAATAGAAACATGGAGCGTTGGATCGCTTCGTATCTGCGGTAGGCGACTGAACTTGAAGGTGGAGATGCGAAGAATGAACCTCGACGTAATAGGCATCAGCAAAATGAAGTGGCCCCAAGAAGGAGACTTTCGGAGTGGAAACTATAGAATGATACACACAGGATCACTAAATGGTAATGCTGGAGTAGGCATAAGGCTTAGAAAATGCGCAGGGATGCGTGTATAAAGCTACATGCCGTTTAATGAGATGACGGTGATAGTGAAGACAGAAACTAAACCTGTAGCTACTCTAGAGTTGCAGGTTTACATGCATACATTAGATTATGAAGATGAAGAAGTAGAAGATGCCTACCAAGGTATAACGGAAGTTATCAAGCAGCTAAGATGGGAAGAAAATCTTATTATTTTATGAGAATGGAATGCCGTCGTCGGCGAAGGTCAAGACGGAATGATAACTGGGAAATATGGATTAGGCAATTGAAATGCAAAATAAAAAAGGCTACTTGAATTCTGCACTGAACATAGGCTAATGGTTGTCAACAATTTATTCAAAAATCCCCTTCGAAGAAGATACACATGGGAGATTCCAGGAGACCTTTGAAGATTCTAAATCGACTACATTATTGTGATACAAAGATTTAGGAACCAGGTGAAGGACTGCAAAAGCTAACCAGGGGGTAGGTATCGACAGTCACCATAACGTAGTTATGATGAAATGCCATCTTAAAATTCAAAAAAATACAGAAAGCCGTGAAAAACATTAGGCAGGTTTAAAAATTGAAGGAGGTTCAGCATCAACTGACATTTAAAGAAGCTGTAGAAAAGAGAATAGAGGAGGATACGACCAATAAATCAGTGGAAGAGAGTTGAAAAACCATTAGAAGGGGTATGCAGGCAGTAGCTGAGGAAGTTTGTAAAAGGAAAGTCGTTATGAAAAAACTATGGATCACGCAGAAAGTATTAAATCTCACTGAAGAAAGAAGAAAATACAAGGCTGCGATAACAGAGGAAGGGCAGATTTGTCACAAAGGAATAAGGAACGAGATGAGTCGTAAAGTGAGGAAGGCTAGAGAGCCATGGACGAAAAATATTCGTGAAGACGTAAAAACAATCGTGTGCATGGAAAAGTAGAGGCCGCCCATGGGATAGTGAGGAATCACTTTAAGGAAAGGGGCGTAAGATGCACTACCCTTCGGGGCAAAAACGAAGAACCAATGATCGAAAACGAAAACAAAGGGAAGAGATGGAAGGAATATCCGGTGGATTTGTACAAAGGAAGCAGCCTAAGAACGAATGCTATCGAAAATGAGAGGGAAGTTGATGAAGATGACATGGGAGCCCTAATTTGAGGATCAGAATTTGATGCGGCTCTATGAGACCTTCGGATAAATAAAGTACCCGAAATTGACTACATTTCCGCAGTGCTCAGTAATAAAAGATAAAATACGATGAACCACCTTTACAAAATCATAAGTGATTTGTATTCGATGGGTGAGATACCAAAGGACTTCGAAAGGAACATTATAATCCCAATTCCTAAGAGGAAAAGAGCGGAGAACTGAGAAGATTTTAGTACCTACCATAAGCCTGACTACACAATCGCCGAAGATACCGTCAAGAATCATCTACAGAAGAAAAGAACGAAGAGCAGAACTAAGAGAAGTACTTGGACTTAAAGAAGGCGTTTGACAACGTGAATTGGAACACAATGCTTGGAATCCTAAAAGAAATTGGAGTTCTTTACAATGACAGAAGAATCATCCACAGTTTATTTTAAAAAACCATTGGCGGAAATAAAATCAGGGCCCAACTATGAAGAAGCAAAAATTTGGAAAGGATTGAGACAAGGCTGTGCTTTGTCACCCGTAATCTTCAAATTTCACATCGAGAAAGCAATTATTGAAATCAAAGAAAAGGCCTCGGGCGTACGTAGGTGTGAAAGGATTAGCTGATAGGAGAATTGAGTGGAGAGCTGCGTCAAACCTTTCGTAGTATTTTTGACCAGTGATGAATGAATGTCAAGCAAGACAAATCGAATCTTTCATCGGATAGGCAATTGCAAAAGTTAAAATAACTCAAGAAAATACATCGCTCTCCAAGAAGCATCATTAAATAATAATGAAATTTAATCTCTTAAAATTTAGCGTGACCTACGAAAACAGCTGCTTCCTATCCTTTGTAAGTTTGACCTGAGTACAGTTCCTTATGATTTTCTCATGATTGCCGACATAAGCATAATCGTCATAGTATCAAACCAGTAATGTACCTAATTATTGATATAATTAAACCCTACTGCATGTATAACATATTAAAAATTGTCCGTTTCATAATGATTATTCGCGAAGAATTATGTTTTTTGAACTTCACAGTGTTTTCTTAGCCTGTAGCTAAAAAGTTACGCAGAGTGGAACAAGAGACCGGTGCATTGGCTTCATTTATAGATATACAATATCCTTCATATTGACTCACCATAGTTTATCCAGGCAACCCCTTCCAATCTTCCATGCAATCTCATCGCAACTCCCCACAAAATCCCACCCATTTCACGGAATGGATCCAGTAACCCAATATTACTCGAAAACCTACATCTACATAAAACCTTGCGAGCCACCTTAAGGGTGTTTGGCAGGGGGTGATCAATCACCAGCATGCATTATGCAACTGGACTCCCACATGCACACCACACACCTAAAATGAATTAAAACGATGTTAGCATTAGAGGATGAAAGTAATGAAGCAGAAAAAAGATTATAATTAACATGAAGCAGTGCTTAAGGATGATGGTGTAATGTGAGGCTAAACATGAGTTCATGCGAACGACCTCGAAACAGGGACATTTGGAGAAAGGAAAGGCCGAATGAAATTTTATATGTACAATGTTGAGCGCCAATATTTCCCCACTTATGTCAGTGCGATCATAATCACTAGCGAAACAGTGCGGCAGGTATAATACGTTATTCATCAGCTTCAATTAGCACCCCGCTTTGACAGCCTCAGCGATTACATTCATATATTTGAGCTTCGTAAAAGGGTAAGTGCAAAATACCGGGTTACTAAAAGTAAGCTACCGGGTAGCAATAAATAACGTAGATCTTGCACAATAAACGTTAGATTTTTAACTCTAAAATAGATGCACGATACGCAAAATGATGAAAGTACTCGCAGGTTACCTACACTCTTCAAATGCAGGCAGTCTAAATCGAAATGTAAATATTCAGAAGTTTCACATCCTACAATCGAAAACTATTAAATACCCACATATTAGAGGAGAATCAAACCAGTCAAATAATAGGGTAATGGTCACATAAAATCTTTTTGGCAGCGAATACGCAATGAAACTTGGTCCATTCCCGAAACACTTATCATAGAATAAATAAATTTGATGCGAAATACAGTCCTGAGAAAAAATACGAAGATTTTAAATGGAGAAAATGTTTCCACTATCACAGGCGTTCTTCAGAACAATACGATAATTTTAGCATAGGCACATTCCCCTCACGGCATCATATGCTGAAACGTGAAGACGGGAAGCATAATAAAAATTGGTTTTTCAAAATGATAGTCTCTCTTAAAACGATAACTTAATATATTTGAATAAAGCGTATTTGCGATTGATCCTCGACTTATGGGAATTGAAAATAAATGGGAAAATGGCATGAAGCGTATCACCAAAAGAATAGGTTAGGTATTCACCTCTTAACCCCAAGAAAGTTTGCCGCGAAATGAAATCCTGAGAGACGTCTGACACACTCATGTCAGCCAAATAACGAAATCTGTGACGTCACCATAAATTCGAACCGTTTTCTCTAAAGACCAATGAAAAGCCTTATAACCAGTAAAGATTGCATATATTATGCTATTTTGAACTGTATACAATTAGATGGATAAATAAATAGTGGTATTCTAAATGATTACAAAAACTATATCCCACGGAAAACTATTTTTTGACGGAAAAAAAGATTTGTTTTAAAGATGACGCTGCATACACGGTAAACTTTTGTAAACAGGGTATCGGGTTAATGTAGTGGGTAAAGTGTTGGCTTCCCACCCGGCGGGCTCGGGTTTAAATCCCGGCAGTGGCAGAGAATTATCAGAGACTGCCCGATCCCTGCTTGAGTGTTGTGTGGAGGACATTTCAAGCGCAACACTCCGTCCGTCGAATGGGACGTTAAGCCGTGGTTCCCTTGGCGCCTTTCGCCAAGAGCACGCTAATGCCGACGCCAGGTTCCCCTCCGCCCTTTCTTACCTGACCTTCCCTCATGGCGCAAATGACCTCCGCTGTCGGTCGCCTCCTCCAAGTACCATACCAATTTTGTAAACAGCCAACGATCACAATACTCGTGGTACAACATTCCATAGCATTCCAATCATATCCGAAGGTCAGTTCGATTTCAGATGACGTCATCGCATTTCTTTGTGAAAACCCACAGCCAACCGATCATCTTTCTTTATTCAACTGTCATTTCCAATAGAGCACTTCCACTCCCCTCCTCCGCAACACACCCATATTCCCTCACCAACCGTCCTTTCGGATAATCATATTTGCGCAAGTTTAAAATATTTGTCTGCACACCCTCAGATATTTATTCGATCATTGAAGTCACCGTCTAATTCCGAGGGAACGAGGATAGATAGCGATAAATGCAATCTACCAACAGTAATGCTAAGAAAAGAAGCAGTTGTATCGACGAAGTTACTACGGGGGAAAGAAGTATCCGAATAATGGTTGTGCCGCCACTACCGCTCCGCGGGATAGTGGGTTTCCTTTCCAGAGGGTCGTTATTTTTTGGTCAGTGAGGGAAATTCAAACAAGGCAAACCATTTCCTTTCTTCGTCGTCGAAATATGCGACCGACCACTGAGTCCCCCGCAACCCAAAGCATTATTCGCGATGTACTCCGTAGAATAGAGGCGCATTCGTTGGCATCATGTGTGCACATTGGGAACGCTACTCTGAATTTTCTTTTTCAAATCTCCACGAAATGACAAAAATCACTACGGGCCACAGCAAGCTTTCTCTTGAGACAAACAAGACAGCCATCGAGCAGATTCTATGGGCCACGTGTTTGAATGCAGTTGACTTTGAAGAATATCTAGCTTTTCTGGAAGGACTGACGAACACATGGCCAGAACGCGTTTTTCTTTGGACCTAGAAGGATATGCTCCTATCTTGATTTGAGATGCCTTTGTCAGCAGGTGAGAGGGGGAAAAGTAGTCGGCTTGTTGGGGGCAGGCTTAACAGTAGCGGAAACATAGCGAAGGATGATTAAATATAGAAGTACCGTGTACTGCTGGGAGAAACGCAACAGGGAGGGTACTGAGGCATGAAAAAAACTGGAGAAGAGGGAGACAACTAGACCTAGGTGTACAACCAAAGATTTTGATGCTGATATGTAATAAATCGAAGAGCTACTGAGATTTCGAATTTAATAAAAGAAGAGTAACTGTCCAACGTGAAGTGTGAATGCATTGAAGTATGTTTTTCGTGCCTTGATATTTTTGTCCACATTAATTTATATATTTTATTTGACCCTTAAATATTGTCAATAGTAATTTGACAGCGATATCTTCTATATTATTTCTACTGTAAATATACCTTTTTCTCAACTTATACGTAACCAAACTCTACAAATAAGGTACCAAAATGCACAGAATGTATCAGAGAACATGCGACGGCATATCTTACTTCCTAAATATTGCTATTGTTTCCTAAAATTGGTTTTTAAATAATTACAAAAAGGTAAATATTCCTGACGTTAACGGCACAAAAACTGGTACATTTTTTCATTTGCAGCAATATTTCGCATTCTTTAAATAACTTTTATCAAAATGCGGCTGATTCCACAATCAAGTCTCCTGTTGATACGTATGAGTCATCATGTGCGTTTAACAGAGGATAGTGTAATTACTTCCAATGCTGTGTTTAAAGAGGTCCTCTGACCTCAATTTGTACATGAACATTCCAATTAAATTTGTACATAAGACCCTGCCTTTTTTTCTACATTTTAAAATTAGAAACGCGCCTATCCGTCTGTGGACCTGCATTGAAAAGAGCGGGGGAAGCCCGCTGGGAGCGGGCGCATTACGCTCGTATATCATGAATTGTTTTAATTTTACAAAATTGTTTTTCAAAGCAATTGAAAAGAAAGTGATGTATCAAACTGCAGAAAATAATTTTTGAGTTTTGGCCACTGGCTAGGAAAAAACAAAATGTTAATTTTTTTACAATTTATGGAATTTACCTCGCAAAATTGTGTGTCGCCATTTAAATTTGTGGGAACCATGAGCATGTGCATTGAGGAAATATTTTCCGTCGCATTTGTCGTATTAAAACCTTTTAAAGTGATGATTGTTTTGGTATTTAGAATAATTCCTGATAATTACAATCGCTCCACGCCATTGCAGTCTTGCAGATCACGTCTGGCGAATATTTATACCGTAAAATTTCAGAGACAAGAAAATGAGGAAGTGGAGATGGGCTTTAGGGGAATTTAAGAACGAGTGCTAGAGTAGGAAGGTGCGAAGAAGGAAAGGAAAGGAGGGTTACAGGGAGATAGCGGAATAATGAAGGAACAACAGCTAAGGATATGGAATGCGCCGACATTCTGGTGAGCAGTACGAAATACGTTCGAGCCTCGGTGCGAGTCAGGCATGTTCACCGTCACGACCTCAGTGGCTGAAAAAAGACCGTATTTGAATTTCCCGTCTCTTTCCAAGGTTTACATACCGTTAGAAAGGTAATCCATTCTCCTGCGAAGCGATGGTGACGGTACAAACTCTGTTGGGATACTTTTTCCCCAATAGTACGCGTGAACATTTAATTGATTACGTAGTTATAATTTAGAGAAAGTATGATTGTAACTTTGGTCTGTTTGGTACTATACAAGAGCAAAAATATCCGTCTCTAACAAGGGTTATTATGTTGAATAATTGCCTATGATAATGGAGATGGCGAATTGCTATGGCGGAGTAAAGGAACGACAAGAAAATTAGTCATTGCATTATGCAGTAAGCCCAAAAAATAAAGTATAACTGTGTTCGCATTTGTGCACGGAAATTCTCTACTGTAAAATACACTTAATTGCAATCACCTTTTCGCCTGTTCGTGTGGTCATCGATGAACAAAGGTCATTACGCATTTAATTTTAAATACCTCAAAATTGCAGGGAGGCAATTAATTTAGTATATAGTATGTAGAATCTGAGTTTTTCCCGGCGTATGCTCTGCAGGAATATTTCTCGGGTTTCCCACCGGGTGTCGTATCGGGTTGTAGTTCCCAACGTTTCCATGACTAAGTCTGTCATCGTCATCAGGGGTTAAGACCCCTGATGACGATGACGGACTTAGTCATGGAAACGTTGGGAACTACAACCCGATACGACACCCGGTGGGAAACCCGAGAAATATTCCTGCAGTAGTATATAGTAGTTTACATTCAACTCAAGGCTGTTATTAATACTAAAATACTTAATATTAATACTTAATATTTAGTATTAATAGTAATAATAATTAATACTATTAATACTAAAATTAGTATTGACTATTTAGTCTTCGCATCTATGTGGTATGTGATAAAGAAATACTATCTATAATATGGACAAATTGTATTAATTACCTAAATAAAGTTGGCTGGGTGTGCATAGTTTGTTACTCTCATAATGCCTCCACTATGTTCAATATGCAGATATAATTTTATGTTATACACGTGTTATGAACTATTCAAAATGTTATGAACTATTCAAAATGTTATGAACTATTCAAAATGTTATGAACTATTCAAGCATTAACATAAAAACTTCATCAGTGCCAATACATATATTCATTTTCAGCAAAGGTCGAAATTCTAATGGCATAAATAAAAATCAATGGCATAATTATTCAGCCAGAATAATGATTCCATTAGCCTTTGATGTGAACTTTGATGGAATGAAGACCCATCCATTTAATATAATAAAAAATCTACTAGTGTTTTTCTTCTGTTTATTCGCAGATTCGTTTCCGAGATAGTATTCACAACCTTGAGCCATTGCAGAGTGAAGTAAGCTGATGCCGCCGCTGCAATACGAAATGGATTGCAAAATGATTTATTGCGATTAAAAGTGGAGCCTCCGTTTTCAACTCAAGATATAATTTTTCTGCAAAACGTAAGACTTCAAGAAAAATATAAGGAGATCCTGATGGATACAATTTATCTCCGTGAAGGCAGTCTAGACGGTTGGTTGGTTGGTCTTCCCCGTCAATTCGTTCTCGAGGTAAGTAATATCATTTTATCGTCTGAATTAACCAGTTTTTCATGACAAAAATTAATAGATTACATTAATCTTGTTTCCTTTATTATTCATTAATGCCATAAAAATGGCAAATGTAATGTTTAAACACTTTTTTTAAATAATTACAAATTTTTGCTCCATTTTCTCGAAAATATAGTGTGACGGTCACGCCCGTCACGGTCTTGTTCCGGGAGTTGGGCGGCGGCCGCCCTGGGCTCGCGTAATATTCCAAAGCTAGGTTTTTCTCCTTTCTTTTCCCCTTCCCCACCACCCTTAGCGTTCCAGCCCCCAGGCATGCGTGTGTGTGTGAATGGGTATTCTGGTGATCTTGGGTCGAATGACCAAGTGGTTATATAATGATGTAACGGCCAATTGACCCGGCCGAGTTGTTTTATATAAGTCCTTTTGTGCAATGTCATGTGACCCTCTCCACCCCGCAAGTGGTGAATATAAGGCGGGTGGAAGGGAGTGATGGGGGATCTGCCTTCTTGGGAGCCGCGTTAGCTGGTTGTGAGGTACTGCGGAGTCCGGGGATTGATCTGGGTGAAAGTTGTCTGATAAGTTGTCAGTTACTTTACGAAAAGTGTTCAGCAATTTGTCTTACGAGTGAGACTTGGACAACCATCGCTGAGCATCGCTGGGAAAGCTGGGCCAGGCAAAGGGCATATTGAGGTGCAAATTGGAGAACGCCGTGCTAACCGGAGTGCAAGGACTGCCTAGTCGAGGCGGGACTTGCCATCTGTCGAAATTTCGCTCCGCGGGCGTGAATGCCACAGCATCCTTCGCGAGCAGGAGGAACGACGGAGACGGAGGCATCCAGCGTTAAAGCACCAATCCTGCCCAACTTAAGCCTGCAGAGGAGGAGCGAGTAGTTACGAGCGACGAGGCAGTGGGTGTGTATCGGCCACACAAACTTGTGTCGCCCTGCCATATATACCCCCCCCCCCCCCCAGAAAACGCCGTATAATCGCCCTCCAAGTATCCCCAGTGATTACTTCCCACTGTATAACTGGACAATTAGACAACTTCCCTTTTCTCACCACAATCGCTAAGTAATTCAAAGGACTCCATCGCCTTCAGCAATTCATAATCAATTCAGTGCTCTAATGAACTGTATTTGACTCATATCTCCCAAATATTCACTTACGCTAGAAGGGTAATTGATCCACGATTATTGTAAATTCATTGTTAAATCATTGTGTGTTGCTAAAATGTAATTCATTTATGTTTCACGTACATCATCCGTAATATTGATCACCCATCACATCCCTCACTAGGATTATTCTTGTATTTTTTGTGCCAAGGGTTATTTTTATTGGAATTGTAAATTTAACCAGTGCAACATATATATGTGAAATTGAACTAAACTCGAGTACGTGTGGTTATTTGGGGCGTCAGCTGGGGAGCTGGGGCTGCGTTGTTCCTGATTACCTCCCCCTTGAATCGTTCCTAACCCACTTCCCGATCTCAAATCCTTCGATAAATGAGAAAACGACCCACCAAAAAGGAGGAATTCTTCGGGGTTTGTCAATATAGGGGCGGGTTGTAGGTCGCCGTGGGGACGAAACGTCCCACCCTGTTGCCGAGGACCCTCCACAAGTGTTGTCGGTTCCCCCGCCTTCGCCGCGGCCACCACAGATAGCGGCGAGGTGGAATGGACCGTCACAATAGTCATCGTAAGAGACAATTTTACAGTCTTGGCGACATTAAGAGATTTGACTATTGGAGGTTTTGAGAAGCTGCATAGGCGTAAAATATACGAGAAACCTTTACTGATCGAATTAACTCCAATAGTCGGCATTATAATGCGTGCATAGGGCCAGAAAAAGTAGTCTGGATATTATTTAGATAATTTCAGCTTCTGTGATCGGCAACTTCATACCGTAGTTACCCCCACCGCAGTGTTTTCCATTACTTACTCCTTATTAAACGGGTTCATGGATATAAATAAACGTCTTTTTGTATGAGAATGATGCTAAATTTTTCACCAGTAACACGAAATCGGCTGTGCCTGCAATGCTTGCTTATCAGTATTGCAGAAAGCAGTCATTGTAAAATTGAGTGGAAGAGAGAGCCTTTTGGGGGCATATATGTAAACTTTTAAGAAAGAGTTAAACGGACCGATAGCTTTGCTTGGTCGAACGTTCTAGCGTAAAAGATGACGTACTATAGGAACGTCTGTGGCATGTTTTCTCAGATTTTGCTTCTGTTCTGAAGCGCTTTCGAAATATCTCATTTCTGTGGAGTGCATAAAGAAGAAAGGGATGAGGGGTTTATCTTTGGATGACAAATAAAAAGTAGACAATAGAGCCGAGATTTTAAGTTAGCTTGCATGGCCTGTGTTCCTGGTAGCCAAGATCACCACATTACGTATGTTTACGTGTTCATGTTTTAACAGTTCAATGGGAAGAAGGGAGAAGCTAATCTACATCCCCCACTAAATACGTTTCTCTCAACTCTCTCTCTCTCTCTCTCTCTTCTGGTTATGATTCAGTTTTTCCATTCTCTCTCCCCTAATTTTGATTCAATCCGTTTATTTATCAATTGATTTGCTCATAACTTGAACTCCAAGACACTTTCATGGAGTTTTAACAGTATAGAATGACAACGCAGAATTACTGAAACTGTTAGTGTAAATAAATGTACTACAATTTGCGAAGATTATTATAAATTCCAGGGCATTGTAATTAAACTAGGCCGAGCCTGTTACAATTCTTTATTATGTCATATAGAAGTACAAGAGATAAATATGATAACAATACCAATTGTGCTAGTCTGACTAATGCATTTTTTCGATTCAGTTCCGCGATATCACAAAATAAAACACTAAAGCCAGGTTTTAAGGGAAATACAAAATATTTCAAAATGACGCTGCGTGATGTAAAAGAATTAAAATACTCTTATACAGTGCCATTAAGGAGAAAGAGAGGATAGCCATGTTAAGCATCAGAATATCATCCACGTATCACTACTGTCGGTGAAATGGAACAAAGACCCGGTCAAACAGGGACGGCCGACATTACTGCCTCACAGAGGCTAGCACGTCTATGCTATGAGAGCGCAGTGGGGAGAGGGGTGAGGTTTATCTATTTCACCCAACTAAATACGTTTCTCACGTTAACCCATGTCAATTTGGCATACACATAACCTTAGACTTTAAGAACTAAACATTTTTTAGTTTTAACTTACCGTTTAACCGTTAAGAATGACGCACGACTTCAGAATCTTCTGGAGCGTAAAATATATGATTTTGGAGTTTTCAAAGGTTATTACTTATCCTATGACATCGTAATTCAACAAAGTAGAGCCTATAACATTTTCCTGTTTTTTTTTTAGAATGATGAGGGAAAATATTGCATTATATTCTTGAACTGGTTTTAGAAATGTATTTTTAAATTCTATGCCACGATAGCACAAAATCAAACAATAAGGCCGACTATAACAAAAAACTTTAACTTTCAAAAAAGACGTCGTCTAGTGTAAAATAATTAACACTCTAGTCAGATAAAAATTGTGAAACATCCGTTTTCATATAAGTAATGAAAGACACTTTGTTTCTTCCACAAGTTAATAAAAATTTCTATTTTATTACCGGTTTCGGTTATTACACCATTATCAAGTACTTACAGAAAATATATGGTGGGCAGGGGCGGATCCAGGATTTTTTTCTGGGAGGGGCACAAGCAAGGCCGTATCCAGGATTTTGTTCTGGGTGGGGCACAAGGATACCTCGTAATACAAAACGAATGCAATGATAATGGGGCCGTATTAAACATTTTGCATATTTTTGAGGGTCTGGGGGGGGGCACGTGCCCCCGTGCCCCCCCCTGGATCCGCCTATGATGGTGGGGGAAGGTTTATATATACTATGGTTGTTAAGGTATGGGGTTGGGGGAAAGGTTTAGTTTCAAGCTGGGATTGATAATTCCTGGAGGAGAATGGGGAGAATTGTGAATCTCTAACACGTGATCCGACCCCATTGTACCAGAGACAAATGAAATAAGTGCTCAACAAATGTAGTTTTGTATTGAAATTAAAATCTGGCATTTATAAGTTACAGTGTAATAACTGTGATTCATGCTACATCGGCCAAACGGGACGAGACTTCGAGACAAGGATGAAGGAGCACAGGGTGTGTTGGAAGAACAAGGATGATACGTCAGCTTTCGCCCGACACCTCTTGGAAATGGGGCACCGAAGTAGTTTCGACCCAGAAATACTCCATTTTACCAGTAAAGGAAGGAGGATGTATGCCTTAGAAATTCGGAAGATAGCTACAAATAGAAACCTTGTTAATAACATGACTTTTCTCAACCCATCCCCCTTATTACTCATTACCCTCCAAAATCCCCCACCCTCACAACCCACTTGACAAACCCCCCCCCCCCGTTCTCCTCCAGGAATTACCAATCCCAGCTTGAAAGCGAACCTTTCTCCCCACTTCCCACATTAGCAACCACAGTAAATATAAAAATGCCCCACCAGATATTTCTTTATTTGATAATGGTGTAATTGCCGAAACCGGTACTAAAATATAATTTTTTTATAAGCTTGTTTAAGAAACAAAGTGTCTTTAGTAATTGATATGGAACCTTTCCACCACATACAAGCTTCAAGTTTCGATTTAAATCCGTTTTCGTATCAAACAATCGTCCGTCAACATTATTAAGCTTCACAATGAGTGGTGGAGGAGAGGGATTCCTACCTTTCATTCGATGACATATCCATTGGCGGCAGAGCTCAGCTATCCATCGGCGATTCACCAAAATACACAAAATCACCAGAACTACACATTCAACACACTACTGGCCATAATTTTTCCATGAAAACTTGAAACTTTCACTTCACTGTATAGCTAGATGAGCATTGGCTCCTGTCATTAGGTATCACAGTAGAAATATTCACATTAGTACCCTGAGACACACATTCTGCTGACAGCGTGGCCATCGTTGTGAGTAGCTGACGGTTTGAAAGAGAGCGGTGGAAGCTTGCTATCGAGCCTGTGCTCTCATCCCATTGGATGAAAAATTGAATAATCCACTCCTTTCTCGTAAAATCTGGAAAACAAGAAATGGTCCTAAAGCTACAACCCAAAAAATAAATTGCATCGACGACACTGTACATGCATTTATATGAAAAGAAGGAATGGTAACAGCGGAAATGCATGTAATGTATACTAATTTAAGCCATGCATTAAACCTGTTATTATGATAGATCAACTATTTTAAGTTCATGTATCTATATTTCTGAACAGTTTTAATGAAAGAAAACTTGAGTGAATCGGTGAAAAAAATAGAAAGAGATTCAATATTATGATCGTACATTTGTAAAAGATGGGTGGTTAAAAGCTAAATCTTCACGCACATTTTCGGCACAAGCATTCTTTTGTGCGTAGAAATATATCACGTAACCAGTCCTTACTGCGGGATCTAATGTGTCAAACCTCAAAAATACGGGTAGCAAAAACTAAATTAATGTTGACTAGAACTCATTGCCAAACAGTATATTGTAATTTTGTGCCTAACGTGCAAAACATAATGATTGAATATTCATAAATAGCATGGAATAATAGGTATGAGTAAAAGACATACCTCCACTCTTCAGAAACAGGCCATTTCTCACCACCAACAGCTGTTTAACAGAATGAGGAGTAAGGGGAAAACCGAAAGCAGGGCATTGGAGGATGGGGAATCGGTAAGGAATGTAGGGGGTGTTGCCTAGCCCGAATAGCCCAGGGCAGAGTCAAAAAGTGTTGAACTGAATTTGAGTCGCAGTGTATCACGAAGTCAAACGGGCGAGTTTCTGTTTACGCATCGTTGGGTGAGCAAGGCAGGGTGGCTAAGGGGTGGTAGCAAAAGAGCGTGGGCGAGGGCAATGTCGGGGTAAGTGACTCAGGGCGCCACCCTCTACAAATTAACGCTATGAACACGGTTACAAGAGTGCGCTATCGCTGCAGAAATTGGCTGCTTTGTGTTCCATTGCATGTACTCTGGCTATTTTGAAATTTTGAGGCGAATCTTCGGAACAAGATGACTAAACTTCGTACACAAAATTACAACGAGAGATTTATATAAAGTCCCACGTTTTAAATTAAAACACATGAAATTGTATTTTTTCTTTAAGTTGTTTAGAAATCAAGGTGCTATGGTTGCTTTCCGTAAGAGATCTTGAATGTCTCTTGTTTTGCTCCGAAGACTAGCTTTTATGGCACGGAGGTATAGTTTAGATTTTCAATGTTGCTCATCGTATAAAACCAATATTGATATGCGGAGCCGGAGTGGGGGCGAGAACTGAACCTCAGCATATTTGTCGGCGGGCTCAACATTATGGTGTCAAGCATCTGGGAGTTTGGAAAATTTAAGGCAATTGTGAGTTGCATAAATACTTATGACATCTTGATTTGCCATGTTCGGAACGGTTCACTTTAGCCAAAAGGCAGCTTGCATCTAATTAGGTATTCTTCTCTTTCTCAGGCTCAGTATCCAAGTAACCAAGGAGGACCTACATCAGCTGTCTCCAAATGGCCAACCTTTATCCCATGAAGAGGACGTCAGTGGCAAAAGGCATGTAGAGCGCGGCTCGCGACGATCTGGGGAACCACGTTAAGTCAACGTTCTCCTGAAACCAGCGGAGAATTGAGAAGACACGAGGATGAGCAAAAAATTCGTACCTCTAACATTCAATATCAGATAGTCTTTTTGACATTTATATCATCTGAGTACTCACGTCATTATTACTTTCTAATACAAAATAAATTTTTTAACACATGATTTTAGCTGTCTTTCACTTTGTATTCATCGATATAATGAACACAATTTGGTCATTCTGGTTAAAAATCAAATAAATTTTGGAACCCCAAATAACTTTTTTAAATCAACGCAACAAGATGCTACCAACCTGTACGAGGCAATAGTAGCGTTTATCTGAAAAACAGAAAATAATAAACTGATATAAGGATATTACGGGTTAGGGGTACTTTCACAGTACCGCAAGCCACTTCCTGAGGTCAGAATTTCGTGAAGCCTAGCACCTGGCTCTCAAGACGTCCGTTAAAAATCAATGAGCATTTTATCGGCACTAATACATCACTCACCGAAGCCAAGGGGGTTCATTTCAAGTCTGCGCTTGCTACTCACTGTCAGCTTCTCCTGAATAGTAACGGAAGCCTTGGCCGGGACATGAACAGTAAAAGACTGCCAAATCATGCTAAAAACTTACTCAAATAGCCCGATAACTTACCCCTTCCAAAGTGCTCCCGCCATTTTCCAGTTCCACAGTCACATTTTTAGCAAAAGGTAACAAAATTGTCAATTTTTTAATCGAAGAAACACGTTTCAAAGACTCGCATTTATTGTATTTCATAGTTGCAAAAGTTGACATTGCAATACGAGCGGTCGGTTTTCGGAAGGGAGCCCCCCGCTTGGAGGGTCGTGGAAAGAGACCAATGAGGGTGAGCGAATTGAGGAAAGGATTGCGGATTAGCGGCACTTCCCACTTGTAGGATATACCATGCCAAACTCGGTGAAGATTTTCGCAATGCGGATTACCTCGGAGGCTACGTCTAGTTGCATAACTCGTTTAAAAAATTAAGCATTGAATTTTGCTTGGGTCATCTGCATTGATTATGTTGATGGTTTCCTCCCAGAACACTACATTAAATACTGCGCACAGCATAAAGCTACTCGGCTACGGAGCCACGTATTAGCAAGAGGTAAACTGTGAGTCCAAATATGAATCTAAAGAGAGGAACAACCTCGCCACGGAGCCGAAAGAAAACACACCGGGCCCAATATCTAAGGGGACGTGAAATACCTCAGTGAGTTCCATCCGCTAATCTTAATTTCGATTGGGCACTTGCTCCTGGAGTTTGACTCCAGGTTCAGTAGCTCAGTCGCGTCCGCGTCCGACCTCGTCGGCTCTTGGTTCCGTGAAGGCCAAGGATGCAGGTTGCTTCATGTGCCAACATTTCCAAGTTTTCACCGACCCGGCGCATAAGTTGAGTGGGACTCACGAGTGTCGATATATTATTGAAAACGATAAAACACTCGGGTAATATGAAAAAGCACTAGATGGAGAAGAATACCTGACTGAAACGTTTATCATATTCGTGCATTGAGATTTCGATGAAAACTAATAGCGATATCCGCAGAAAAAAATTAATTTTCGTATTCAAAATTTAATAACGACAGCTATGGTTAGTATCAGTTAAAGTGAACAAGAATAATGTATCACTTCCATAGTATATCTTTGAAAAAAACATTAAGGGGGGTTCGAGCAACCGAATTCGTACTGCTACCGTGGTAAATCCTTTGCTTTCCCATTAAGGCTTAACACGACGGGCACGTAGTTCGAATCTTCGCCAAGAGATGGAACTAACATCGCGAGAACCTTGGCGCCGTTGAATAGGACAGAATGAAAATTCACTTCGTTCATTCTGAATTCATTGCTATATGCTTGCCCCCGCGGTTATCTTCGATGGGGCGTGAAATAATTTTAATGATGTTACATTCACTCCGTTCATTCCGAATTCGTTTGTAAATGATTTCAGAATTGTAACCATTAACATACATATGTATGTTCATGGTTATGCTTATGAATGTTCATGGTTATACAAATGTACGTTCATGGTTGTAACAGTGACTCTGAGCTGCTTGTCATTTGTTGAGTTCGATCTCTAATCTTTTTATTGAGTAATCCCGTGATTAGGAAGTGAAGATTGGCCATTTCCAGCCAATACGGGTAATTTCAGTTTCATTTAATGCGATATTAAGTATTCTCACTATTATTTCCAATATCCCTTTGTTCTTAAAGACTATGATACGTAAACATAATAGTGAGCCGTTTTGTACTTTTTCCTATGCAAACTTGATCGGGAATTGCTTTTCTCTCAATTTGTTCATGATATCATTGATTAAGGTGTCGAAAGTGGCGAGTGTCTCAATTTCGTTTCTTAACCACTACCTGGGGAACTGATTGAAGGTTATCTTACAATATTTTTAGAAGTGCACAAAGGTGTTGCCCTTAGCGACTTTGCAATCAAGGCTCACAGCGAATGGTTATACCATTCATCATTGAAATTAAAGTAGGCTGTGTCAGTTCATAGCTGAGGGTGTGGCACGTACTTTAAAAGTTGCGGGGTTCTGACTTGTTTGAATTTCACCATTACGTGATGTTTTCAAGATCTCCTGTGATGGAATAAGCGCAGGGATATGATCATAGCGCTACAATTTCTTGGGAGAGGATATTTAACTTCCGCATGCGTTCAAAGGAATTCTTATTGCTTTTACATACATGTCATACGATCCTAAAGATTGTTACTCGCTAGTGAGCCACTGGATAGCTGATATGTAGGAGAATTAATATTAGAAACTATTGGCCTCATTATCGTCATGGTTTATGAAGTTTATTTCAGTGGTTATGGATACTCGATTTTCAAACTTTAAAGCGAAACTTTAATTTTAAATAGTCTTACACAATTACATCCCTGTGAAACTGCACACTGTGCATTTTCGCCGTCTCCATTGCTATTTGGTAAGAAGTAAGGCTGCTATCAAAACTTCTCGGACATTCTTTCACTATACGCTTCAATGATAATTATTTTATGTGCTTCAATTACGTCATGTGCCTTACTTCACCTTCCACTATATTTCCGCTCTTTAATTTAAATTTTAACAATACGCCATACCCCTATAGTGTATTCCGAAGCGGAATACCGAATTATTACATCTAAATGTTCTGAAGCGCTTGACCTTGCCATGGTATGGGCCATTTACTAAATTCATAGGGTTGTATTAAAAGCTGCTGATAGTATTTCCATTTGGGTTGCCGACACTCTCTTGGTGAAAAGTGCAAATGTTCAAAAAAAATTTAGAACATATTCGTGTACTTTACACACATTTTTGCACTTTCTTGGTAGATCGTGCTAAAGAAGTTCATTTATTTACATTTTTGCCGATAAGTTTTATAATTACATAATAATACGGTGGTTATGTATAGAAAGTCGTAATGAAGTCATGAATAAATGCTATAATTATTCTACGTTTGAGAAGGCTCCTTGAAGAAAATAAATTCAACATTTTCTGCAACATGGTATAGGAAATGCCATTAATCGATTTTATGTCTTAAGTAAAGACTAAGATTTGAAAATTTTATCTTATCTTGTACTTTTTTAGATCTCGGAATTCCCACATTGTGAGCAGAACTCTGGAAAATGGTGGTGAAATAATTTTGTTAACCGATCCACCAAGATTTAAAACCTTATGCTCTCAATGTTAGGGCACCAAAAGAATGTCAAGAAATTCTAGCTAGGCCATTGCTTGGTTGCCTTCCTAGTTTTCATACATTCCTGTTGTACGACATCGTATTGTTTTGGAAAAAATCATTGAGGCCTGCTTATTACCATTTTTTTCTTTTTTTATTGCTTCCCAGCCCGCCACTTGTTGACAGCAGAGAAGAGTTTAAGAAACACTGTACATTGTTCCAATTTTTCCAAGGGCACATTGCGATTTCCTTCATAAGACAATAATGGACTCAACGATTGCGTCGGCAAGTCAGATTTTATTCTTCGGAAGCGGGCGGCTGCAAAGCATTATAAATAAATTCTCGGAAAACCCTATTTTAAACACAATGCACTCGTATATTTTGTTCTTCACGCCCTCCTAGGCCTTTTATAAACCTCATCAGCTCAAAAATTGGAAAGGGGACACATGTGGCGGAGCGCCGCCGCACAGTGGGCTGAAATCGAAAAAAGCTGGACAAAACCTCGAAAACGGTTTTTTTGAGTATGGAAGTTGAAACTTTGCACAGTTGTTGCCAACACATTAGTGCATTTTTTGACGCAAAATTTTTTTCATAGGCTAATTTTTTATATAAAATACATAGCCTCAAAGTTGAACAAATTTGGTGCAAATTGCCCGCTTTGATTTTTTTTCGAAATTCAGCATGTTTAAACTAATGTCACACCTTTAGTAGTAATTCAATAGCAACAAAAATTTATAAAATTATTAAACGGTTTGTTATCATCGATCACCATCAACTTTCACGACTTAGTTGTTGTATTTGTGACCAATACGATACAAAATGGCGGACCCTGTTTTTCATCGAATTTTTGTGTTTATGTAGGATTTTAAAAAAAGGATCACCGAGTTACCTCGAGATATTTACACCACATATACAGCAAAGTATATAGATTATGATAATCGGAAGTACAGCTGCGACCACCTGCGACGCCGAAATTAAGACCGATTTTTCGAACGTGCGGCACCGCCCGGAGCTGGCTGCTGGCCACGGGAATTGCCGTACTCGACGGATGTTGGATAGTGAATCATTTTAACTGAATTTATTGTATAAAAGCTATGATATATTATTAAAATATTTATTTTCCTTTTGTTTTAACCTGACTTCTTTACTGTCTTGTAATATTTATCGTCCTTGCAGTACAAAATGGCGGACGCTAATTTCAGTAACATTTTTGCCCGTGTGTGGCTGTATAAAAAGAAGGACACCGAGTTGCTCTCAGATATTTACATCGTAATTGCATCAAGCCTTATTTAGAATCTTCGTCCACAGAAACAATCTGCGACCGTTCGCAACAAACTAAATAAAATCGATGTTTTTACCGTGCCGCGCAGTCCGCGGCTGCTCCCTGAGCTCATGGAATGTCGTGACGCAGCGTACATCATAAAGCGATATGAAGTCTTTGCTGTGGATATGTTTTATTCCAACATAATTATTAATATTTCATTTCAAGTTGGTTTGTTGTCACTTTAAGTAAATGAATTCGCTCCTCTATCCATTTTTACTGACTAGTGACTATTTACCAAATTCCCGAATGCAAACTAGCTGACTTAAAACTCTGACAATTCCGCTCGTGCATTTTACCCCTTGGATGGATAAAACGGCTCTATTAGCCTGCTTCTAACCTCAAAGACAAAATACATTTTACAACCATCCGACCAGCCCGCAGTTCGTTGGTATTTGCCCGTCCACCCCATGCGGTAGTCGCGAAAAGGGTCTTTTTATGACCCCACGTTGCTCGTATGCGGTCCCTTTTACCTTTTTCGGAAATTCCGTTTCCAGAAAGAAATGTATGCATGAATTTAGTTTGAATATACAGTGAAAGAGGTTAGTTGTGCTGATTATGTGCTGTGGTGATTTTGGATGCACTCGGATACACGCGCTTTGGATATTGAGAACTCCGGGGAATCTCATCGGTTTTCTGCTTTAACTGCATTGGCGATGTCAATCACTCATTCACCAGGCATCTATCATCCAAACTGGTAAGAGACTTTCATTTGTAGTTTTATATTTGCCTCGTGCTATAAGCAATTTCCCTTTTTTATTTACCATTAACTCCTCTAGAATTGACCCTTTCTTTAATTTTCATGTATGTTACTTGTTATTGGAAACTTGTTCGCCTGAAATAGAACCAGTGTTGAATTGAACAACAAATTTGGAGCAATTATAAAAATGTCTGGTCTCGAGGTAACTCGTCTATTGCTTCATAAAAAAGTTGTCTAATCCGGATTTAAATCCTTTGCGGAGAGATATGGATTTTTAATGTAATATCTGACGAAAAAATTTCACGCGCAAGGTAATATTGAAGCTACGAATGGCCTTAGTGACTCTCTTAAACGATATTTTTTATTCGCTACCAAAGGAAATGGGAAGGGTGCAGTAGAAAAAATGAAAGATTTTTGAGGAGAAATATTAAGTGGCTGAAAGCACCTATATATGTACTAGAAAACGTTCTAGAATTGACAAGAGCTTCTAATTCTTCGGGTAAGTAAAAAAAATTTGACAAAGTAGGCGAAAGAACTAAGAGGACGAAGACTGGAAGTCTTAGATCTTCTCACTCGGCGGCAACTTTATCATTCGCATCATCGATGACATTAAGAGAGGAAGGATTTGAGGCGGCCTCCAAATTAGTGAAGGAAATTACAACGACCACTCCAACCAGAGCAAGGAGAGTCCTACCTAAATGGAAGACACCTATCTCAGGTTCCTCCATGATGTCAGAAGACGAGGCTCTTTCTGTTATCATATCGATGCAAGTAACAAAAAACCAGGACAAGGGTCTTCAGAAAATAGCTGAAAGCCATGGTTGTAAATTATACCCGAACTATGAAAGAGTGAGGTTTGCTAAAAATGCTGCATACCCGGATGGCATAGAAATTATAGAAATATCGTGCGAAGTCAATCTACAAAGTCTCCTCTCGCACACTGCCTCACGGATTCTAGCTTGCGTGGAAACTGTTCCTGATGCCAGAAGTGAATTGAAGTGCACTCTGATTTGTAAATATGGTTTCGACGGCATTTATGGGCATTCACAGTATAAGCAAGTTTGGCAACAAGAGCCTAGGTCGGAGGAATATTTGTTTATGAGTTCTATGGTGCCCCCGACCGTTCATAAGGTCCTAATACACGGAGCAGTTATAGCTTCAGAGGTTATTCTTCATCAAGGGCAATTATCTGAAGAAAAAATTGAAGCACGCAATAAAGATAGCAGAAAATATCGAGAAAGCTTTAGCAGGAAGCACTCAAAAATATCTACCAACGATGACTTATTTCGCCGGCTCCTCCTGACCTCGGATCCAGTAATATCCAACGCCGCACCCCTAATTACGAAGAAATCCCGAAGAATGCCGATAGAAGTGAGGAATTTACTGTTACTAATTGACGATGACCCAGAAATCCTGCAGCCTGGAAGTGAAAGCGACAGTTCTTCAACAGACTCGGGGTGATGCTATTACGTGTACATAGGGTAAGTTCAACAGTTATTTAGATATTCATTGATAACCTTTTATCAAAATGAGAAAGAAGCCTAAAAGCCTATACAGTTTATAATAACATAAAATACATCCTCAGCAAAGGCTATGCATTCATAGCGCTTTATGATGTACGCTGCGTCACGACATTCCATGAGCTCAGGGAGCAGCCGCGGACTGCGCGGCACGGTAAAAACATCGATTTTATTTAGTTTGTTGCGAACGGTCGCAGATTGTTTCTGTGGACGAAGATTCTAAATAAGGCTTGATGCAATTACGATGTAAATATCTGAGAGCAACTCGGTGTCCTTCTTTTTATACAGCCACACACGGGCAAAAATGTTACTGAAATTAGCGTCCGCCATTTTGTACTGCAAGGACGATAAATATTACAAGACAGTAAAGAAGTCAGGTTAAAACAAAAGGAAAATAAATATTTTAATAATATATCATAGCTTTTATACAATAAATTCAGTTAAAATGATTCACTATCCAACATCCGTCGAGTACGGCAATTCCCGTGGCCAGCAGCCAGCTCCGGGCGGTGCCGCACGTTCGAAAAATCGGTCTTAATTTCGGCGTCGCAGGTGGTCGCAGCTGTACTTCCGATTATCATAATCTATATACTTTGCTGTATATGTGGTGTAAATATCTCGAGGTAACTCGGTGATCCTTTTTTTAAAATCCTACATAAACACAAAAATTCGATGAAAAACAGGGTCCGCCATTTTGTATCGTATTGGTCACAAATACAACAACTAAGTCGTGAAAGTTGATGGTGATCGATGATAACAAACCGTTTAATAATTTTATAAATTTTTGTTGCTATTGAATTACTACTAAAGGTGTGACATTAGTTTAAACATGCTGAATTTCGAAAAAAAATCAAAGCGGGCAATTTGCACCAAATTTGTTCAACTTTGAGGCTATGTATTTTATATAAAAAATTAGCCTATGAAAAAAATTTTGCGTCAAAAAATGCACTAATGTGTTGGCAACAACTGTGCAAAGTTTCAACTTCCATACTCAAAAAAACAGTTTTCGAGGTTTTGTCCAGCTTTTTTCGATTTCAGCCCACTGTGCGCCGTGGCGGCGTGCACTACCCTGCCGACCGCGTTAATCCCTATTGTACCCGAAAACCCAACCACCGTGTTATGATTCTTATCTAGCGTTAACCCTTTGAGTGCGGATGGCATAGCATTGATGCCCAGCGTAGGTCCAGCCAACGGGCGGGTGGCATCACATTATTGCCACGCCAGCCTATGTCCTTCAATCGCTCCCTACGCTCCTCCGCTCTGTTCTGCCTACTCCCATGATGGTTTCCCGCACACGCACTGGATTAGGCTGCCTGGATATGCCTTCCGTTTTTGCAAAACAGTTTATATAAAAATAGTCCACTGCGAGAGAGATGGGTGCTTCCACTGCTGCACCTTCAACCCTCTCGTAATATTCGCCTTTCCACTTGAAAAACGTTAGGTATAAGTGTATCTCCTCCAGTTTGTCAAGGTTCTATCGAAATTTCTTCCGTCCAAAAAAACTCTCTGCCTGCTGCTACCACCAAAAAGTGATTTGCAAGGGTCATTTGGCCTGATGAGGTCTCCAGCATAAGAGAAGCAACGTTGGCCATTTTAAAATCTTGCAGCAGATATCCGAAAAGGAATGAATATTGCCTTTTTTCAATTATTGGCTCCACGGATAGTTTTACAAAAAGCATAGTAAGAGAAAGTAAGTAGTTGGGTAGTAAGTAGTAGTGGCCCAAAGAAGGATATCTTTTGAGTGCAAAGTAAAGTATAATTCACACAAGTGATGGTTGATCTGGTATAATGCTGAAAATTTGCACCGAAATGTGTTTTAAAAGCTTCCTGCAGCACTGTTAGAGGATTGTGTGAAGGCGAAAATCGACTTTCGTTCAAAAAATTACAATGCAGTTTTTTCTAGTTTTTACAGTTCAATTACCTTTAGTCTCTCAAAGGTGAAAAAGTACTTCTGTGGAAGTACTACAATTCACTCAAATTTTCTGTCGATAACGAAGGAAGAAAGGATATAACTCAAATGTTTTTAAAAAAGCTTCGTAAACATCGATCTTAAATTTACAATAAAAAGATGACGTACAAATGATTTTGACAAGCAGCACTTCAAGGCTGTCATTCCAAAAATAATATCATGGATAAACACTGAGAGCTAATTTTGACATTTAATGAAAATTTGTACCATTCAACGCCCAAAATACTTCATTATGGGGTAAGAATGCATCTAAAAGTGATACTTCGATCCTTGCGATAAACTGAACTGCGTATATCAACCCTGACTGATTTAAAACGGGGTAGTCGTCGGACTGGCCGACAGAAGTGAAAACTGAAATAGTTATCATCAATTTATTTTTTATATAGATTTAATATTATTAAAGAACTAATTTTTCCAGTAATACTCATTTTTCAACAAAAATTGAAATTATTTTTTTCAGAAAACTATTTATTATTAAATATATATTAAAAATACGATGTGTATAAATAGAAAGTAACATCATTTATGTATTTAAATATAATATGCTTTAATTTCTTTTATTTAATATGCTTTAAACCTATAATTGTTCACTATGCACATAAAACAATCTGCCTTAAATTGTACTGACCTGTATTTTTATAGCGTGTACACTCTTCTGCTCGTTCATGCACGAGCTCTTTATATTTAATGAACTTATACAATATACACTATAGATTTTTATTTTCAATTTTAATATTTTTAAAACAAAAAGACTTTAACGGTCTATACATTAACAATATATTAACAAAGTGTATATATTAATCTCTATTAACAGTCTACAAAATAATAAGCACTGTATAGAAAAAGTACATACGTACAGTATAGAACTAGAACCAGACAGATGCCAGTATTCAGTGTGTAAAAGTATAGCGGTGACGCAACCTATACCATTGTATACACTATACACACTATATATATGTATATCTCGCTGTAGCGATCGCGGTGTCGGGTCGGTGACGCTCACGCGAATTCTATGCTTTCTCCCCATCCCGCAAAAGTGCTTAAAGCCGCTAAAGAAGTTTTCACTTCAAAAAGTTCATGTTGAAATATTTTGAACAAAGTTCTAATTACATTTCAAATTTGAAAGCAGAAAGAATACGCGCACGTCACGATTCATCTTTTTCGTGAATCGTTCGCGTATTCTACGTACTTCTGCACGTTCATGCACGAGCTCTTTATATTTAATGAACTTATACAATATACACTGTAGATTTTTATTTTCAATTTTAATATTTATAAAACAAAAAGACTTTATTAGTCTATTCATTAACAATATATTTATATATACCAAGTCAGCCTGCAGGCGGGGACTGACCACTATGCTACCGAGGATGTGATACTATGAGTCGAATTTTAAGACGGAAATGTATATATCGCTGTAGCGATCGCGGTGTCGGGTCGGGTAACGCTCACGCGGATTCTACGCTTTTTCCCCATCCCGCAAAAGTGTTTAACGCCGCTAAAGAACTTTTCTTTTCGAAAATTGGAATAAACGGTAACACTAAATGATACTCCAAAAGGATTGGCGAGATTGAAAGAAAAATTAAACCTTTTTTACGAATGTTTTGACGTCATTGATTTTTTTCCCGTTGACATGCACTCAAATGAATCAGTAAAAATGGAGATTAAGGGCAATATCTCTAAATATTTGTCCACTATTGGTGGTTATCGACATGTATTAGAAATAAAATTGGGTCTAGTATTGAGTCTTGTGGGACACCAGAACTGATGTATATTTTAGTGAATGTAGTGGTTATCAACTACCGCGCATTTGGATTGATATTTCAAATAACTCTGGAACCAATGAAAAGGTATTCTCCGTACACCAGCTTCCTCAAGTGTGAATAAAGGAATATTGTGATCAATTTTTTCATGTATTTTGGGCCAAAAGTCTACAAATGAATACCATACGATTAAAACAGGACGATGGATCTACACATATTTCTAAAAATATAAAACTGGCTGTTGAATAAATACTTTGTTAAACCAAATTTGATAATAATAATTATAATAATAATAATAATAATCATAATACTAACGATATATTTAGTAAAAAGATTACTTTTGTTAATGTTGACACTAACATCCTTTAAACCAATATTTAACCAATGCGTGGAAGATTATTATTTAGTAATCATAATCTAAACAACGGTCCCCCTTCTAGGTTACCTAATGGTCCTAACAATTTGATGAGTCTTTGTTTGTTATAAAAGATAGTGTAAATGTTATTAGGTAATACATTGTCTGGAACACTTTACTTCTCGTTCCAAATTTGCTGGCACGACTGTTTCATAAAACCTCTGGTAAAAATAATGCATCGAAGTGAAAACTAAATAAAAATATGTTTTATCCCCTTTTTAATAATTATAACATAATTTCTAAATAACCAAGGGACAAAGAGCTGAGACGAAATAAATTATTTTCTTACCGTTTGGCGTGGTCCGTGCGCCGTCAGAATCTGCATTACCGCTATTTTTTCACTAGCTGTCTGGCCTCATCCTCCGAGATGACATGCGGCTGAGAAAGATAAATGGTAGAGAAATTGAATTTCCATAGCGGAATTACATATACACCATGGCAGTGCAAAAATTTACTAGGGCAGAACGGATCCTTATTTTAGTAGCCGAACGCAAAACCCAACATAAAAGGTCAACAAAAATAGCAGGTAAACTAAAAATGTGCCTCTGAAAGAAAATATGAAAATGTGTTCCATTTTGGCAGTGATGAATTAGAGGCTATATTTAATTTTAGTAAAAATAAAAGGGATTATCTTCAATTTATTTAATACGATGCTCCGGAACTAATAGTGAACTTAAACCTGAAGGTATCTTATATGTATTTTTTCGCGCTTATAATTATGGCCTGTGTATAACTTACTTTGGAAAAACGCAATAAAATTAACTTCTTGTGAGCACCTATGGTGGCAACAATATATGTGCTTCCTCAATGAACTACTTATGGTTACTTATGAGAATAATAGAACTTTTGCTTATAAATTTGCTCATTGAAAAGAAAAATTTTAAAAATTCGATAAATTAATCCTTCAAACTACGACTAAAATCAATATTGGACTCCAATAGGATTGAAATACTCAAAAATCTGCTCAACCTAATGCAATGACGATATAAAGGTGTGTCACTACAGTAACAGAGCATATCATTAGGTTATGTTCTTGATTTTACATTCACAACAGAGTATAACATCAACAAGTTTTCTTTTTCTGCCCACGGAATAATTGAACGAATCCGATGATTATGAAGGCCATTTACGCAATAAGAATTAACAAATACCTCAAGTAATGAAGCACAAAAAGATAAATTGACTAATAAAATGATCACGAAATTCTATTACTCCAAAATGGTGCTAATGAGTTTTCAAATCTGACAGCAGAACCGAAAAATGTGCGAATTCTAGGAAATAATGAGAATAAGTACACATTAATCGAAAAAGGAAAACAAAATTGTAGTAAGGAAGTAAGTGACTCCTTGCACCAATCATTGTACTGTTCAATAACGCTAACGCTTGGTTTTTATCCAATCATTACCACTGGATGACCCTCTTTTTCCAATAACCTGTCTTTTTATTGCAGCCAATCTTAAAAAAAAACATAAAACCACACTTGCCCAATTCTTTCCTTTAATGTGGCTCATCATATTTTTAAACAGTATCTGATGCGGTGGCAGCGTAAAAATGAGTTGAAATTTATGTGCAAGACAATTGATTGAGTAAAAGACACTTGTGATTAAGTATCCACGTCGGGGACTCGATCTCATAATCACCAACATTTCAGTCGCACATTCACTCCACTAGGCCATTATAACCGTTTGCAATGGAAGATTTATAATTTTCACAATAGAAATCAACTTTGAAGTCCGGGGCATGTTCGCAGTTAAATAACACGAAATAATCATTAATCGAAACAGAATGATCAATTTTCAAGTAACAATTCCCTCTGAATGAATGCACGCGCAGAGGAAATATTTTCCGTGAGTAACCAAGTAAAGCGAAGAGAGTAAGAGAAAGATAATTTCTTGAATTTAAAAGAAAACTAAAGTCATTAAATCCGATTCGTTACCAACCATTAGTGTATTCGTAATATGCAAATTATTTGGTTTTAGATATCCCAGTTTAGACGAATATTGATGGTCAATTTTGACCTCATTTGAAAAAGGCCAG
This sequence comes from Ischnura elegans, assembly GCF_921293095.1. Taxonomy (NCBI): domain Eukaryota; kingdom Metazoa; phylum Arthropoda; class Insecta; order Odonata; family Coenagrionidae; genus Ischnura; species Ischnura elegans. Next base: position 23,352,388 of record NC_060259.1, read on the forward strand.
ATTGGCGCCCATGCGATGCCGCACCACGTGACGTCACAGAGACCTATTTTCTATACGAGTCGTCAGGAGTTTTGTATTGCCTGAGATTACCAATGAGGCACAGAGCTCTGGGAAACATCTCTTCATAATCATCTAGTGCATAAGTGCCTGAGGTCGGAAAGTTTCCTTCGTTTGAAAGGGCATTAATTTAATCCTTACTTAAGCCAAGCGCTACTTGCTAGCTGGATAATTTGCAACCTACTAGCAGCCTGCATCGTAGCGGCGCTCATCGCCTCGCACCAAGGTGGCCTCACACGGCGAGGGCTGGAACCAGAATGACGTCACACGGGCTTTTACCAGTATTCATACTTAGCCGTCGCGTTTTCGCACGCTTGAAATTTTTCACTTTTCATTTATATGTAATTTAAATCGCAAAAAATAGATATCGTCATTTAAAAATCTAAAAGCGGGAAATACGTACTCCAGGTGTCTTAACACCCCCGCCAAACACCTATTGAGGTGGCTTGCAGGGTAGTATGTAGATGTTGATATATTAAAATGATGATGAAATACTATTAATAATTTTAACTTACGAACGCAATTGATATCACCCATACCTTCAAATATATTAATGGCGCTCACCCAGGAATTTGCTGTGATATATTTAGGTGGGATGAATGATGTTTTTCTTAAGTTGTCAAGAGTAAAATGAGAAGAAACCAATTTATTTCCACGTGGTCCTTGTAATAATAGTGGACCCACACTCACTATAAGGTAAGTTTTGGAACTTTTAATCACGTCCTTTATTAATTTTAATTATTTTTTAAACAATTGGGTCGTCAAAATGAGATCAAATACGAATGTATCTGATTATTTTTTGAGAATTTTAATGACTTATAGGTTAGGGAATTACAGTCAAAGGAGATTTGGTATTAATTAGCAGAAAAGACACGAAGATACAACTATTCTCACCTCCCCTGAGTATTTCTTCACCGTGAACGCATCTGTTTAGAAATGTGATAGATAGATGAAGTCATCATTTTAATAACTTAAGTCGTTCAAGAGAATTCAGTACTAACTTTTTCTTGAGGCATCTGCGAGATTATGTTAAGGACATCTCCATTATGAAGTGAAAAAAGTGTTATAAATTTGGATTCGAACCCTCCCAGAACTTTGCCGCAACTACCGCGCATAGTATAGACCTACTCGGCCACGGAGCGACGTATTATTGAGAGATAAACGGTGTGTCCAAATATGAATCTAGAGATAGGAAAACCCTGCCTCGGAGCCCGAAATAAAACAGTCGGACCGCGCAAGGTGAGCGTGGACGTGAGTTAGCCCAGTGCATTTCATCCGCTAATCTTAAGTCTGATTGAGCTCATGCTCCTGCAGTTTGACTCCGGCTTCGGTAGCTAGGTCGCGTCCACCTCCGTCCTCGTCGGCTCTTGGTGGCATACAAAATAAGAGAGGCAGCTCGCTTTATGTGCCAACCTCACAGGTGTTCACGACCCGGCCTAATCAGTTAAGTGGGACTATGGGGTGTCGATACGTTTGAAAACGATAGTACATATAAGGAAGAAATGAAAATAGGAATTTACGCCTGAAAGAGTACCGGTAAGCAATCCAATGACTCGATGGTCCCTTAAAATATCGCCATGCTTCTCTTGCAGCGTCTGATAAGATAGATCATTTTTTAACCGGTTTTGAATACTCATGAATTTCATCGAGTCGTAGTTTTGAATCACCTTTAGGAATGCTGACGCTGTGCTTCTAATCTTCTGTCAAATATTACAAAACCACTAATACGATTATCAAGAAGCCGATTGACATTAAATTTGATTGTTAAATAATAAATGATGCTCTATTATGCAAAAAACATTACACCTCCGCAGCAATTGAGATCCGATATGTAACCACTAATAAGGCGTGTAAGTAGTTTTAAGAGTTGAGATGCACTTTTGCCAAACATTATATGTAATGCAGGATATGTTAAAAAATGCCTAAGAACAGCAGGATTATTTAAAATAGTTATCTCGAAAAAATTAAATAATAATAATACAGATCTGTTTTCAATTATCCAACACTTGCGGCCAAATTTACCAACACGACACGTTTCTCTCTTATTTCACAGCATGGTCATGAAGTTGCATTGCCCCTACTAAGAAAATAAGTGAAAGATCATGCTTAAGTTTCAATGGCAATGAAACATTTGTTATGCATCCGTATTTATACAGTAAAAAACTCAAATGGGGAATAAATTTCCATATCACTTGACTGGATAAACACATTTCGGCTAAGTAGGGAATCTGATCTGATACCAAATGCACCATATTAAAAATAATTTTAAAATTTCGAGACACATTTAATTTCAGAACCGAAATCGAAAACGCCCGTCACAGAAACGAAAAGCAACCGTTAAAATTTAAAACTGGGGTGTGAGTGTGGTATGTGAATGCACACATATGGCGAAGGTATGGGTGATTTTTATGAAGCAAGATGTGGTTAATTCCTCATCCTATGGATGGAAAACTAAAAGTTTGATTCAGATGCATGGTATTTGGGATAACGATTCAATTTTTTTTTTTTTTTAAACCACTCGAAAATATTTCTTCCATTTTTCTCGAGTTTTATCTTCTCCCTGGCATTATTAAAGAGTATAAGATTCTCGGGGTTATATCTGTGAATACGAGGAAAATTAACACTGAAGCTCCTGTATGTTAGGTAAATTTATTTTGTTTTTTCACCAGAATTTTCACTAGGTTACCCGTATACAAATTAACTATGCGTCATTCTTTCACATGACTATTACTAATTACTATTTTTTCTTTTAGGTAAGCCAGGAAATGGACATAATATAAATGGCGTAAAGATTAAAAATGTAACATCAAATCTGGAGGCATCACACAACTACAATCATAAAAATGCTTCGTTTTCCTTTGAAACCGGTAAGCAATCCAATGACTCGATGGTCCCTTAAAATACCGCCATGCTTCCCTTGCAGTGTCTGATTCGATAGATCATATTGAAACGGTTTTGAAGACTTATGAATTTCTTCGAGTCGTAATGTTGTATCACCTTTAGGAATGCCAACGCTCTGCTTCTAATCTTCTGTCAAGTATTGCAAAACCACTAATACGATTATCAAGAAGCCGATTGACATTAAATTTGATTATTAAATAATAAATGATACTCTGAAATGCGGAAAACATTACACCTCCGCCGCCATTTGGAGCCGATATGTCACCAATAATAAGGCTCGTGTGTAGTTTTAAGAGTTGAGATGCACATTTACGAAACATTTTGTGATATGCAGGATATGATAAAAAATGCCTAAGAACAGTAGGATTATTTAAAATAGTTATCACGAAAAAAATAAATAAAATAGTTATCACGAAAAGCAACCGTTAAAATTTAAAACTGGGGTGTGAGTGTGGTATGTGAATGCACACATATGGCGCAGGTATGGGTGATTTTTATGAAGCAAGATGTGGTTAATTCCTCATCCTTTGGATGGAAAACTAAAAGTTTGATTCAAATGCATGGTATTTGGGATAGCGATTCAATTTTTTTTTCAAAAAAACCATTCGAAAATCTTTCTTCCATTTTTTTTTTCCAAATTATATCTTTTCCCTGGCACGATAGATGAGAATAAGATTCTCGTGGTTATATCTGTGAATACGAGCAAAATCAAAACTTAAACTGTTATATATTGGGTAATTTTTTCGCCATAATAATATAATAATAAGTAATAGTCATTCCTTCACATGACTATTACTTATTATTATTTTTTCTTTTAGGTGAGCCAAGGAATGGACACAACATTTATGACGTGAAAACTAAAAATGTTACATCAAATCAGGAGGCATCACACAACTACAATCATAAAAATGCTTCGTTTTCCCTTGAAACCGGTAAGAAATCGAATGACTCTATGGGCCCTTAAAATACCGCATTGCTTCACTTGCAGCGTCTGATATGATAGATCATATTGAAACGCTTTCGAAGACTTAAGAATTTCTTAAAGTCGTTATTTAATTCACCTTAAAGAATGCTGACGCTCTACTTCTAATTTTCTGTCAACTATTGCAAAACCACTAATACGAAAACAAGAAACCTATTGACACTGAACTAGTTTATTAAAAAATGAGGCTGGAAAATGCGTAAAACAATATTCCTCCGCAGCAATTGCGAGCCGTTAGGTAAAAAATAATAAGGGTCGTGTGTAGCTTAAAGAGTTGAATTGAGATTCACTTTTACCTAAAACTAGGTAATGTGGAGGATATGAAAAAATGCCTAAGAATAACAGGATTATTAAAAATATTTTTCAAGAAACAAGTTTAACAAGAATAAAATATATCTGTTTTCAATTATCCAACACCTGCGGTCAAATTTTATAGAATCCGGCATTGTAAGTAGGTCGGGATACTCATTCACTTCAGGGATAACGAAACGAACGACAATAATTTTGGAAAAGACACGTGAGGGATTTTTTTCGAAATGACTTCATTGTAAATGGATACCTATTAATATTATCCCCAACATGGTCTCCTTTCATCCCTTCAGCGAACTTAAACTTGAGCGGCAAATATTTGGTTGTTATCTCGTTTATCTTATTGCATCTTTATTTTCCATTTCAGCGATCCATGATGAGGAACCAGCTCCACCCGCGTCACGCACGATCCAAGGCTGACAATCTCATCATCAATCAAATCACAAAGAGTTAATAGCCAAATATAATTGTAAAAATAAATTTTTTAATGTTGGCTTTATTACATTTATATTATCCACTGTATTTTTGTCATCAAATTGATTAAAATGTAATAAATCACATATTTGGTCATAGAAGTATATGAAATAATGTTTTCTACACCCTTTTTTAGAAAGTTTACATTAGTATGATGTGTTGATGGAGCAACTTTTATTGTCTGATCAGTGGATTTAATTCATGATTGTTAAGATAATTCTGAAAATGACGAAAGAAAGGATGTATAAACTTTTTCTGGCTAGTAAGGAGTAAGTGACGGCGAGGATGGAGTAGGTTAATTTCCCCCAAATTATTGTCGCTCAGAGTTCGTGATTAATGCTAAAGATTTACAACTGCCATTTCAATAGCATACGCCGAGCAATAAGATAGATTTTCCATTCAATTATATCACTGTGAGGTAAGCTACGCTGCAGAAGAAATGGTTTTCTCCTTTTGACCCCTTATATTACACTATTTGAATATAGGCTCGCATGTGTATTTTTTAAATGCAGAAGAAATGTTGATGATCATAGAATCGTACTTTTCGGCACATTGCATACTAAATTAATTAGGTACTGGAAACCGATGGATTAAAGCCTTCGCTTACCATTGACGTACTTAAAAATGTATAAAAAAGAATAAATAATGAAGTGAAAAAGAATAAATAATCACTAAAAAGGAGGTGCAAGCTTGTGACAAACAATTATAAAAAGGCTTTTGACACAGATATTTACTCTTGGAGTCCCATCAACACCAAGGGTCTACATACAGATTTTTTAAACTGTTTTACAACATACGCTCCATGTGATGGATTCTCAGCCAAGATACATCCAAAATCAACAGAAAATTCAGCAGAAAGACTTCTATTGAAGTTGAAAGCAAAGAGCCATTGCCCATAAAAAGGTAATGCCATCATGTAATTAAGACACCACGGAGAATATATTCCAAATTTTAAATACATATTATACGGAAACTACAGTTGTACCTGCGCTCAAAAAGAAGCCCATCCTTAAAAGTACAAAATACCATTCGCAACTGGTTCATCGTAATTTTCTAAAGGTCATCCCTTGTTGCAACAGACACGTCTGTCGTCTCAGTGCTGATTCCCTCTGACAAGCTTAAGATTTATATCCTATCTCCTATGCAATTAGCTCTGTCGTTCGTTCAGTTGATGTCGATTATCGCTTGCTCTTCATTTGAGTGATGCAGTCCAAAGTTTTTTAAATAATCTTTTTCACTTTAGATCATGCGTATTTACAAAATAAAGGCTAAAGGAGCAATCAGTTACTCTTGGTTGGTAGAGCAAGTGAAATAACCTCACGAGGCTGAAAGCAGGTGATTCTAGACTAAGTGAGCCTTCGAGTTACCACTAGTCCCCTCTCGCAGTATTCGCCGTTGCAGACAGACCGGTAAAGCGAGAAAATATCCTTTCGGGCCCCAAGGTCTATTTGGCAAAGAGCAGGAAAGGTGACTTGTCAGCCATAATTAATATCTGGAAAAATCTGGGATCGGTCCTGGCCTCTTCTGGCCTCTTCATAGACCTCTGGCCTCTTCATAGACCTTAGGCTCCTACGTTCGCACTTCTAAAAATATTTCATCACTTCTCTAAAAGTTCGTAACATCGATTTGTTTAACGCCGACGAGGCGCCAAATAAGGGACAAGTCGTCTCACAACGCATCCTTTTTAACCTTATACCATCTTCCGATTTATATTATCAAAGATAAACGCCCTCCTAGCAGCACACGCGGGATGAATTTTGCTGTATTCGAGGAGTTTGAGGGGGAGAGGCGAGCGGGGAGGGGACGGGATCGGCTTGCTGCTCTTGTATCCGCGACGCTGCGTGGGCGTTGGAATATTTTCTTCGCGGGCGCGGACTCAAATTAGGCATTTTGTGGCTAAACAGTGGCAGATACGTCAAAATGCACGAAATTTTTGCCCTGGAAGAGCAGTAACTCGGCAAAATCTATAGGGAATGACCATAAAATATTATATTTTCCGAATTTTGACCCTCCCCCCCTAAATTGCATTTGAGCGAGGGTCAGGGGTTCACCTAGGGGTCTCAAATTTTTCAGGCCTTATTTTTGATCGGTCCCACAACTTTTTTTCATTGGGCCAGATGGATTTGAAAAAAATCGATTTCTGCAATCCGCCCTATTAGGCAGCAAAGAAAGGCCGAAGAAATACATGAGAGGTCTGGTGATAGCTTTAACAATAAGAGAAGAAAAGTGGTTGATTTGACAGAGAAAGCATCAGCAGCAAAGCTATAGGTAGCCACATCTATGACACTGCGCTCGCAAGTGAAAGATGCGGCAGCGAAGATAATCACCGAAATGACCACGACCACCTCAACCCGAGGCAAACGGATGTTACAGAACTGGAGTGCAATACCTATAACTCAACAGGAACTGACGCCAGAAGAAGCTCTTTCGCCAATTGTTAATTGAAATTTAATAAAATTTCGGTACAAAATTATTCGCAAGACTGCCAGCAAATGTGGCATCCATCTTCACCCTAGTTATGAAAGGGCTTTACGCAAAAAAATCTTCATACCCTAAGGAGATATCAATGGAAGAAGAAAATGTAATCGGGACCATCAAGAGCTCCTCAACAACACAGCCTGTCGCGTTTTAGCATCATGTCAAGATTCAATAATGGACATGGGGCCATCAACCTTTCCCTTGATTGCAAATAAAAAGTAGTGTTGAGTTGGTGAATTCATAATATAAGTTGGTTTATGGTGTTAATATTGATGTTAATTTAAATAATTTCAGGTTTTCAATTGCATTATTCAAGATACAAAAACCATGCGAGATAACTTCTGATTTGTGTTCTTTCGTAAAAAAGTTGGCACAAAGTTCAACTGGTAATTAAGTACTATGTCATTAATACAAAATTATGTATTTTATAGGAAAATTTTGCATTTTTCGACCTCCAAGAATTTGTATTAAAACTCACCGGCAAAAGTTTTCGGCAAAATGTCATTAAATTCGTGTTACATAGCCTAAAAAACATAGTTGGAAAGAATTCATCGAGCTACTCATAAAAAATGTAAGATTTGATTTTTGGCCAGTTTTTTTTTCTATTTCAGCCCAGTGTACGTCACTTCTGCCACATATGATGTTGCTTGGAAAGAGACGAAGAGAGTGGCTGTGTGAGAATGTGGGCTCAAGATTAAATAAAATGGAGTGGATAAAGACCGTACATCGCTGACAACAGTGGTATGTGATGGATAATGGCCAAAAAGATCCCACCACATAAATTATAACTCCTTGTCAGGAGTGGTACGTACTTTTACATAGACGCCAGGGGCCTGATTCTGGTTCTTTCTGGCTATAGCCAACGCGATTTGTAGAAAAGTCTGGCGCACGATGACTGAATTCATATGCCCAGTTTCATTTGCTATCTATTTCACCAGAAAAAACATCGCTTAGACCCTCTGGCGATCAAAAAGTTATTCTCGTTCGGTCTGGCAAGCATATCGCGAATGTAAACATTCGCCAAGAGCAAATTTTTGTAAGCGACGACAGTAAAGTCGTTGTAGCGTCTTGGCGAAAGAATTGATGAGAGACCGACTCGTGATTAAATACAGCTAAACACCATTATAATGTTATATTTTTGATCTCAATGAGTGAAATTCTTATTCAAATCCTTGGCATACAACCCGTGTTTTGCTTTGCTCGTCTTGACGTTCTACGTAATTCAATAGATGGGATTAAGAGTGAGTTTGCATTTTCATGAACCACGAAGCTTTTGTCTGGCAAGCGTATCGTGTTATCGTGGAAGTGCTGTTATTCTGAGCATATAAATGTGTTGGATTGCCGGAGAAAACTTGTTTATTCTGTTCTTTTGCTCGTTAACGTTCCATCGGAAACAACAAGTAAGAGACTGACCGCAGTTTTGCCATGCAAGAGCATGTCATAAATTAATCGAAATAGTGGTGTAGTGGATAGCATGGTTACCTACCAGCCATAAGGCTACACGGTCGTTTCCTACCATCAAGAAAGAGTTCGAATACTATACTTTTCATCTTCAGAGGCAAGTCACCTGAATTTGTCAAAATATTTTCTATATACCTACAGAAAAATCTCTCATCAGTTGTTCAACTCTTATAATGACTCACTGAATCTCACTATTAGGCTTTACATTTATGTCCGGCAGAGCTCTAGGCAATATAGGATGTGTAGTACGCTGTTATGCCGCCTTTGGTTTTCATCCAAAATAAGAAAATTATATTAATATGAGAATGTTTGACTGCATCCCTTGCCTGTTTTCCCTAAAATCTTATTCTTGCCTTACAGAAGTTCCTTAGCGTACGATAAGCTGCTTGTCATTTTCTTCCGTAATAAAATCATAAGGAACAGATAACTCTCTTATTTCTTGCCATCTGGGATAAGTGAAATAGAAAATGTTACCCCTGTGAATTTTTCGACTCAATGTTTACATATAATAAAACATTTAAAAACAAAGTGAACGGTTTTATGTTAAACTACGGAAAACAGCTAATGAATCACAAATATTGTTCAACAATCCTCAATGTAGCACTTTGATAGTCTCACGCAAAAAGCAAAGCATGGCATATTATATTTAAGAAATACGATTTGAACTTCTCAACGTGCTTCGCGCTCTTCAATTGTTTCGGAATGCGTAGGCAGTGTGGTGATCGCTGAAATTATCTTGTGCCCATTGACTTATGGGTAATTCGTCGATGCTTACGTTACAGTAATTCGTCAAGAGAACGAAGTTGCCCGAACTGAAGCGATAGGCGGGGCGAAAAGAACAAGAATAATATCGGAGAAAATTTTCGCTTCGCTTCGAGTGCAGTGCCGAAGCAAAGACCCGGACGAAAGGCGAACGATAATCACCGCCCAGGTCACTCTCAATAAACTAAAAACCCCTCAATGAATTCTTCCGCGGAATCTCTTTAGATATCAAAATTTCAATTTTAGATATTAAGTTCTGTAGGATCTAGAACAAGAAAATTTATCTCTATTGCAGTGAGAAATGCCTAAGTACTGCCGTACATGTGCAAAGGCTATTTCAAAAGACTCTAGAACTTAACCAAGACCTCATGTCCGTTTTACAAACTGGAATGCTTCTTTGACGGCAATGGAAGTAGATATCATTGACGAAGGATTCAAAGCAGAGTATTAGTGTTTCATTTTAAGAGCAACAGACTCATAGGTATAGAAACATTTATTTTGTGTCATTTTCTCAAGGGGAAGAACATTCATAATTTTTCGTCATCGGATTCTTTAACTTACATTTTATATGGATCCTACCTTTCTTCACTTGGAATTCCCAACTCTCCCGCCATCACATAATTTGTGACATGAAGAGAGAAGATAGAATTTGATACTCTCCGTCCCAATGACCTACTTCTTCCTCTTTTCCCCCCGTACCATTCGCAATACTTTTCTTCTGCATACCTATTCTGAAACCTTTGATTTCAATATCCCAGCATTCTTATTCGATCCCTAAAAATATTCAAATCCCTGATAGGAACACACCCTTCTACATTCCCTATTGCGATGATATCTTCATTGTGTAAACAGACTCTACATTTTGTTAAAAAAACATTATCACCCAAAATTCAATAATGAATTTGATATTGAGGTAATACCTGGTTACATAATGAAGGTAGTATCGCAGGTTAATTAAAAAAAGGTGTTTGCAGAAAATGACCTGCGCATTTACAGGATTATTTTTTCAGCGCATGAGAGAGGAACACGGCCCCGGTAAGTAAATCCTACGTGTAACTGGCTCGCCACCATGTAGGTATCACATATCAACTCTAAACAATTGCAAGACCCCTGTTCAGGTGACCCGTATCAATTTCAATCGAGAGTATCAAATTTCTCCTCGTAGTTGTCGCCGGAGTAGTTGGGAGAGAAGTGGCCCCGAAGCGCTTCGGCTTCTGTCTCCATGTCTCGGCGCTACGAACAGGAGGTCTCGTGAGCAGTAAATTTGGGAAATCCAAACACTAAGATGCCCCTGGATGGAGAGGGAAGTTCCTCACGCACCGCACAAATATTCTCTATTTTTCCTAACACAGCAATATTCAACGTATTTCAGTGAATGCTCGTTTGTTTAATGAGTGAGTTTCATCCTCTTTTGAGTGATCATATGGAATGTGTTTACAGTAATGAAACTAGAAGAAGAAAAAACTCTTTTATGTTAATAATATCTCAAAAAACAAGAGCAGTGGTTGGCTGAACAAAAGCAGTGGTTCCCTATCAATTTACTACACAATGAGATTTTATATACAGATTCAGATACGATGAGATATTCGTATTTTCATTTTAAAAGTTTAAAAAATACCACTTTGTGACACGCTTGGAGTCAACTTGCCGTGCGATTCTTCCTTCACTCCATCATCACGTTTATTTATTAGTTCGTTTTTACATACATTTTCATTTTTTGTGCGCCTAGTTTCTATTTTCAATAAATTGCGCCAAACGCAAATAAAAGAAATCAGCGATCTACTATAACACAACCTGCTGTGATACTCCTGATTCCAAAGGCGGACCATGACCAAGCCATTTTGGACCAAAGGGGGGGAACAGGGGCCTGGGGAATTCCCCCCTGCCGACGGGGGGTTCGGGGATATTTGGGATTTTCAAGACTCAAAATCGGCGGTTTTTGGCTAATTCTTTGATAAAGAAAGACACCACTGTACACATGTATTAGGTCGTTTCGTTGCTAAAACTTTTATGCTGGTCACCTATATCTACATGCTACCACGCAAGCTGCCTGCCTCAATAGGCGTGGACGTGGGAAGTCAGGACACCCGCCTTATTCATATAAAAAGGAAATATTCTAACGAAATTACGCCTAGTATTTATTAAGTTCTCTGTCGTGAGGGGGAAATAAGGAATTCCCGCACCCATCCGTTCGCCTAAATATCTCTCTTATTTTATCGTTTTAGTCGTACCTCGAAATGTATTAATATGATGATCTCCGTGTCGCTCTCAAGGATATCCATACTCTATTGCTCAAGCAATCTAACCCTAGCGCGCAGCCTCCGAGTCTCTAGCGGCTCCAAACCCAATTCGTTTAACATCTGTGTAACGTTTTATGTACGCCCGTAGCAGTTTTTGACGAATCGCGAATATCTTGATAGATTGAGGTGAATGTGGTTTTCAAGAAGAAGGACTCCACAGAAACCTCTGATGTCTATCTTAAATCTATCCCCGACATTAAATGATGCAAAAGGAAGGAAATTGATAAACTGAAATATTCTTCTGCATTTTCAGCGGGCGCTTTGCTTCTGTTACCTCGACGTATGCATGTTCTCTTTGTTAACATTTCAAACCCCAGCTCAATTGCCACTTGAAGGGATTTTTCGGCTTGTAAAATATCAGCAATATTTAATGAACTTGAGCAGTTAAGAGTTGAACTTAATTGCTTATTTTGTTGTGTGTATATGCTGTTAGTATTTATAAAATTTTATATTGTATTTTGATGAGTCCACACATTATCACTTGTCGATAGAAGGAAATTGCAATATAATTGAATTATTGATTGGGTCCATTATTATTTAACAGTCACTGATAAAAATACATTTTAAATAGGTACTACTTCTCTAATATAAAGATCAAAATCAAAATAAATTTAAAAAATTTCCAATATTTTACTAGTTATTTTCTTCTCTACCTGACATTTTTCATTGGTCAGCAGATTATTATGGACGAAACAAATTGTCAAACATTATTCTTCAAAAAATAATTTGAGACATGTTAGCTATTTCAGGCTCAAATTTTTCATCAAAATCATTACCTCATTTTTGATCAAGTTTTCATCCACAATTTAAAACAATGACCAACGAGTATGGACAAAAGCTACTTATTTGTGACTACATCTACATGTCATGCAAAAATTAATTAATAATATTTTTTTTTTTTTTTTTTTTAATAATATATAATTTATTCCATTTACAATCAAATATTACATTTTAGAACATACTTAAATATTTTGGAATATATAGGTACCCCTTTTAGTAGTTTTGGGGCTACCATCATAAACTTTTTACATAGGTCTGGTGCTAGCACACATGAGAAGTAAAATTTCTTTGTATTCAGTTATTTGTTCTATTGCCGATTGCATTCATTATTACAAAACGTATTTCAAATATTTGGACAAGGATAACTATTTTTCTTATTTTTCTTATATAAACGCATATGCGTTTATATAGACATGTTAGCTATTTCAGGCTCAAATTAGATATAGTTGATTCATAAAAACCAAAAGTCTTTTTCTGGCCCCAAATGTGCTTCGTAATATTTTAGATTTTTACTTTTGCCTTTCAAATGGATTATTCGAAAAGGTATTTTTTGGGATTATTCAATTTCAGGACATTTTCAAGGAAAACATTTAGTAAATAGTGAAAATACCCATAATACAAATTTAAAGTTAAAAAGACGTGAAGTTCTGACTTTTCATAGTATTTTTCTTACAAGGTTTTATTTTTTAAACTTATCATGTTTTTTAGAGCCAAATGACGTCAAAATCCAGTTTCGGGCAAGCAAATTCCTAACATTTTCCGAATCCTCTTGCATGCTGTTGACTGATCACTAGGCCGGCCCTTATTTTTCGGAATTGCGAAAAGTCATGTTTTCCTGGTCTCAAAATGATCCAAATGGTGTTTATATTCACGTGTTAAAATTTGGTTACTTTAAAATAACGGCAACCCGTGCCCCAAGGGCCCTAAGTACTAAGGACCCTCAATTGAGTTTTTTGGGGCCGAAAAAGCGCTATTTCTATGTAAAATGTAAAAGTAAAATTCTTTGGGGCCGATTTTCTGTTTTTTTTAAACCTATCTCTAAGCGTTTAGGGTATATCATCCGTTGTAATTCAATCCCCCCCTAGGGCGCCTCCCCACACCGCGGCACCGCTGAGGTATGTCCCGCACCACTTACTAGAGACTTCCCCTCAACCCCCTCCCCTCCCTCGGCAAAGACTTTGCTCCTGATGACAAGATTTACATGCTAGTTGGTACAGTATTGAATAGGTTGTTCCTCTTGTGTCATGATTAATGTTGTTAAAGCCTATAATGTCAATTTTAACCCTTGAACGCCGTCCTATGTACTGGGTACCGACCCCTTAAACCTTGATTTTTGCCGCTATACGGCCGCGAACCATTCCAGCAGGCTTTGTTCCAAAGTGCTTTTTATGTACAAAATATTATAAGGATGTGTTACAAATGTGTCTATGAATAATAAAGGAATGAAGGGAATGAGCAGGGCTTCCAGGGCTCCAACAGTAGATAGAAATATTCAAGGAAGAAAAAACGAGGCAGTCAGTACACGGATGTAGATCACTGTGAATTGATAGAGGTAGTTCTTGTGTATAGTGTGCAAAGGATAGGAAGTGCTAAGTTTTTTAGGATGTAAGGAGAGAAGTGGTGAAATAAATACTTTATCATGAACGTGACGTTCATTTTAAGAATAGACCAACAAGGAAAGGCATGTAATCAAGACTAAATCCAGGCATTGAACTGGTTGGAAAAGAAAGTGAAGAAATACTCGGCTCAAATTTACCGACAGTGAGAGAAGTACTGTGTGTTTTCTCTATCACCTAATGGGTTCGAAATTTGTAAGACTTAGTGCGAGAAAAACCGTGAGAAATGCGTCTCATCCATAGTATAAAACTAGAATTCATGTTGTTACGGAAAATAAGGCGATTGAAAAGTTAGAAAAATGAGGCAAAGAATGGATGAACGTGCAACGGCATAAAAAGAGCGCGAACTACAGTGGATATGAAGAGAAGAGAATCTTTCGTAACAAAACTTGATGATTTGCTTGACATTGCAAGGAGCGGTACCTACCATTGCATTTTTCACGCGCGAGGAGGAAAGTGCAGTTATTCTCTCGGATAAATGTGCTTGGCTCGCGGCTGAGCTTTAAGCCACCGAGTGCGTCCACCGGGTTGCGGATGGTGGGTCAACCTCTAGATATAGAGGTTAGCTGCGATATAAGCAAGTTTACTTGTCGAATAAGCAGTCGTGGACAAAAAGCGGCGGTTATCGGAGGTGGTATGGGTCTATCCCTGGGTGAGATAGGCCATCTAAATGATGCACTAAACCTGTGAAGATACCGTGACTTGGCGATGAGAGGCCGCCAACAATTATGCCTCACATCACCCGGAGGAGAGGGCAGCAGCTCTTCTTCATATGAGTGAAGGTGGAGATCTCGATGGTCAGTACAGCGACACTCATTGCACTTCAGGCGTAGTAGCATTTACTTTAACGGATGTAGTACTGCGATGTGGAAGGCAAGGGGAAACCACCACATTATTATCCCGAGGAGGCGCAGCTACTCCAACTATAATTGTCTGACATGATGGAATTCTCTCAGGTAAAAAATTCCGGAGGTAAACTAGGCCCCCATTCGGATCTCCGGGCGGGGACTACCCGAGAGGGTACATCGGTCAATTGTGATAAAGTTATGAGGATAGGTACATGGAACGTGAGATCACTCAGGACTTGCGGTAAGCTAGAAAACCTAAAAGTGGAAATGGAAAGATTGAATACCGACGTGCTAGGAATCAGCGAAATGAAATGGCCTGAGGAGGGAGACTTTTGCAGTGGAAGCTATAGGATTATACACAGGATCCCTGAACGGTAATGCTGGGGTTGGGATAATGCTCAGAAAGAGCGCCGGAATGCGTGTGAAAAGCTTCCTACAGTACAATGAAAGGATAGTTATGGTGAAGATAGAAACTAAGCCGGTAGATACCGTAGTGGTGCAAGTCTACATGCCCACGACAGACTACGAGGATGAAGAAGTTGAAGACGTCTACGATGATATAAAGGAAGTAACCAAAAAGGTAAGGGGTGAAGAAAACCTAATTGTTTTAGGTGATTGGAACGCTGTCGTCGGCAAAGGCCAGGATGGAAGAATAACCGGAAAATATGGATTAGGAAATAGAAATGAAAGAGGAGAAAGGCTGTTAGAGTTCTGCACAGAACACAAATTAGTGGTTATTTAAGAATCACATGCGAAGAAGATACACATGGAAAATGCCAGGAGACAAAAGAAGATTTCAACTGGACTATATTTTAGTGAAACAGAGGTTTAGAAACCAGATAAAGGACTGTAAAAGCTACCCGGGGGCAGATATCGACAGTGATCATAATCTAGTGATGATGAAATGCCATCTGAAATTCAAGAAATTGAAGAAATCAGCTAAGAACACCTGGCAATTAGAGAAACTTAAGGAGCCAGAAAATCAACAGGCCTTTCAAGAAGTAGTGGAGCGCAAGATAGGACTAGATCAGTCTGAAAACTCATGCCTTGTTTCCACTACGAAGGGTCTACAGCGGTTAGGGGATGATGGGTAACCTGACCAGCGTTCCAACGGGAAGTTTGTCCGAATACCCTGCCGGGAACAGAAGTTTGGGGCAACCCGCTGTTACTCCCGAGAAAAAAGTGGCATGTTTTTGAGGCCGCGGTGAAAGTCGGAACTAATGGCAGCACCTGTCTTGGACCCTGGCAGACGTCGTTAGGGCATTGAAACCCGTGTAAATTAAGGAAAAATTTGTGGAGAATATGTTGGATTCCGGAGATATAAGGCTAAATCTTATTATTTTAAATTAAATAGCCATTCTTTATTGTAAACTGTACGAGCTTACGCAGGGATTCTAGCACTCCTGTACATTAATATTGCGAATTATATGCCGGTATGTCTCTCCCTTCGGCTACGAACTTGTAACTGCAAAGTACGCCTTGAAGCAATGGAATAAATACTGGAGATTATCTACGACATTAGCGAACGGATTCTCATCACGGTAAGGTGATGTTTACGTAAATGACGCGATAAATATTTGTCACAACAGAGGAATAGTACAAATTTCTCAATTAGGTAATGGAAGAGAGTTATCCTAAAAATAAATTCATTATATCTATCTTATGAAAGGTTTGGTTCAAAATGAAAAGTAAATACCCTCTGCATTTAAGTAATTTATTCAGGTTTGGAGATACCTTTGAAACATGTGTTGATATGGATTGAACAAATAAAAAGAACAATGTGACCTTCTCAATACTGGGAAGTGGTAAACTCCATAAAAGGGTTAACTATGTATGTATTGCGATGACCTCGTCCCTTAAAAGTTTATCTGCACATTCATTGTGGCTTAGTTTCCAATTCACGACACAAAAATCTTCCAATCCGAGTCATTAGTGGCACCTATCAAAGAACATCACTGCCACACGAAAAATTATATCCAATAATTTTCTCCATATAAGAACCGTGTTAACGTAACACCACTTTGGCACCAAAAACATACTGAAGTCATTTTCTTAACAGATATTGCTGATAAACAGATGAATCTGTAAATAGGAAACATTCTAACATCAGTCAATCACAAGGCAATAAATTACATGTTACAGAAATACTTACATCTTCAGTTTTCTTTAGCAATTTAACTGAAAATACGAAAAATTCAATGATAAAAATAATTACCTTCCAATTCTTCTAATCCATCATTCAATTATACTTACTACGGGAATACATGCCATTATGCATTATGGGCATTAAGAATTAAACTATGAATGACATTGGTGAATGTAGGGAATTCACATATCTATATGATCAAAGTTGTTGACCATCTGGCATCAAATATCACACATTAATTAATTCTAGACTAGGAAAAAATATTGTCATCAGTCAACATTATAACAAATCAATATCCTGATGGCTGTAACAATAAGTACAATAATTAAATACTAAATTCTCATCATCACTTGCATTATTGCATTCAGAACCAGTATTACAATGTAAAGTGAAGAATTAGCATAGCATTAGGCACACCGCAAGTGTCACTCCATTTTGCAATGAAGACTTAGTACAGCCAATCACTCAGGACTAACAAATTTAAAAGATTCTACGTAGCTAAGGAAATCTCCATTCATATTAATTGTAACTTACTTGATGAACAACAATGATTACCATCTGAACTGAGATATATAGTAAAAGCATTGGCACAGAAGCCTGAAGTCACTCAACACACGTGGCAATGGTATATTTGTAATCCAAATAGAAAAGACAAATGGAAAAGACATTGAGCATTCTCAGGCAATCTCGGCATCTAAAAAAACAAAGACAACAAAGTAAACAGGGCTCCATACGCAGCTAATCATGAATGTTCATTTTAATCTTTACTTACTGAATGAAGAGCCTGGCATAAACTCAGGACCTTAGCATTCACATTGATGGAGAAGGCAAAGTTCACTTCAAAAATTCACAAAGTATCTGTTAACAAGGGTAGCACTTACATTGACATTTAACATTCAAATGTGATGAGAGTAAAAGATGAATTGCAATAATTCTAAGTTGAGTACCGTATCTCATCCTTACGAGATCATCATAACTGTGAAAAGAAAATATTACATTAGCCATCGAAATGTCGAGAATAAATATAGATAATCAATACTTATGGTACAAGGTACTCACTGGATGATTGTCGTGGGGCATGAAATGCCTTTCACACAGTCTCTGCCCTGCCTTCAACTCAAAGTTTACCCTTGGTATTGCAGCTTGCCATTTGGGGGAGGTAAATAGTTGAGTAACGAAATAGCGTGTGATGAAAATGTAGGTTCAAGTAGCTAGATTGTTGCATTTGATCAACATTTATTTAATGCTGTGGCGAAATTGGATCCGCCTCCGGAACAAATGGAAGAAGAAATGCGACGGAGGAGGAACCTGAGGGCCTATATTATAAATAGGTTACGAAGAAAACCCCGGCATTACATTAGAAGTTGACGGTTTGTTAGCAGTCAGGGGTTTTGGGATGGAGATGTTCCCAAATGACCCGATGCTTTTCAAAAAATATATCGTATTCAGCGGGATACATTTCAAATGCTGTGCAATAGAATAAGGACTAGCATCGTTAAAATAAGTACGCGCACGCGAGAAGCTATTCTCGTCCCTAAAGGATAGCGATTGCACTGTACTACCTCAAGTTTGGGTCAGATCTTGCAGTGGTGGAGGTATTCTGCGATGTCAACATAGGCCGCTTTTATACCCGAGCAGCTAAGTCTGCCCACACCTGTTTGTGGCCTTTAAATGTACCCCGAAACCTCCGTTGGATATTTTCCTCTTCATAAATCGAGAGCAAGATCTCCGTCTCGTCGTCTAAAAAATTCTTTCTCTCAGGATTGGCCATCCCCGCTCTTATTTTAAAAAATGTGTACTCGCAACGTTTTTCCTCCCTTCAATAATTGCCTGATCTCGTGGTTGTTAGACGAAATACGTTCGTCAATTGCTCACTAGATCAGGAAACTAGCGTTCCCACTACGATTTCTAACCCGCGTTACCTGCTAACCCGCGTCAGCCAACCCGGGTTACAATTCTGACCGGGGTTGGCGCTAACTGCCGTTTCCACAACGATATGTAACCCGGGTCAGCGCTAACCCGCGTAAGAAGGGCGTAGTGGAAACAAGGCATCAGTTGAGAATAGCTGGACTACCTTAAGAAGTGGATTTCAGGAGGCCGCTAGAGAAGTTCTAGGGATAAGAAAATGTGTTAAGAAAAAGCCATGGATCACGGATGAAATCCTAGACCTCATTAAAGAAAGGAGAAAGTATAAGAATAAGAATACTGAGGAAGGACAGGCTTGCTACAAGAGAATAAGGAACGTGATTTGCCGCCAAGCGAGGGAAGCCAGAGAAGCGTGGATGAGGAACATATGTGAGGACGTACAAAATAACCTCGTAAAGGGAAAGTGGAAGCGGCCTATAGAATAGTGAGGAACCATTTCAAGGAACGAAACACAAAATGTAATGGCATAAGGGACAGGAATGGAAACATTCTAATTGAAAACGAAGATAAAGCCGAGAGATGGAAGGAATACCTGGAGAAATTATACAACGGGAGCAAACTTAGCTCAAAAGTTCTCGAAGAAGAAAGTGAAGTTGAAAAGGATGACATTGGAGCAAGCATCTTAAGATCGGAATTTGACGCTGCAGTAAGAGACCTGCGAAAGAATAAGGCCCCAGGAATAGATGACATGCCAGCAGAGCTAATGAAAAATGCAGGAGAAAGGGTCTTAACTGTATAAAACTATCTGCGATATGTACTCAACAGGAGATTTACCTAGTGACTTCGAGAAGAACATCATCATTCCTATACCCAAAAAGAAGAGAGCTGAGAAGTGCGAAGAATTTACGACCATAAGCCTGACGACACATGCGTCGAAGATTCTGACAAGAATCATTTACAGGAGAATTGAACGAAGAGCAGAAGAATTCCTGGATGAGGACCAATTCGGATTTAGGAAAAGCAGGGGCACAAGGGAAGCAATTTTGGCTCTTAGGATGATCATAGAGAAGAGAATGGAGAAAAACAAACCAATCTTCATAGCATTTGTCGATTTAGAGAAGGCCTTTGATAACGTGGAATGGAATTCAATGCTTAGAATTTTGAAAGAAATCGGCGTACTCTACAATGATCGTAGAATTATTCATAGTTTGTATAAAAACCAAGTAGCTGTGATCAAATGTGGACCAAACGGTGCAGAAGCGAGAATAAGAAAAGCGGTGAGACAAGGTTGTGCGCTTTCCCCTTAATTTTTAATGTTTACATAGAGAAAGCCATCAACGAAATCAAGCAGAAAGCTTCGGGTGTCAATATCCACGGAGAAAAAATTAGTATGCTGTGATTTGCTGACGACATAGCAGTCATAGCCGAGACAGAGAAGGATTTGCAGAAGACGTTGACAAATGGAAAGGACAATGGCCAGATATCAGCTGAAAATCAACAAAAAGAAGACTAAGATATTAGTTTGCAGTAAAAGAGAGGAGGCTAAAACAAACATCAACCTAGGAAAGCATAAGCTTGAAGAGGTGAACGAGTTCTCTTACCTGGGAAGCCGAATTACCAGCGATGGACGGAGCAAGAAAGAAATACACAGTAGAATAGCGCAGGCGAAGAGGGCTTTCTACAAAAAGAAGAATCTTCTTACAGCTGAAAATACCAGCATAGAAGTAAGGAAACAATTCATCAGATGCTACATATGGAGTATGTTTCTCTATGGAAGCGAGGCTTGGACGTTGACAGCAGCAGAGAAGTCAAGAGTGGAAGCATTCGAAATGTGGTGCTACCGAAGAATGATGAAGATAAAATGGATTGGCCGTGTGAGTAACCATGAAGTGCTAAGGAGAGTAGGAGAAAAGAGAAGCCTCCTAAAAACATTAAGCAGAAGAAGGGACAACTTAGTTGGCCACATTCTGAGGCACGATGGTATGATGAAGACAATCGTTGAAGGACAAGTGGAAGGGAAAAAGGGCAAGGGACGGCCCCGAATCAGTTATTTCGGACAGGTTGAAAAGGATGTAAAAGAGAATAAATATGTAGCTATGAAGATATTAGCGGATAGGAGAGAGAGATGGAGAGCTGCGTCAAACCAATCTTAGGATTGTTGACTAATGATGATGAAATGTGCTCGGGCTGAAGAAATAAAGTTCTTACGCAAATAAAGAGGAGAACGAAATGCAGTTATTGGTTGAATAGATTTCAATATATTCAAGAAGAAATGAAAAGATGTGGTTCTCCGCTCCTTTTGTTGCATTAGCTCCCATCAGTGACCCCCAGTTCCTACAAAGACTTTTTAATTAGGAAAGTATTAACCTGGACATAGCAGCACAAAAGAGGTTTTCAAACCACTTGTGGTACATGAGTGAGGAGTTGGTATGCCTGTCATTCTTTGACGGATCCATTGCTAGGTGTGAAAAAAACGTGATACGCCGTATGTGGTCTTGTGTAGGAAAATATGATCCACCGAAGAAGGCATTCTATAAACGTAAAGACATGACTAAGCTATCAATACCAAATTTGGTCACCACTAATTCGAGAAAGCTATTTAATGTACCTATTGTAAATATGTATTGCATTCTTTGATGTGAACATGCGAGAATGTGATGAACACACAAGAACGATTCGCAAATTATTCGGGGTCATTAAGTGGGAAACGATTGTGCAGCGAGAGGAGTGAAACTAATTCAAGATTTTTAGGCAGTCACGTTGAAGGAAGAGAGCTTTCTACATTTATTACTGACAATAAGTGTGACTTTTCATCGCAATGCAACTCTTACGTGCGGAAAGGCACTTTAATTGCCAAATATGGGATGTCAATGAAAAATATATTTTATTTTGGTTAATGTACCGAAATTCATGGACAGAATGAAAATAAATTGATCTCTTGGATTGGAAGTATTGTTATGGCAATTAAATTCTTTCTAAGGTAAGCACATTTCTTCAGAGGCTAGATCTTGACATCAGGAGCAAAGTCTTTGCCGAGGAAGGGGAGGGGGTTGAGGGGAAGTCTCCAGTAAGTGGTGCGGGACATACCTCAGCGGTGCCGCGGTGCGGGGAGGCGCCCTAGGGGGGGGATTGCATTACAACGGATGATATATCCTAAACGCTTAGAGATAGGTTAAAACAAACAGAAAATCGGCCCCAAAAAACTCAATTGAGGGTCCTTAGTACTTAGGGCCCTTGGGGCACGGGTTGCCGTTATTTAAAAGTAACCAAATTTTAACACGTGAATATAAACACCATTTGGATCATTTTGAGACCAGGAAAACATGACTTTTCGCAATTCTGAAAAATAAGGGCCGGCCTACTGATCACCCCCTGACAAACAAACACCCTAGAGGCCGCGTCAGACTACATCTTCATCTGTGACTGCAGCGTCCACAATGGTAGCATCCGATCTGTTTAAACGGAACCCTTGATCCCATGATTTACAATCCCCATATCAACCCTACACTCTACCCAACTCACTAACCAAGAAAAGGCCGACAATGCTCGATAATTCTACTCGTCA
Source organism: Ischnura elegans (assembly GCF_921293095.1). Taxonomy (NCBI): domain Eukaryota; kingdom Metazoa; phylum Arthropoda; class Insecta; order Odonata; family Coenagrionidae; genus Ischnura; species Ischnura elegans. The sequence goes on from NC_060259.1 coordinate 23,374,933, forward strand.
CACAACTCGCTGACTCGGCCGTGTAATGAACTCCCGAACAATCCAGAGTGTTCCGACACGATGGGATTGCCTGCAGCAGATTTTCTGGGCAACCCTCGTATAATTTGGGGTTTTAACCGACATTTATGTGTACGATGATTTCATCTTAAAAATACATACAAGCTCAATGCTACTCTTCGTTATTACAAACACCATAAGGCAAAATGTTGGGGAAAAGGGATCTCAACGCACTCAATACCGTGAGGTGGACATTTTTAAAATCCTATAAAAATGCATTCCTTTGTGTAGTGCATTCATCAATCGACAGTAAGGACATATTGAAAGGATTTTAGGCACTATATGCTTCGCTATTTCGGTAAAAGCAACATTGGAGACGTAGCTGACGTAGCCCTGAGTGATTCGCTTAATTGCCAGATCTGATTAGCGGTGTAACGTGATTTGAGTGAGGGAAACGACGCAACTTCAGGACAGTGATTTTTTTTAGTTAAGAAGTATATGCAAAAATAAATTATCACTCACGAACACGGAGGAGACAAAAATGAAAGACAGGATGCTCTATCATGCATTCGCGACTTTTCCACCGAGTCATACTGTCGTCATGACCAACAATTCGCTGAGAAAATTGTGAGGAGAAACACACAGAAATGTCGTTTTCTATCTGTTTAGCATTGTGTTCGTTATTGAAATGATTATAAAAGCGTTCCTTGCCCAACACTTAACGGAGAACCATATACATGTTCGTACGTCTTTCAGATGTAGTTCAAATGAATCTATCATGATGATTCCCTTTGCAAGGTGCTGTTAATCAAGATGAAAGGGGAAAAATATGTCTGGATGTTGCATTGGTGGCTTCCTTCTATCAAGGGCGTATACGGAGGCGCAGTGAAAATTGCGTTGTATAAAGCGGTGAATTCCTAGACCGCATGGGAGAACGCGTGGACGTGAGATGGCAAAATATCTCATGTTCTAATTTCATTCGTGCAATCGCGATATTCCACGCCGTATGAGACACAAATGTAGTTCTAACCTGCGCAATTACATGCATTATGTAAAACGGCCTTCACACGGATATTCTTCATTATATTTGAGTTAGAGGACCTCTATTAAATGTTGATAGTATTTTATAAGGAGGTTAATCTTTGTCTATGAAGTACCGTGCAAGCCGTCAACAGAATGTGGCACGGAGTAATTCCACTGTAAGCGTGCAGTACTCATCCTATCCTCATTCAGACACGCGCTCGTTTGCCAACCACATTTCAATATCATTTATGTATACCTACAGGTGTAATCAAGTAAGAATGCATTTTATTTTGAGCGACAAAGGCGCATAATGAATATCTTTTACAGCACGTGAATAAATAAGGTTGAAAACAGGCGTGACGGAGCAAATGTTGAAAAAGAAAACGCATAGCATGCCTGATTTAATGGTTGGATGTATAACCATAAAATATTACCGCTGACGATAACCGGTTAGTGACGGAGCAAGCGCTTGAAGTCTCCGCTGGCTACTTCAAACCACTTTCGAAAATTCTGGGCACACAAGAAAACACAACTTCCTTCCACCACAGTCAGAGTAGAACTGAGAGTATGATGCACATTTTAAAAAGGCTAGGAGAAGTTTCCCTGGAAATATCCAATGGAGACTGTCAAAGGCTCCCCTCCGTGGAGTCATAAAACGACCGTTTTCGAAGTTGAATCCTGGGGGTTAGGGAGATTAAAGAGGGCATTAAAGGTCAGTCAGTGTCTCTCTGGGAAGATTTTGTGGATAATTATCAGGAAAAGAACTCACTTTTTCGTGGCTTATGCGTATTTAATAAAAGCATGCCCCCGATCGCATCCAAAGAAAACTAAATTTACTTCTTGGCGTGCACTTACCTCGGCGGAAAACCCTCCGTTTTCTTCACCATAGACGAATTGGGGATCGAGCGCATTAAGGTCAGATTAATACCGGTAAACTTTGAGCTTTAAAATCCATCCGCTTTCAATAACCTTACCGCGTCGCGTTTAATCCAGCTCCGGGCGCGCGGAGACGAACCCTACCGCTTGATCAAAAAATCAATTTAATTTCCGGTGTCGCAAAATTATTTCAAAGCTCATTGCGTATACAACTTGAGAAATCTTCAAATCTAAACTCTGATCTAAGTTCATTAGCGTAATTTTGGAAAACCCATCTGAAACTCTTAGTTAATATTTAATTTTGCTGAAAAACAGTATCCGCCATTTTTTAACTGCATTTTTAGAGTTCATCGAAGTTATTCTTTATGATTACTGAAATTTAAAGAAAACGCACGTTGCTAACAGGTTATATAGCTTTTTATTCCGTACAAATCCACCAATAATTTTGGAAGATGAAGAAGATACTTTGGACGTATCTACTTAATTTGGAAGATTTTCAGAGAGATCTAAAGAGGGGAATTTTTACGGAAATACGCTCACCTGTGAGCCTCTGTATCTCAGTGAAGGATGAAATCAAAGTCATAGTAGGAACATCTTCGTAACGTGTTTCATATATGACTTTACTTGCGAAGACTCAAGTTTTCATCTCAAATACAGCAATTGTGTAATTTTGACTGGCTTCTTCCGATATTCGACCAGTGCGCGGGCGCATCAAAATGATTTGACGCTTTTCTCTTGCAAATTCATATGTCGACTTGTGTGAATGCTAAAACGATGAATGATACATCACTCTAAAGAAAATTTAATTTGAAATTCTGCTTTTTTGTAGTATGAGAAAGTCAAAAATGTAGACACATCAGTGCAGTAAGTACCTCCGCGCATCGTAAAATTATTCATTGTGTCAATGTCATTTCCAATTTGACACAATTGTGTCAAATTGGAAATCAAGCTAGAGAATAGCTCTAAGTCTATAGAATTTAAATATAACAATACGTCGCGAAAAGCAATCAAGATACATATAATGGCATCGGAGTACTATTAGATCGCATAAGATGTAGTAAATTAACGAAAATGTTTAAACAATGTGTAGCCGCTGTAGTTTTTAGTAGAAATTCGATGCAGCAAAGATAAGTATGAACTAACTAACGACCATGATACTATCCAAGTATGGTGCGATTCCTGGAAGTTAGTGTTAAATCTAAAAAAATGGTAGTAATTAATTTCTAGAAAAAATAAGTCCTCAAAACATAGCTTTTTCATTCAGAGTACCCAATAAGAGATTGTAGAGTCCGTATAATATGTGGATGTTAGACTCAATAATGATCTACCGTGGAATAAACATATTCGGAAAGTAAGATGTGAAGCTAATCGTGAATCGGGGTTTGTCAAAAGAATACTAGCAAATCATGACGGCAAAGTGAGAGAATCCAGCTATTTCTCCCTCTTTGGAAATATATTTGGAATTCGCTGCCAGTTTTTCGGATCATGTTGCATGCTGGTGATTGATCACCACTGACATACACCGTAGGGGTGGGAAGCAGTGTATTATTTAGATGTAGATGTATTATTACCGTTTACCTCGAAAGCAAAAATTGAATTGACAGAGCGTTCCACATTCAGTTGAAAGTGTGGTGTTATGGACATTCGTTTCCCATGTAGTCTATTCTCCACAAGGCCGGGAGCGCGGTGTTGTCAATAGTAACATAAAAATTAAATTGCGCTATGAACTGTTCAACACTGTATTCCAATGTAGAATAAGACGCTGCATTCATTGGCGTCAATATGTTTTACATAAAATTATATCAAAGGCTATAAAAAAAATTCCATAAATTTACGTTACATGCGTGTATTTTTTTACTTAATTTTCTTCTCGCAATTGTCGACAAACTGTTAATTATATTGAATTGAATCCTCTACACGAAGCTCTTCACACTAATATAACTTCGACGGTTTTCACCAATTTTAAATTAATTGAGGAAAAAGGTAGTCATACCGCTGTAACACCCTTTAGGATAAGAAAATTTGGATTTGTGTGAGGTAAAAAGTAGTCGGCCACTAAAAGACGTTTCTTACGTCGTAGGTGATATAATGTGTGTTAAATGTGAAGACAACTGCGATGTTATTATTTTTAGTGAAAAAATCATTTAATTATCTTAATTTTGAAGGGGGTTACAAGTTCCTAAAAAATATTTAGGCGCCACTGAGCGGAGCTTCTCGCCTTGCCTTGCCAACTCCTTGCGCTCGGAGGGAATCATCTCGGGCGGAAAAGGAGACTTTTGTCCATTCGTACCATAATATATGCACTCCTTCGATAAAATCCTGAACAGAGAAAACTCATCCGTTATAACAGCGATGTTTTTATTGCAATGCATTGGTACATGAAAGCAAGCAAATTTTGAGGGCTAGGAAATTTTTTGGAAACTTTGAAGCGAGTTTCGCCTAGGATCTTTCGGTCTATCCACGGAAACAGAGACTCAAACATCTCATAATTCGTGCAAAGGACTACCCCCTCTAGTGCATGCCTTTTATAATAGGGCGCTCTGGGTTTTCCCCAAGTCCCATTCATTACATTAAACATCTGCAAGAGGAGCGACCCCAGCCAAGGGCCAATGGAATAATTAGCAGAGGACCTCACTTTTTCGCTGCATTTTTTTGCAGTGAACGAGTGTTGGATTATAAAAAAAGGTTCACCGAGTTACCTCGAGATTTTAAAAGACATATACAACACAACCGATATAGAGTATGATACCAGAAGGAGAATTGCGACCACCTGCGACGCCGAAATTAAGATCGATTTTTCGAACGTGCGGCACAGTTCGGAGCTTGCTGTAGTCAACGGGGAATACCGTGCTCGACGGACGTTGAAAAGTGAATCTTTTAGCAAGTGAATTGTGGATAAGATATAATTTATCTAGTGCCACATTTATTCTACATTATATAGCTTAATTTCTTCGCTTTCATTCGATATTTACCGTTGATATGATACAAATTGGAAGACTGTGTTTTTCGTCGAAATTTTGTGTTCATGCATGATTATAAAAAAGGATGACCGAGTTACCTCGGGATATTTACGTTGAATTACATCAAACGTTTTAAAGTGTTCGTCCAAAAAAATCAGCTACGACCGTTAGCATCAAGCAAAATAAAAGTCGATGTTTTGCCCCGCGCGTAGTGGGCAGCAGCTCCGGATGGTATGGCATGCTAAATGTATGCAGTATATAGAAGTTCTGTATTCAGTTCATAACTGTCCCTTTGTAGAAATGCCGCTTATTGCTTTATTGCCTCAGTCTATGAAGGGGTTTTTGGACAGTTGAGGATCGCTTCCCTTCGATATCCGCGCAAACGTTTTCACGAAGTAGCTCGTACGGGGCTTTCCACAAAGGCTTCTTTCCAATTGGTTGAAAAATATTCTCTTTCACAATTTTACCGAGAAAATTAGTCAGTTTGCCTTCTTGAGTGCGAAAGGATCTCAGTGCATGTGATACGGAAGCGAATAACCAGGGCTTATTTTCCCTATATCGTGAACTTTCAGCGTTGAGACCGAACTACCACTAGTGAAGAATATCTCGGAACGATAAAAAGGTATGTTTTCAAAGTAATAAATCTCAGGTACGACTAATGATGGGAACACTACCCGATGTTTTTATTTACTGCTCTTATTTTTTTATTCCTAACTATTAAATTCAATTAAATGTTCCCTCTCTACTAAAACGGTCCAAATAGTCGATTTTTGTTTTTTTTCTGTCTCACCGAATTCTTAAAAAAAACTCCCTGGATCGATTTTTCGGGAAAATGTCATTATATTCATGTTTTATAGCCTAAACAAGATTAGTAGGAAAAATATCATCGAGCTAATTATAAAACTATGGAAGATGTGATTTTTGGCCAGCTTTTTTCGATTTCAGCCCACTGTGCGTCGTGTGAATGAATGAAGTAGTATATATAATAAAGTAATCTAAACTCTATGTTCATGTGTCTCCCAGGTACTTACTCGATATATTGCCTGACGTTTCAAGGTCGTTGCTGGTCACTACCTCTTTGGGAATCAGATAAATTTCCGAGAAGGGACGGTATTCATATTTGTTTATGGAGGAAGAGGGGCTGAAAGTGCTAAAGGTGATGTCATTTTTTCCCCCTTCAGAGCAGAACCCAATTTGTAGCTGATTTTGAGGCCAATGACCCTATTTAATTTTTCACATTTTCCTCTCTCCAACGTCTCGCGGATCCGCCGTTGTTTGATGTTTTCACCTTTGCGTCGCTTTTGTTTTCTGGACGCCAACTGCGTTTACCCAGGTTGCGTGTTCTGTCCCTGCCGACTTTATGGGTTTTCCATGAGGAATAGAGTGGTTATGTTCTGCTAATGGAGTTTGAACAAAGCGAACGTTTTCGTCGATATATTTTTTGTCACAGAATAGGCACCATATCTTGCCTTGGGCGATACATCGGAATATCAGAAAATATCGCGACATTTAAATATACCTGGGATCTGATATATGGTTTTCACGTTATTACATCTACAAACTACCCCGCAAGCCGACTAAAAGGCGTGTGGCTGGAGATGTTAGGACACCAGTCGTTTAAACATAAAAAGGAAATGATAAATTTCGATTAGCATTTATTAAAGTCCTTCATGGTTTGGGAGAAAAACGAATTCCCAAGTCTATCCGTTCGGCTAAATATCTCTCTTAATTTATCGCTTCTGTGTGACCTGGAAATATGGTGGGGTTCTGATATTATGTTCTCCGAGTAGCTCTCAAAAATATCTATTTTCAATTGTCCAAGTATTCTATGCCTAGCGCGCAGCCTCCTACTAGCAGTCTTCAGCGGCTACCAGCCTAATTCGCTTACGATCTGAATAACGCTGTCTATACGCCCGCAGCAATTTTTGACGAATCGTGCAGCTTCCCTTTCATTGTATAAAGTTCACGGATTAAGTCTTTATGTACCGGATCCCATATGCATGCTGTATATTCAAGGTGCAGTCTGACGAGCGCGATATAGCACCTTTCTCTAACTTTCTCATCCGAAAATCCTCCCTAAATACATTTGACGAATCCTAATCTCTTTAGGGCTATGATGCGAACATTTAAATGTGTTCACCACGAGAGGTTCGAGGTTATCGTAACTCCCAGGTACTTCACTTCGTCTATTGCCTTTCTTTAACACCATCCACAGCTTAAACATGGTTATAGTGGGACGAACTCTGCAAAACATGTACCGTCGTGCATTTGCTCAGATTAAGTTCGAGTCCCCACTCTTGGCTCCACAAATGAACGTTGTTTAAGTCCGATGATAGAATTTCGTAGTCAGAGTGATCACTAATTTCGTGATAGATGACAGCGTCGTCAGCAAATAAACGTATTTTACTGCTTATGCGGGAGCAGAGATCATTGATGCATATAATGAACAAAAGGGGGCCGATTACGCTTCCTTGTGGAACGCCTGATGTAACTTTTGCTACATCAGAGTCAACTTCGTCGAGAACTACTTGTCGTTTACGATCTCTGAGAAGTCGCGTATCCAGTTTACCACTGTTATTAATAAGTTTGAGTCCCCACTCTTGACTCCACAGATGACGTTGGTTACCCAATCACCTGATATTGCTTAATTTCAATGTCAATTATCATAAGGAATTCAATAAAAAGTTATCATATTCCGAAATTGAATTTTCAATATTGCCCAGGCCTGAGGAGAGGAAGAATGCCCTACACTCCACTTGGAATGATGCTGTGTCCTTCACAGTAGGTACTCAGACAATTTCAATTTTTTTAAATGTGGCTTCAGCATAGTTTAATTGAAAAAATATCGAATGCTTTCCCGGCGTATGCTGGTAATGAAGGATGCTCGGGTTCTCCATTCTCCACAGGGTAGTCTCCTGCATGGTTTTCGGCAGCCATGACTCATACCCTGAAACGTCGGCAGCAATGGAGGAGATTACCCGGTGAAAAACCCGAGCAGCTTTCACTACTAGGCTTCAACCCAAGGTTCTTAAAGTAAAGGTTGCCTCATTCGCGACTCGGGCTCCCATTGGCTTGACGTCACGGTAGACCCAACTTCCAGCGCCATTTCAAATTCTAGCCTTTCCGCGGGCCTAACTGCTTACCGCAGCGAGTTCTTGAATTTACCCTCTATCGAACACTATTAGCCGAATTTTAAATTGAAGGCCGATTTATGAAAATAATGATGATAAGATTTAAAAAAAGATAAATTCGTGTATTCAGACGCCATAATTTCCTGATGAAGTGATGAAATGGGAAGGTGTGCGAGTTGATTCCGTGTCCACACTTCCTTCCTGTAACTCTCAAAACACTGTTTTCCTTGCTACTTCCGCAATATAATTTAAACTTAGATTAATATGGCTGGGAGGAAAATACGCAAAAACCAAATTAGTTGCTTCAAAAAATTACAGTTCTGCAACTTTTTAAATAGAAATTATGCTCGTTTTCATTCTTCGCCGGGCTTTGAAAATACAGACTGTCCCAAGGGTCGTGTGTCATTTTTGACCTGTAAATTTAGTAACTTTGCATGGAGCAATGTTCATTAAAATTAGCATATGTACTTATGGGAAAAAGTCCTAAGTTTTGTTGAGTGTAAAAAAGTTTTTACAATTTTGACCTTTTGACCTCACAATGTGGGTCCAAACCAAAAATTTCAATTTGCCTTATGGGGTTTCAATGTTTAAAAAATCGAGATAGAAAAAAGTCTGAATTTCATTGACCAAGATGACTATTCTTAGGTTTTCGGACACGAGAAACCCGAAAATAATACTTTTATTCACAAAAATTCAACTGTTGACCCAGTAAGGTCACCGTCAAGGTCACAAAGGTGGCAAAAAGAATAGTATACCAACAAAGGTGTCGATCCATGGGTTTTATAGGGTGCCCAAGTCATTGGTAAAGTCCAAAAACCCTTATTATTCACTAATTGACCTCCGAGGGTCACAATGGGGGTCAAAGGTCATAGAGTTAAACGTCGGGCCATCATGACAACCAACGTGTCAAACCATGGGTTTTGAAGGGTGCCAAAGTCGGTTAGGCAGTTCATAGATCCGTAGTGTTGATTTTTAGACCTCCGAGGGTCACAATGGGGGTCAAAGGTCATAGGGTTAAACCTCGGGCAATCATGACAACCAACGTGTCAAGCGATAGGTTTTGGAGGGTGCCAAAGTCGGTTAGGCAGTTCATAGATCCGTATTGTTGATTTTTTGACCTCCGAAATTCATAATGGGGTCAAAGGTCTTAGAGTTAAACCATAGAGTAAGAAAGTATGCAACGCGCTTACCATCCCTTCCTTCCGAATTTTTTCCATTTCCTCGCAGTCTTTTCCAACAGGCCCCCCGTGCTCTCTTACTTTAACGCCGCAGTTGATTATTTATTTCTCTAAATATTCTTTTGATTTGTCGCCCAAAGTGTAAGACAAAACTCCGTTTAAAAAGATATTGGCTATGTCCAAAACCTTAAGGTAAAAAATAAAAGCAATGAATGAATCCAGCTTTTATTTTGATTGTATCAAGCAATCTGATAAAAATTTGACGATTTTAGAGAAATATCTTAAAACGACAACATTAATAGGATTATAAACTGAAATGTGAACATGGAGTTTTCATTGTGCTAGTCAACCATCCAATTGTAGATATGGTTTCGATTGCCATGCTCTTCTTCTTTTGAAGCTCCTGCAACATTACACTTTCTAGGTCTTCCAGTTTAGAATTTTTAAATTCGTTATAACGCACACCTGGAATTTTCTAGTACACGCTGCGCGGACAATAGTGTCGACACAGAGTCGGGAAAAAGGATGTCTAGGGAAATAAATAATCAACAACGGCTCGAAACTAAGAGGGCGGGGGAGGCTTGTCGGAAAAGACAGTCGATATGTGTACTACCACCACTCACTTGGTCACCCTTCTAAACCTTTGGCTGGGGACATTAGTTTTCCTATTACTCCAAAACATACCTCTATGACCTTTGACCCCCATTATGACCCTCGGTGGTAAAAAATACACAATATGGATCTACGAACAGCAAAACTGACTTGGGCACACTTTAAAACCCATGGTTCCACACTTATGCTGTCATATTGGCCCGAGGTTTAACTCTATGACCTTTGACCCCCATTGTGACCCTCAACAGCAAAATTCTATGAGCGGATCTATGAACTGCCTAACCGACTTTGGCACCCTCCAAAACCTATCGTTTGACACGTTGGTTGTCATGATTGCCCGAGGTTTAACCCTATGACCTTTGACCCCCATTGTGACCCTCAGAGGTCAAAAAATCCACACTACGGATCTATGAACTGCCTAACCGACTTTGGCACCCTCCAAAACCTATCGCTTGACACGTTGGTTGTCATGATTGCCCGAGGTTTAACCCTATGACTAAGCTATATGCAAATGCATGCAAAGTTACTAAATTTACAGGTCAAAAATGACACACGACCCTTGGGACAGTCTGTATTTTCAAAGCCCGGCGAAGAATGAAAACGAGCATAATTTCTATTTAAAAAGTTGCAGAACTGTAATTTTTTGAAGCAACTAATTTGGTTTTTGCGTATTTTCCTCCCAGCCATATTAATCTAAGTTTAAATTATATTGCGGAAGTAGCAAGGAAAACAGTGTTTTGAGAGTTACAGGAAGGAAGTGTGGACACGGAATCAACTCGCACACCTTCCCATTTCATCACTTCATCAGGAAATTATGGCGTCTGAATACACGAATTTATCTTTTTTTAAATCTTATCATCATTATTTTCATAAATCGGCCTTCAATTTAAAATTCGGCTAATAGTGTTCGATAGAGGGTAAATTCAAGAACTCGCTGCGGTAAGCAGTTAGGCCCGCGGAAAGGCTAGAATTTGAAATGGCGCTGGAAGTTGGGTCTACCGTGACGTAACGGGACTTCTGCTGGCGCATGCGCAGTTACGAATGAGGCAACCTTACCGTCTAAGAACCTTGGCTTCAACCATTCGACCTAAAAGTTGGTCTCGTCATTCATTCTGCAGCAACGCTGATAATGGTATTCCGCACTGCATTCATGTTCAGGATGATAATGAGAGTTTGCGTGAAGGTATCGGTTGGTGCTAGAGCGCTTTCCGCACGCCAGAGCCGGCCTTAGGGCGGGGCGACCGGGGCGAATGCCCCGGGCCCCGCGCTTTGGGGGGCCCCGCGTTCGTGAAAAAAAATTAAAATATACGATAGTTTGAAAACGCAATTTCAACTATTACTGTATTGTTAAGTCCGTGCAAGACAAAAAATAATATTATGAAAAAGGAATAATAATGCAGTAATTTAAAGTAAAAAGCGCGCTTTTTATGTTTATCTTACGTTATAATTTTATGAATTAATATAATTATAAATTTAATTTGTATTGGATTGGAGCACAATGCTTGGAATCCTAAAGGAAATTGGGGATCTTTATAATGACAGAAGAATCATCCACAGTTTATACAAAAACCAAGTAGCCGTGATAAAATCAGGGCCCAGCTGTGAAGAAGCAAGAATTAAGAAAGGAGTGCGACAAGGCTGTACATTGTCACCCGTAATTTTCAACGTTTACATTGAAAAAGCCATTAATGAAATCAAAGAAAAGGCATTGGGAGTGAATATCCATGGAGAAAAAATAAGCATGCTAAGATTTGCCGATGACATAGCCGTTATAGCAGAAACAGAGAAGGATTTGAAAAATATTCTGATTAATATGGGTAGGGTAATGAGTAGATATCAACTGAAAATAAGCACGAAGAAAACCAAGATCTTAGTATGCAGCAGAAGAGAAGAAGTCAAGACCAACATTAAAATAGGGAGGCAAAAACTGATAGAAGTGGATGAATTCTGTTATTTGGGAAGCAAGATAACTAGTGACGGGAGAAGCAAGAAAGAAATTATCAGCAGAATAGCCCAGGCGAAGAGAGCATTCCACCAAAAGAGAGACATGCTTACAGCGGGAAACTTAAATATGGATGTAAAGAAACAATTTATAAGAACCTACATCTGGAGTATGCTCCTATACGGAAGTGAGGCATGGACAATGACCGCAGCGGAGAAAGCAAGGATAGAGGCCTTTGAAATGTGGTGCTACAGAAGAATGATGAAAATCAAATGGATCGACCGAGTCAGTAACGAGGAAGTCCTGAGAAGGGTAGGAGAGAAGAGAAGCCTCATGAAAACCTTAATAAGAAGACGGAACAACCTTATAGGCCATATCTTGAGACATGATGGCCTGATGAAGACAATCGTCGAAGGAAAGGTGGAAGGCAAGAATGGAAAAGGAAGACCTCGAACAAAATATATGGAACAAGTAAAGAGAGATGTGAAAGAGAAGAAATACGTAGGAGTGAAAAGATTAGCTGATAGGAGAACTGAGTGGAGAGCTGCGTCAAACCAATCCTAGGATTGTTGACCAGTGATGATGATATACTATATTGAACTCAAAGGCGTGATGGTATCATAGCGGCGTAATTACGAAGTCTGAATTTGGGAGGGGAACACATACTTAGCCAGAGAGTGGTAGGGATTCAAAATGCTCGAGTTTGTAGATGGGGTATAGAGTTTAATATTTTAAGTGAAGGGCCCCGCACTGAAGGTTCGCCCCTAGCCCCGCACCTGCTAGCGCCGTCACTGCCGCACGCGACATGGTTCTGAGTTTCATTATCATAAGTATCGTCGATGTACCTTACCATATTTCTGTGTCGTGAAGCTAAAGTACTAAATGCGTTCTATGCCTTACTCTAAAACTATGAGTTAAAGTAAGCCAAAAATCGGTGCTCTACGACAGTCATGAGAATAAGTACATGAAAATATAATTAAAAACACTTTTCTGGCAAAGTAAAGAAATTTGTAGTGCGCGGAAATCGTTCAGATTTATTTCACTTAAAGCTGTTTTGCGGTGTTTCCTTTGCGTAATTATTAATTCACGAGCAAATTTAAATGAAAATCTGAGATTTTTGAAGGGCTAATCGTTTAATTATGGTGGAATCACCAGTAAAGGATTTCGTAGCGGATGGAACGCGGTCTACTTTTAGCCAAAGATAGACGTATAACGCTGTATGAGACAAGAAGCTAACAAAACGAAAATAGCATCGCCGGCAGCTACAGAAAAGTTGTAAGCTCAAAGGACCTTCGCATTTACAGGCTTATTTTTTCAGCGCAAAAGAGAGGAACACGGCCCCCATAAGTAAATACTACTTACCGGGAACTGGCTGGCCACCATCTAGTTATCACATATCAACTCAGACTAAGACCCCTTTTCAAGAGATCCGTATCAAATTTATCGAGAGTATCAAATTTCTCCTCGGAGTTCTCGCGGGCGAAGTTGGGAGAGGAGTCACTTTTTGTCCCCCCCCCCCTTTCACTCCCTCAAGGCGCTTCGGCTTCTGTCTCCACGCCCTGGCGTTGCGACTAGAGGGTCTCGTGATCCGTCAATTTGGGAAATTCAAACTCTAGGGCACCCCCTTAATACACGGGCAAATTTCGATGAAAATCTGAGATTAGTGAAGGGCTAATCGTTTAATTATGGCCATTTTGTATTGAGTATTCAAAAAGTTAAACAATTATTTACACGAACAACCAACCCCTGGATAAGGGAAGCCTACCCAGGCGGGACTCGAACCCGCGATTTCTTGTTTGGAAGGTATGTTGACGACATGCCTGTTTACGTAATGAAGCTATCATCGCCAACAATTTCGGAAAAGGTGTAAACTCAAAAGGACCTCCGCATACACAGGCATATTTTTTCAGCGCATGAGAGAGGAACCAGAAGTTGGCTTTTACTATTTTTAATTGACTCGCCGCCACTTAGGCGTCACATATCACCTCCGACTGCGACCCTTGTTCCAACGACCCGTATCAAGTTTATCCTGAGTATCAAATATCTCCTAGGAGTCCTCGCGGGTGAAGTTGGGAGGGGAGTTGCCCTCCCCCCCCCCCTTTCTCTCCCTCGCGGCGCTGCGGCCAGAGGCCTTCGTGAGCCGTTAAAATGGGAAATTCAAACGCTAGGGCGTCCCCTTAACGGGGCAACCACCTTTCGCCTTAAGCCAAAAATTTGTAAGTTTCCGATGGCGGACTTATAAAATTTTGCGACCCAATGAACGATGCGTGGCGACAGTGGCAAAGCCAGTAACTTCGTTCGGGGAGGTGGGGGGGGCTCCAAAACCAGGGGGGGAAATTTTTGAAAAACCGGGCACTACGTAATGAGTTTTAAACTGATTTCAACACTTTTCATAATCGAAAAAAAAAAATTTGTTAAAGAAACATTTTGCAAGTTCATGATTCCTCAATATTTTGTTTTCTTTTATGAAGGACAATGATTGTGTTTTTTATATTTCGGGGGGCGTCAGGACCCCCCATACCCCTACTGCCTAGCGACTTTGCCAACTATATCTGTATATTGTCTATTTTCATCTATTGTCAAGATGTGCAGTTGACGAAGGGCAATTTTGGATGCATCTCCGAAAGTGTCTTTTAAAATGCGATTCATGAGCTATGGAAGCGATTCGACATTTGATAAAGGGATAATTTTTTTGGTTATAAGAATGCTTATTACCATGCTCTCATGCAACCATTACGAGGAACTATTGAGCAAACAAATTGTAGACTGCATCAGTTGTGGACAGTGAATCTTACTGCAAAAGATGTACTGGCAACTCCTGATTCCAAGACAAGAAGAGGAAAAGATCATGCCACATTGCAATATCGGAAAGAGCATGCAATATTTCATCATCAATGCTTTTTAATCTTAACCCTTTTGTGCTGGCATAGATAGGCAAAGATATAGCTGGCATCAATTTTTCAACGCACACAACCGGATGCCAGCTATAGCTGGCATGTGGAATGGAAGTGACCAGTGAGTGTCACCAGCAAGTGTCATAGATGCATTCAGACCCTGCAAGAGACCCAAGTTAGCAAGACCTTAGGGCCAATCCTCAGAAATTAAGCCTGACCCTCATTTAAGATCCTCCTCGCTGCAGGAATGTGTTGTGAAGTTGTTATACTGTCAATGATTTTTGCCAGTAGCATTTTGTTGCACAATCCAACTTTTTGTACTTTGAAATGAATTCTTTATTTCTTTCAGTGTGTAAGCGTTTGTTAAACAAAATTATAGCATTACCATTCACAGACTTATGGATTAAGAGTCTTAGTACCTTGTGTTCACTAACTTGGTCATTGTCATTGCTAGAAATACATTTAAAAATCCACAATGTTTAAAACAATTTTAGTTATTCTTATAGAAGAGTAAATTAATGAAACTCAAAAGCAATATTGAATTTTTTAAATATGTACTGGCAACACAATAAGTTGACAGAGGACACATGCTAAGATAGGGTTAGAGGGTCGAGTACAGTGGCCAGGGTAAGGGGTGGTTGAGTTGGGTCCCAAATCGAAGGGACGAGAATACTAGGGTAACTCATCCCCAAAAAAGCTCCTTACAGAGAAGTTAAAAATATTCTTAGGCTAATCATAGCACCGAAAACGTTTTCCTTCTGTAGGCACCAGCAGGAAAAAGTTGCAATTGTAAAAGCTGCAGTAAAGGATGGATAAAATGGTAGAGGCTACAATAGACAAGCAAGGAGCAATTAGAGGACTTAAAAGTACAATACTTTCACTAATTCCAAGCCAACAACATCAATACCAATGGTCATCTACATAAGGACAAAGCAGATAAAATAACAAGTTTGTTTTACGTATTTCAAAGAAGTGCCACCATCAATGGATGGTTGAATAGATTACCAAGTCAAAGAAGCATTTTTATGCCAACAGATAACAGGTGAATCCCAAGTTGTACATCAACTATGTACTCCATAAAAATTGGATCAATTCACAGAAACATGTAGAATACACACCCAGACACGTCCGCATTATCTCACAGCCCTTCCAAAATTTTTATTTGGTACAACCTTGCATAAAATCTCCAAATAATTTTCTAGCCAAAGCAATGTGAATGACAAAAAATAAAACTTATTCATCACTGACATCACTGGTAGAGTTCAGCCCCCAAAAAACGTTTTGTTCATAGCCACAGCTAACCTTGCTACTCTGTAGGAAAGATGAAAAAGATTAGCATGCAAGTGGAACTAGGGGTACAAAGAAAACAGCTGAAGAGTCTAATATGTATGACTCAAGAATGAGGAAATCTTAATCTTGAAGAAGGTTCAAAACTGCCTTGAAGCATCGGAGATGTTGATAGTTGATATGACGGAAGATAAAGAAAGAAGTAAGGGCTTGAAGTATTGTGAACTAGGTATCTATGTCTCCGGAAGAAGGTGTGGACTTTCTTTACTCAATCCTTGAGAGTGGGGTCAAAGATTTTGTGCCCATTGTGAAACCTAAGTCAAAAAAATTCCCCTCTTGGTTCAAAGCAGATACCATTCGCTCACTTGGAAACAAGAATCGTGCTTGGTATCTTTATAAATCTTTCCCGAACGAGGAAACTCGAACTACATTCACTAACCTTCGTCGCTGTTCCAAAACGCTAATTCGCTGTGATCACAAGGAGTATGTTCAGGGCATGTGTTCATCCATTTCCTCCAACCCAAGAAAATTCTGGTCCTTTGTGAATAGTCGCCGAAAGTCTCCACGCATCCCCCTTCACGTGACCTATAACAATCTCGAGGCTGTGGGTCCAGATAGACCAAACTTATTCAATCAATTCTTTACTGATTGCTTAGCTCCTTCATCTACTCTCTCTAATAAAATTGATAACATCCCCACGCCAATTCGTGGCCATTGTCTATCTAACGTTATCACAGATCCCAAAGAAGTATTTGAGTATCTCTCCAAAATCCCTCTCCATCGTGCCCCTCGTCCTGATGGTTTGAGCCCCAAACTAATTAGACATTGCGCATCCTCCCTCTCTCTTCCATTGAGCCTCCTACTGAACCGTTGCTTTTCCCTCGGCACCTTCCCCTCCCAATGAAAAATTGCCAACATCATTCCCATACATAAAAATGGCCCTAAAGATGAAGTCTCAAACTACCGCCCAATATTGATACTTCCGATGCTATCTTCAGTTTGTGAAAGGATTATTCTCAACAGGCTCTACTACTTCACTTCTCCTTTTTTATCAAATAATCAGCATGGTTTCCTTCCGGGACGCTCCTGCCTGACCAAATTGGATGCAAGTGGAACTAAAGAAAACAGCTGAAGAGTCTAATATGTATGACTCAAGAATGAGGAAATCTTAATCTTGAAGAAGGTTCAAAACTGCCTTGAAGCATTGGAGATGTTGATAGTTGATATGACGGAAGATGAAGAAAGAAGTAAGGGCTTGAAGTATTGTGAACTAGGTAATTAGCATGATGGACATGAATGAATATTCACTAATTTAAATAAATTAGACCAGGGGCGCAGCTAGGAATTAAGGCTGGGGGGGGGGGGGGTTTAGGTGTAACTAATACTGGGGTGTGTGGGAGTATGGAAAAGGTACCCACAAGGATAAGCGGTATGTGTGAGATTGATAAATTTTGGAATTTCAAGAAAAATGGTTCAAATTGGTGAGTTTTACGGTTCTCTGAGAGATATTTTATTGATCCTTACGCTATTCTATTAGTAATATCAATCCAATTAAGTAAAATGGATTAAACATAAAATTTCTCTGAGCTCTGGAGGGGGTTTTATCCCCCCAAACCCCCCCTCGCTGCGTCACTGAATTAGGCAGCACGCTGAGAAATTAGGGTATGCTGAACACTAGAGCTGGGAGTTTCAGTACATTTTTAGGAATTCGTTCACGTGGTTAGATTTTTGACAATGATAAGATTTTTCACATTGTCCATAATGAAAAAAATCATATAAATTCATGATTATTTTGACTGAGCCTAATCCACAAATCCATGATGCACACACAGCAGATCCAAGTGATTTTCAATGTTTTACATAGGGGTCGTTCCATTTCAAATCAACCGGGCCCTGACACCCACCGTCTCCAATTTTCATTAAACTTTCCATGGTCATACATTCTGGTATGATTAGAGATTGTGTACAATTTTAGCCTCCAACTGTTGATTGTTTATGAAATATGAGCAATTGAATTTTGGGTTTGACCCCTACAGTGCCGCAACGTGCACCATATTGTTATTTTTATTTTTATCCATAACCCCATTCTTTTGTTATGAAAAGTCATGATTTCCTTCTAGAGCTAAGTAGTCCATAATGATCCCAAGATTATCATTGTATATCAACTGCATGAAGTAATTCAGCTGCAAAAAAATTAAGTTTACAAAAATCTCGCTTGTACCATTTTTCATTGTCAGCATCCACAGGGAAAGGCCATGCAAATACAGACTCATGGTTCAGTTTTAAGTAATCATTAATGTATGAGCAAAGATCCTGAGAAAAAAATCATGAGTCCAGCATTCCTTAAGAAAAAAAATACTTATTCTTTGTCACGGGAAAAAAAGGCATCTTTTCCAAGGCACATAGAAATTACATGATGTAGAGGAGAGATAAGCATTTACTTGTATGATTGAACTATATCGGAGCATGCGTTATCTCACTACAGTGTATGCTATTGGCTAGTAGAGTAGGAAACACACGAGCAATCATGTGAATGCCCCCACGTACTGTTAATTTGGTACTATCAGGACTATTCGAGGTGAGGGAGTTTTATTTAAAAAAAACTAGAGATGGGTCGATTCGCAGATTTCTCGGACTCGAATATTGAATTTGAATATTAAATCATTGCTCGAATATTCGAATACCTTGAATACTAAACGATGAATGCGGGAAAGTTTGACTTGGTTGCCTATGCAGCAGGAAACACAAGATTTTGGCTGGTAATTGTGATTTCCTTCAAAGGATTCAACAGGATTTTAGCAGATTAATGCAATATTTTAATTTTATGGAAGCAATTGGGCATATAGTTGATTCAACTAACATATCTTTCAAATACTCTAAGGGGACACACAACCTCGCGAAAAAATGATTGCATGCCGTCTCGGCATTTACACTGCTACGATGGATTTCTGTCTGATGTATACAAATGCCTTTCTGTCTTATCTACCAAACGCCATTTCAGCGGCACGCCCTCTGATCTGATACTCGGCTTCATCCAACTTCTTATTTTCAACAGGTAGCTTGGTTAACCCCCACTGCTGCCACCAATGACGTGCCTGCGACAGTGGATGGCGCGAAATTCAAAGTATTCGAGGTATTCGAGAGTGTACCTTTAGCATAATTATTCGAGATCTCGAATATCGAATACTTTCCTGTATTCGAGGTATTCGAGTATTCGCGGATACTATTCACACATCTCTAAAAAAAAACCTCCAGGAACCATGGTACACTATTACATTCTACATTCCGTTTAACCTCAGTCCAAAGACCAAGTATGCACATCTCATATCCAGATGTATTGAAATCACAGGAATGTATATTATCAAATGTCAAAGGGAACTGTAATTGATCATTTGAATTGAGAAATTTCTCATGTACTTCACACTAATCCTTATTTTCAATGTTTCATTTAGTTATTCTACATCACTGGAAACTTGATAAAAACAGTACAATTCAAATCACCATCCTTACCAATTGATTTGGAAGTGAACTTCCTCTTAACTGGCTGACCACATTCTGAGATGTCTTAATTTTTTCACCAACTTTAAATATTTTTTTTTAATGTTGGCCACTTCCTCCCTCAAGAAGTACTATGACCTTCCAGAGCTTATGGTTGCAGGAGGATTAAGCATACACAATAAGTGTCCTAGTGACACACAGCAAACATCTCTCTCTGGCTAAGAGAATAAAGGAGAGGGTCCTTTAAGTGTCGTGAACTTAACTGAAATATCACCTCCTTCATGGTTGAGAGCTTCCACTAGTCCAAAGTACCACTCCTTACTGTAGATACAAGCTGCGTGTTAACCAACAGCCAAATTATCTGGGAAATCCACTTTTTCAGAGCAAAAATAAAATACAATGCTGTACTCATCATCCAGGCCAGTGAACTTTGCAGCGACTCTTCTATCCAATAAAACTAATATCACACCTGAGGTCATCATTTCATGTAGGAAGCCCATTCATTTTCTATCATCTTTGATACGTGTTCTCCTATGGTTAGACTGGCACATGCTTTTATATTAACAGCTGGGTCTGCAATGAGGCTCTCTGAAACATCAACCCCAGCAACCTTAAGGCAAAGGCACAGACAGGATTAAGGTGGTAAATAGCACAATACGAACAACCTAGAAGACAACACACAGTTGTAAAAACTCAACCCTCGCAGCAAACTAATTGAAAGTTTCAATTCAATCCATCATTTTCCTCGAAAGAATAGAGAACCAGGATTGAAAATGGCAAAGGCCAGGGTAGCTTGCTACTTTTCCACTACCATTTTAAAGGACAGGGTGTTGCCAATGAAATATGAAGCAGTTATAACCTAAATGTCACAAGTAAAGGTACAAGTCACATCACCTTCTAGCTGGAGTGAAAGACAGGTAAATGATGCCAAAATTATAAAATTGCATAGCAATTAAACATATGGATATATCAGCTAGCAAAATCCCAACAGAGATAGCAATCCTACACTTCAATGAATGAGCAAAATCAAATTATCATGGTAACTAATGGGCTCTTGTCATCATACCCATATTTACCAATAGTCCATATTAGGTACCACAAAGTACTACATACCTCCACTTGTACAGGCTGAAAGCCCATCAACTAAAATGCATTATACTAGGATAATTGGGTTTTGACTAAGTTGTATCACCAATAAATTATAGCTCATGGGATGAGAGACAAATCTCAGAACCCAACAACCAAAGCAGGTTATAACTTGCTATCCATTATTTATTTATTTATGTAACGCCAAAAACAGCACTAAGGCATTTACATTGGGTTTATAAACAAAATAAATTATGTAAATATAATTAAAAAGCATGTATAAAAATAATCTCATAAATAACAATGACTTTCAACATATACAATACATACAAAAGGTGGGTATTAAAAAGATAGTCTTTTCAGTTGGTTATTAAAATTGGAGCGGGAGGCAAAGAGGTCAAGAGAAGAAGAAGTATTTGAGATTGAATTGAAAATGGAGGGTAAGTGGTAACAGAGGGAGCTATGAGATATTGCCAGACGGAAATTGGGCTGGTGCAGAGCTTCATTATTGTGGGTTTTGCGAGCTGGAATGCGGAGTGAAAAGCATGTTAGGAGATCAATGTATCTGAAGGACCCATTCACAATGAAGTAAAGAAATTTGATGTCTGATGTCAATCGGTGGAGGGTGGGGTGTAATAATCCAAGCGAATTAAGTATTTTTACAAGTGAAGAGAATCTGAGGTGAGGTGTGCGATGGGGAACTATTGCTAAGAAGAAATTGAGCGGACGGTTGAGTAGCTTTCGTGTGGTGGGAGAAGCAGTTGACCAAATGGGAGAGCAATATTCAAGGATGGGTGGCACACATCCAACGAAGACGGATTTTAAGGCACTCGGTTCGGAAATCTCGTTCAGATGATATAGGGTCCCAACCACTGCCATAGCCTTGTTAACAATGGTTTTTATATGTCCATAGAAGGTTAATTCTTGGCCAAAAGTGATGCCTAAATCGGAGAGGGAAATGACAGAGGGAACGGGTTGATTATTTAAAGTATAAGTGGAGGTGATAGTGCTATTCTACAGCAATAAATACATCGCAGTGGATTTTCCAGGATACACAATTGCCATTTATTGCACCATTTCTCTACCGATTGAAGAGCAGTTTGTAAAACCAGGGAATCAGCCGCGGTGTTAACCCTTTTAAATATTTTACAATCGTCGGCATTGCTGTAGATTCATTGGCTCCGTTAATTTGTTTAACCTGATGGTGGCTGATCTCAACTGACTGACAGTAGGCCGCTACCTTGGCGAGGGTTCTGTCCTCCATTCGCAGCAAAGACTCTTGAACGCCCTTGTCCGGGATGCCTTGAATCACGCGGTAGATTATCATATTTTCTTCCTGAGGGGCTGGACTATCATAACAACAATTCTTTATAAGTCGCCCACAATCTGTCAGAAAGCGGTCAAATGTCTCTCCTTCCTGTTGGAACCGTTGATGAAACACGAACAGTTCGTAAATTGAGTCTTGCTTTGGATTTACAAACTTTTCGTAAGCTTCCTTAACTTTGACGTAAGCTAGCTTATTTACATTAGATAAATCAAAAGTTTCAAATAGAGCTTGCAACCCTGCGATCCCAACATAGTTTTAAGGAGAGCTATTTTCACTTTGCCCGCCGATTCATCTTGTCCCGTGGTGATAAGATAATTTTCAAAATCCCCCACAAATATAAGCCAATCTTTCTAGGCGGAAGGGCTCTCTAAATCGACAATATCGGGCAGTTTAACAAGGGGAATACCTGCCATCTCTGCAGTTTCGGTAGTATCTAAACCACTTGGAGTACTCCACTGTTGGGAATACAATCATGTGTTGATTTCAATCTGGTAAAATGTGTTCATGATATTTCCAGTAGTAATAGAGATGCTTTTGTGTTACATTATGAGGAAAATTTCAGTGGGATAGGCTGTTTACCACAAAAATGTAAAATTGTCATTAGAAGTAATGCAAGCCCTGTTTGTAAACCCCCAAGGAGAGTTCCTAGTTCCATTAAGCCTCAGTTGAAATCAGAGCTGGATAGGCTGGAAAAGAAGGGTATTATAAAAGAGGTAGATACCCTTGATGCCAATTCTTGGGTTAGTAACTTGGTTATTGTCGAAAAACCTTCAGGTAAACTAAGATTGTGTCTGAACCCCACTGAATTAAACTAAGTGATTCTCAGAATTTTCATGAAATTCCCTCAATTGAACAGTTGTCTGAAAAATTAAGTAATAAGCACATATATTCAGTGTTTGATCTAAAAGAAGGGTTTCATCAGCTACGGCTTGACAATGATTCGTCGTTCAAGTGTTGTTTCTCTACCCTATTTGGGTGCTACAAATATTTACGCATGCCATATGGGTTGTCCAATGCCCCAGAGATGTTTCAAAAAGTAACTGAGCAAAATTTTGGAGATATTACAGGTGTAGTTTTGTTTTTTGATGATATTCTATGTACCGGAAGCTCCCAAGCTGAGCATGATGAGTGAGTAAAACAACTGATGGAGAGGGCAAAAGTAGTTGGGGCCAAGTTCAATGGAGACAAACTCCAGTACAAAGTATCTCAGGTGAAGTATGTTGGGCAAATATTTTCTAAAGAAGGTAATAAACCAGACCCGGATCGTATTCATGCCTTGGTAAACTTGCCCGCACCAGGTGATCGCAAAGAACTACAGAGAGTCTTAGGAACGTTTAATTATGTTCGGATATACATACCAAATACGTCCAACAGTTGAGCTCCTCTCCATGATTTACTTAAAACTGATGTTGCATGGCAATGGCTTCCGAGCCATGAAATGGCATTCACTCGGCTTAAAAATCTAGTATCCAATGCCCCTGTACTGGCTAACTTTGATCCCAGTGCTAAATTAGTTATACAATGTGATGCTTCACTAAGTGGGCTAGGGTGTACGTTGTTTCAGGAAGGTCCTAAAGGTCTTAAACCAGTGCACATAGCCTCAAGATCACTCACCAGCAGTGAGTGCAATTATTCACAAATAGATAAAGAGCCTTTAGCAGTCTATTTTGCAGCTTCCAAATTTCGTTACTATGTTTATGGCAAACCAGTCCTGGTTCAGAGTGATCATAAGCCCCTAATCAATGTTATGACTAAACCAGTGCATCAAATTGGTGCTGTTCGTTTGCAGCGACTAAGGTTGAAATTATTGAAGTATCAGTTAAATGTTACTTATTTACCGGGTAAACTTATGCATTTTGCCGACCATTTGTCACGCTCTTATGTTACAGACCATGTCACTGATGACCCACAAATGCTAGAGGTAGTCCATTCCATTAGCAAGCATCTGCCTATGTCTAAAGAGCGTCTGTCTCAGTTTCAATTGGAAACTAGCAAAGATATGGTCTTGAGTCAAATAAGTCAATTTTGCAAGTCAGCCTGGCCAGTTTATAAAAAGTTATCCAATGAGTGTAAAACGATATTATAAGCTAAAAAATTATCTTTGTTTTGAAGAGGGTTTAATTTTTTAGGGGAAAAAGTAGTAGTTCCAGGTGCTTTGAGATCGTATGTCCTTAAGTTGCTACATGAGGGTCACTGTGGAGAAACTAAAACTAAGGCTAGAGGTAGAGGGTTATTTTATTGGCCAGGCATGTCATCTAGCATTATAGATTACATAAAATCATGTAGAATATGTGAGAAGTTTCGCCCAGCCAATTTTAAGCAACCATTGCAACCCCGCTCTATGGCAAATCTTCCATATGAAAAAGTGGGTGCAGATATATTTGACTATTCTGGTAAATGTTATCTTGTCCTCATAGACAAGTGTTCTAAGTGGGTTGATATTTGCAAACTTAAGTCCAAAACAGCACCAGCTGTCATAGATGCTATGCAGACTGTGTTCAGTACTCATGGGTTTCCTCGACTTCTCCTGGCAGGCAACATGCCATTTGCGTCCTGGGAGTGTAGGCAGTACTATAAAAGTAATGAAATAGAGCTGAGAACAAGTAGTCCTCACTATCCACGCTCTAATGGACTTGCGGAAATAGGGGTGAAGCTTAGTAAAATGATTCTAAAAAAGAGTCAGGAAGAAAAATCCGATTTCAGAAACCTTTTGAGTGAATAACGAAACACTCCTCTGCCTGGACTAGACTGGTCCCCATCTCAGTTGCTGGTTAATCGTTTACTACGCACAAAGATGCCGGTTACGTATAACACGCTTAAGCCCAAAGTCATCAGACCACAGGATGTGGTAAAAGCGTTACAATCAAAGCCGAACCAAATGAAATCCAACTGTGATAAAACCTCCAGATGGAAGGAAGTTACTTTTCAGATGGGTGAAAAGGTACTCATTAAAACAAGCAAGTGTGACTATTGGGAGCATGGTGTCATTGTAAATAGACATAAAAGTCCTCGTTCGTATTTGGTGAGAAATTCAGTGGGAAATGTAGTGAGGCGTAATATCATACATTTAAAAAAAAGAATAGTAGCATGACCCTCATCTTATGCAACATTACTACCAGATGTGAATGCAGCAATCCATAATGCTGTAGAGTCAGAGAATCAAAATGTTGTACTAAGATCTGATATATATCCTGTTCATCCACCTATGTCTACCGCTGGGAGTGGTCATGTGAATCAACCAGGTGTACCCAACCCTATTGGTTGGTGATCAATGGTGATCAACATAAACCTGCAGAAGTAGTTGAATCAGCGCCTCAACAAAACGGAGTATGCACTCGTGCTAAAACAAAAATAGGATCAGCAAACCCTCTGTGACTAGCTACCCCTAATGGTCAGGCTCCCTTATCTGCTTCGCGCAGTGCTATAAGTGAACCTAATACTGTTAAAACTAAAGTGAAGGTGTTACACCTAAACATTCAGTGCTTACGGCACAAAATTAATGTTCTGGAATTATTTTTGAGTGAACATGATCCTGATGTTGTCTGCATTTCGGAGCACTGGTTAAACTCCGATGAGTTAAGTACTTTCAAAATCGAGGGGTATAATATTTGCTCCTCCTATTGTCGAACTCTTTGCAAAAATGGTGGTGTATTGATTCTTGTTAAACAAATTATTAGTGTACGAAACATTCGATTTATAAATCCAAGTATTGAGCGTGACTATGAATGTTGTGGAATCCTAATTGACATTGATGGCACTGCCATTGCAATTGTATGTGTTTATCGATCTCCTAGTGGTGATTTTTCTATTTTTCTGGATTTGTTAAGTAATGTTATTCCAATCTTTGTAAAGAGTGCTAAGAACACAATTCTCTGTGGGGACTTCAATATTGATTTCAGCTTGAAATCCACCCAGTCGAGGATGTTACTTGATTCGCTAAGATCATTCAATTTTGTCCCTACTGTGTTTTGTCCTACTCGGGTAACTCAATCTTCATCCACAACTATTGATAATATTTTCTTAGATATGCCGTCTACTGAAAGTCTTATCATTGATACACACTTTTCTGACCACAAAGCCCAAATGATTGAGATCAATACTCAATGTTGGTCAAACCCTAAGAACCCTCATGCTTATCATAAACGATCGTTCTCACCTTCATCCCAAGCATATTTTCAATGTTTACTGCAGCAGCAGTCCTGGGAATCAGTATATGGCGGGGATGATTTTAATACTAAATTTGATAACTTTTTATCTACTGTCTTGTATTGCTTTGATGTATCTTTTCCTCTAAAAGCTGTGAGGACTTGTTCTAACTCAAAGAAAAAGTGGGTTTCAGATGAAATTAGAGCCTCATCTACTCGTTTAAGGCAGGTTTTTAATGAATTAAAATCAAGTGGCTCTCAGTCAATTGAAAGAGCTTACAAAACTCTAAAAAGTGAACATAGAATTTTGATTGATGAGACAAAAAGAAAATTCAATATGTCCATCATTAGTTCTGCTACTAACCCATGCAAAGCTGCCTGGAATATCATTAAAAACAGTAGTAGTTCTAAAACTTCTTCATCTAATATTAGTGCTGTTCTTCATGAAGGTTCAATAATATCAGAAAAAACTGCTATAGCTGACCTGTTCAATGTTAACTTTCTGAATGTCAATAATAACATGCTGACTCCCTATAACCAATCTAAGTATCCTGCCAACGCTGTTCGCTCCAAGGGATATTTAGCCCACTCTATTTTTCTTTACCCCACTGACGAGAAGGAAATTAATAATATACTTGTTAAAATAAGTAGTAAACGCTCCTCTGGCATTGATAACATTCCAGGTTCTCTGTGGAAAGGAAATGTAAAAATGGCAATAATACCCCCATTAACATATTTAGTTAACGAGTCTCTCTCTCTGGGAATTTTTCCTGATAAATTAAAAGTGGCTAAGGTTATTCCTATCTTTAAGAATGGTGACCCCCAAGATATAAATAATTACTGACCGATCTCAGTCCTTTCAGTGTTTTCTAAGGTTTTTGAAAAGGTCATCTTCAACAGATTGTTATCATTCTTAACAAAATTTGACATCCTCTCAAAATCTCAATTTGGTTTCATGAGAAATAGGTCTACTGAAACTGCCTTGGCGGAGTTCATTCATGTACTGATATCTGAATTGGACAACCAGAACTCTGTTACAGGTGTATTTTATGACCTTAAAAAAGCGTTTGATTCAGTTGATCATGGAATCTTACTTCTCAAACTCAATAGTTATGGGATTTCTGGAATTGCCAATACCTGGATACAATCTTTCCTAAGTGCTAGATCCCAAGTTGTAAGTATCTACTCTTCTGGTATTGGTTCTCACACATCTTCTACTCCTTTGGCAGTCACTAGAGGTGTACCTCAAGGCTCCATTTTAGGTCCTCTTCTTTTTCTTGTCTACATTAATGATCTCCCCTCTTATTTTAATGGTGGGACAGTGGTCATGTATGCAGATGATACGGCACATTTATTGTTCTCTAAATACTTCAACCATGATGAAGTGCAACAAAATATCAGTTCAATGAATAAGTGGTGTGTTGATAATAGAGTTCTTATCAATGAAAAAAAATCTACTTTTATACGATTTCGTACTCCTCAGAGGGAAAGAATTTGTACTCCTCTTCTCAGGCTAAATGGTAAAATTTTATGCTCTTCGGCAGAAACTAGGTACCTAGGTCTATATGTTCATGAAACATTATCTTGGGAAGTGCATATAGACAATCTTTGCACCAAAGTGGCAACCGGTTGTTATTTATTAAGAAGAATTAAAGCTCTCTCAGATATTAAAACAGCCCTTTTGGTCTACCATGCCCATGTTCATAGCCGATTGAAATATGGAATAGTAGTTTGGGGCCATTCTCACCATACTACGAGGCTTTTAAACTTCAAAAATGGGCCATCAGGATCTTAAGCAACACTCCAGGGAGAAGTAGTTGCCGGACACACTTTAAATCCCTAGGAATACTAACATTACCTAGTCTGTATATATATTCTACTGTTATTTTTGTCTGTCTCCATAAAAGTTTCTTTGGAATTGAAATTAATGCTGATGTACATAATCATAACACCAGAGCGTCCAGGGATTTTAGGGTGGTCACTCATAGCCTCACCCTCTTTAGTAAAAACCCCCTTTATGCAGGGGTGAAATTGTTCAACTGCCTCCCACATAAATTAAGGGAAACAAAACCCTTTTCACTGTTCAAATCCCAACTGTATAAATACCTCCTCAGTAATTCCTTCTATTCTGTGGATGAATTTATTTCGTTGAAGTGGAATACTTGACTGGTACTTCTATATATATTTATGACCTATGTATATTTTATTTTCCTCTATTTTGACTTGCTCTATACATGTAACTGCATGTCCTGGAGCGAATAAATAAATAAATAAATAAATAAAATAAATATTGTACATCCTGCTGGCCTACCTATAACTACTACAAGGAGTGGCCATATGGTTAAACCTCCAAGGCGTCTTGGTTTGTAAACTTTCAATTTTTATGTTCTTTTTACTCCTAAAAGGGGAGGTGTTGTAGATCTTTAATCTGTGTGAATCTTCAGGGTTGGCCACCATGTAACTTGGTGTGGAAACTTAGAAGGTTGACCTCTAGGTTTAGATATATATCTGTGCATCACTGTGGATTGAAGTTAGTTTTGTATTGCAATAAGTTTTTACACCACAATAAAAAGATTAAAACAGGCATAGAGGAGAACACCACAGCTAGAGGGAAGAATGTCATCAATAATGTCGTCAACGTAGAGAGTAAACAGAAGTGGGATTAATACACTGCCTTGAGGCATGCCAGAAGAAACAGGTAAGTAATGCAACAAAATACCTTCTATTAGAACTCTTTGGCTGCGGGAAGTCAGGAAATTAGAGACTAAACATAAGAGAGTGCCATGGATATTAAAACGTGACTGGAGTTTATGGATGAGGAGGGTATGATTAACGGAATCATAAGCTTTAGAAAAGTCAATGTAACAGACATCCAGCTGATACCTTTTTTCAAAGGCAGAAATTATATGGTGGTGCAGTATAGAGAGATTAGTAAGGCAGGTCCCACCAGGAAGAAAGCCAGGCCAATCTATTTCTGAAACCATTATCGCACATACTTTCAGTGCAAGCAGTTAAGTAGTGTAGTAACACACTAGCATGCATGACTATATAGCAACTACCCTCGAGAAGTAAGATAACAAATATTTTTTTATAGGCCACAGAAAAACATCAACTGGTATACCTTCCCTCCTAGCCTCTCATAAATGTATGCATTACTTGATCAAACCTTCCTTTCGCCATAAAACCAAAGTTTTCCACTTTCGTTCATTCACTTCATTATTGCATTGGCTTCTCCAACTAAGACTTCTTTGGGACTTTAAAATACTCTGAAGATGAATTATTGTAATCCTGCACCTTAACATATCACATCATGTGCACACATAAATTGGTATCAATTATCACTTCTCTAGCCATGCTGTATATAATTATAAACACACATGGGCAAATGATGGACACCACTGGTTCACTGGCATAACCATAGGCGGATCCAGGGGGGGCACGGGGGCACGTGCCCCCCCCAGACCCTTAAAAATATGATAGATTTTTAATACAGTCCCATTATAATTTCGTTCGTTTTGTATAACAAGGTATCCTTGTGCCCCCCCCCGAACAAAATCCTGGATACAGCCTTGCTTGTGCCCCTCCCAGAAAGAAATCCTGGATCCGCCCCTGGGCATAACTACAAGCTTGCACTAAACTGAGCATATTTCACATTAATCGGGAAGGAAAAACTGCCATGTTTATGTGGATGATACGGCATTTCCGTGAATATGAAATTTGTGAATGTGAACTTCTGTGAAGTAATTTCCTTGGCATGAATGCCAAGACCACGATACAGACATAATAAGTCAAGTGATCATTCCATGTTGCATACCACAATCAAGGAAGCATAAGCATACATTACCTTCGGATGAGCCTTATAATGAACACAATTTTGACCAAAAAATCTCATGATGATATCAACCAATTAATTTGTTTTCTATACTTCTTTTGAGAAGTTCATTTCACACATGGATTGAGGTGTGGTCGAACTGATGACTATTCAACGATTTAACTTGGCAGGAGAACAGCCCCAGACTAAATTGGTTCATCTAATTCTATCTTACACTTCTAAAATGAAAAAAGGCTATGGTTCAGTTCATTACCAAAGCAAGACATTACTTTGAACCCAAGGGCATACCTAGGATCATAACTAGCGGGGCAAGCCATGGTCTTGGGAGGGGCAAGCCAAGTTGTGACATTTAGGATGGAAAGGTTGAATTAAACCAACGTTTAAAGAGAATTTAAGAATAAGCTTTATTATTTTATGAGATTATTACTTTGAAAAAATAGTTTTATCTTAGTTACATATCTTATACTAATACGTTTCATTTTTCGTGGGTTTAAAGAAAATTTGTTGAATACTTTCGTTTCAATTCAGTACCTACTGATTTTGCTTACAGACTTTTGCGATTTTTGCTTCTATGGGGCTGTGGCCCCCCCTGCCCCTCGCTGGGTATGCCCATGTTTAAACCTCTAACCCAAATCAATGCTTGCCAGCAAATAGCGGACAATGACATTTTCATTCAGTAATGCCACTACCTGATAAATGGATGATATAAATAAGTTTCCGGCGATCTGCAAGTTAAGCTGAATAGATGAAGGAATAGAAGGGATAGAACGTACCCATGCACATAAACAAGTAAAAGTAACCATTGTCTTAACTGATTATGCGAGTAGAGTGCATCTCTGAGCATCAAGCATTTGCATTGCTTCGGACTGTAGGTTTTTAATTCATTTTCCAAAACTTGAAACTACACCAGCAATACATATGCATGCAAATAATACCTCAGCAAGCAATTGGTTATTAAATTAATTTACACATGAATATGAGTCATTTTTTGTTTAATAATTACTTTGCCGGCCTGGGTAGCGGCGGGTAAAAGGACAGGCAAACCGAAGGCCATGGGTTCGAGCCCCAAATGGCAAAATCGTCACTAGCAAGAAAAGGTTAACCCCCCATTATATCGGCCCCCCTAGAAATGCATTCCCCTTTCACGGAAGCCTCGCCGAAATAGATTCTTCATTTATGCAACCCTTCCTCCTCTCTCCTGCCCCTCGAAAGATTTCAGCCTGCAGCAAGATTTCCTTTGTCTGGGGACAAGAAAGTCCGTGTTGTTTACATTGGTGCCAGTTGAAATGCCCAATGTAAAGAGCGTAGAATACTGTTTTCGGGGTTTTGGAGAATAAACAATGTAGGTAAAGAACCATTTTATAAGCACTAGCATGAATATATGACACGTCTTGGGTGACGTCCTCCGTGAGAAATGGTTTAGAAGCAAAAGGGTTGCAGATTTATTGACAGAGTGGTAATAATTACTCAGTAAGAACTCATACATCCATGCTTCCACTTGTTTTTCGTGGAGGAAATGAGGCGATTTTTACGGTGCCTGATTGGAAGGCCTTATTCAGCGGAGAAAAGGGATTAAAACCCCTCCGAAATTTTCATACAATCCTCCCCAAATGAACCTCTCACAATATATACCCATTCTATGGTATACCAACCCCTCTTTCGCTTCTGACCCCACCGTAAAAATATATGTCTACAGCCTCGCATACAGGCACGTAGACATGGGCAGGGGTGGATCCAGGATTTCTTTCTGGGAGGGGCACAAGCAAGGCCGTATCCAGGATTTTGTTCAGGGGGGGGCACAAGGATACCTTGTTATACAAAACGAACGAAATGATAATGGGACCGTATTAAAATCTAGCATATTTTTAAGGGTCTGGGGGGGCACGTGCCCCCGTGCCCCCCCCCCCCCCTGGATCCGCCTATGGACATGGGGGCTTCAACCTCTCCCGGAATTTGTTGTGAAGACACCTCGCGATGCATCCATTGAGGGGGCCACTAACTTAGCGCAACCTCTTCTTTGACGATTGTCGATAACTATATGTTTCCTCAAATAGTCGACCAAATCACATACAAGAAATAGATCGATAATGCTACCCCAAGAGTTGAACATTTTTGTGAAAAATCAGGCGGATTTCGTGAACTTACTTACAAACTTACAAGTACGGCGCGGTAATAAAAATGAAAAATCGCCTATTTATAACCTCATGGTAACAGCTCTTCACAGAATCGCGGACTACAATTCAGCATTGAAATTCACTCGGGAAGAAAAAATATTGCCCAGGCAGGGTAATAGCATTTTCGTTCGTGTATAAATAAGAGACTAAGAAATTCTTCTACCAGGATCCGCCTTTCGTACTGCGAGCAAACTATCGCGATGTAATATACACCCGCGGGTGTAATATCAAAATTGATTCTCACTAATCATCGATCATCAATCGAAACCTCATCAAATTCTGCGCCGTCTTTACCAATTTGCTGTTATCCTTATAAACAGTGGCGTGTGTGGCAGGAATGAGAGGGCGATTTGTCCCGAAAGCACAAATTGAAGCTTCACCGCCTGCTGTGGGCAGCACTGTGGGGCCCCAGGGGCGCCAAACTCAAGGGCCGCCCTGGGCAGCACATTTTCTACGCTAATATTTGTCACACCTCATGGTTTGCCTAAATACCGCGAGAACTAGAATTCCCATACATTTTCGACCAATATTGATCACCTGGTAGTAATCGGCAGGAGGGAATCGGCCGAAGATTTGCTGCAGGGAAAAAAAGATTCTACATCAGGATTCAGATTTCTCACGTCGACCTGTTGGTTTTATTCGCAAGCCTCTAGAAAGGTTGCAAAGTATACTTGGCAAACTTGATGGGAGTCAGAATCAAGAAAAAGCTTTGGCACTACAGCAATCATAAAATCTGCTACAAAATATGTAAAACGAATACCCATGTTTGAAGGGAAGAGTTCTTACTTCATCAAGTGCCGCAGAACTTCTCGTGTCAGCATCAATTATTCATCAACATTTCATAAATACACAGCCGCGCCATATAACTATGCATAGAAATTGCTTTAGTTTAGTCGATCTTTATTTACTGTCCATAGCCATTCATTAGATTGCTCCTATGGGGGTAGTACGAAATGCTTATGCATTGTTGCGCGAAATGTAAACAGCGGCCTTACACAACGAGAGCGTCAGTTGATTGTCTGTGCCGTTCGCAGTAGGTAGCATACACATCCTGCAAGTGATACTGAGGATTTTTAGGTTTGAACTTGATAAATAATTTGAAACCAACTGCAATGATGGATATTGTGATACTTAACAGCATTTCGAGCACCTGCACCTTTGGCTTTATAGCGCCGGCAACGGACAGGAATAATATTTACTCGCTTAAGATATCGTAGGTTTTGTTCTACCTATTATCATAATGTGTTGTTGACGAATGCAATTTCTCTATTTGTTTTAAGGTTACCTACCAATAAGAAGACTATACGTACGAACCAAATATACAACTACTAAAATGGTGAGTAGATTTTTTTGCCAAAATACTTATAAAAAGTCAATGCCGATTAGAAAATTATTTAGGACCTGATTGGAATCTTATATGAATTATAGGTAAATTACGCTAAATTAAACTTTGGTCGAAGATAACAATTTGTGATGAAAGTATTTGAACTATATATACGATCAGGTTGAATTTTTCTTCGTAATTGATACGCTGTGTCCACACAAAATTAATTTCCCGTGGTCTGTATGCACGACGTCTTATTTTTTGTCTGAAAATGCTATTTAAAACTCACGCCTTGGATTTCAAACTGTATTTTAGCTCAAAAGCAAACATAATACGAGTATTTAGAAAGCAAATTAAGAACGTTGCTCAAGTGTTCACTTTGGGCGCTATAGAGACGTAAAGGCACGCATTTATAAGAAATACAATTAAAGGAGCTCAAAAACTCCGTTGTTGGTTGATGATGAAAGAGTTGAAAAGCATTAGAATTAATGTAACATTAAATTGGGCCAAAATATTTATCGTAGCCAGCGCAATGCCAGCTCGTACTCCTGTGAGTTGGGCCGCCCAAACGGGGCCCAGGCTCTCGGAAAAAAAAGAAGGCGGAAGTGGCGGATTGAGGGGGAAGAGGGAGGAGCGGTTGTTCACCACCATGGACCATGTTCGCCACTTTGATCCCCAAAAAATAGGAACATATTTACGATGAACTTGGACTTGGTCTTCCGACGCAAGTTCTCATGCCACCATTTCAATATTGCTAAATCTTTCGGTGTACGCGATTCATGTTTGATATTTTTTGTTAAACGAGATCCCATAAAACCCCAGTTTCATTTGAAGGATTGCGTACCCCCCTGTCGACCTGAGATGCTGGAAGGAGTAAGAGCCCTACAGAAAAAAGTACTCCAGGCATCAAAATGTCTCAGACCGCTTTGTGCAAGTAAGTTACTTTTAAAATCCGGACACGCTGAAGCAGTAGGGTGTGAACATGTTACTTCAAAAACTACAAGAATATTACTCATCCAGCAGTCAATGATGTCAATATTCATAATGCCTCCACAAAAGCTGATAGCCACATTAAAAAATAAAAGTAGACTTATTCTAACAAAAAAGACTAGCAAGAAATTTGGTTGATGTTTGGATGAATTCCATTACAATATTTTATCCATATCTTATGTTTTTTTAATTGAAGGGAGGAGCTGGGGATACAGTCACCGATTCAGATTCAGAGGACGATACTCCCGGAGAAATTCGTTTGCCGTGCGAGCTAGTCGCATATCTATTTGCAGATAGAATAGGACTTTCTGCAGATCCACAGCAAAATATCGAAAACACTGTTGAGTTACATTGCAGATGTGGAAGACAGGTGACAGCAGCCAGTTTGGTAAGTTTGTTGATTTAGAATCTGCAGCCCAAACATGATATCTTTGCCAGATGAAAGGCCTCAACTTTGCAACTGTCGAGGCATGGTAGCAAATTTCATAGATCTGAGGAGGAGGCCACTGTGGGGAGCCATTTCACGTAAAACGACATTAGTCCCGTGTCAATAATCCGAAAAAGTTCTTTGTTCTAATTTCCCCTAAGGTTACATGGTGTTCTTTTATGAACTGGTTCTCTGTACTCAGCCGAAAATAATGGTAGGTTGTAGGTTGTCATTAATCCATTTATTCCAAGAGATAGATTTTCAGGTTGGTGGTTAAATTGATGCACAAGATATTAAATTTAGGATCCAATCATTTATTTCTTTTTTTGCTTAATCTCTACATGAACCATTAAGAACCAAGACACTTCGGTGGGCAAGCCAAAGAGGAAGCAGCCCCGCAAGTTTCCTGTAGAAAAGGAGTTGAGGAAGGCAGCAATTTTCCGAAATGCATATCCACATGTTAAATCATTCTACATCATGTCAGGTGATTCTACAGAATCCAAATAAACGTTGGTGAGTGTCTGCTAGTTTATTGTCGAGCTTTGAAGAAACAAGGTGTTCTAGCCAATGTACATATTCTTTCAATTGGTTGCTAGGACACCACTGCTATTTAATACAACTTAGCTTACTAATACCTACTCACTCATGTATTTTCAATCTTATTTCAAATTTAGTAATTCAATTATGCTCAAATCATGCCCAAGGATTCTTGTGGATTCTGTTAAATGAAAAAAAGCTATAATGGCATTGCCTACTTTAACTATGCATTTATGCTTTTTTGTTCAAAGACCTATGCACTCATTCTAGCTACGGTACGTAATACTCTAGAAATAGATCCATCTAGAAGGGATGGGAAAGGAATGCTTTTGCTCAAGGCACTCTCACCTACGCCAGGCAAGGAAGGGGTGAGGAAAGGACAAAATTACCTCAGACTCCTGAATTAAAACCCAGTCAACACACATGAGTCCTATGTGAAGTCTTAAAGAGCTCATACAAATTTGTATGAGTCTTATGACACGGTCTCAAATGCCTCATGAGGAGGTCTTTATGAGGTCTTATGCAATCATACAAGAGTCATGAACGATGTCACGTAAGACTCCTAAAGACCTCCTGCATGAGGTCCCGTAAGACTCCTATAAGACCGTAGCTGCGAAGGGGGCGCCATCTGTTGATTGATGGTAGAACTACGATCTATCATCGCTTAATTATACCGAAAGATGGCGCTAAAATCGATTCATAATACGCCGGGTTGCCTATATAACCCCCGGGAGACCACAGTACCGTCTGTTAATAATATAGTAATTCCGTTGTTCTAAAACTTACTGACCATGAATATTACTGGAAAAAAGCAGTGAAAGAAACCAATCTTCTTTGTTATTAAAAAGGAAATAGAGTAGCTACACATTCAAACACACTAGGGAGAGGTATAAAAATACCAAAACATTAACCTACTCAATAGAAATAACCATTTAGAGAAAAGTTTCCAGTTAAAAAAGTAGACAAAACAGGAGAGCAAAGTCCAAACGAAGCAGAGGTCAAATAATACAAGAAGCCGAGTCGCAAAACAAACACACCGAATCACAAGGAAACCCACGCGCCCACGCCAACTAACAACTGAATGTGTCGTTTCTGTGGTCTACCACAAGGGGGCCGATTGTGTAACTATGGTGTAACTTTCCGTTCGTATTTTCGCAATACCGCCATTTTAAATTTATTCCGCGCGGAATTACGAAGTTACAGGGGAAATAAGAATACAGGAGAAATATACCCACACCGTTGGAATGGTGGAGAATTAAGAAAAAAATGTACTTTATAATCCATTGGTCCAATCTTTGGTCTATAAATGTCTCCTCAATTTAGTATATCTCAAAGACATTATACGTCCTCTATTTTTTTTAATGTCTTACGTTCAGAGGCAAGTTCACCCTCATTATTTGGGAAATGCACTCGTACATTAACTTGTACGTGTAAATATCCGTGTAACCAGACCTTTAGACCTACTACTAGTCGAGTCGAACAAGAGTCACACAGCATGAGCCGTGAAGACCTCTTTAAGACCTCCTAGAGTCGAGTCTAAAAGAGGTCTCACGTACGACCTCTTATATGACCTCATCACGACTCCTGTGTTGACTGGGAAGAGACAGCCCTGTCTTGAAATGACTCAAAATAAATAATCTTCACCTCACAAAATGATAATGCTATGCATATTTATGCATGCGCATGGGCGTACCCAGAATCAAAACGGGGGGTGGAGGGGGCAAAATTAGCTGTGGTTGTTCAAGTTGTTACTTTTTTGCACAGAAAAGTTTAATGAAACCAAAATTTTAAGGAAATTATGACAGCAATTTATTAATTGTTATAATTATTTGCTTGAAAAAGAAAATGATTTTTATTTTAGTTCCATGTCTTATACTAATACCATTTTTCTTCATAAGGAAAATTTGTTCATAACTTTTGTTTTGAACTAAATTTATTTTCGCTTCTAGGGCAGCTGCCTCCCCTTCTGGGTATGCCCATGTGCATGCGTGCTGTCGAAGGACAGCTATTGTTTTTCATTTCCCTTTGACGTGTAATTTCCGATATCCCAATCATTTCAGTGAGGAATTATTTCATAGGATTTATGCTTTCCTATAAGGTGGTATGGATAAATCTCAGGAATAAGTTGTCCAGGAAAGATATCCTTGAGGATTTTCATGGTAGAGACATTAGTTTCCAAATAAGAGTGATGTAAAATTTTGGTGTGTATTGCCAAAGGTCCCAGGTTATTTGGTAATTTAATGTGTGGGAGTTCATGAGTGTCATGAACATATGATTCTGAAGGTATTCATGTCTCAATGCCAGAATCTGATGCTTGAAGAAAAGAAATTGCATGCTAATATACGCATATCACTGCACACTAAGAGGTCTCGTGAAAACACCATCTGAATGCTCATTATCACAAACTTTGACAAGTGTGGCAACCTTTTCACATCATTCATAATGAAAAATAACATAATTTAAATTAAAGAGTTCCAACATGGAAGTAGAGCCATCGTCTGGGTAGCATTTTATGAGGTGGGTGGATGTGTATACTCAGTTGAAGGTGGAAAGGGGTAGAGTGACGCTGGAGTTTGGAGCTGAGGGTGGCATCTGCAGGGAGGTTCCCGCTGTTGCATTATCAATTCCTACCACTTCCTCCTCTTAACTTGAAGACAGAGAAAGAGGAAATGGTGTTCCCTCTCATTCATTCTCTGTGTCTCAAATATGCTCAGTAAACTCTGGGATGAAACGTTTGGTGTGTCATTTAGAAACCCACTCATAGTGGCTAAGGTGTTTTTCAATGGTACAGAAAACTATGCTGATAAAGATTTAAGTCAAATGTATAAATCTACATGTTACACATGTTGTGTGGCTAATATCAGTAACACAGGATGAAAATTCAAAAACTAAGTGAAAGGCCATTAAATATTTTACTTAAATGATAGGTAGTGGAATTTCAAATTTGGTAAAGCATGTATAAAATTGCAACCACTTACATGATTTTGACTTCTAAATTTTTTCATGTTAATGACAAGGGTGCAAAATTAAATATTTAAGCCCTGTTTATACGGTACTTTAGCTCAATCAAGTTAATATCCTAATGTAGGAACATGAGAATGAACACCAAAATACACGATGTGACCACTCAACTTGTGTGAATGAATAAAAATAGAATTTGTCCTAATTTGATTCATGCATTCCTACATGTTCCATTACTGTCCACTCCATGCAATCAGACTTTAACACATGTGTCTTAATTAGAGGTGGGGTTAACTGTTCATTTTGATGAACCGTTCACTTTTAACCTGTTCAGTAACAAGAGCAGTTCAAAATATCTGTTCATGGTGAACAGTCTGGGTCATTCAGGTAGAAAATACTGTTTATCGGATGTTTAGAGTAAGTGAAAGCTTAGTGTGGTATCATTTGGTTTGTGCAACTTGTCATAGTTATTTCAAGCAAATTCTGTCCCAGGCCTTTACTTGGTTGCCCGTTTGCAGGACAACATCTGCTTTCCACATGTAGAATAAGCCAGAACTAATATTTATCAACCCAGTGTCTGATGTTATTTGCGTGTTTAGCACAAGAAAAGTTTTTTAAATGATTCTCTTATGAGCAATTTAGACTTTCATACACAGCTAACAGTTCTTTATACATATTTTTAGTATAAACATCATTTGTGAATCTCTCTCTTAGACTCCTCAGTAAGATATTGATTTTTTCTCTTCGTTACAGCCTGTGTCAGGTATCTATCCAATCTAATGATGCAATTAACTGTCAATAATAGCATGCATTATATTGTAAATTTTAATCAGTTTCATTGCTAAATTAGTACTTTTGGTAGAATGTTAAAAATAGTACAATATGTTACACCTATGGATTTCTGTAACATATTTAAATGCCCTCCGAGGAATGAATACCCTCCAAAAAAGAATACCCTTTGAAAAAAGAATGCCCTCCAAGAAAAGAATACGCTGAGAAAAATAACGGCTAAAAGGAATCTAATATTTTGAACAATAGTTCGAACCGTTCAGCAGCCATGTTGTTCATGTTTGTTGACGGAGGGGAATGATAGAGAAGGAAGGGGAGGGGCTCGGTCGTCTATGATGCACTTCAGTGGCCTTGGATGGTCTGCATCATAACTGCCATCTGTGGTGACCACTACGCACTTGCTGGAGTAAGCTGCAGTTCAAAAAACCTCTCGGTGAGCATACCTGTCAGACCGAAAACACTGCGCTTTTGCTGTGTAGTAGTGATGGGTCGATCATGAACGATTCGATCAAAAAGATTGAATCACTAGGTGAATCAAATGACTCATGATTCATTTCGTTAAACAAGTCGATCATCAATCATCAATCACTCCGACTTCCGGTTTCATATCAATCATCTCGGTTTCCGGTTTGATTCAAAATTTGGAACGACCGATGCTTAATCTCTTTTCGTCAGGGCAGAAATAGTTGTGATAAAATTAAATACTATGTTATGAAGAACTGAATACTTGTGTAATCTTTTTCTTAAATGTTTTCCAGCAGTTATCAGTATTAATAACACCAATACACGTAAAAGGAAAATATTAAGATGACTCCTGTAGGAGAACGTTAGGAAGTAGAAGCTGGTTATATTTTATTGTGCCGTTCATAAAATTATCCTGCAGATCAGATTCATGCATAGTGTGTGGTGTATTTTGTGTTATATTTTGATCAACTATAGTTAGAAATTATTTTATTAGTGTTAAGAAACTGTGGCAGTTTCGCCTTCCCAAATATTTTCATGACACTGCTTCCTTCATTTTTGCAATCTAATTTAGTCATCTAGGTATTCACAATTAAAATAGTATATGAAATGATAATATGGATAGCAATCAGCGTTACCAATGCTCTTCGCAGATGAGGCAGTATTTATTCGATTATTCGAAGTGATTTATTACATCCATTGATTGAGTCTTTTCGATCTTGATTCCTTTTGAGTCTTTTCGATCATGATTCCTTTTGAGTCTTTTCAATCATGACTCCTTTGAGTCTTTTCGATCATAGTGATTGAATCTTGATTTGAGTCTTTTCGATCATAGTGATTGAATCAATTGATTGAATCACTTATGTGACTCGAGTCAAAATGATTGAATCACTAAAATGATCGACTTTGCCCATCACTACTGTGTAGATATGAACAGTGAACAGAGAGTTTTAGAGAACTGTTCATTTTCAAACCGCTTCATTTCAGTAAATACATAGTTCGTTTTGGCAGTTCGGTTCTTTTTGACCCATCTCTAGTCTTAATGTATCATGTAAACAGTTCTTTAGAGCAATTTGCAATTATGAATAGCCTGCATGTCATATGCATATTTCATTTAATGTGTATTACTGTTTGGTAATTGAGATAAAATCCTTCCTAGATAAAAATGATGAATCAAACTAACCATATGTGATATGCATCCCTCATTCTTCAATGTCAGACCAATGTTCTCACGAGACTCCCTCCCTTCTATTCCAAGCAGAAGCAGTTATGTAACTTCAATGTGTTTCCCTTTATTTCATGGGTAAACAATAATTAATCCCTAAAGCATTATTGGTCTGGTTGATGAGCTTTCAGGGCACCACTATTCTGAGTATCTGGCTGGAATTATTTCTTGCTGAAGAAACAATTACATACAATCATTTAAGTTTCCTCTGAATACTATAGTATTAGTACTACAGTATTTCTGAGCTTGTTTCAATGACAGCCTTGGAATGGATAGTGATATTTATTTTATAGTTTTCATGTTAACTGCGATGTGGTAGAGAAGAAATGCGTAGGTGTGACAAGATTAGCTGATATGAGAATAGAGTGGAGAGCTGCATCAAACTATTTTTAAGATTGTTAACCAGTGATGATAAATATATCTGTGATATGTGCGAAGTGATAGTAATGTGTGTGAAAGTTATAATTTTAGTTTCGTATAAATAATTAATAGCTCAAAATATTGAGGAGAGAAATGGGGGCTTCAAATCAATTTAGAAACACAATCTAACTTTCCTATATTATTCAACTACCATAATTCATTCAACTGACATATTCCAGTGAAAGTGAATCAAAATATGAGTTATTTGCATTCATCATTCTGTTGCATTGATGCCGAATCACTATAACCTAGTTGTCCCATCCAAAGCAGGACAAAAACTTGGCCCGTTTTGAGAAAACGTCTCTTTTTGATTCGACTGAGAGTCCATGGTTGTCTTTGGTAGCTTACCATTATCTTCTTGTTTAGGCCACAGAAGCAAATAGCCCATCTTTACCCATACCTCCTCACTTAGTCCCTTTGCCCTCAATAAGCTTGGCTCATTTCCCACTGCTAAGGCAGCACAGGCAGGCAGTCATCTAGCGGGACAGCTGCCCCTTCTCTCCCCCCATCCTTTTCTGTGTGCATAGGAATCTGCATTTTTGATAGTATCCCTATAATTGCTGGTATCTATTTTGTTCATTTTAAGCAGAATAAAAAAATTCAAAGTCTGACCACTGCATATTGTGAGTGGAATTGAAGGCATTTCAGGGTGTACAATCTATGCAGCACGTAGCATTCTCCCCAATAATTGATTTTGTGGAGCTATGCCTTGTCAAGCAACTAGGAAACAGTAAATATTGGCAAAACAAATTCATTTACATTCTGAAAAAAACTATTATGTATTTTAAATACCTCTACATTATTTGTTAACCAATAAGGGTTTCAGCATTTCTTTTTCGCCCTGTACGGAGTTGTTTCTCGGCTTGGGACTGTCCAGGTAGTCGCTTCCTCCACTTAATGACCTTTCCTAGCAGGGTGCCTGACCCTTTCCTCGGCAACTGGGCAAATATAATCCTCGACCCTTTTCCTGAAGGCAGCCCATCGCGGCATACTTTTGCGGTCAGTTTATTGTTACTAGTGCGATTTTAATTTTTTTTAATTGTTACCATATGAAAGTAATCACCTGGATAGAGCAGTTCTCTCTCTATTCATGTTATGGGCTGCATCGCACAGCAGGGTTCCACAGAAACCATCCCTTTTATAGGTAGCGGAATGGGTACAGAGAGTTAACGGCCATATTTGAATACATGTCAAGAAAATTTTGAAAAGAAAATGAGTTATTCCGAGAAGAGTGAGGTAATTTTCTTCCACAAATTTCAGGAGGAGGCTACTTGCACCAATCTACTCTTAGATGTGCCAGTTGGAGGGTAATAAGTTTTTCCAAGAAAAAATTAATGCGCTAATGTGTTCCGAAGTAAGCCTGTGAGGTGCTCAGGGCAGACCACATAAATGTAACCTGACCAGAGAACCAAGATATGAGAGTAATTACCTAGGTAGAGCAGTGCTCTTTCCTGCAATGGTATAGAATGCTTCTCACAACATGTGTCTACGTAAAACATTCCTTAATTGCACATTAAATTTAAGAATTTTTAGGATATGCATTAATTAGTATTTATAGCGAAATTAATTTATAATACGTTTGTATTCAAAGGTTGATAAGAGGTTATTAAAAATAGTCGCTGTAATTTTAGCTCATGACAAAGAACTGAGAGGATCATATTTTATTACATTACGAGGGCTTTTTTTCATAGGAGTTAAATCGGATACTTCATAGAATTTCTCCGCAAATGTACACTTAGAATGTGGCAAACAGAGTAACGTATATCTTTAGATGTAAATCATTACAATAACCCTCCTATGAATTTGCTAGTAAGTTTTAAAAATAACAATTAAACATCTAACCTTAGCATCTCCAAAATTTGTT
Source organism: Ischnura elegans (assembly GCF_921293095.1). Classification (NCBI taxonomy): domain Eukaryota; kingdom Metazoa; phylum Arthropoda; class Insecta; order Odonata; family Coenagrionidae; genus Ischnura; species Ischnura elegans. Next base: position 23,417,894 of record NC_060259.1, read on the forward strand.
CTAGGTGATGATGAACGCGGTTAATATGAACGCTAAAGTTTTAAACGGAACGCTAGAGTTCCGTTTAAAATTTGGAGCCTATCAGCAAAACATCCGGAATGTAATTCTCGGCATTGATTTTCAATAGATGCAACATGTACGTTTTTATTTAATCTAACTTATAAACAAATAAGTGACCATGAGCACCTTCCTTGAGTAGGACACAGAGCCGGAATGGGCCGAGATAATCCCCACACGGACAATTGGAAAGGGTTGGACCTCTCGCGCCGAGGGACCCTAATGGCGGTTGAGACCCACTTGGCATGCTTGACCACAAAACCGTGAAAACACGGCCTTCAGCCTTTTGCTTCGAAAAGTTAAAGCCCTGAAAACCCAGCCTTTATCCTTTAGCAACAGAAAATTCGTAGGGAAAAGGTTAATTAACTACCCATATGGAGGGGCTTTGGGCTGAAAATACAGTTAATATGCACATGTGTTTTAATGTATATTGTTTTTCCTTTCTGTTCTTCTTTTTATGATCATGGCACTTCTATATTTACCAGATCAATGGGGAAGCTGTCGAACAAGAGCACAGACATCTGTGGGATGGACAGAAGCAACACCTTTTCCCCCTGGGTTTCATTCTACGCTCGTTCGGAAACGGGAAGAAATGTGGAGAGAAGAAATCAACCTCTTAGGAAACTTCTAGTATGCTCTTGGACTATCAGAACCAGTATTTTTAATCGAGAAGTTTATAAACTATTACAATTGTATCTGCAGCATGTACTAGTACATTACATGTACTGCGTGCCTTAATGCTTTTTACTTTCTGTTTTTGGGCAGCCATCAACAATGAGAATGGCAGGCTTACAATATGAGTTTTCCGGTTAAGTAATTTATGTGTTCCAATGTTGCATGTGTTTCCATTTCATGGAGTTCAATGATTTTAAGAGATTTAACAGGCCAAAATTTGTCATTTAATGCCTGAATTTGATGTTATAGGTACTCCTTTATCAAAGAGTATTCTATTTTTTATTCCTAGTGTTTAGTGAAATCTAGTCGTTGCATGTAAAATACGAAGTATTGCTTGTGTTGCAAGAATGTTATTTAACTTGAGATTCAATGTTATATATTTTAAGTTATTTGTGATGCATGTGATATGTTATATTTAACTGCTTTACTTGAGGATTTTGATGTTAGGTCATCACTATTTTTTTCAGTAGACTTCAATCAATAATTTGGGACTTAGATTGTGTCTCTTCAATATTTTGTATTCGGAGAGACTGACTGAATTAACTTTTGCATTAAAGTGTGATAACGTGAAAACCTCAAAGGGATGATAAAAAGTTTTTCATATGTACTGCATCAAAATTTGTTGTTTGTTACAAGTTGTATTTTCTTAAATATACCCAGGACTGTAGGTCTTAGCCATTGACCAAGTTCCTGTTTAGTCCTGGGCGCTTTTAATTGCATTAATTATAAATAAATATTACTGCAAAAAACTCTCCTTTGCATAGCTTATTTAATTATGGTGTCATGAAAATTCGCAGCGTTCAAAAATTTTCACTCTGATGAGAGTGAATCAAACATTTCTTGTTGGCATTAGCCATTTTTACCCATCACAAACTTAATGAGTGCTTGAGAAAACCAACTACAGTAAAACCTCTTTTGTAGTGAACCTCTTTACATCATAAACCTCCATACTTCATACCACCCCTACGGTCCCGTCAGATTTAGATGTAATTTTATACACAAATCTCTTTGCAGTGAACCTCTCATAAAACCTCCACTTATCATGCCAAGGAGACACCCCCAAGACTGCCTAACTACCTTCGCAAATTAGACCGAGACAACTAGAGACCATTAATGCAGCCGCGATTACGTACATGGAATAACATTTTCAGCAATAAATGTTTCATGCTTATTTTTTTCTTTTACACCTTTAAAATGCTGTAATTTTCACGTTAACCATAAGTTATGGCCATTTTGTTCTATATGAGAGCATACCTAACAGTAAATAAGAGAAAAGATATCAAACTATCGTTATCATTTTAAGTGACTGATGAACTAAGAGATATCACATCGTTTTCTCTCCAATCATGGTAAAAATCACGTGATAGCACTTGCTTTGTGTTATCATTAAATAATAAATATATGTTCACTAATCCATGCATGTTTATTTAAACGCATAAATACAGCAGACTCCCGATTATCCGGCTGCGGTTTATCCGGGTTGCGGTTTATCCGGGTTGCGGATTATCCGTGCATGATTTTAACTCTCTTAACAATTTTTTCCGCAATCTTATAAAAAAACTTAAATCGGATCCAAAATCATCGGAATTACTGCATTAATGCTAGGATACACCAGGCTTATCATTTCCGTCAGAATCCCGTTCGTAAAACGGAAGCGATCGCGCGCTAGCCGCATTCAAGGGAGCACCGATTTCGTGTTTTCCAAGCCTATCAGTGCGCGAACGCACTCCGTGATCACGGATACACGTCCCGCAGCAGATGCAACCCGGGCAACTTGTACGAGACGCGACTGCGTGGCGTGGTGCCTGACAATGTAGTTTCCGACGTCGAGCAGTCGTTTTGAAGCATTCGCGCAAATCACTTTTCTGTATCCGCGATCACACACCCACGAAGGTGTGGTTTTCGAAACCGGGCCTTACATGAAGCATTAATAATACGAGTACATTCATGTTATTGCCGCTAAAAAGATCGCGAACTGGCGAAGAAAGCTCTCATTGAGTCCGGGAAGCACGCTAATAAAGCAGAATAACGGCATAAATAATAATATATTGTTTGTTTTACGTAAATTATGATCATTACAAGACATTGGAGTTGATGTTTGGGTTATCCGTGTTTTCAGATTATTCGTGCCGTCCCTCCCCATCATTAGCCCGGATAATCGGGAGTCTACTGTATAATGGTTTAAAAGACAGTACGTAATGCCTTTCATTTCCAAAGGATATGAAAAAAATGGCGTGTATTGCTAAAACCTCTCTATAGTGAACCTCCATGCATCAAATCCTACAATTCTGTAGGCACTTCAGCTTGGCCTAAGGATGTTTACAGCATGACAGAAGCTCTACCACCACCAGGTACAGGACACAACAAAACCCAAAAAATAACTCTGCATATTGAGTATCTTTCTACAGTATGACAATTGTTGAGGTGAAGTTATATTTAACATAAGTTTACTCATGGTGATACGTCAATCAAAGTCACTTGTATCATGAATATATTTCAACATTTACTACGGTAATCAAAAGTGCCTCATCTGATTGTGGTACGCCAGCTGGTGCTTGAATTCAGCCTAAATATTAACCATCAAAAAAACATTTCCTTCATGCTCTGTTCCTGTTGTCTCTGATGACCCCTTTTTTGATCACTTCCTCATGCTAAAACTGTCATATTTTAACACGCACAATATTACGATTTGAGGTAACCGCCATCAGCAGATTTTTAAAAGTTTGAGTCTCTTGAGACAAAACAGCACAACTGCCCAATGCCCTACCAAGTTATCTCTCTTTCCCTTACTTAGCATAAACAATCATATACAAAGAGCATTATTGAATTAGCAATAAAAAAACAAAGCCGTAAGTATTTCTTTACCAAAACATGAGTGCCAAAGTAATACATGCATCACGGCCAGCTGAGCATTTCACATTTCTTGCGAGCATTATGTTAAGAGAATTATATTTTTCCCGACTCATAATTAGATCACCCATCGACACAAAATTTCATTCCATAGCATGACAATAATGTTGGCACAGCAGAATTTTCAACCCACTTCAATGCAATAGTGTAGTCCTTAACAGTAGAACTGCCACGGCGGTCATTTTGACTGCTGTCGACACTTTCAACAGTTGCCAATTAAGTGTAAACACGACTAAAAGCAAGTCATTTTAAGACTTTTCCTAACTTTATGAAAGGAAAATACTGGAAATTTTTGGCGGAAAAACTACTATTTTCTCTCTGCAAACTACTGAAAGCCAAAAAGAATACTCCGAGAAATGAATCAACACTTACTCTGATTACTTAGGAATGTAGGAAGGGCAATGAGGGTGCAGCAGGAAAAATTGGATACAATATATGCTTGATATATTCCTATGATATACAAGTCTTGAGAGAAATCAGTGGGTTAATGAGGGAAATTACATCATAAGTGAATGTCATTATAAATTTAATTTCATATTTGATAAAATAATATTCAACCAGGCATTTACAAAGGTAAAAATTTAGAATACAAACAATTCTACGACTACTTTCCAAGAGGAAAACAATCTGCAATCAAATTCAAGGCATAGAGTAATGATTTCAAAGGGTAACTATAGCATCATTGCCAAAAATTTTCTGAAGTATCATTATTTCCGGATTACTCTTTCAGTTCAAAGGCACACACAACAGTAAAAACTGAAGTTAATTCTATAAACTTCATTCAACTCCATGATTGAAAGATAGATTCAATTAAACCCTCTAAAGGTAGAGAAAATGAGAAGAACTAGGCCAAAACGAGGCATGACATTTCCTAGCTTGAAACACACTGAGAAAAATATTGAAACCAATTACATGATTCCAATATTGAATTATAAACTCATTTAAAAGCATTACTTTCATGACCTAAGTACCAAAATTAATAATTTTATTCACTGGAGCATAACATCAAACATCTGCAAGGAAAAAATGCAAATGAAAACAATGCAATAAGTTGTACAAAATCAAAAACAACACATTTTCTAACACAATATGAAGCATGGATAAATTATCCTGACATAGTGATCAATAATACTGAAATTTAAATATTTTCACAATGTTTTCTCCCAGTGATACCTTGAAATTCTACCAGTGATGACTTTCGAGGACAATTCATGCAAAACATCAGACTCCACCCTCCATCAAGGTTTTAAGTGGGGTCATCATTATTGCCACAAGAGCTCTTGCACTTCATATCCTTCAGTTGTTGCTATTTTGCTGCTATACTACCAAGAAAGAAAACTTCCTCAGGTAAACAGCAAAAATAGCATACTTTAACTTCAGCAAGACTTCTTCTCCACACTTATTCCAGAGGATTTGGTTATGAACATAGTTGTAAAGACCTGAAAAAAATCCATCATGCGATAAGCTTACCAGAGATATTCTAAGGAAATGACATTGCATAGCAAAGAAAATGGTATTGTATTTATGTTGCTCTTATCTTTCCATGTATCTATTGGATTAGAAGTACAAATTAGTATGATGGGTTGGTGCCACTGTTTTGCTGGTTTTAATTCCCATTTGGTTCTCACTCACAAATCAAGCGTTTCATTTTCATTGAACAACTTTCAAAAACCATCAATAAGTTTCTTGGGTTATTATATAAGAGCCTAAAATACCACATCAAGTTATGCCACAAGAGATTAGATCCAGAACATTACTATTTAAATTTGTAAATTGTGCTCAAGAGAACTTTTCAAATTGGCTCTTGAACAAATTACTTCAGCACAGTTTCTTTTTGCTAATGAATCTGGTCCTGATCTTGAAACGAAGGTCTATATATGGTTGAAACAAGAATTGACCTGACTCATTCCCAATTCCAAGTATTCACCAGTAACTACTTCAAGTGCAGATGAGCCTTGACAATTATTTGACTCACCATTCCTTTATCTACCTATGACTTCCCTGGACTGTCTCCCAAATCAATCACCTGTCCCTTTCCTACAGCCTTCATTTCCCCTTCCCCACCTCAACAGGTACCATATTCCTCAACAGGATCAACAGTTTCCACAAAATTATTGTGAGTTCAATCCACTGACTTAAACGTCAAAATTTCTGAGCAAGGCATAAACCATATAAATAAACCAAAATATGAACGTAACATAACAAGTACTTGCACATGGATAGCAATAACTGAAAGTTATTAACTTATAATTGCTTCTACTTCACAAAACAAATGAACCATCAGCGAATAAAGCAAATAAAAAACAAATTACCTCCGCACATGTTGGATGAATGCCTACTAAATTGTCAAAGTCAGACTTGGTAGCTCCAAGCTTCAGGGCAAGAGCGAATCCTTGAGTGATTTCACCTGCATTTGGTCCCAGGACATGAAAGCCAATAACTTTCTCCTGAAAAATAAAATCATTAAAGGTACTATTGAAGCACAGTTTCATGGCAACCAAAATTTTCCCTTCTTTCCAGGAGCAAAAGTGATTTCTCAACTATGATACTGGTTAAATAATTAAAGATGACAGGATTCGAAAGTTTCAGGGATTCCCAACAGAGTAGGCCTTCCCTAAGTTTGAGATGGAAAAGGGGGTAAAATTTTTCGTAAACATTACTGCAGGAAATTCATTTTTTATTCCAAAACTCAGCATTGAAATTAAATTTCATTTGTTGCTCACTACACCTTAGATTGGTGATAACTGGTTAAAGCATAAAAATCCATCTTCAAATGACTTTGCATGACCAAATGCTTCTTAAATCTTCTCTTCTCTTACATGCAAGGCATATAGATGATACTGATTTTTTGGGTAAAAAAGTGATACTTTTCTAGAAAAGTAGGCGACATTAAACAAGGACACACTGATTAGAATTAATAATGCATACATATTTGAAAAAATAACAAATCCAAGTGAGAAAAGGAAGGGGGATGATCCACCAGGGCTGATGGGTGTGTGGAAGCCCCCCTACCCAAGATGTTTGCTCAGACAATCATCTTGGCCCCTACAGTGTGCTCATTTGACAACACTATTCAGGGAGGCCAAGAACAGGCTAGGTAGGTGCCTGCCCCTGTGCTCAGTGAGAGTTTTGAGGGAAGAATTCTCACTTGCTTACTTTCCTGGGGAAAATTAAGTGCATTCCAGGGGAGTGAGTGCTCCAGCCATGGAATTTTACCTTGAGTGTGACTGCTATGTAGATGCTCAATTTGAGCACAGTCATTTTTTTGGAGAAATCGCTTTGACTGCAACATACCGGAGCACTTTTCACTCATCGGGGAAAGTTCAAAGGAAGTTATGCCTGGCTCCGCATGACACAAGACTAGAACTACATTAATTCATAACAGCCAAAAATTACTAGGGGAGCTGATGGATGGATAAAATAACCTCAGCATAAATTTGTAAAATGGAATCTGTTGTTTTCACACACTTAAGGACATTTACATCAAAGATAAACATTATTCTTCACAGTCCTGAAAATGTGTGCGAAGAATTTTCAATTCAAAATCCTCCCCATACAGGAAATAGCCTTTCCTGCTCAATGCGTCATTGATAAGCTTTGATTAAAGTATTAAACATACACCCATGTCTCGTATAGCGCAATTTCGATTAGCGCAATTTCGATATAGCGCAAATTCGTTCCTCGGGGAAACATTGCAACGCAGTGTAGCCTAATCAAAAATTTTAAACGCTCTTGTGATAAAACGTGAACTTGCGCTAAGTACACACGTCATTTCTATCAATTTACGCATATTAATATTATTTCTTGCCTCAAATCTTCTTTTTTGTTTATATAATAACTTTGATATGACTTGAGAGAGGTCAATTGCTTTGAAAATGGAGAGCTTCATAGCGATATTGCGTGGAAGTTTAAACTCACGATGCCTTATTCTGAATAAAGACGAAGCTAAAATATCAGTGACCTCAGCCGCACCAACTTCAACCAAGCGGTCTACACATACGGAAAGTTCATGGTGAATCAGTACAAAAAGACGAGAGTGGTAATCGCTCCGAGACATTTAGTGAAAGCGGTTGGTTCCAGAATGTAAACGGCAAGCAGGTATTTTCAGTGCGGAGATATCAGGTGAATCTGCAATTGTTGATAGCGCAGCCACCACAACATTTCCTGATGAACTCCAAGCTGTTATTGAAAGTGGCTCCTTTCTCCCTCAACTAGATCTAGTGTTGACGAAACGATATTCTTTTGGAAAAGAATGCATTCTCGTTCATTCATTTTCAGGGAAGGAAAACCGATGTCAGGTTTCAAGGCATTTAAAGACTGTTTCACTTAGCTGCTAATGACTCGGAGGACTTCAAATTAAAATGATTTATCATTCGTAAACTCTGCTAGCTATGAAATGGCATTTAAAGTAGCATTTTCCTGTCATTTCGATGAGCTACAAAGGGCCTGGGTGACACAACAGTTGTTTTTAGACTAGTTTGAAAAATCGTCAACCTCCGGCAACGCATTACGATCCCCTGAGATGGCAGATGTTAGCCCACCCGCACGACAGGATGGAATTTCGAAAGCACTTAAGAATTTTTTTTAACGTGAATAAAAGTATTTGAATGCGTGAATACTATCTTTAGAGATGTTTTAAACTATAAATATTTATAGAAATGATGTTTTCTAAGGCTTTTTATGGGAATATAGATGTTTTAGAGGAAATTCAATACCAAAGACCTATGCTACCAGGAACGCATCCCTATCTTCCCTATGTTAAAATGCTCTCGTACAACGCAAATTCGTATAGCGCAAAGACCCCAAGGAACGCATCCCTTGCGCTATACGAGACATGGGTGTATAATAAAACCAAAGAGTAAACATGGTTTGAACTTGATAGTGATTCTCAAATTACTCTTAATAAGGACTTATAGTTTCTGCAAACAGAAGTTTATAAAAATAAATTGAAGGTTATTACACGTCGAATTAAAAGGCCACAAAAAAATAGCAACATACCCCAGCACTTTTAAGGCATATTAGTTTCCCATAGCTCTTATTCTCATCTCTCTCAGGAAGTGTGTACTCCAACGGCTGGTAATGAGTATGATACACCTCAATATCATCAGCACCATATGGTACTATGGCATCTTCCTCTGAGTATCCAACAGACCCATATTCAAGAGGAGTAAAAACTGTGGTTGGAACCATTTTGTAGTCCATCGGCTCATTTGATTTACCATAAAGCCTCTGCAAGAACAAATGTTCAACAATACAAAATTCTACTACATTGTAATCATGACAACTGAATAGCTCAATCAACTAGAGCTGCATCATACCACAACAAAGAATTAGAGAGGTACAAATAGAGTCGAAAAGATCAAAATTACTCACTCGTGCAAGAATGCGACCCGCTTGGATGGCCACAGGAGTAAGCTCTGGGGTACCATCCAATACATCTCCAATGGCAAAAATATTTGGTACATTTGTCCTCTCAAGTTTATCACCAATGATTTTACCATTCCTAAAAAACAGAATGACTGTATTAATATAGCATTCTTCACGCAGCAAGACTAGGTAATTACTAGAGATCAGAGAAATTTGCAAGACACGATATCGCGAAATCTATTAAAGCCTAAGCCTTCATTGCTTCATGCTGCTGACGTTCATTCGATCTACCTCATTATGATTCCAAGGGCAATTGGCTTGTTTTGTCTGTTGCATATTGAATTGGCATAATATTGCGAACTGCAGTGATGTCTCCACCGAAATTTGCCATTAAATTAATCACGACCTCTCTCTTCACTTCACATTTATCAATTCTGAAACTATTGGAAATGTCTAGAATGACGCGCTTTCTCTCCTGAAGAATTACATATTCTGAATCAATAAAAAACTGAAAGAAATTCAACGCAGCCACAAAAGAGCGTAATGCTCACAAACTCAGCACGGATCAATTACAAGCAGTAATTCTGGTGACTCACTGTGACACAGTAAACAGCATTATTGGATAAGTTGTAGCAGGAAAAACTTAAGTGTGGGTCTAACTTAATTTTGCAGACTTAAACACGGCCACTGGCTGGGAACGGACTAGACAACTTTCCGCCGGCCACCATTCAAGGCACGTGCCGGTGACCATGGCGGCCATCGACAGGGCCGTGCCATCAACAGCATGATTCGTCTCCTTAGAAGACAACAAAGACCTATTGTTGTTTGAAAGCATGAAGCACTAGCAGTTTATGGATGAGAAGGAAGGAACAGAAACGATTGGAGGAGAGGGGGGTGCTAATTATTAGTAGACGGATCTTGGGATATTCGGTGCTCTACTGAGCTTCAATGCAAAAAAAATCATTTGAACACACCCCCGGTTCAAGTTTAGTTGTGTGTGCTTCTTTATCGGCCTTTCTTAACCGATTTGCAATAGCGGTAATCAATACTATGCGATTTAGTTGAACCTGTCTTCCCTCAGCACCTAGGTGAGGGCTATCAAAAGGGAGCCCACAACATGGAAAATTTTGGTCAAAATGTAAGTTATACATTACGTATGGTTATACCATAGCTACCCACTACTCTGTTTGAAAACACTGTCACGATTGGTCGTGATTCGTGCTTGGACTGTTTTTGATCATGGCTACAGCTTTATACATCAAATGAAGGAAAGGAATTTTAAAATGCCGAAAACCTAGTGTTACGGCTCATACCAGGGCGAGTGATTTCGGCTCAGGAGGATTTTATGTGAAAGACAAAGTAAAGGCTTGAATCTGAAGGACGGATGACACTTTGTTAAAGCAAATCAATTACGATACACAAACGTTCGAACAGGGCCGGAATCACCCAAGTTACGCTATAGGCACCTCTCCATTGAGCGCCCCTCCTCACTTGAGCCTACCCTCCCTGACTTCTATGATAAGGAGTAGCCACTCGCCCTGACAGAAGGCACCCCTTGGACAGCGACGCCCCTAGGCACGTGCCTATTTTGCCTTGAAGTAAATCCGGCCCTGCATGCGAAATAAAGGAGATCAGCAAAATGACAGCTATCATTTGAACAGACAGTTACCCAGTCAAAGAAAGTGAAGGAGGTGAAAGAGGAGTTTGTTGTCCCTACTATTGAAGCATTTTTAAATGCTGGAATTAGGGTAAAGAAACTTTAAAATCCAACAATTTGGGAAAGGGTCTCGAAGTACAGTTGAATGGTAGAGGGGATTTGCCATCTGCAAATCGTATTTGCCAAGAATACATTATGATTACAAGGAAAAAGAAGCAGGAAGAGCTTAAATATAGTGATACGAGCGTGCTCCCCCGCTCCCAGCGGGCTTCCCCCACTCTTTTCAATGCCGGTGCACAGAGGGATAGGCGCGTTTCTAATTTTAAAATGTAGAAAAAAAAAGCAGGGTCTTATGTACAAATTGAGGTCCGAGGACCTCTTTAAACGCAACATTGGAAGTAATTACACTATCCTCTGTTAAACGCACATAATGACTCATACTTACGTATCAACAGGAGACTTGAAAGTGGAGTCAGTCCCATTTTGATAAAAGATATTAAAAGAGTGCGAGATATTGTTGCAAATGAACAAATGTATCAGTTTGTGTGCCGTTAATGTCAGGAATATTTAACGGTTTTTGTGTTTTTTTGCTTTATTTTAAATTATTTATAAACCAATATTAGGAAACAGTAGCAATATTTAGGAAGTAAGATATGTCATTGCATGTTCACTGATAAATTCTGTGCATTTTGGTACCTCATTTGCAGAGTTTGGTTGCGTATCAGTTGAGAAAAAGGTATCTATAAAGTAGAAATAATATAGAAGATTGGTCTAAATTACCGTATTTCTCCAAATAGTCCCCCCCCCCTAATTGTGAGGCTTAAGTTTCGGAGAAAGTTAAAAAAATGCGTTTGAATATAGTCCCCCCTTTACTTTTACCAAGGGCATTTTTGGAAAAAAAGGGGGGACTATATTCAGACATATACGGTAATACAATGAAACTGAAAACACATTTTAGTACTATTTGGTCAATTTTTGCTCTACTCTTCCTCACAAAGACAATCAATTCAAGTACATATTCACTGTGCACCTTTTCTTGCTCACTCTATAATATTAACGCTTAAACCATTGATATATGTACCTTGAATCATTTTTTTCATTTGGTTTTATCAGATATTTTGTACTGCTGCAATTGTATTTAATGTTGTGTAAAATGCTTATAAAAGTATAAGCAATTGTGAAATGTCCACAAAAAATAACAAAACACCAAGAAATGTGAAAAAATTTTATCATTACAATAACACTTTCAAGATTTTTTATAACACCAAAATCACTTAGTTGTGAAACAAATTCTAGCAAAAAATAAAACCACTTTCATGGATCTCTAGTAATTACACATCAAAAAATGTGATGTTAAGAGTTTTTTTTTAAATTTCCATGCAAAAAATGCAACAAAAAGCTCTCTCCCTTATTTCCAAGAATCTTAAAATTATTACTCATTCCATGAATGCTACCATTTAATAGCAACAAGGCAAAAGTAAGACTAAACACCCTACATACATACATAAAGGATTACCTACTTTTCATTCAAATTCACTCCTATTTCTTGAAGGCCAATATTTTTTGTACATGGACTCCTTCCAGTAGCAAACATTACTGTGTTGAAGGTTTGTTCTTCCTCTCTTCCATCCTCAAACTTGTATGTCACCTACAGAGAATAAATAGCATGAATATATTCTTCTAACTATCATCAATGCAGATAATTGACGCAATCAAACTCTTACTGTGAGCTCCCCGGGGCTTCCAGTACACTTCTCTGTAATTTTGGTTGGGACAGCTGGCCTTATGAACTTCACTCCATGAGTTTCCATGTGGCTACCTATCATATCAGCCATCTGGCGATCAAAGCCTCTCAAAAGGATTGAGCGAACCTGTAAAAATTATCAACAGTAATTCCTCAAAACACATGAAGAAGTAGGTGATATGTCATTATCACATTCTTTCTCTTAAATTATATACCTTGGACTTAAAGAAATGACATTAAATTTAAAAGTAAAGTAAAAGATCATGCCACTGAATATGTAAAGCCAAGGAAATGGAAAATTCCATCATTAACCCTTTCACTGCTGTGGACGTACCTAGTACGTCCGCACGGCAGACTGCTGTGGACGTACTTTTTCTTCCTACCTGCCATGCGGTCAGCACTTTCGCCGAAGCACTTCGAAGGGTCGCTAATCCGCGACCATATCCTCGACCAGCTCACCCACGCAGGACCGTCTCCTCGACCCTACGAGCAGGCAGCCTACCTCCCGAAAAGTGACCGCTCTGACTGCAATTTGAAAATCAATCACTCAATACGATCATCAAAAACTTATTGTTTTCATCGCACTCCTGCCAATCATGCAATCAAGTAAGTCTTTGAACCGTGTTTCTGCGATGAAAAAAAAACTGTTTTGTTAACTTTGCTAAAATGGCCATTTTTCCGGTTGTCTGCAGCCACGTTTCTAGAAAGTTAACAAAATCGTTATTTTTCATCGTAGAAACACGGTTCAAAGACGTACTTGATTGCATGATTGGCAGGAGTGCGATGAAAACAATAAGTTTTTGATGATCGTATTGAGTGATTGATTTCCAAATTCCAGTCAGAGTTGTCCCTTTTCGGGAGGTAGGCCGTCCCTTCGACCCCCGCTGGTAGGGTCGAAGAGACGGTCCTTCGTGGGTGAGATCGTCAAGGATAGGGCCGCGGATTAGCGACCCTTCGGAGGGTGTACCACACCCATCCTGGAAGTACCTGCTCCATGGGCCCACGAAACGCATTTTAACATTTTCGCCGCATGTGAAGAGTAGGTTTTCGGAGATTGAACAGCAGTGAAAGGGTTAAAACCATGGGCAAATATGAGGTGGAAATTTTTGAGTAAAGCAAAATCTATTTCTACCCCTTTCACGATAAATGGGAGAAAGGATATGCCAATTTACCCTAGTATTGACAACCCAATTATCTAAAAATTAGATAGGAAATCAGTACCTTCTCATGAAATATATCTTCAATTAAAATATATTCCCTCAATATATTCTAATAGAAAATACACCATTACCACCCCAGATTTCTGAATTTATCCATACATTACATGGTAAAATATGGTTTGCACACAGTATGGGGAAATGGACTTATATGTCCTGAGTGACCTGGAGTATGGGACATCATCCAGAAATTTAAGCAAAAGGAATTCCAAAGGATACTGATGGAATATGAAGGGGTGCATTACTGACTGAGTGGAGTCATTGCTTCCAAAGATAGCAAGGGAAGCAAGCTGATCTTGATGCTGCATTTGCAGAACTCAGAGAAAAATTCCATTGCACTACATGGTGTTAAATACCTGGAGCACATGGTACAGTGGAACCTCAATCTATCGTTTTTCAGAAGGGTGGACGAAAAAAACAATGAATGCGGGAAAACAATCAATGCAGGAATGTTTGGCTAGGTTGCTTATGTCACACGCAGGTTTTCGGGGAGTAATTGTGATATTCATGAAGGAATTCAAACAAGATTTTAGCTGATTACAGGAATATTTGTACTTCATTGAAACACTTAGGTCATATTGTTGATTCAACTAATATCTCTTTTAAATATCCTAAAGGAACACACCACCAAGCTAAAAAATGTTTGCACTCCATTCGGCATTTGCACTGCTATTATGGATTTCTGTCTGATGTAAAAATACTAATCCATCAAATGCCATTCCAAGTACACGTTTTTACAAGAGCAATGTGCATGTTATGCCTAAAACAACCACTTTCGCCGCCACAGTGATTGGTTTTGAGATGGATCACAAAGGCCAAAAATAGTCCAATACATATTTGAAATGTTACTTTCTAATAAATATATGTACTTATGATATAATTAAGGCAATGTATAGAGCATGCACAATGTTCCGTTAATCGTCAGCGGCATGCCCACCTTATCCTCGCTTCATCCCACTTCTTGTTTTCACCAGGTAGCTTGCTCTACCCTTACCCATGCCGTCATGTGCTATAGGACAACCCAAGACTTTCTGGAATATTCACGTCCTTCTAGCCTGGATTCTTTTCTTCATCTTCAATTATTTTCCGTCCATCTTTTTAAGATCTCCCTTGTTTCTTCGGAAGGGCCACGGTCCAAAGACGAATAAAAATAAAACTAATAAAAATGAAACCTGTCTTTAATAAACCCGACCGTCTGAAACTGGGAACTTGGAAGCAAGTAGGCTGAAAAAGTTCAGTGGGCGAGAATGGGAGAGGCAAGAAACAAGTTTCTATTTTTCTCGTGTAACTTTATATTTTCTTCCAAAGCTTAAGTATTCGAAATACAATCCCTGCATGAGCTAAGACGTTTTGTTCGATTTTGGAGAAGAGGAAAGGGTCATTCCATGTCAGTTCATCCAGGCATGACATTTAGGTTACTTAGAAGTAACCTCTTTTGCTTGTGGACATTTCTGGACACACTCACCTTATCTTTCATTCCTGGCATAAGGCGTGAATACTCGTAATTTTGGTAAAATGACTGAACTAAGTCCACTGCAGTTTGTTCTATGTTTTTGCCCCTCCTTGGATCTGGTATAGCTATGATGCCTTTCATTCCTAGAATTCCCTAGCATGCCAAATTGTATATTCACTAACATTAATTTCGGTGGCTACTTTTTTCCTACTCCATGAAGTCGGAGCTAGTGTTAATAGCCGAATTATCTCTCCCTGACTGCCTTCTGTCACCAGTTTTTCTTTTAGTAACCCAACTAGCACATTCATATCACTCGCTTTATCAAGAACTTCTGAATCATGCTCTGGAAGGAAATCTTTATCCAGTACTTTGAAAACCTTTTTGTTCAAAGTAGAATAGTATTAATGACGTAAAACACAATCGTGAAGTTTTTTGTCAATACAAAATGGAGAAAGTTAACTTGTATTGACATGCATCCTGTATTTTGATGTGTTTTATACAGCAACAATCAAGTTTTCCCCAGCAATGATGGGTAAGTGCTATGAATTCCTTAAAATATTCTATTTCAAAAATATATTTTTCTTATCGGGAGAAAAACAACCTGCACATAAAAAATATATTAATTTTTTTAACGTATTATTTACTAGATTCATGTTGTAAATATTTGCTTAGATATAGAAAACAGTTAACACAAGCATTTCATCACACTTGAAGGAGGACTGAACACTGACTGCCAGAGTCGTGAAAAGGGATTTTTTTTTTGCATAAATTTTTTTTAACGAAAAAGCAAGCAAAAAGCCATGAATTTTATTTTTACAGGTGGTGGGTCATACCTTAAGGAATATCAGAAAAATTAATTTAGCTTGATTCAGATATTGCCTCAGGTCAAAATTTGATGTTTTATAGAACCATGTTTTTGACGCAAAATTTTCTAAAATCTTATGAAACACATGAGTTTAGAGAATTTCCAATATTCCTTAGGATATTTTTCAATTAGTTTTTGGCATCCTCATGACTTCTATAGTAAACCTGCAAAATTTCATAAGAATCGGATGAAAACTATGGCTGAGACAAATTATTTCCCTCTGGAGGTACAAGTGCCTCTGGAGACCGCATTCATTGAAAAACTGCAGTTTCACCCAAACTTCAAATGGTTTTGGAATAAAAAACTATTAGAGATAGCCAAGAAATATTTTACACTGTTTCATTCCATCATGGAAGGATGAAAATTGGCAAGTTTCATCAAAATCCGAGTCGGTGGGTGTCATGCCTGGATGAACTGACATGGAATGACCCGAAAGCGTCAGAGGGGGGAGGCAAGTGCTGAATGGAAGGGGATAGTGAATTTTGGGATATACGCTAATGTTACTGAGCTTCTCCCTATGCTAGTTACATCTCCTGGGGAAAATTCAAACTATGTGCCTGCCGTTATTAGCCATAAATGACTCACTGTATATACATTTCATCTCATTTTCGTCAAATGATGGATGCAGGAAAATTATACTTCGGGACCGCAATCTTCAAACCATCAATGCGGGACAACAATACTTCAGGGAACAATGGATGCAGGAAAAAATTACATTGTCCGTATGAAACTTTATTTGGGACCAGGAATGGTGAACGATGAATGCGGGTACGATAGATCAGGGTTCCACTGTATTGGCTTGAGCCCATTTCACATGGACGTGGACATTCTCCACTACACATATGGGGAGTGATCACCACTTTTCACATTGGCTCAGACAAAAACCATCCACATCCAACCAATTGTGTTCAGCCTGCCACGGCAGAAGAGCATCATACAGACATGCACAATTTAAGTAATTGCTGTGCACCAGGAAATGAAAAATTGGAATAAAAATACCCATCAAACAAGGTTCCTTATTTATAACGTGATCTCACCTACCTCTTTACCTAACGATCACGGTATTGGTATTTAAAATGCAAGACATCACATACGTTGGCCCTTCTCTCCACTTTAATAAATGGTGAAAAGCACTCACAGTTATCTCCAAGTTCACACTTATTCTACTGATGAATTTGCTTGGCCTGCATCAGCCACCCCCATTCAAGTGCACGCACAAACCTGTCACTACGGCTTGGACACACAAATGATCAGCTGCTTGTAGGAGCCAAGCAGATGACTCCTCTATGTATGGATGGTCCGCACTCATGTGTAAGCTTTCACTTATGCCAATGGAACCTAGCCCACACTCGTTGCATGGACTACTTGTGTTCATAGGTAATTGGCCAAAGGGAACCAGGATCGATCAGAAAAGAGCTGCGCCCACCCTCCCATCCTGGCTGACCAGAAAAAAGGGAGACTTATGAGCTCCCCCACCATATTTCAATGGGTTAGAGTTAAGTGAAAAGATGAAGTTTTTGTGCTATGACATATGTAATACAAGTATTTTTAATGGTAAACTTATATTTCACCATACAAATTGTTTCAATTGTGTCTGTAACTGTCCAGTCATTGATAGAGTGAATGAAATGAAATACTTGGGAGTAATTCTGGATAGTAATCTACGCTGGGATAAACACTTACTTACTGTAAACAAATACCTTAGAAGTACCTTGTCCAAATTTTATTACCTACGAAACTAATGTCCTCTTCAAGTTAAAAAAAACCATTTATCATGCTCTTGTTCATTCCAAACTTTCTTATGGTATAATCTGCTGGGGCAGTGCATACATGAGCACATTTGAGTGTGCACTCGTCTTGCAAAAAAAATAATTACGGTAATACTGTCTAAAAATTACTACGAGCACTCATTTCTTTTGTTTGTGGCCATAAATTTGTTGCCACTAAGGCATTTGTATTTATTCAAAGTGCTTAAATTGTTTTTGGCCAGAAGTGGAAATATGCCGAGTGTAAGTGACAAATATAAATATAACTTAAGGAATGTGTCATTTATTATGTCATATTATTATTATACGTCATGACAATAGATTCTGTAGTCTGGCTCGAAAGTTAGAAAACCTGCACTCAGCGAGACCAGACGTGAAAGAGAACCCCAGACTTTGAAGGAGTTTCCCTGGATTAAAACACTGTCTTGTACTATGGAGTATATGGTAGTAATGGCAGATATTGATTTAAATCACCTTATTTTTACAGTAAAACCCTCGCATAAAAAAACCTCTTTAAGGTAAAATTTCACAAAAATCTCAATAAAATGAAGTAATAGCCTCAGTCCCTACCATACATAATGCATGAAGAAATACCTCATGTGATGAACATCTAAAATCATAAAACCTCCTTAATTAATATTAATAAGTCTGCATTTGGGCTCCATTTAAGAAAGCAATTTCTCTGCCTTGAAAATTTTCACTAGTCATTGGAAAACTAGTCAGTTATTCTTGAGGTATTAGCCTTACTTCAACAATGAAGGACCTAATTTCATGGAAAACCCTCAAGTCACTTTGTGAATATAGAAGTTTAGGAATAGAAAACAAATTGTAAAGGACATGCAATAAAACAAGATATTCAGCTTACCATTACAGTGACATCGAAACCAAAACCAGCGAGAAAACCCGCACACTCCAGCGCAACATACGATGCCCCAACAACTAGAGTTTTCCCAGGACTATGGCGAAGGTAAAATATATCATCAGATGTTATACCATACTCTTTGGCTCCAGGAATGTCCGGGTAATTGGGTCTGCCTCCAACAGCAATCAGGATATTATCTGCAGTTATTTCCTCTACTTTATTGTCCCTACCAACAAGCTAAAAATAAAAAAATAAAGGATATGCATCACCAATACCATAAATCAGGTCAAATAATATAATTAATATAATTTGTGTATGTTTGACAATGAAACTGAAAAAGCACAGGACTTGATGTGAATGGATAAACATAGAGAAATGGTCTAATGGCAACTTTTACAATCCAAAGATCACTCGGATGACTTGAAGACATATGTATTACAACGCACACAGGGGATTGTCATAATAGACAAAAATGAGTGACATGGCAGCTATCCATGGTATGGAGCCCATTGATATTTTAAACAGTAAAACCTCTGCCTTGCAAACTCCCACTAAGAGAAGAACTCTGATGAACGAACAAATGCAATTAGTCCCACTAAATTCCTATATGAGTACATTGCTAAACACCCCCAATGAATGAACTGCTGCTTTACAAAAACTCTGATTAACAAAATAAAAATTTGGCCCTGTCTCACGAAATTTACCTCTTAGAATAAGTGACTCAAAAAGTTGGTTAATATTTGTGCATTTGCAAATCAAATGGCTGCTTGTGGCAGCATCATCACCAGCGGAGAGTTGATCGACGGAAACCTGCCACATTAATAATGAGCTGGATACTGGTATAAAAATTGTGATGTCCTCAATAACTGAAGCATTTGCCCTTTTGAAATGATAAACATAAGAAAATTATCCGAAGAATGAACTCCCCTCTACTAACTGGCAAAATATCCCATGAATTTCGTTAAGTATAGGTTTTACAGTATCATGAACCATACCATGGCATATATATGTAGGAGTATCAGAGCAGCCTAAGCTAATCCCCGTAGGAAAAAAGGTGAATTTTTAAGAGCATGCACACACAGTCAGAGGGAAAATAAGGATGACACACAAATGCGCACTAGTAAAACTAGTAGACTAGTAAAGTGTAATCCCTGTTTATTTGGAAATCAAAGGTCAAATTTAACCTCAAATGACAAGCTCAGAATGGTGGCCGCTACGGGTATATTACATTTGACATCATAGGTACACATTTCACATTGTGAGAGAGAAGCTGCCTACATCAACGAACTTATTGGGGGATTGAAGCACTACTTTCGGAAGCTCAGGGAAAATTTGTAGTAAACTAATTTACAATATCTTGGAGTGAAAACTTAGTCCATGGAAACAAGTATTTTTCATTATAAAAATATTTAAGCTACCAATACAACATTCAGCTCACACTAAGTCTAGCAAATAAATGAATAATATAATCAACATAATCGTGACACAAGAGCAACAGCTCACTTGAGATTGGTTCATTTTCACTCCATTGCATTCACCATCATCACATTTTAGAAAGTGATTTCATTCATGAACCATTTCTCATCCATTGCTTCATCAACTATCTGTTGCATCCCCAACAGAAATACTATACAAGTTTCTCTTCACTAGCATTAAAGACAAACCTTCAACAAATACTACTACATTCCCCTATGAAAAAATTGTATAAAACCGTATAAAATTTCTATACAGTTTATACAGGTTGTATACAATTTGTATACATTGTATACAAATTGTATAAACTGTATTAATTCACATGCTGTATACAGCATATACAATTTGTATAGAATGTATACAATTTGTATACAATGTATACAATTTGTACACAATGTATACAATTTGTATAATAGTAATTCAAAGTAGGCCTCAAAAACTGAAGTCCAAAAATCAACTTAGTAGGGGACCAAAATAATGTTCCAAATTCAAGAGTTCAATTGCTTCTAAAGATCATGAAACGCGTTTTAAACAAGATTCTCGGAGATGCATCAACGCTAGTCATTCAATGCCACTTGGAAAATTTTCAACCGAGGCGTCAAAATTTTAAGTCCAAAAATCAACTTAGTAGGGGACCAAAATAATGTTCCTAATTCAAGAGTTCAATTGCTTCTAAAGATCATGAAACGCGTTTTAAACAAGATTCTTGGAGACCCATCAATGTTAGCCATTCAATGCCACTTGGAAAATTTTCAACCGAGGCGTCAAAATTTTAAGTCCAAAAATCAACTTAGTAGGGGACCAAAATAATGTTCCTAATTCAAGAGTTCAATTGCTTCTAAAGATCATGAAACGCGTTTTAAACAAGATTCTTAGAGA
Source organism: Ischnura elegans (assembly GCF_921293095.1). NCBI lineage: Eukaryota > Metazoa > Arthropoda > Insecta > Odonata > Coenagrionidae > Ischnura > Ischnura elegans. The sequence continues at coordinate 23,438,819 of NC_060259.1, forward strand.
CCCATCAATGTTAGCCATTCAATGCCACTTGGAAAATTTTCAACCGAGACGTCAAAATTTTAAGTCCAAAAATCAACTTAGTAGGGGACCAAAATAATGTTCCTAATTCAAGAGTTCAATTGCTTCTAAAGATCATGAAACGCGTTTTAAACAAGATTCTTGGAGACCCATCAATGTTAGCCATTCAATGCCACTTGGAAAATTTTCAACCGAGGCGACAAAATTTTAAGTCCAAAAATCAACTTAGGGTGCGATTCATAGACGGCACTTTAGGCTAAAGTATACTTTAGCCGGGCTAAAGTCTGCTTTTTCCGTTTCATAAACGCCACTTTAGAGGAAAAATGGCCGAATCGTCACTTTACCGTAAAGTGCCCAACCGGAGCTCACTTTAGGGCTAAAGTGTCCTTTACGGATGAATAAATATGGCTGCACCGGCTGTTATTGAAGTTGAAATATGAAGATATTTGGGTTACGGAAATGAATATGAACTAATTTTTTGGTGAGAACACAGCAGCAAACTGGCGCGTTTCAAGAAATAACCATACAAGTAATATATGTCTTTTCCCTGAATATATATCGAGTCGGTATTGATGGAGATGACCCAATTCTTATATTTTGAAGTTTAACTCTATCGGTCGTGTGATAATTACAACACAGTAATTGGTTGAACAGGTTGGCATAATTTATGTTGATTTTATATACAAGTTAATTGTTAAGTTCTTAGGTTATTTATACGTTCATATTCTAGAATTTTCCTTAAAGATACTTGAATATGATAGCAAAATTCTGTTTACATTGGCGTCAATAGCCTTCGTAAACAAAGACTTGATTTTCATATCGTTTGGCCAGCCAAAAACTAGTTTCTACACCTTGCATTGCATTTTAAGCGTTTTCATTCAATATTTGCTTAATGTACTCTTTCCGTATGCCTCCATATCACGCTTAACATGTTTCTGTGATTGTGAAACTAGAGTCGAGTTTCTGTTTCGTTTTTCGACTATACATTTGCATGTTTACAATGATGATATAAGATCTCGTCATGAAAGGCAGCAATAAAAAGTAAAACGCACTTTCCTTCATAGCCATATTATCAGCAGCAAAGCAATGTTTTCTCGAGGATGTAGGATTGTTATGAAATGTTATTTACGCAGCATCACAGACTTCACTGACATTTTTTACTGCAAAATTCGTGAATGGATACTCGGGTTAGGTATTCACATATGTCGAGGTATCTTTTAAAGTAGACAAAGAGATATTTATTGATATAAGTCCATTCTCACATTCAACATGTTTCATTGCGTGGCCATTCATTCATTGGTTTTGATGATATAGATATTCTTGACTGTACATTCTCGTCGATTTCTCTAGAATATATAACCCCTTAGGTCAACATTCCAAGAATTAAAATATTGGTAAGCACAAAAGAATTCAACAAACACCCATACCTCATTCAAAATATGCGTCCAACTGAGACAACCACTGATCGGTAAATCTTCAAATTAATTGGCAGTTTCAAGTTAACGCGAGAGAATTTCACTATTTCACCCACCTTCAATGAACGTACACCATCAAACTTCGACTAACATGTAGTCCAAACAACCGTATGCAGTTAATCATAGAAAATTATCATAAAATGACGTGAAAACATCAGCATTTGAATATTTACTTCGCTGGGAACATCGAAGGGCATTACCAATGCACGAAGCTAATTAAAAGTGATCTTTTATTCAGCCAACTCAGTCATTAACGTACAAAAAAGCTAGTGGGGAAAAGCTTTCAATGACGCAGTATTCATTTACATTTGCACATAATATGAGAAAACGAGAAAATACAGCTTAATAAGTCTTAGCAAAATACAACACGAAAACCCAGTCGCCAGAAACATGTAAACAAGTACGCATTTAATATCGTGTGTCATCTTTTTCTTCACTTTTTCGCAGCGTTCATTGCCAACACTCAAAAATTTCAATGCATGATCGAGACTTTAGGAGCTAAAGTTCCACTTTATAAAGTGAGATCCTTGGAACGACTCTGAAACGAACTTTAGCTAAAGTCTCACTTTACCGTAAAGAGAGACTTTGTAAAGTGAGCAATTTCAGTGTCGTCTATGAATCGCACCCTTAGTAGGGGACCAAAATAATGTTCCTAATTCAAGAGTTCAATTGCTTCTAAAGATCATGAAACGCATTTTAAACAAGATTCTCGGAGATGCATCAACGCTAGTCATTCAATGCCACTTGGAAAATTTTCCATACCCATAGCCTCCATAGTGTCCCCTTGTCACGTTTGTAGGAAGCGGTACGAAGGTTTTACACAGTACACTGGCAAATTCATATGCAGCGATAAAATTGTATCACATACGCCCAAATTTCCTAAAAACTCGTGATTTAATATATGACACAGTAGTTATTTTGTTTCTGGATACTCTGGATAAAAAAAAATCATATCCGTTGTGGGACTATTTTCTTTTGCGGATGGGGCCATAGCCACCGAGAAAGAGAGCCCGCGGAAGGATCGCCCAGGATCGCCGTTGGAGATTACGTGGTTTATGTTATGTATCACGTGTATCACCATATTCCTTGGATTTTTGTGGTTAAGTTGGTGAAAATTAGAGTTTTTGTGAATAGTGAAGTTTCCGTTATTCTTTAATTTCATTCGGTGGGCTTCAGAAACTTGTTTGTGAGGCATTTTTGTTAAATATGCCTTTCTCGTGTGTGGTGCCGGTATGCGAAGGAAACACCCAAAGTTCAAGTTTTTACCTTTCCTATAGATCTTCATGGATTGAAGAAGAAGTGTATTTTGGCGATAAGAAGAGACAATTTCACCCCTACGGAAAACATTAAGGTATGTACCCTTTCTCCCTGAAATTCTTTGGACGTAATTTCTAGTTAAAAGTGGCTTCATGATGTTGATGTACAGGACTGAAAGTGGTGATTTAAAATATTGTAGCAGCAATTCATTTGGAAATTCTTGCATTTTAGTTGTGTTCGTTGTATTCGGATCTGTCGCGCAACAATTGCTCTATGAAAAATGTTCTTAATTATAATATATGCATTACTAGTATATTTTATAACTTTCATTTATAAATATATGTCTTAATATTTTTACTTAAAATCTTTTCTTTTTTAAGAAGAAGAAAAATCCAAAGAAAAGTTTCTAAAATGTTTACGGCCTAAAATGGACAGGTTTCCTAATTTTGAAACCTTAAGAATGTTAAACACGAGACTAATAAGACTGTAGTTTCCTGTCTTATGTAATCTGCTTGATACCTACAAGAGACAATTTCTTGCTACAATGAAATTTTTATATACTTCATTACTACAGTAGCAGTGCAGGAGAGCATGTCAGTCCCTGAAAAAGATGTGGAGGTGGCTATCAGAAACTCACTAAGGCACGCCAAGTGACAGCAACAACACGGTTGCAGGGGGAGAAGAAAATTAAGTGCATAAGACTTATGTAGTTTCTTGTGTTGTATTATTTCACCAAAGAAGCCCAATAAATATTGTGTATGGAATTGAAGCCTAATTTATTTAAATTATTGTCTGGACCTATTATTTAGATACTAGTATCGAACGAAATTCAGTCCTAACCTGAACGTGTCTTAAAGGTGTCCGTGTGCTGTGTGGGAAGTACTTTGTAGACGTTTATTTTTTTATGAGTAAGTGATGTTTTACTTTGAATTAATTACATGCTATTCTTAATTTCCACTGCTTAACTTGAGAATCCCCTATTTATCATTTAAAAATCTGGTATTGAATGGTTGGTTAGTTTTCAGTTTAACAATGTTTAAAGGATTATAATGTTATATTTTGGACAGCATTCACTCCATTTTTATCTATGCCTTTGTATGCATGTGGGTTCCTAGAGGAAGTGTGGTAAGGGAAATGGTCTGTTGGAATAATTTTTATGAGTGTTTCTTTATGACCTGAGATGAAATGAGGAAGAAAATGGGTAGTATTACTCCACCTATTTTGGATGAGGTATTCCTAGGTCTTCTTTCATACAGTTCGTTTACAATTCTTATTCAGCCCATGTACAATTCTTATGCTGCCCATGTTTAATTCTTATACAGCCCATGTACAATTCTATTACAGCGTGTATGTAATTTGTGTAAAAATGCATATTTTTATACAAATTGTATATGTACACTCATTTTTGTTTATAACTTGTATACAGACTGTATAACATCTGTATAGAGATTTTATACAATTTTATACAGGTTTTATACAATTTTTTCATAGGGTAGGTCTTCTTTCACACAATCCGTATGCAATTCTTATTCAGCCCGTATAAAATTGTATACAACCCATATACAATTCTTGTACAGCCTGTATATAATTTGTATAAAAATGTATATTTTTATACAAATTGTATACACTCATTTTTGTATATAACGTATACAGACTGTATAAAATCTGTATAGAGATTTTATACAATCTGTATAGAGACTGTATACAACTTGTATATAATTCTATACAGAATGTATACAAAATTTTTATACAATTTTATACAGGTTTTATACAATTTTTTCATAGGGGTTCAAGAAACAAAAAGGATTTCAGGGAGTGGTATGACTAGCTTTAGATACTGCTTTTATGAAAAGAAGTTCAAATGAAGCAAGAAAATGGACATCATTGCCTCGGAAATCCTACAGGAAATCATGTCTCCTGTTATATTGATATAATACAAGCTTTGAAGTGTACTACAGTAGATTCTCATTATTGCGAAGTTCACGGGACCGAAAAACTGGGGATTCGTAATAACGATGTTCGAATGAATGTTTCTTTTAGAAATTGTCGAAAAAAATGTGAACAATAAACATGATTAAATTAAGTGCAAGTATATAAAATTTTATTATTTAAACAAGAAAATTCGTTTCAGTTTCTCATTAGATGAAAGCAGCATGATGCAATGGAGGGTTAATATCTTCTGAATACATTAACTCCTCGATATACGAAATAGATGTGTTAAAAGACCTTGTTTGTAAGTTGATAAACCTTCAGTCCGGCCGCAGAGAGTTGTCCAATGACAGCTAGAATGGTCTAGGTCGGGGTAGGGGGCAAGGTTGCCAAGGAAGATATGGAAATGCCTTCACTTCACTTGTAAAGGAAAAAGTCCCTTGAGGAAAGGAGCTGGAAGGGATAAGGAGTGTGAAGGGCCCAGAGGAGGAATCACTTGTTTTGGTGGATCAGGCTTATTTCCGTGCTCCATATGCATTTGACAGCATTGTACGACTCGGCGAGGGTGTGAGGTACATTTGGGGGACATCTATTGGCTGCAAACTGTGCTGGCGCAGGGTTTTCCGCCCCTCCTATGGTGCTGTCATCGGGCAACTCTCGCCGGCCGAACTGTATGCAAGGAATTGAGGAGTACAGTTATCCTGCAGAATGCAACACTGCATGACAATGTGCGCTAACTCACGACTGTGAAGAATTGATCTAGCTGGGTGTACGACGCTTCCGGAGCCGAACTATTAAAACTTCGCATATTGCATATCCACCTAAATGCCGATGCTTATTCGTGGAACTCCGTAATCAAGTTCATTAAGTAACTGCCAGGACCGGGACTGAGGTGCGTAATAATGGTTCTTTTACTATAGATTGGATAGGGCTTTTCGTTGGGATCAACGAATTGCTTCGTAATAACATTGCTCGTATTAACAATAGAACACTGTATACATGAGCTTACTTTCATACTTTGAAACAAAAAGCTTTTACAATAAACACACAAAACCAATAGCTTAACTTACATCGTAGAGTCTAAGAAGGAACCCCAAATTTCGTAAAACCGATTAGGAATTTTTAAAGCCCCACCTTTTCCAGGCCAAAGACCCAAAGAATTGCATACCATAAAAAAAATTCCCAGATGTCATTGACAATATTACCAGACTCTTCTCTGACCCATTCTGACCAGTACTAACACCTTTTATGGAACCAGAATTCCAATGGTTAAGATTATGGATTAGCAATGAGTCAAATTAGTAACTGTGGATTAACCCTTAGCCTCGGGTACGATACGAGCGGCGGGCGGCGAGCGGCAAGCGGCGTGAGCGGCGCCGCTCTGATATCGGACCTCATTTAGTTGCGTATAAATCTATTGAGGGTGGGTACGATATGTTTGAGCGGCGAGCGGCAGTGAGCGGCGCCGCCCAGTGCCGCTCATGGTTCCAAGTCCAGACCGATTTCTTTTCCACTGCCGCTCAGTAGATTCATCCTTCAGTGTAGTTGAAAATGTCAGCGGAGACACATCAAAGTGGTGAGAATACGGCCAAGCAAAGGAAGACTGAAGTTAAACTAAGTATATACTAATAGAAGTTTTAATTAGTGAGGTGCAGTCCAGGGTATTTATGCGGAATGATCAACATTTTATTATAGTATTGTAAAGATTAAGGTTGGTTTCCATGGAGTATTACAGAAGTAATCTGGGAGCCTCCCTTTCCTTCCAACACTAACTTTTTCAATACAATGTAAACGAACACATACGAGTTAATGCCTTTGCGTTAATGCCTAACGAGTTTGCATGAATGATTTTTGTGGACCGGAACGGAACATTTACGAATGTGTGAACAAAATTAGAACAGGTTTTATTTTCTGTGCATGCACTCGCACAAGTTGGGTGGTTACACGGTGCATTTTGGGGATCATTCTCGCGTTCATACATATAGACATTAACCCGTACCCGTGTTAATGTACCGTGTAAACAGGCCTTAAGGCCACTGTAACTCCCTTTCAAATAGCTAAAAATTCTATTCTCTTCCTTCCTCGTTTCCCTAACATTTTACCCTCTAACGCTGTTTTCAACTTCCCTTCCCCGCTAAGTATCCCCTCCATCCATACCTTCCGTCTCCTCCGTATCTCATCTAACAGCTTCTTCTCCTCACCCACCATGTCCAGAACTTTGTTGTTCCTCCTCCTCTCTGTCCATTTCACCTTCTCCATTCTTCTTCATACCTACATCTCGAATGCCTCTAATCTTCTCTCGTCCTCCTTCCTAAGTTTCCACGTTTATGCACCGTAAAGCGCTACACTCCAGATCAAACTCGTCACTAACCTTTTCTTTAAATTCTTACATAACGATCCTCTTAGAAACTCCTTGCTGTTCATGAACGCCTCCTTTGCTTATGCAATTCTCTTCCTAATGTCCTTACTACTGTATCAGTTTTTCTCTAACGTACTGCCTAAATATTTGAATTGATTTACCTGCTCAAGTTTTTCCCCACCTATTTTATCTTGAGTCTCACATTCCTTGCTCGCGAAGTTTTACAAAACCGCATCACCTTGGCCTTCTTGTCATTAATCTTCATCCCATACTCTTCGCACCGCTCGTCTGACGCATCCACTAGAGCCTGTAGTCCCCTCGCTGACTGGCAAATCAGCGCCTGATCATCTGCGAGCCTTACCGATTTAAACATCATTCTTCCCACTTCTTGCCACTCCAGCTTCCAACTTGTCCCAAGCTTTCCTTACCATCTCCTCAGCGTATACGTTAAAAAGCAGCGGCGATAAAGGACAACCTTGTCTCACACCTCGGCCAATGCTTTCCCACCCAGTTTTTCCGTCCGCTACCCTCACTTGTGCAGTCTGAGCCATATAAAGTTTACGAATCAGTCACCTATCCCTCCAATCTACACCTATTCTCTTGAGAATGTTCATTAACTTTATCCAGTTCACCCTATCAAATGGTCCTCTCGACGAGGAACCTCATTATTGCTATTGCATCACGAGTTGACTTCCCTTTTCTGAAACCAAACTGATCTTCGCCCAAATACTCGTTTGCCCTCGCCTCCTCAGTACCAATTTCGCTGCATACGATATTGGGCTAATAGTCCTATAATCTCTGCATCCCACAGGTTTCGTCTTTTTCAGTAGCAGAATTATAACCGTCTTCACGAAATCCTCCGACCAACATCCCTCCTCATAGATCCTCCGTACTAGTTCGAAAAAAATTCTTACTCTCCTTCCCTAGATTCTTCAGATGCTCACTCACGATATATTGTCCATGCCCACTGCTTTCCTGGCCATCATATCACGAAGGGCTCTCTTGATTTCCGCATCGAAGATACCCGGCCAAAGATTATCCTCCTCCACTGCACTTTCCTCATCAAAAATCAATTTCTCCGGCCAGTTCCTTACTTCATACAGATCCTCCACGTATTCCCTCCATCTACTCTGTACCTCTTCGCGGTCGGTTAGCATCCTTCCATCTTTAGCTTTAATTTTGGATACGGCTTATCCTCTTTTGCTGTACTCTTATCCTCTTTTACTTCTCCATCCTTCTGAAACTTTTCCATTTTCTCACACTGTCTTTTCCACCAAGCCTCCCTTGCCCTCTTAGTTTCACGTCGTAATCGATTATTTAGTTCCATATACATTCTTTTGCCCTACTCTGTGTCCACATTCTTCCACTTCCTTCTCTCCTCCATCTCTTTTACCACTGCGTCCGTAACCCAAGGCTTCTTTATCCTTTTGCTGTCTATGTAGCCAATTGACTTCTCCGCCGCTTTGGCTATTCCCGTTTTAATATTATTCCACCCTTCCTCTACAGTCTGTGTACTTCTAATCTTCCGGGTACTATTGCCCACTAGTTCCTGATATTCCTTCCTCATAGTCCCCTTCAGTGCTTCTACATTCCAAATCCTCGCCTTCCAAACTTTAATTAGTCTTTTGAATCTTATGTTGCATTTCATGAGCGCTAGGTTGTGGTCTGAATCCGCGGCAGGGAAGCTGCGGGAGTTTTTCACACCATTCCTATACCTCTGTCTTACCATGACATAGTCAATCCCCCTACATCCCCTGGACTTTTCTATTTGTACCTTTGCCCTTTATGATGAGTGCTGTTTACGGGGAAGTTAGAAATGAACGAATAAATAAATGGCGGAAGGAACCTATGTAAAATTCAAAAATAAATAATAAACTTGTAGAACCTCTGGTTATCCAATATCCTATTGAGTACACGGGGAAGAACGTGTGGTAAATGTGTAACAGATATGAGTAATCTATAAGTCAAAGTAGAACTGAGGGTATGATACGCATTTTAAAGAAGCTAGAAGTTCTCGTGGAAATACCCAGTTAAGACGTTCAAAGGGTCCACTCCGCGGTGTCATAAAACGACCGTTTTCGCAGTAGAATCCTGGGGGTCAGGGATCGGAGAGTAAAGAAGGTATGAGTCTCAGCTGGTGTCTTTCTGGTAGGTATTTTTGTCAAAGTCCCAGGAAAACAACTCACTTTTTCGAGGTTTGAACACTTTCAATAGAAGCATGGTCTTCGATCGTATCCAAAGAAAACGAAATGAACTTCAATGATACGTGCACTTACCTCGGCTGAAAAACCTCCACTGTATTCACCATAGACCATTTGAGAATCGGTATATTGAAGCAAAACATAAAAACGGTGAATGCTGAGCATTAAAACCCATACAGTTTCAATAACCTTACCGCGTCGCGGCTAATCCAACTCCCGACGTGCAGAGACGAACCTTGCCGCGCGATCGAAAAATCAATGTAATTTCCGGCGTCGCAAACTTATTTCACAGATAACTGCAAATCACCTCAAGAAATCTTCAAAGAATACTCTCATATAAATTACTCCGCGTGACTTTGCCGTAAACCCATTTTAAACTCTACCTAAATATAAAACTTTGTCGAAAAACAGTATCCGCCATTTTGTAACTGCACGGCAAGAATTAATCCATAATATTCTTATTTCCATTTATTTATTTATTTCCATCGCCCCGAAAACAGCTCACAAGGCCTTTTACATCGGAGGGTATAACATGAAACAACAACTATCACAGGATTTTTTAGATTACGGAAAATTAAAGAAAAAATACCATGCCAACAGATTATGTGGTTTTTTTATTCCGAGAGAATCCACCGATAATTTCACAATCTACTTACTTTAGAAGATTTTCAGAGAAAATTGAAGACGGGCGATTTTATGGAAATTTTCTCACGTTTGAGCATCTCTATCTCAGTAAAGGGAGGAATCTTTGTCAAATATAGTACAGATCCATAAATTTCAATCATTTTTGAGTATGCCTGCGAAGTTTCAAGTTTATAACTATAATAAGTCATATTGTAATTTTGCCCGGCTTTTTTCGATTTCCGCCCACTGTAGAGCGGTTAGAAAATTGCCGCTCGTATTGTAGCCACTACTGCCGCTCACGAGCCGCTCACGTGCCGCTCAGGTTGCCGCTCGCCGCTTGCCGCTCGCCGCCCGCCGCTCGTATCGTACCCGAGGCCTATAGTGCCAGCAGGCCGATCCATCGGCCAAGTTTTTTTATACTCACGCCTTTCATTTTTTGTGTTTCATGTAGCTTTGGTAACTATTTTCATTATCTATCATGCTTTAACATACCCATAAGTTTTGGGAAAAATAAAAAAAATTGTTTCTTAAAATGCATATTAGGTTTCATGTAAATTTTTAAGCACAAACCTACAAATAGGGTGATTTCCTATATTTTTTTATTGCCTAAATTGAAATATTATTACTCCTGGAGTAAGCACTTCACACTTTTAGATTTTTAAATGAGATATCTATTTTTCGTGATCAAATGAAAAGTGAAAATTTTCAAGAGCATGAAAACACGACAGCTAAGTATGAATGCAGGGAAAAGCCCGTGTGACATCATTCTGGTTCCCGCTTCCGCTGTGTGAGGTGACCTTGGGGCCAGTATATGTGTGCCGCTGCGATGCAGGCTGCTAGCAGGTAGCAGAGTATCCAGCTAGCAGGTAGCACTTGGCTTAAATAAGGATTATTAATAACTTATCAAACGAAGGAAACTTTCCGACCATAGGCAGTTTTAATAGGTGATTATTAAGACATGTTTCCCTGAGCTCTGTGCCTCATGCATCCATTGGCAATCTCAGCCGATGTAAAACTCCTATCTGCTCGTATAGAAACTAGGTCCCTGAGACATAACGGGAAGTCGCATCGCATGAGCACCAATCTGGCCTTTTTCAAATGCAGTTAAAATTGACCATTGCCATTCGTCTAAACTGGGATTTCTAAAACCAAATAATTTGTATATTATGAATACACTAATGGTGGGTAACAAATCACAATCAATACCTTTCATTTTCTTTGATGAAGGAAACTACCCTATTCACCAAAAAAAGCCCTGACATTCTTCAGGCTGCCACTGAAAGGGTTACGGCCGTTTTACATGAGGCAGGTCATTGTGCAATCTGACATACGTACAAAGGTGCCATCAGAATTGAGCAGTGTAAACCAGTGAATTGCTAAAACACTTATGAGAAAACATGGATGAGAGATGGCAAAATAGCACCTGCTATAATTCCAAGCTCACATCCTTGCAATTTCAACCAATTTTTTTCAGTGCTAACCAGCACAATGACATGCTATGAATAAAATGGGCCTTCATACACAACATTTCAGCAATGCATTCCCATTGCACATTTCAAGGCTGTGTTAAACTGAGGAAAGAGGACTTCTAACAATAAAGTTTCAGGAATTTTAAGACTTTCAAAAACGTCTGGAATTCCCAGACTTGAGGACATAATTACATCACATTTAGCTCACCTTTAATTTATGTTTATCCAGGAATGTAGCATAGGCATTATAATATTTAATTTTTTTCAACACGAGATCACTACGATAACCAAAATTGAGTGACATGATGTGCTTCTTCACTTCACCAGCCATTTTTTCCCAGTTGTGCTTAACTACAAAATGAAAATTAGAAACAACCTCAATAGAATTATAGGGTTGTAATCACATCACAATCAATGCTAAAATAAGTATTTAAATAACTTAACTAAGGCAAAGAATTAAACCAAATATTACAAAAAAACAGTAGAAGCACAATATAATGAATCTGTTAAAAACTAAATTTCACAACTATGAGCTTTTAATATAAGTAAGTCCCCATGAAATTTACATGCATCGATATAGGGAAACTTCTTTGCAGCAAAATTTCTCAAGAACAACTGACATAAAATTTAAGTTCATTTTCATATAATCAACTTTTCTGCAAGTCATATCCATCTTCAATTTTTTTCTAAATTTGAGCTAACTTTGCAATTACACAACTTAGAAAGTGACGTAGATTTGAAACATTGGAAATCATTAGACTAAATTGCCAAATTACTCTTTATGCAAGTGAAGTCTAAGTAAGGCTTGGAAATCCCTTGAACATCATGGAATTGAGGCAGCAGGAGGGGAAACAGAGTTCATATAAAGCCCTTAGAAGACTGCTATTTGACAAATTGCCTATGTGAATTCATGACTCAACAGACATTGACACGGCAGCTAGGTGACACCTTCATCCTTTCCCTCATTCATGTCTCTGACCTAATTTTGAGGCCCCTGAATGCGAAGAATGGTGTAAGATGGAAAGGGGTGATTGGTGGACGAGGCTTTGAGGACAGAACCTTTACCATGCATGTGTCAGTTTTGTGTACTTGACGCGAGGCAAAATCCTAGAGAGGGAGCCTTAAAGGTCAAAATCGTTCAGCACCTCTGATATAAATTTTGGTATCACCTTTGGACAATGCATTTGATAGCATAGAATTTAAGTCTATAATATTGAAAATAACATTTATAGGGGGGACAGGGGACATGATAGCACTAGACTTCCACTGGAATATGACATTTACATATTGAGTCACTATATGATTGCACAAATTGAGTGTCACCGCAACATTGAACAACTGCCCTGCTAGATGGCACGTCATCTTTCGGAATCTTGAGCCATCCTCGAGTTTTTTATGTTTATATGAAGTTGAAAAGGATGACATTGGAGCAAGCATCTTAAGATCGGAATTTGACGCTGCAGTAAGACACCTGCGAAAGAATAAGGCCCCAGGAATAGATGACATTCCAGCAGAGCTAATAAAAAATGCAGGAGAAAAGGTCTTAACTCAACTGTATAAAACTATCTGCGATATGTACTCAACAGGAGATATACCTCGTGACTTCGAGGAGAACATCATCATTCCCATACCCAAGAAGAAGAGAGCTGAGAAGTGCGAAGAATTTACGACCATAAGCCTGACGACACATGCGTCGAAGATTCTGACAAGAATCCTTTACAGGAGAATTGAACGAAGAGCAGAAGAATTCCTGGATGAGGACCAATTCGGATTTAGGAAAAGCAGGGGCACAAGGCAAGCAATTTTGGCTCTTAGGATGATCATAGAGAAGAGAATGGAGAAAAACAAACCAACCTTCATAGCATTTGTCGATTTAGAGAAGGCTTTTGATAACGTGGAATGGAATTCAATGCTTAGAATTTTGAAAGAAATCGGCGTACTCTACAATGATCGTAGAATTATTCATAGTTTGTATAAAAGCCAAGTAGCTGTGATCAAATGTGGACCAAACGGTGCAGAAGCGAGAATAAGAAAAGCGGTGAGACAAGGTTGTGCGCTTTCCCCTTAATTTTTAATGTTTACATAGAGAAAGCCATCAACGAAATCAAGCAGAAAGCTTCGGGTGTCAATATCCACGGAGAAAAAATTAGTATGCTGTGATTTGCTGACGACATAGCAGTCATAGCCGAGACAGAGAAGGATTTGCAGAAGACGTTGACAAATGGAAAGGACAATGGCCAGATATCAGCTGAAAATCAACAAAAAGAAGACTAAGATATTAGTTTGCAGTAAAAGAGAGGAGGCTAAAACAAACATCAACCTAGGAAAGCATAAGCTTGAAGAGGTGAACGAGTTCTCTTACCTGGGAAGCCGAATTACCAGCGATGGACGGAGCAAGAAAGAAATACACAGTAGAATAGCGCAGGCGAAGAGGGCTTTCTACAAAAAGAAGAATCTTCTTACAGCTGAAAATACCAGCATAGAAGTAAGGAAACAATTCATCAGATGCTACATATGGAGTATGTTTCTCTATGGAAGCGAGGCTTGGACGTTGACAGCAGCAGAGAAGTCAAGAGTGGAAGCATTCGAAATGTGGTGCTACCGAAGAATGATGAAGATAAAATGGATTGACCGTGTGAGTAACCATGAAGTGCTAAGGAGAGTAGGAGAAAAGAGAAGCCTCCTAAAAACATTAAGCAGAAGAAGGGACAACTTAGTTGGCCACATTTTGAGGCACGATGGTATGATGAAGACAATCGTTGAATGACAAGTGGAAGGGAAAAAGGGCAAGGGACGGCCCCGAATCAGTTATTTCGGACAGGTTGAAAAGGATGTAAAAGAGAATAAATATGTAGCTATGAAGAGATTAGCGGATAGGAGAGAGAAATGGAGAGCTGCGTCAAACCAATCTTAGGATTGTTGACTAATGATGATGAAATGTGCATGGGCTGAAGAAATAAAGTTCTTACGCAAATAAAGAGGAGAACGAAATGCAGTTATTGGTTGAATAGATTTCAATATATTCAAGAAGAAATGAAAAGATGTGGTTCTCCGCTCCTTTTGTTGCATTAGCTCCCATCAGTGACCCGCAGTTCCTACAAAGACTTGTTAATTAGGAAAGTGTTAACCTGGACATAGCGAAAGCAGCACAAAAGAGGTTTTCAAACCACTTGTGGTACATGAGTGAGGAGTTGGTATGCCTGTCATTCTTTGACGGATCCATTGCTAGGTGTGAAAAAAACGTGATACGCCGTATGTGGTCTTGTGTAGGAAAATATGATCCACCGAAGAAGGCATTCTATAAACGTAAAGACATGACTAAGCTATCAATACCAAATTTGGTCACCACTAATTCGAGAAAGCTATTTAATGTACCTATTGTAAATATGTATTGCATTCTTTGATGTGAACATGCGAGAATGTGATGAACACACAAGAACGATTCGCAAATTATTCGGGGTCATTAAGTGGGAAACGATTGTGCAGCGAGAGGAGTGAAACTAATTCAAGATTTTTAGGCAGTCACGTTGAAGGAAGAGAGTTTTCTAAATTTATTACTAACAATAAGTGTGACTTTTCATCGCAATGCAACCCTTACGTGCGGAAAGGCACTTTAATTGCCAAATATGGGATGTCAATGAAAAATATATTTTATTTTGGTTAATGTACCGAAATTCATGGACAGAATGAAAATAAATTGATCTCTTGGATTGGAAGTATTGTTATGGCAATTAAATTCTTTCTAAGGTAAGCACATTTCTTCAGAGGCTAGATCTTGACATCAGGAGCAAAGCCTTTGCCGAGGAAGGGGAGGGGGTTGAGGGGAAGTCTCCAGTAAGTGGTGCGGGACATACCTCAGCGGTTCCGCGGTGCGGGGAGGCGCCCTAGGGGGGGGGATTGCATTACAACGGATGATATATCCTAAACGCTTAGAGATAGGTTAAAACAAACAGAAAATCGGCCCCAAAGATCTTTACTTTTACATTTTACATAGAAATAGCGCTTTTTCGGCCCCAAAAAACTCAATTGAGGGTCCTTAGTACTTAGGGCCCTTGGGGCACGGGTTGCCGTTATTTTAAAGTAACCAAATTTTAACACGTGAATATAAACACCATTTGGATAATTTTGAGACCAGGAAAACATAACTTTTCGCAATTCTGAAAAATAACGGCCGGCCTACTGATCACCCCCTGACAAACACCCTAGAGGCCGCGTCAGACTACATCTTCATCTGTGACTGCAGCGTCCACAATGGTAGCATCCGATCTGTTTAAACGGAACCCTTGATCCCATGATTTACAATCCCCATATCAACCCTACACTCTGCCCTACTCACTAACCAAGAAAAGGCCGACAATGCTCGATGATTCTACTCGTCACACAACTCGCTGACTCGGCCGTGTAATGAACTCCCGAACAATCCAGAGTGTTCCGACACGATGGGATTGCCTGCAGCAGATTTTCTGGGCAACCCTCGTATAATTTGGGGTTTTAACCGACATTTATGTGTACGATGATTTCATCTTAAAAATACATACAAGCTCAATGCTACTCTTCGTTATTACAAACACCATAAGGCAAAATGTTGGGGAAAAGGGATCTCAACGCACTCAATACCGTGAGGTGGATATTTTTAAAATCCTATAAAAATGCATTCCTTTGTGTAGAGCATTCATCAATCGACAGTAAGGACATATTGAAAGGATTTTAGGCACTATATGCTTCGCTATTTCGGTAAAAGCAACATTGGAGACGTAGCTGACGTAGCCCTGAGTGATTCGCTTAATTGCCAGATCTGATTAGCGGTGTAACGTGATTTGAGTGAGGGAAACGACGCAACTTCAGGACAGTGATTTTTTTAGTTAAGAAGTATATGCAAAAATAAATTATCACTCACGAGCACGGAGGAGACAAAAATGAAAGACAAGATGCTCCATCATGCATTCGCGATTTTTCCACCGAGTCATACTGTCGTCATGACCAACCAATCACTGAGAAAATTGTGAGGAGAAACACACAGAAATGTCCTTTTCTATCTGTTTAGCATTGTGTTTGTTATTGAAATGATTATAAAAGCGTTCCTTGCCCAACACTTAACGGAGAACCCTGAAAATTTTCGTATGTCTTTCAAATGTAATTCAAATGAATCTATGATGATGATTCACTTTGTATGGTGCTGTTAATAAAATGAAAGGGGAAAAATATGTCTAGATGTTGCATTGGTGGCTTCCTTCTATCAAGGGCGTATACGGAGGCGCAGTGAGAATTGCGTTGTATAAAGCGGTGAATTCCTAGACCGCATGGGAGAACGCGTGGACGTGAGATGGCAAAATATCACATGTTCTAATTTCATTCGTGCAATCGCGATATTCCACGCCGTATGAGACACAAATGTAGTTCTAACCTGCGCAATTACTTGCATTATGTAAAACGGCCTTCACACGGATATTCTTCATTATATTTGAGTTTGAGGATATCTTGACCTCTATTAAATGTTGATAGTATTTTATATGGAGGTTGATCTTTACCTATGAGGTACCGTGCAAACCGTCAACAGAATGTGGCACGGAGTAATTCCACTGTCAGCGTGTAGTACTCATCCTATCCTCATTCAGACACGCGCTCGTTTGCCAACCACATTTCAATATCATTTATGAATACCTACAGGTGTAATCAAGTATGAATGCATTTTATTTTGAACGACAAAGGCGCATAATGAATGTCTTTTACAGCACGTGAATAAATAAGGTTGAAAACAGGCGTGACGGAGCAAATGTTGCAAAAAGAAAACGCATAGCATGCCTGATTTAATGGTTGGATGTATAACCATAAAATATTACCGCTGACGATAACCGGTTAGTGACGGAGCAAGCGCTTGAAGTCGCCGCTGGCTACTTCAAACCACTTTCGAAAATTCTGGGCACACAAGAAAACACAACTTCCTTCCATCACAGTCAGAGTATAACTGAGAGTATGATGCACATTTTAAAAAGGCTAGGAGAAGTTTCCCTGGAAATATCCAATGGAGACTGTCAAAGGCTCCCCTCCGTGGAGTCATAAAACGACCGTTTTCGAAGTTGAATCCTGGGTGTTAGGGAGATTAAAGAGGGCATTAAAGGTCAGTCAGTGTCTCTCTGGGAAGATATTGTGGATAATTATCAGGAAAAGAACTCACTTTTTCGTGGCTTGTGCGTATGTAATAAAAGCATGCCCCCGATCGCATCCAAAGAAAACTAAATTTACTTCTTGGCGTGCACTTACCTCGGCGGAAAACCCTCCGTTTTCTTCACCATAGACGAATTTGGGATCGAGCGCATTAAGGTCAGATTAATACCGGTAAACTTTGAGCTTTAAAATCCATCCGCTTTCAATAACCTTACCGCGTCGCGTTTAATCCAGCTCCGGGCGCGCGGAGACGAACCCTACCGCTTGATCAAAAAATCAATTTAATTTCCGGTGTCGCAAAATTATTTCAAAGCTCATTGCGTATACAACTTGAGAAATCTTCAAATCTAAATTCTGATCTAAGTTCATTAGCGTAATTTTGGAAACCCCATCTGAAACTCTTAGTTAATATTTAATTTTGCTGAAAAACAGTATCTGCCATTTTGTAACTGCATTTTTAGAGTTTATCGAAGTTATTCTTTATGTTTACTGAAATTTAAAGAAAACGCACGTTGCTAACAGGTCATATAGCTTTTTATTCCGTACAAATCCACCAATAATTTTGGAAGATGAAGAAGATACTTTGGACGTATCTACTTAATTTGGAAGATTTTCAGAGAGATCTAAAGAGGGGCATTTTTACGGAAATACGCTCACCTGTGAGCCTCTGTATCTCAGTGAAGGATGAAATCCAAGTCATAGTAGGAACATTTTCGTAACGTGTAATCATATATGACTTTACTTGCGAAGACTCAAGTTTTCATCTCAAATACAGCAATTGTGTAATTTTGACTGGCTTCTTCCGATATTCGACCAGTGCGCGGGCGCTGTCTCTTCCATGTTGGCATCAAAATGATGTGACGCTATTCTCTTGCAAATTCTTCATATGTCGACTTGTGTGAATGCTAAAACGATGAATGATACATCACTCTAAAGAAAATTTAATTGGAAATTCTGCTTTTTAGTAGTATGAGAAAGTCAAAAATGTAGACACATCAGTGCAGTAAGTACCTGCGCGCATCATAAAATTATTCATTGTGTCAATGTCATTTCCAATTTGACACAATTTGTCAATTGTGTCAAATTGGAAATCAAGATAGAGAATAGCTCTGAGTCTATAGAATTTAAATATAACAATACGTCGCGAAAAGCAA
This sequence comes from Ischnura elegans, assembly GCF_921293095.1. Classification (NCBI taxonomy): domain Eukaryota; kingdom Metazoa; phylum Arthropoda; class Insecta; order Odonata; family Coenagrionidae; genus Ischnura; species Ischnura elegans. The sequence goes on from NC_060259.1 coordinate 23,457,470, forward strand.
TCAAGTTTCATATAATGGCATCGGAGTACCATTAGATCGCATAAGACGTAGTAAATTTACGAACATGTTTAAACAATCTGTAGCCGCTGTAGTTTTTAGTAGAAATTCGATGCAGCAAAGATAAGTATGAACTAGCTAACGACCATGATACTATCCAAGTATGGTGCGATTCCTGGAAGTTAGTGTTAAATCTAAAAAAATGGTAGTAATTAATTTCTAGAAAATATAAGTCCTCAAAACGTAGCTTTTTCATTCAGAGTACCCAATAAGAAATTGTAGAGTCCGTATAATATGTGGATGTTAGACTCAATAATGATCTACCGTGGAATAAACATATTCGGAAAGTAAGATGTGAAGCTAATCGTGAATCGGGGTTTGTCAAAAGAATACTAGCAAATCATGACGGCAAAGTGAGAGAATCCAGCTATTTCTCCCTCTTTGGAAATATATTTGGAATTCGCTGCCAGTTTTTCGGATCATGTTGCATGCTGGTGATTGATCACCACTGACATACACCGTAGGGGTGGGAAGCAGTGTATTATTTAGATGTAGATGTATTATTACCGTTTACCTCGAAAGCAAAAATTGAATTGACAGAGCGTTCCACATTCAGTTGAAAATGTGGTTTTATGGACATTCGTTTCCCATGTAGTCTATTCACCACAAGGCCGGGAGCGCGGTGTTGTCAATAGTAATATAAAAATTAATATTGCGCTATGAACTGTTCAACACTGTATTCCAATGTAGAATAAGACGCTGCATTCATTGGCGTCAATATTTTTTACATAAAATTATATCAAAGGCTGGGATGGGATGAGGATTAATCACAAGAAAACTAAGGTAATGCGTTTTTGTAAAGCATCACGAGCGAGGAATGTGAGACTCAAGATAAAGGTGGGTGGTGAAAAACTTGAGCAGGTTGAGCAATTCAACTATTTAGGCAGTACGTTAGAGGAAAACGGATACAGTAGTAAGGACATCAGGAAGAGAATAGCATTAGCGAAGGAGGCGTTCATGAGCAGGAAGGAGCTTCTGAGAGGATCGTTGTGTAAGAGTTTAAAGAAAAGATTAGTGAAGAGTTTGGTTTGGAGTGTAGCTCTCTACGGTGCGGAAACGTGGACTCTGAGGAAAGAAGACGAGAGAAGATTGGAGGCGTTCGAGATGTGGGTATGGAGAAGAATGGAGAGGGTGAAATGGACGAAGAGGAAAAGGAACGACGAAGTTCTGGATATGGTTGGCGAGGAGAGAAAGCTTTTAGATGAGATACGCAGAAGACAGAAGGTTTGGATGGAGTTAGTGCTTAGCGGTGAGGGGATGTTGAAAATGGTGTTGGAGGGTAGAATGTTGGGGAAACGAGGGAGGGGAAGGAAAAGAATAGGATTTTTAGATAGATTGAAAGAGAGTAGGCCTTACAGTGAATTAAAGAAGGCAGTGCTGGAAGGAAAGGGAGGCTCCCAGATCACCTCTTTAGTACTCCATGGAAACCTACCTTAATCGGTAGAATACTATAATAATAATATCAAAGGCTATAAAAAAAATTCCATAAATTTACGTTACATGCGTGTATTTTTTTACTTAATTTTCTTCTCGCAATTGTCGTCAAACTGTTAATTATATTGAATTGAATCCTCTACACGAAGCTCTTCACACTAATATAACTTTGACGGTTTTCACCAATTTTACATTAATTGAGGAAAAAAGTAGTCATACCGATGTAACACCCTTTAGGATAAGAAAATTTGGATTTGTGTGAGGTAAAAAGTAGTCGGCCACTAAAAGACGTTTCTTACGTCGTAGGTGATATAATGTGTGTTAAATGTGAAGACAACTACGATGTTATTATTTTTAGTGAAAAAATCATTTAATTATCTTAATTTTGAAGGGGGTTACAAGTTCTTAAAAAATATTTAGGCGCCACTGAGCGGAGCTTCTCGCCTTGCCTTGCCAACTCCTTGCGCTCGGAGGGAATCATCTCGGGCGGAAAAGGAGACTTTTGTCCATTCGTACCATAATGTATGCACTCCTTCGATAAAATCCTGAACAGAGAAAACTCATCCGTTATAACAGCGATGTTTTTATTTCAATACATTGGTACATGAAAGCAAGCAAATTTTGAGGGCTAGGAAATTTTTTGGAAACTTTGAAGCGAGTTTCGCCTAGGGTCTTTCGGTCTATCCACGGAAACAGAGACAGGAAACATCTCATAATTCGTGCAAAGGACTACCCCCTCTAGTGCATGCCTTTTATAATAGGGCGCTCTGGGTTTTCCCCAAGTCCCATTCATTACATTAAACATCTGCAAGAGGAGCGACCCCAGGGAATAATTAGCAGAGGAGCTCACTTTTTCGCTGCATTTTTTTGCAGTGAACGAGTGTTGGATTATAAAAATAAGTTCACCGAGTTACCTCGAGATTTTAAAAGACATATACAACACAACCGATATAGAGTATGATACCAGAAGGAGAATTGCGACCACCTGCGACGCCGAAATTAAGATCGATTTTTCGAACGTGCGGCACAGTTCGGAGCTTGCTGTAGTCAACGGGGAATACCGTGCTCGACGGACGTTGAAAAGTCAATCTTTTAGCAGGTGAATTGTGGATAAGATATAATTTATCTAGTGCCACATTTATTCTACATTATATAGCTTAATTTCTTCGCTTTCATTCGATATTTACCGTTGATATGATACAAATTGGAAGACTGTGTTTTTCGTCGAAATTTTGTGATCATGCATGATTATAAAAAGGGATGACCGAGTTACCTCGGGATATTTACGTTGAATTACATCAAACGTTTTAAAGTGTTCGTCCAAAAAAATCAGCTACGACCGTTAGCATCAAGCAAAATAAAAATCGATATTTTGCCCCGCGCGTAGTGTGCAGCAGCTCCGGATGGTATGGCATGCTAAATGTATGCAGTATATAGAAGTTCTGTATTCAGTTCATAACTGTCCCTTTGTAGAAATGCCGCTTATTGCTTTATTGCCTCAGTCTATGAAGGGGTTTTTGGACAGTTGAGGATCGCTTCCCTTCGATATCCGCGCAAACGTTTTCACGAAGTAGCTCGTACGGGGCTTTCCACAAAGGCTTCTTTCCAATTGGTTGAAAAATATTCTCTTTCACAATTTTACCGAGAAAATTAGTCAGTTTGCCTTCTTGAGTGCGAAAGGATCTCAGTGCATGTGATACGGAAGCGAATAACCAGGGCTTATTTTCCCTATGTCGTGAACTTTCAGCGTTGAGACCGAACTACCACTAGTGGAGAATATCTCGGAACGATAAAAAGGTATGTTTTCCAAGTAATAAATCTCAGGTACGACTAATGATGGGAACACTGCCCGATGTTTTTATTTACTGCTCTTATTTTTTTATTCCTAACTATTAAATTCAATTAAATGTTCCCTCTCTACTAAAACGGTCCAAATAGTCGATTTTTGTTTTTTTTTCTGTCTCACCGAATTCTTAAAAAAAAACTCCCCGGATCGATTTTTCGGGAAAATGTCATTATATTCATGTTTTATAGCCTAAACAAGATTAGTAGGAAAAATATCATCGAGCTAATTATAAAACTATGGAAGATGTGATTTTTGGCCAGCTTTTTTCGATTTCAGCCCACTGTGCGTCGTGTGAATGAATGAAGTAGTATATATAATAAAGTAATCTAAACTCTATGTTCATGTGTCTCCCAGGTACTTACTCGATATATTGCCTGACGTTTCAAGGTCGTTGCTGGTCACTACCTCTTTGGGAATCAGATAAATTTCCGAGAAGGGACGGTATTCCTATTTGTTTATGGAGGAAGAGGGGCTGAAAGTGCTAAAGGTGATGTCATTTTTTCCCCCTTCAGAGCAGAACCCAATTTGTAGCTGATTTTGATGCCAATGACCCTATTTAATTTTTCACATTTTCCTCTCTCCAACGTCTCGCGGATCCGCCGTTGTTTGATGTTTTCACCTTTGCGTCGCTTTTGTTTTCTGGACGCCAACTGCGTTTACCCAGGTTGCGTGTTCTGTCCCTGCCGACTTTATGGGTTTTCCATGAGGAATAGAGTGGTTATGTTCTGCTAATGGAGTTTGAACAAAGCGAACGTTTTCGTCGATATATTTTTTGTCACAGAATAGGCACCATATCTTGCCTTGGGCGATACATCGGAATATCAGAAAATATCGCGACATTTAAATATACCTGGGATCTGATATATGGTTTTCACGTTATTACATCTACAAACTACCCCGCAAGCCGACTAAAAGGCGTGTGGCTGGAGATGTTAGGACACCAGTCGTTTAAACATAAAAAGGAAATGAGAAATTTCGATTAGCATTTATTGAAGTCCTTCATGGTTTGGGAGAAAAACGAATTCCCAAGTCTATCCGTTCGGCTAAATATCTCTCTTAATTTATCGCTTCTGTGTGACCTGGAAATATGGTGGGGTTCTGATATTATGTTCTCCGAGTAGCTCTCAAAAATATCTATTTTCAATTGTCCAAGTATTCTATGCCTAGCGCGCAGCCTCCTACTAGCAGTCTTCAGCGGCTACCAGCCTAATTCGCTTACGATCTGAATAACGCTGTCTATACGCCCGCAGCAATTTTTGACGAATCGTGCAGCTTCCCTTTCATTGTATAAAGTTCACGGATTAAGTCTTTCTGTACCGGATCCCATATGCATGCTGTATATTCAAGGTGCAGTCTGACGAGCGCGATATAGCACCTTTCTCTAACTTTCTCATCCGAAAATCCTCCCTAAATACATTTGACGAATCCTAATCTCTTTAGGGCTATGATGCGAACATTTAAATGTGTTCACCGCGAGAGGTTCGAGGTTATCGTAACTCCCAGGTACTTCACTTCGTCTATTGCCTTTCTTTAACACCATCCACAGCTTAAACATGGTTATAGTGGGACGAACTCTGCAAAACATGTACCGTCGTGCATTTGCTCAGATTAAGTTCGAGTCCCCACTCTTGGCTCCACAAATGAACGTTGTTTAAGTCCGATGATAGAATTTCGTAGTCAGAGTGATCACTAATTTCGTGATAGATGACAGCGTCGTCAGCAAATAAACGTATTTTACTGCTAATGCGGGAGCAGAGATCATTGATGCATATAATGAACAAAAGGGGGCCGATTACGCTTCCTTCTGGAACGCCTGATGTAACTTTTGCTACATCAGAGTCAACTTCGTCGAGAACTACTTGTCGTTTACGATCTCTGAGAAGTCGCGTATCCAGTTTACCACTGTTATTAATAAGTTTGAGTCCCCACTCTTGACTTCACAGATGACGTTGGTTACCCAATCACCTGATATTGCTTAATTTCAATGTCAATTATCATAAGGAATTCAATTAAAAGTTATCATATTCCGAAATTGAATTTTCAATATTGCCCAAGCCTGAGGAGAGGAAGAATGCCCTACACTCCACTTGGGATGATGCTGTGTCCTTCACAGTAGGTACTCAGACAATTTCAATTTTTTTAAATGTGGCTTCAGCATAGTTTAATTGAAAAAATATCGAATGCTTTCCCGGCGTATGCTGGTAGTGAAGGATGCTCGGGTTCTCCATTCTCCATAGGGTAGTCTCCTGCATGGTTTTCGGCAGCCATGACTCATACCCTGAAACGTCGGCAGCAATGGAGGAGATTACCCGGTGAAAAACCCGAGCAGCTTTCACTACTAGGCTTCAACCCAAGGTTCTTAAAGTAAAGGTTGCCTCATTCGCGACTCGGGCTCCCATTGGCTTGACGTCACGGTAGACCCAACTTCCAGCGCCATTTCAAATTCTAGCCTTTCCGCGGGCCTAACTGCTTACCGCAGCGAGTTCTTGAATTTACCCTCTATCGAACACTATTAGCCGAATTTAAAATTGAAGGCCGATTTATGAAAATAATGATGATAAGATTTAAAAAAAGATAAATTCGTGTATTCAGACGCCATAATTTCCTGATGAAGTGATGAAATGGGAAGGTGTGCGAGTTGATTCCGTGTCCACACTTCCTTCCTGTAACTCTCAAAACACTGTTTTCCTTGCTACTTCCGCAATATAATTTAAACTTAGATTAATATGGCTGGGAGGATAATACGCAAAAACCAAATTAGTTGCTTTAAAAAATTACAGTTCTGCAACTTTTTAAATAGAAATTATGCTCGTTTTCATTCTTCGCCGGGCTTTGAAAATACAGACTGTCCCAAGGGTCGTGTGTCATTTTTGACCTGTAAATTTAGTAACTTTGCATGGAGCAATGTTCATTAAAATTAGCATATGTACTTATGGGAAAAAGTCCTAAGTTTTGTTGAGTGTAAAAAAGTTTTTACAATTTTGACCTTTTGACCTCACAATGTGGGTCCAAACCAAAAATTTCAATTTGCCTTATGGGGTTTCAATGTTTAAAAAATCGAGATAGAAAAAAGTCTGAATTTCATTGACCAAGATGACTATTCTTAGGTTTTCGGACACGAGAAACCCGAAAAAAATACTTTTATTCACAAAAATTCAACTGTTGACCCAGTAAGGTCACCGTCAAGGTCACAAAGGTGGCAAAAAGAATAGTATACCAACAAAGGTGTCGATCCATGGGTTTTATAGGGTGCCCAAGTCATTGGTAAAGTCCAAAAACCCTTATTATTCACTAATTGACCTCCGAGGGTCACAATGGGGGTCAAAGGTCATAGAGTTAAACGTCGGGCCATCATGACAACCAACGTGTCAAACCATGGGTTTTGAAGGGTGCCAAAGTCGGTTAGGCAGTTCATAGATCCGTAGTGTTGATTTTTAGACCTCCGAGGGTCACAATGGGGGTCAAAGGTCATAGGGTTAAACCTCGGGCAATCATGACAACCAACGTGTCAAGCGATAGGTTTTGGAGGGTGCCAAAGTCGGTTAGGCAGTTCATAGATCCGTATTGTTGATTTTTTGACCTCCGAAATTCATAATGGGGTCAAAGGTCTTAGAGTTAAACCATAGAGTAAGAAAGTATGCAACGCGCTTACCATCCCTTCCTTCCGAATTTTTTCCATTTCCTCGCAGTCTTTTCCAACAGGCCCCCCGTGCTCTCTTACTTTAACGCCGCAGTTGATTATTTATTTCTCTAAATATTCTTTTGATTTGTCGCCCAAAGTGTAAGACAAAACTCCGTTTAAAAAGATATTGGCTATGTCCAAAACCTTAAGGTAAAAAATAAAAGCAATGAATGAATCCAGCTTTTATTTTGATTGTATCAAGCAATCTGATAAAAATTTGACGATTTTAGAGAAATATCATAAAACGACAACATTAATAGGATTATAAACTGAAATGTGAACATGGAGTTTTCATTGTGCTAGTCAACCATCCAATTGTAGATATGGTTTCGATTGCCATGCTCTTCTTCTTTTGAAGCTCCTGCAACATTACACTTTCTAGGTCTTCCAGTTTAGAATTTTTAAATTCGTTATAAAGCACACCTGGAATTTTCTAGTACACGCTGCGCGGACAATAGTGCGCGGACACAGAGTCGGGAAAAAGGATGTCTAGGGAAATAAATAATCAACAACGGCTCGAAACTAAGAGGGCGGGGGAGGCTTGTCGGAAAAGACAGTCGATATGTGTACTACCACCACTCACTTGGTCACCCTTCTAAACCTTTGGCTGGGGACATTAGTTTTCCTATTACTCCAAAACATACCTCTATGACCTTTGACCCCCATTATGACCCTCGGTGGTAAAAAATACACAATATGGATCTACGAACAGCAAAACTGACTTGGGCACACTTTAAAACCCATGGTTCCACACTTATGCTGTCATATTGGCCCGAGGTTTAACTCTATGACCTTTGACCCCCATTGTGACCCTCAACAGCAAAATTCTATGAGCGGATCTATGAACTGCCTAACCGACTTTGGCACCCTCCAAAACCTATCGTGGGAGGTGGCATAATAATTGTAAATTTAATAACTATTTCGAGGGGCTGCAAAGATATTCTCGAATTGCTCGAAATTTCATTCGGGTGAGTTCCTTGAATGATGAGAGATAGGAAATATTGTGATCTCATAGGTGAGCCAAGATAACGTAGCGGCTCGTTTTGGCTGGAATATGTTCATCGAATAAACAGAGATTGTGTCATCAATTGGGACTTTCAACTTTAGCGCTCAAATCATGAAAAATAGTTTAATAATTGTAATTTAAATAAAATATAGACGCAATCGAGGAGAATCACGACGTTTTTATTCATTAAATATCCAAAATGTTATTTCCGAATTACCCACTTAAGACAGTTGATGTTTGTGAATTTATGTTCTCTCAAAGTACATATTAATTATTTGAGCTATTCCATGGATTGCTATGCTTCTAAAGTTTTTATATATGATATTAAAATTCCGAGGTGAAATGTTTTGCAACGAGCTTCTAGATTTGGCCACTAGGAGTCGACAAGACTGAGTTCTGATTGGAGATTGGCCTCGAGAAAATAGAACCCGTTCTAAAATCTAGATTGGCCAAGAAATTGTGCCCAATATTGTGAAACGGAGATTGGGCTAGAAATTGGTGTGTGTCAGTGGGTCCACAATCCAATATCCAATGGATTGGCCAATAAATTGGCAAGTGTCATACGGGCTTTAGGGCGGGGCGACCGGGGCGAATGCCCTGGCCCCGCGCTTTGGGGGGCCCCGCGTTCGTGAAAAAAAATTAAAATATACGATAGTTTGAAAACGCAATTTCAACTATTACTGTATTGTTAAGTCCGTGCAAGACAAAAAATAATATTATGAAAAAGGAATAATAATGCAGTAATTTAAAGTAAAAAGCGCGCTTTTTATGTTTATCTTACGTTATAATTTTATGAATTAATATAATTATAAATTTAATTTGTATTGGATTGGAGCACAATGCTTGGAATCCTAAAGGAAATTGGGGATCTTTATAATGACAGAAGAATCATCCACAGCTTATACAAAAACCAAGTAGCCGTGATAAAATCAGGGCCCAGCTGTGAAGAAGCAAGAATTAAGAAAGGAGTGCGACAAGGCTGTACATTGTCACCCGTAATTTTCAACGTTTACATTGAAAAAGCCATTAATGAAATCAAAGAAAAGGCATTGGGAGTGAATATCCATGGAGAAAAAATAAGCATGCTAAGATTTGCCGATGACATAGCCGTTATAGCAGAAACAGAGAAGGATTTGAAAAATATTCTGATTAATATGGGTAGGGTAATGAGTAGATATCAACTGAAAATAAGCACGAAGAAAACCAAGATCTTAGTATGCAGCAGAAGAGAAGAAGTCAAGACCAACATTAAAATAGGGAGGCAAAAACTGATAGAAGTGAATGAATTCTGTTATTTGGGAAGCAAGATAACTAGTGACGGGAGAAGCAAGAAAGAAATTATCAGCAGAATAGCCCAGGCGAAGAGAGCATTCCACCAAAAGAGAGACATGCTTACAGCGGGAAACTTAAATATGGATGTAAAGAAACAATTTATAAGAACCTACATCTGGAGTATGCTCCTATACGGAAGTGAGGCATGGACAATGACCGCAGCGGAGAAAGCAAGGATTTGAAATGTGGTGCTACAGAAGAATGATGAAAATCAAATGGATCGACCGAGTCAGTAACGAGGAAGTCCTAAGAAGGGTAGGAGAGAAGAGAAGCCTCATGAAAACCTTAATAAGAAGACGGAACAACCTTATAGGCCACATCTTGAGACATGATGGCCTGATGAAGACAATCGTCGAAGGACAGGTGGAAGGCAAGAATGGAAAAGGAAGACCTCGAACAAAATATATGGAACAAGTAAAGAGAGATGTGAAAGAGAAGAAATACGTAGGAGTGAAAAGATTAGCTGATAGGAGAACTGAGTGGAGAGCTGCGTCAAACCAATCCTAGGATTGTTGACCAGTGATGATGATATACTATATTGAACTCAAAGGCGTGATGGTATCATAGCGGCGTAATTACGAAGTCTGAATTTGGGAGGGGAACACATACTTAGCCAGAGAGTGGTAGGGATTCAAAATGCTCGAGTTTGTAGATGGGGTATAGAGTTTAATATTTTAAGTGAAGGGCCCCGCACTGAAGGTTCGCCCCTAGCCCCGCACCTGCTAGCGCCGTCACTGCCGCACGCGACATGGTTCTGAGTTTCATTATCATAAGTATCGTCGATGTACCTTACCATATTTCTGTGTCGTGAAGCTAAAGTACTAAATGCGTTCTATGCCTTACTCTAAAACTATGAGTTAAAGTAAGCCAAAAATCGGTGCTCTACGACAGTCATGAGAATAAGTACATGAAAATATAATTAAAAACACTTTTCTGGCAAAGTAAAGAAATTTGTAGTGCGCGGAAATCGTTCAGATTTATTTCACTTAAAGCTGTTTTGCGGTGTTTCCTTTGCGTAATTATTAATTCACGAGCAAATTTAAATGAAAATCTGAGATTTTTGAAGGGCTAATCGTTTAATTATGGTGGAATCACCAGTAAAGGATTTCGTAGCGGATGGAACGCGGTCTACATTTAGTCAAAGATAGACGTATAACGCTGTATGAGACAAGAAGCTAACAAAACGAAAATAGCATCGCCGGCAGCTACAGAAAAGTTGTAAGCTCAAAGGCCCTCGCATTTACAGGCTTATTTTTTCACCGCAAAAGAGAGGAACACGGCCCCCATAAGTAAATACTACTTACCGGGAACTGGCTGGCCACCATCTAGTTATCACATATCAACTCAGACTAATTGTAAGACCCCTTTTCAAGAGATCCGTATCAAATTTATCGAGAGTATCAAATTTCTCCTCGGAGTTCTCGCGGGCGAAGTTGGGAGAGGAGTCACTTTTTGTCCCCCCCCCCTTTCACTCCCTCAAGGCGCTTCGGCTTCTGTCTCCACGCCCTGGCGTTGCGACTAGAGGGTCTCGTGATCCGTCAATTTGGGAAATTCAAACTCTAGGGCACCCCCTTAATACACGGGCAAATTTCGATGAAAATTTGAGATTAGTGAAGGGCTAATCGTTTAATTATGGCCATTTTATGTTGAGTATTCAAAAAGTTAAACAATTATTTACACGAACAACCAACCCCTGGATAAGGGAAGCCTACCCAGGCGGGACTCGAACCCGCGATTTCTTGTTTGGAAGGTATGTTGACGACATGCCTGTTTACGTAATGAAGCTATCATCGCCAACAATTTCGGAAAAGGTGTAAACTCAAAAGGACCTCCGCATACACAGGCATATTTTTTCAGCGCATGAGAGAGGAACCAGAAGTTGGCTTTTACTATTTTTAATTGACTCGCCGCCACTTAGGCGTCACATATCACCTCCGACTGCGACCCTTGTTCCAACGACCCGTATCAAGTTTATCCTGAGCATCAAATATCTCCTAGGAGTCCTCGCGGGTGAAGTTGGGAGGGGAGTTGCCCTCCCCCCCCCCCTTTCTCTCCCTCGCGGCGCTGCGGCCAGAGGCCTTCGTGAGCCGTTAAAATGGGAAATTCAAACGCTAGGGCGCCCCCTTAATGGGGCAACCACCTTTCGCCTTAAGCCAAAAATTTGTAGGTTTCCGATGGCGGACTTATAAAATTTTGCGACCCAATGAACGATGCGTGGCGACAGTGGCAAAGCCAGTAACTTCGTTCGGGGAGGTGGGGGGGGGCTCCAAAACCAGGGGGGGAAATTTTTGAAAAACCGGGCACTTCGTAATGAGTTTTAAACTGATTTCAACACTTTTCATAATCGAAAAAAATTAATTTGTTAAAGAAACATTTTGCAAGTTCATGATTCCTAAATATTTTGTTTTCTTTTATGAAGGACAATGATTGTGTTTTTTATATTTCGGGGGGCGTCAGGACCCCCCATACCCCTACTGCCTAGCGACTATGCCAACTATATCTGTATATTGTCTATTTTCATCTATTGTCAAGATGTGCAGTTGACGAAGGGCAATTTTGGATGCATCTCCGAAAGTGTCTTTTAAAATGCGATTCATGAGCTATGGAAGCGATTCGACATTTGATAAAGGGATCATTTTTTTGGTTATAAGAATGCTTATTACCATGCTCTCATGCAACCATTACGAGGAACTATTGAGCAAACAAATTGTAGACTGCATCAGTTGTGGACAGTGAATCTTACTGCAAAAGATGTACTGGCAACTCCTGATTCCAAGACAAGAAGAGGAAAAGATCATGCCACATTGCAATATCGGAAAGAGCATGCAATATTTCATCATCAATGCTTTTTAATCTTAACCCTTTTGTGCTGGCATAGATAGGCAAAGATATAGCTGGCATCAATTTTTCAACGCACACAACCGGATGCCAGCTATAGCTGGCATGTGGAATGGAAGTGACCAGTGAGTGTCACCAGCAAGTGTCATAGATGCATTCAGACCCTGCAAGAGACCCAGGTTAGCAAGACCTTAGGGCCAATCCTCAGAAATTAAGCCTGACCCTCATTTAAGATCCTCCTCGCTGCAGGAATGTGTTGTGAAGTTGTTATACTGTCAATGATTTTTGCCCAGTAGCATTTTGTTGCACAATCCAACTTTTTGTACTTTGAAATGAATTCTTTATTTCTTTCAGTGTGTAAGCAATTGTTTATCAAAATTATAGCGTTACTAATAACAGACTTATGGATTAAGAGTCTTAGTACCTTGTGTTCACTAACTTGGTCATTGTCATTGCTAGAAATACATTTAAAAATCCACAATGTTTAAAACAATTTTAGTTATTCTTATAGAAGAGTAAATTAATGAAACTCAAAAGCAATATTGAATTTTTTAAATATGTACTGGCAACACAATAAGTTGACAGAGGACACATGCTAAGATAGGGTTAGAGGGTCGAGTACAGTGGCCAGGGTAAGGGGTGGTTGAGTTGGGTCCCAAATCGAAGGGACGAGAATACTAGGGTAACTCATCCCCAAAAAAGCTCCTTACAGAGAAGTTAAAAATATTCTTAGGCTAATCATAGCACCGAAAACGTTTTCCTTCTGTAGGCACCAGCAGGAAAAAGTTGCAATTGTAAAAGCTGCAGTAAAGGATGGATAAAATGGTAGAGGCTACAATAGACAAGCAAGGAGCAATTAGAGGACTTAAAAGTACAATACTTTCACTAATTCCAAGCCAACAACATCAATACCAATGGTCCAATGGTCATCTACATAAGGACAAAGCAGATAAAATAACAAGTTTGTTTTACGAATTTCAAAGAAGTGCCACCATCAATGGATGGTTGAATAGATTACGAAGTCAAAGAAGCATTTTTATGCCAACAGATAACAGGTGAATCCCAAGTTGTACATCAACTATGTACTCCATAAAAATTGGATCAATAGGGTGGTTTCCTATTATTTTTTTATTGCTTTAATCGAAAGATTATTACTCCTGGAGTACGTATTTCACGCTTTTAGATTTTTAAATGACAACATCTATTTTTCGCGATTAAATGAAAAGTGAAAATTTTCAAGCGCGCGAAAACGCGACGCTCAAGTATGAATGCCGGGAAATATCTCCGTACGTCGTATTTCTGGTTCCCCCTCCCACCCGGTGTGGTGACCTTGAGGCGAGACTTAGCGCTGATACGTCGCAGGATGCTTGCGGATAGCCGAGTACCTTGCTGGATGGTAGCGCTTGGCTTAAAAAAGGTTTATTAATACCTTATCAAACGAGGAAAACTTTCCGACCTTAGCCAGTTTCAATAAGTGTTTATTAAGACATGTTTCCCTGAGCTCTGTGCCTCATGCATGCATTGGTAACCTCAGACGATGTATAACTCCTATCCTCTCGTGTAGAAACTAGGTCCCTGTGACGTCATGCGGAGTGGAATCGTATGGGCGCCAATCTGGCCTTTTTCAAATGAGGATAAAATTTGACCCTTGCCATTCGTCTAAACCGGTATTTCAAAAACCAAACAATTTGTGTATTATGAATACACTAATGGTGGGTAACGAATCGCAATCAATGCCTTTGGTTTTCTTTGATGAACGAAACTACCCTATTCACAGAAACATGTAGAATACACACCCAGACACGTCCGCATTATCTCACAGCCCTTCCAAAATTTTTATTTGGTACAACCTTGCATAAAATCTCCAAATAATTTTCTAGCCAAAGCAATGTGAATGACAAAAAATAAAACTTATTCATCACTGACATCACTGGTAGAGTTCAGCCCCCAAAAAACGTTTTGTTCATAGCCACAGCCAGTGGCGGCTGGTGGTAATTTATCTAGGGTGTGCATTAGAGCAGATATATGATGATTTAATTATATTATGTTAATCCTAATCCATGAGCGTCATATTTCGTCGTAATAGAATACATAGCAAGCAAAACATATCACTGGTACACTCTACCCTTAAAATTGCATGAACAGAAATAATATTAGCATGTATGAAAATAATTATTCTCAACACACTTTTACAAGTGACGGTAGTTGAAATTCATTCTCTTTTCCTTACACCCTATGAGGAAGTAGTGTAGAAAACGGCCATACAGATGGCTCTGTAGACGGACTAGGATCCCAAGGTCGGTAAAAGCCTTTTACCGACCTTGTAGGATCCTGGGCGCAGGTAGTGTAGGTGGCGGCTACACCACTACACTACCTGCTAGTCAGTCACCAAAAACATGCGCGTGCGCATTCGCATGGTTTTGAGTCTGCTCCCATCGCCCCTTTGAACAGCACATACCCCCCCGCTTACCTCGTCCCGCCAGAGCTCCCTCAAGCGATCGCACAGACCGAAAATGCGCCCGGGATGATGCACGGGATCGCACACTTGTAGAGCGGTGAATTCGAAAAGGAGATAGCTGTAGCGTTCGGAGGCTCATGTTTCTTGCATATGCAGACAGTACTTTTATCCTTCGCGTTGCAAAGGAATAGTTTTCTTTTATAATTTATTCATCTTTGGGTGTGCACTTGCTAACATGCGTATACGCACGCGCCGCCACTGGCCACAGCTAACCTTGCTACTCTGTAGGAAAGATGAAAAAGATTAGCATGCAAGTGGAACTAGGGGTACAAAGAAAACAGCTGAAGAGTCTAATATGTATGACTCAAGAATGAGGAAATCTTAATCTTGAAGAAGGTTCAAAACTGCCTTGAAGCATTGGAGATGTTGATAGTTGATATGACGGAAGATAAAGAAAGAAGTAAGGGCTTGAAGTATTGTGAACTAGGTATCTATGTCTCCGGAAGAAGGTGTGGACTTTCTTTACTCAATCCTTGAGAGTGGGGTCAAAGATTTTGTGCCCATTGTGAAACCTAAGTCAAAAAATTCCCCTCTTGGTTCAAAGCAGATACCATTCGCTCACTTGGAAACAAGAATCGTGCTTGGTATCTTTATAAATCTTTCCCGAACGAGGAAACTCGAACTACATTCACTAACCTTCTTCGCTGTTCCAAAACGCTAATTCGCTGTGATCACAAGGAGTATGTTCAGGGCATGTGTTCATCCATTTCCTCCAACCCAAGAAAATTCTGGTCCTTTGTGAATAGTCGCCGAAAGTCTCCAAGCATCCCCCTTCACGTGACCTATAACAATCTCGAGGCTGTGGGTCCAGATAGACCAAACTTATTCAATCGATTCTTTACTGATTGCTTAGCTCCTTCATCTACTCTCTCTAATAAAATTGATAACATCCCCATGCCAATTCGTGGCCATTGTCTATCTAACGTTATCACAGATCCCAAAGAAGTATTTGAGTATCTCTCCAAAATCCCTCTCCATCGTGCCCCTCGTCCCGATGGTTTGAGCCCCAAACTAATTAGACATTGCGCATCCTCCCTCTCTCTTCCATTGAGCCTCCTACTGAACCGTTGCTTTTCCCTCGGCACCTTCCCCTCCCAATGAAAAATTGCCAACATCATTCCCATACATAAAAATGGCCCTAAAGATGAAGTCTCAAACTACCGCCCAATATTGATACTTCCGATGCTATCTTCAGTTTGTGAAAGGATTATTCTCAACAGGCTCTACTACTTCACTTCTCCTTTTTTATCAAATAATCAGCATGGTTTCCTTCCGGGACGCTCCTGCCTGACCAAATTGGATGCAAGTGGAACTAAAGAAAACAGCTGAAGAGTCTAATATGTATGACTCAAGAATGAGGAAATCTTAATCTTGAAGAAGGTTCAAAACTGCCTTGAAGCATTGGAGATGTTGATAGTTGATATGACGGAAGATGAAGAAAGAAGTAAGGGCTTGAAGTATTGTGAACTAGGTAATAAGCATGATGGACATGAATGAATATTCACTAATTTAAATAAATTAGACCAGGGGCGCAGCTAGGAATTAAGGCTGGGGGGGGTTTAGGTGTAACTAATACTGGAGTGTGTGGGAGTATGGAAAAGGTACCCACAAGGATAAGCGGTATGTGTGAGATTGATAAATTTTGGAATTTCAAGAAAAATGGTTCAAATTGGTGAGTTTTACGGCTCTCTGAGAGATATTTTATTGATCCTTACGCCATTCTATTAGTAATATCAATCCAATTAAGTAAAATGGATTAAACATAAAATTTCTCTGAGCTCTGGAGGGGGTTTTATCCCCCCAAACCCCCCCTCGCTGCGTCACTGAATTAGACAGCACGCTGAGAAATTAGGGTATGCTGAACACTAGAGCTGGGAGTTTCAGTACATTTTTAGGAATTCGTTCACGTGGTTAGATTTTTGACAATGATAAGATTTTTCACATTGTCCATAATGAAAAAAATCATATAAATTCATGATTATTTTGACTGAGCCTAATCCACAAATCCATGATGCACACACAGCAGATCCAAGTGATTTTCAATGTTTTACATAGGGGTCGTTCCATTTCAAATCAACCGGGCCCTGACACCCAAAGTCTCCAATTTTCATTAAACTTTCCATGGTCATACATTCTGGTATGATTAGAGATTGTGTACAATTTTAGCCTCCAACTGTTGATTGTTTATGAAATATGAGCAATTGAATTTTGGGTGTGACCCCTACAGTGCCGCAACGTGCACCAAATTGTTAATTTTATTTTTATCCATAACCCCATTCTTTTGTTATGAAAAGTCATGATTTCCTTCTAGAGCTAAGTAGTCCATAATGATCCCAAGATTATCATTGTATATGAACTGCATGAAGTAATTCAGCTGCAAAAAAATAAAGTTTACAAAAAATCTCGCTTGTACCATTTTTCATTGTCAGCATCCACAAGGAAAGGCCATGCAAATACAGACTCATGGTTCAGTTTTAAGTAATCATTAATGTATGAGCAAAGATCCTGAGAAAAAAATCATGAGTCCAGCATTCCTTAAGAAAAAAAATACTTATTCTTTATCATGGGAAAAAAAGGCATCTTTTCCAAGGCACATAGAAATTACATGATGTAGAGGAGAGATAAGCATTTACTTGTATGATTGAACTATATCGGAGCATGCGTTATCTCACTACAGTGTATGCTATTGGCTAGTAGAGTAGGAAACACACGAGCAATCATGTGAATGCCCCCACGTACTGTTAATTTGGTACTATCAGGACTATTCGAGCTGAGGGAGTTTTATTTAAAAAAAACTAGAGATGGGTCGATTCGCAGATTTCTCGGACTCGAATATTGAATTTGAATATTAAATCATTGCTCGAATATTCGAATACCTTGAATACTAAACGATGAATGCAGGAAAGTTTGACTTGGTTGCCTATGCAGCAGGAAACACAAGATTTTGGCTGGTAATTGTGATTTCCTTTAAAGGATTCAAACAGGATTTTAGCAGATTAATGCAATATTTTAATTTTATGGAAGCAATTGGGCATATAGTTGATTCAACTAACATATCTTTCAAATACTCTAAGGGGACACACCACCTCGCGAAAAAATGATTGCATGCCGTCTCGGCATTTACACTGCTACGATGGATTTCTGTCTGATGTATACAAATGCCTTTCTGTCTTATCTACCAAACGCCATTTCAGCGGCACGCCCTCTGATCTGATACTCGGCTTCATCCAACTTCTTATTTTCAACAGGTAGCTTGGTCAACTCCCACTGCTGCCACCAATGACGTGCCTGCGACAGTGGATGGCGCGAAATTCAAAGTATTCGAGGTATTCGAGAGTGTACCTTTAGCATAATTATTCGAGATCTCGAATATCGAATACTTTCCTGTATTCGAGGTATTCGAGTATTCGCGGATACTATTCACACATCTCTAAAAAAAAACCTCCAGGAACCATGGTACACTATTACATTCTACATTCCGTTTAACCTCAGTCCAAAGACCAGGTATGCACATCTCATATCCAGATGTATTGACATAACAGGAATGTATATTATCAAATGTCAAAAGGAACTGTAATTGATCATTTGAATTGAGAAATTTCTCATGTACTTCACACTAATCCTTATTTTCAATGTTTCATTTAGTTATTCTACATCACTGGAAACTTGGTAAAAACAGTACAATTCAAATCACCATCCTTACCAATTGATTTGGAAGTGAACTTCCTCTTAACTGGCTGACCACATTCTAAGATGTCTTATTTTTTCACCAACTTTAAATATTTTTTTTAATGTTGGCCTCCCTCAAGAAGTACTATGACCTTCCAGAGCTTATGGTTGCAGGAGGATTAAGCATACACAATAAGTGTCCTAGTGACACACAGCAAACATCTCTCTCTGGCTAAGAGAATAAAGGAGAGGGACCTTTAAGTGTCGTGAACTTAACTGAAATATCACCTCCTTCATGGTTGAGAGCTTCCACTAGTCCAAAGTACCACTCCTTACTGTAGATACAAGCTGCGTGTGAACCAACAGCCAAATTATCTGGGAAATCCACTTTTTCAGAGCAAAAATAAAATACAATGCTGTACTCATCATCCAGGCCAGTGAACTTTGCAGCGACTCTTCTATCCAATAAAACTAATATCACACCTGAGGTCATCATTTCATGTAGGAAGCCCATTCATTTTCTATCATCTTTGATACGTGTTCTCCTGGTTAGACAGGCACATGCTTTTATTTTAACAGCTGGGTCTGCAATGTGGCTCTCAGAAACATCAACCCCAGCAACCTTAAGGCAAAGGCACAGACAGGATTAAGGTGGTAAATAGCACAATACGAACAACCTAGAAGACAACACACAGTTGTAAAAACTCAACCCTCGCAGCAAACTAATTGAAAGTTTCAATTCAATCCATCATTTTCCTCGAAAGAATAGAGAACCAGGATTGAAAATGGCAAAGGCCAGGGTAGCTTGCTACTTTTCCACTACCATTTTAAAGGACAGGGTGTTGCCAATGAAATATGAAGCAGTTATAACCTAAATGTCACAAGTAAAGGTACAAGTCACAACACCTTCTAGCTGGAGTGAAAGACAGGTAAATAATGCCAAAATTATAAAATTGCATAGCAATTAAACATATGGATATATCAGCTAGCAAAATCCCAACAGAGATAGCAATCCTACACTTCAATGAATGAGCAAAATCAAATTATCATGGTAACTAATGGGCTCTTGTCATCATACCCATATTTACCAATAGTCCATATTAGGTACCACAAAGTACTACATACCTCCACTTGTACAGGCTGAAAGCCCATCAACTAAAATGCATTATACTAGGATAATTGGGTTTTGACTAAGTTGTATCACCAATAAATTATAGCTCATGGGATGAGAGACAAATCTCAGAACCCAACAACCAAAGCAGGTTATAACTTGCTATCCATTATTTATTTATTTATGTAACGCCAAAAACAGCACTAAGGCATTTACATTGGGTTTATTAACAAAATAAATTATGTAAATATAATTAAAAAGCATGTATAAAAATAATCTCATAAATAACAATGACTTTCAACATATACAGTACATACAAAAGGTGGGTGTTAAAAAGATAGTCTTTTCAGTTGGTTATTAAAATTGGAGCGGGAGGCAAAGAGGTCAAGAGAAGAAGAAGTATTTGAGATTGAATTGAAAATGGAGGGTAAGTGGTAACAGAGGGAGCTATGAGATATTGCCAGACAGAAATTGGGCTGGTGCAGAGCTTCATTATTGTGGGTTTTGCGAGCTGGAATGCGGAGTGAAAAGCATGTTAGGAGATCAATGTATCTGAAGGACCCATTCACAATGAAGTAAAGAAATTTGATGTCTGATGTCAATCGGTGGAGGGTGGGGTGTAATAATCCAAGCGAATTAAGTATTTTTACAAGTGAAGAGAATCTGAGGTGAGGTGTGCGATGGGGAACTATTGCTAAGAAGAAATTGAGCGGACGGTTGAGTAGTTTTCGTGTGGTGGGAGAAGCAGTTGACCAAATGGGAGAGCAATATTCAAGGATGGGTGGCACACATCCAACGAAGACGGATTTTAAGGCACTCGGTTCGGAAATCTCGTTCAGATGATATAGGGTCCCAACCACTGCCATAGCCTTGTTAACAATGGTTTTTATATGTCCATAGAAGGTTAATTCTTGGCCAAAAGTGATGCCTAAATCGGAGAGGGAAATGACAGAGGGAACGGGTTGATTATTTAAAGTATAAGTGGAGGTGATAGTGCTATTCTACAGCAATAAATACATCGCAGTGGATTTTCCAGGATACACAATTGCCATTTATTGCACCATTTCTCTACCGATTGAAGAGCAGTTTGTAAAACCAGGGAATCAGCCGCGGTGTTAACCCTTTTAAATATTTTACAATCGTCGGCATTGCTGTAGATTCATTGGCTCCGTTAATTTGTTTAACCTGATGGTGGCTAATCTCAACTGACTGACAGTAGGCCGCTACCTTGGCGAGGGTTCTGTCCTCCATTCGCAGCAAAGACTCTTGAACGCCCTTGTCCGGGATGCCTTGAATCACGCGGTAGATCATCATATTTTCTTCCTGAGGGGCTGGACTATCATAACAACAATTCTTTATAAGTCGCCCACAATCTGTCAGAAAGCGGTCAAATGTCTCTCCTTCCTGTTGGAACCGTTGATGAAACACGAACAGTTCGTAAATTGAGTCTTGCTTTGGATTTACAAACTTTTCGTAAGCTTCCTTAACTTTGACGTAAGCTAGCTTATTTACATTAGATAAATCAAAAGTTTCAAATAGAGCTTGCAACCCTGCGATCCCAACATAGTTTTAAGGAGAGCTATTTTCACTTTGTCCGCCGATTCATCTTGTCCCGTGGTGATAAGATAATTTTCAAAATCCCCCACAAATATAAGCCAATCTTTCTAGGCGGAAGGGCTCTCTAAATCGACAATATCGGGCAGTTTAACAAGGGGAATACCTGCCATCTCTGCAGTTTCGGTAGTATCTAAACCACTTGGAGTACTCCACTGTTGGGAATACAATCATGTGTTGATTTCAATCTGGTAAAATGTGTCCATGATATTTCCTGTACTAATAGAGATGCTTTTGTGTTACATTATAAGGAAAATTTCAGTGGGATAGGCTGTTTACCACAAAAATGTAAACTTGTCATTAGAAGTAATGCAAGCCCTGTTTGTAAACCCCCAAGGAGAGTTCCTAGTTCCATTAAGCCTCAGTTGAAATCAGAGCTGGATAGGCTGGAAAAGAAGGGTATTATAAAAGAGGTAGATACCCTTGATGCCAATTCTTGGGTTAGTAACTTGGTTATTGTCGAAAAACCTTCAGGTAAACTAAGATTGTGTCTGAACCCCACTGAATTAAACTAAGTGATTCTCAGAATTTTCATGAAATTCCCTCAATTGAACAGTTGTCTGAAAAATTAAGTAATAAGCACATATATTCAGTGTTTGATCTAAAAGAAGGGTTTCATCAGCTACGGCTTGACAATGATTCGTCGTTCAAGTGTTGTTTCTCTACCCTATTTGGGTGCTACAAATATTTACGCATGCCATATGGGTTGTCCAATGCCCCAGAGATGTTTCAAAAAGTAACTGAGCAAAATTTTGGAGATATTACAGGTGTAGTTTTGTTTTTTGATGATATTCTATGTACCGGAAGCTCCCAAGCTGAGCATGATGAGTGAGTAAAACAACTGATGGAGAGGGCAAAAGAAGTTGGGGCCAAGTTCAATGGAGACAAACTCCAGTACAAAGTATCTCAGGTGAAGTATGTTGGGCAAATATTTTCTAAAGAAGGTAAGAAACCAGACCCGGATCGTATTCATGCCTTGGTAAACTTGCCCGCACCAGGTGATCGCAAAGAACTACAGAGAGTCTTAGGAATGTTTAATTATGTTCGGACATACATACCAAATACGTCCAACAGTTGAGCTCCTCTCCATGATTTACTTAAAACTGATGTTGCATGGCAATGGCTTCCGAGCCATGAAATGGCATTCACTCGGCTTAAAAATCTAGTATCCAATGCCCCTATACTGGCTAACTTTGATCCCAGTACTAAATTAGTTATACAATGTGATGCTTCACAAAGTGGGCTAGGGTGTACGTTGTTTCAGGAAGGTCCTAAAGGTCTTAAACCAGTGCACATAGCCTCAAGATCACTCACCAGCAGTGAGTGCAATTATTCACAAATAGATAAAGAGCCTTTAGCAGTCTATTTTGCAGCTTCCAAATTTCGTTACTATGTTTATGGCAAACCAGTCCTGGTTCAGAGTGATCATAAGCCCCTAATCAATGTTATGACTAAACCAGTGCATCAAATTGGTGCTGTTCGTTTGCAGCGACTAAGGTTGAAATTATTGAAGTATCAGTTAAATGTTACTTATTTATCGGGTAAACTTATGCATTTTGCCGACCATTTGTCACGCTCTTATGTTACAGACCATGTCACTGATGACCCACAAATGCTAGAGGTAGTCCATTCCATTAGCAAGCATCTGCCTATGTCAAAAGAGCGTCTGTCTCAGTTTCAATTGGAAACTAGCAAAGATATGGTCTTGAGTCAAATAAGTCAATTTTGCAAGTCAGCCTGGCCAGTTTATAAAAAGTTATTTGATGAGTGTAAAACGATATTATAAGCTAAAAAATGATCTTTGTTTTGAAGAGGGTTTAATTTTTTAGGGGAAAAAGTAGTAGTTCCAGGTGCTTTGAGATCGTATGTCCTTAAGTTGCTACATGAGGGTCACTGTGGAGAAACTAAAACTAAGGCTAGAGGTAGAGGGTTATTTTATTGGCCAGGCATGTCATCTAGCATTATAGATTACATAAAATCATGTAGAATATGTGAGAAGTTTCGCCCAGCCAATTTTAAGCAACCATTGCAACCCCGCTCTTTGGCAAATCTTCCATATGAAAAAGTGGGTGCAGATATATTTGACTATTCTGGTAAATGTTATCTTGTCCTCATAGACAAGTGTTCTAAGTGGGTTGATATTTGCAAACTTAAGTCCAAAACAGCACCAGCTGTCATAGATGCTATGCAGACTGTGTTCAGTACTCATGGGTTTCCTCGACTTCTCCTGGCAGGCAACATGCCATTTGCGTCCTGGGAGTGTAGGCAGTACTATAAAAGTAATGAAATAGAGCTGAGAACAAGTAGTCCTCACTATCCACGCTCTAATGGACTTGCGGAAATAGGGGTGAAGCTTAGTAAAATGATTCTAAAAAAGAGTCAGGAAGAAAAATCCGATTTCAGAAACCTTTTGCGTGAATAACGAAACACTCCTCTGCCTGGACTAGACTGGTCCCCATCTCAGTTGCTGGTTAATCGTTTACTACGCACAAAGATGCCGGTTACGTATAACACGCTTAAGCCCAAAGTCATCAGACCACAGGATGTGGTAAAAGCGTTACAATCAAAGCCGAACCAAATGAAATCCAACTGTGATAAAACCTCCAGATGGAAGGAAGTTACTTTTCATATGGGTGAAAAGGTACTCATTAAAACAAGCAAGTGTGACAATTGGGAGCATGGTGTCATTGTAAATAGACATAAAAGTCCTCGTTCGTATTTGGTGAGAAATTCAGTGGGAAATGTAGTGAGGCGTAATATCATACATTTAAAAAAAAGAATAGTAGCATGTCCCTCATCTTATGCAACATTACTACCAGATGTGAATGCAGCAATCCATAATGCTGTAGAGTCAGAGAATCAAAATGTTGTACTAAGATCTGATATATATCCTGTTCATCCACCTATGTCTACCGCTGGGAGTGGTCATGTGAATCAACCAGGTGTACCCAACCCTATTGTACATCCTGCTGGCCTACCTATAACTACTACAAGGAGTGGCCATATGGTTAAACCTCCAAGGCGTCTTGGTTTGTAAACTTTCAATTTTTATGTTCTTTTTACTCCTAAAAGGGGAGGTGTTGTAGATCTTTAATCTGTGTGAATCTTCAGGGTTGGCCACCATGTAACTTGGTGTGGAAACTTAGAAGGTTGACCTCTAGGTTTAGATATATATCTGTGCATCACTGTGGATTGAAGTTAGTTTTGTATTGCAATAAGTTTTTACACCACAATAAAAAGATTAAAACAGGCATAGAGGAGAACACCACAGCTAGAGGGAAGAATGTCATCAATAATGTCGTCAACGTAGAGAGTAAACAGAAGTGGGATTAATACACTGCCTTGAGGCATGCCAGAAGAAACAGGTAAGTAATGCAACAAAATACCTTCTATTAGAACTCTTTGGCTGCGGGAAGTCAGGAAATTAGAGACTAAACATAAGAGAGTGCCATAAGAGAGTGCCAAACGTGACTGGAGTTTATGGATGAGGAGGGTATGATTAACGGAATCATAAGCTTTAGAAAAGTCAATGTAACAGACATCCAGCTGATACCTTTTTTCAAAGGCAGAAATTATATGGTGGTGCAGTATAGAGAGATTAGTAAGGCAGGTCCTACCAGGAAGAAAGCCAGGCCAATCTATTTCTGAAACCATTATCGCACATACTTTCAGTGCAAGCAGTTAAGTAGTGTAGTAACACACTAGCATGCATGACTATATAGCAACTACCCTCGAGAAGTAAGATAACAAATATTTTTTTATAGGCCACAGAAAAACATCAACTGGTATACCTTCCCTCCTAGCCTCTCATAAATGTATGCATTACTTGATCAAACCTTCCTTTCGCCATAAAACCAAAGTTTTCCACTTTCGTTCATTCACTTCATTATTGCATTGGCTTCTCCAACTAAGACTTCTTTGGGACTTTAAAATACTCTGAAGATGAATTATTGTAATCCTGCACCTTAACATATCACATCATGTGCACACATAAATTGGTATCAATTATCACTTCTCTAGCCATGCTGTATATAATTATAAACACACATGGGAGATTGATGGACACCACTGGTTCACTGGCATAACCATAGGCGGATCCAGGGGGGGGCACGGGGGCACGTGCCCCCCCCAGACCCTTAAAAATATGATAGATTTTTAATACGGTCCCATTATAATTTCGTTCGTTTTGTATAACAAGGTATCCTTGTGCCCCCCCCTGAACAAAATCCTGGATACAGCCTTGCTTGTGCCCCTCCCAGAAAGAAATCCTGGATCCGCCCCTGGGCATAACTACAAGCTTGCACTAAACTGAGCATATTTCACATTAATCGGGAAGGAAAAACTGCCATGTTTATGTGGATGATACGGCATTTCCGTGAATATGAAATTTGTGAATGTGAACTTCTGTGAAGTAATTTCCTTGGCATTCATGCCAAGACCACGATACAGACATAATAAGTCAAGTGATCATTCCATGTTGCATACCACAATCAAGGAAGCATAAGCATACATTACCTTCGGATGAGCCTTATAATGAACACAATTTTGACCAAAAAATCTCATGATGATATCAACCAATTAATTTGTTTTCTATACTTCTTTTGAGAAGTTCATTTCACACATGGATTGAGGTGTGGTCGAACTGATGACTATTCAACGATTTAACTTGGCAGGAGAACAGCCCCAGACTAAATTGGTTCATCTAATTCTATCTTACACTTCTAAAATGAAAAAAGGCTATGGTTCAGTTCATTACCAAAGCAAGACATTACTTTGAACCCAAGGGCATACCCAGGATCATAACTAGCGGGGCAAGCCATGGTCTTGGGAGGGGCAAGCCAAGTTGTGACATTTAGGATGGAAAGGTTGAATTAAACCAACGTTTAAAGAGAATTTAAGAATAAGCTTTATTATTTTATGAGATTATTACTTTGAAAAAATAGTTTTATCTTAGTTACATATCTTATACTAATACGTTTCATTTTTCGTGGGTTTAAAGAAAATTTGTTGAATACTTTCGTTTCAATTCAGTACCTACTGATTTTGCTTACAGACTTTTGCGATTTTTGCTTCTATGGGGCTGTGGCCCCCCCTGCCCCTCGCTGGGTATGCCCATGTTTAAACCTCTAACCCAAATCAATGCTTGCCAGCAAATAGCGGAAAATGACATTTTCATTCAGTAATGCCACTACCTGATAAATGGATGATATAAATAAGTTTCCGGCGATCTGCAAGTTAAGCTGAATAGATGAAGGAATAGAAGGGATAGAACGTACCCATGCACATAAACAAGTAAAAGTAACCATTGTCTTAACTGATTATGCGAGTAGAGTGCATCTCTGAGCATCAAGCATTTGCATTGCTTCGGACTGTAGGTTCTTAATTCATTTTCCAAAACTTGAAACTACACCAGCAATACATATGTATGCAAATAATACCTCAGCAAGCAATTGGTTATTAAATTAATTTACACATGAATATGAGTCATTTTTTTGTTTAATAATTACTTTGACGGCCTGGGTAGCGGCGGGTAAAAGGACAGGCAAACCGAAGGCCATGGGTTCGAGCCCCAAATGGCAAAATCGTCACTAGCAAGAAAAGGTTAACCCCCCATTATATCGGCCCCCCTAGAAATGCATTCCCCTTTCACGGAAGCCTCGCCGAAATAGATTCTTCATTTATGCAACCCTTCCTCCTCTCTCCTGCCCCTCGAAAGATTTCAGCCTGCAGCAAGATTTCCTTTGTCTGGGGACAAGAAAGTCCGTGTTGTTTACATTGGTGCCAGTTGAAATGCCCAATGTAAAGAGCGTAGAATACTGTTTTCGGGGTTTTGGAGAATAAACAATGTAGGTAAAGAACCATTTTATAAGCACTAGCATGAATATATGACACGTCTTGGGTGACGTCCTCCGTGAGAAATGGTTTAGAAGCAAAAGGGTTGCAGATTTATTGACAGAGTGGTAATAATTACTCAGTAAGAACTCATACATCCATGCTTCCACTTGTTTTTCGTGGAGGAAATGAGGCGATTTTTACGGTGCCTGATTGGAAGGCCTTATTCAGCGGAGAAAAGGGATTAAAACCCCTCCGAAATTTTCATACAATCCTCCCCAAATGAACCTCTCACAATATATACCCATTCTATGGTATACCAACCCCTCTTTCGCTTCTGACCCCACCGTAAAAATATATGTCTACAGCCTCGCATACAGGCACGTAGACATGGGCAGGGGTGGATCCAGGATTTCTTTCTGGGAGGGGCACAAGCAAGGCCGTATCCAGGATTTTGTTCAGGGGGGGGCACAAGGATACCTTGTTATACAAAACGAACGAAATGATAATGGGACCGTATTAAAATCTAGCATATTTTTAAGGGTCTGGGGGGGCACGTGCCCCCGGGCCCCCCCCCCCCCCCCTGGATCCGCCTATGGACATGGGGGCTTCAACCTCTCCCGGAATTTGTTGTGAAGACACCTCGCGATGCATCCATTGAGGGGGCCACTAACTTAGCGCAACCTCTTCTTTGACGATTGTCGATAACTATATGTTTCCTCAAATAGTCGACCAAATCACATACAAGAAATAGATCGATAATGCTACCCCAAGAGTTGAACATTTTTGTGAAAAATCAGGCGGATTTCGTGAACTTACTTACAAACTTACAAGTACGGCGCGGTAATAAAAATGAAAAATCGCCTATTTATAACCTCATGGTAACAGCTCTTCACAGAATCGCGGACTACAATTCAGCATTGAAATTCACTCGGGAAGAAAAAATATTGCCCAGGCAGGGTAATAGCATTTTCGTTCGTGTATAAATAAGAAACTAAGAAATTCTTCTACCAGGATCCGCCTTTCGTACTGCGAGCAAACTATCGCGATGTAATATACACCCGCGGGTGTAATATCAAAATTGATTCTCACTAATCATCGATCATCAATCGAAACCTCATCAAATTCTGCGCCGTCTTTACCAATTTGCTGTTATCCTTATAAACAGTGGCGTGTGTGGCAGGAATGAGAGGGCGATTTGTCCCGAAAGCACAAATTGAAGCTTCACCGCCTGCTGTGGGCAGCACTGTGGGGCCCCAGGGGCGCCAAACTCAAGGGCCGCCCTGGGCAGCACATTTTCTGAAGTACGCTGATATTTGTCACACCTCATGGTTTGCCTAAATACCGCGAGAACTAGAATTCCCATACATTTTCGACCAATATTGATCACCTCGTAGTAATCGGCAGGAGGGAATCGGCCGAAGATTTGCTGCAGGGAAAAAAAGATTCTACATCAGGATTCAGATTTCTCACGTCGACCTGTTGGTTTTATTCGCAAGCCTCTAGAAAGGTTGCAAAGTATACTTGGCAAACTTGATGGGAGTCAGAATCAAGAAAAAGCTTTGGCACTACAGCAATCATAAAATCTGCTACAAAATATGTAAAACGAATACCCATGTTTGAAGGGAAGAGTTCTTACTTCATCAAGTGCCGCAGAACTTCGCGTGTCAGCATCAATTATTCATCAACATTTCATAAATACACAGCCGCGCCATATAACTATGCATAGAAATTGCTTTAGTTTAGTCGATCTTTATTTACTGTCCATAGCCATTCATTAGATTGCTCCTATGGGGGTAGTACGAAATGCTTATGCATTGTTGCGCGAAATGTAAACAGCGGCCTTACACAACGAGAGCGTCAGTTGATTGTCTGTGCCGTTCGCAGTAGGTAGCATACACATCCTGCAAGTGATACTGAGGATTTTTAGGTTTGAACTTGATAAATAATTTGAAACCAACTGCAATGATGGATATTGTGATACTTAACAGCATTTCGAGAACCTGCACCTTTGGCTTTATAGCGCCGGCAACGGACAGGAATAATATTTACTCGCTTAAGATATCGTAGGTTTTGTTCTACCTATTATCATAATGTGTTGTTGACGAATGCAATTTCTCTATTTGTTTTAAGGTTACCTACCAATAAGAAGACTATACGTACGAACCAAATATACAACTACTAAAATGGTGAGTAGATTTTTTTGCCAAAATACTTATAAAAAGTCAATGCCGATTAGAAAATTATTTAGGACCTGATTGGAATCTTATATGAATTATAGGTAAATTACGCTAAATTAAACTTTGGTCGAAGATAACAATTTGTGATGAAAGTATTTGAACTATATATACGATCAGGTTGAATTTTTCTTCGTAATTGATACGCTGTGTCCACACAAAATTAATTTCCCGTGGTCTGTATGCACGACGTCTTATTTTTTGTCTGAAAATGCTATTTAAAACTCACGCCTTGGATTTCAAACTGTATTTTAGCTCAAAAGCAAACATAATACGAGTATTTAGAAAGCAAATTAAGAACGTTACTCAAGTGTTCACTTTGGGCGCTATAGAGACGTAAAGGCACGCATTTATAAGAAATACAATTAAAGGAGCTCAAAAACTCCGTTGTTGGTTGATGATGAAAGAGTTGAAAAGCATTAGAATTAATGTAACATTAAATTGGGCCCAAATATTTATCGTAGCCAGCGCAATGCCAGCTCGTACTCCTGTGAGTTGGGCCGCCCAAACGGGGCCCAGGCTCTCGGAAAAAAAAGAAGGCGGAAGTGGCGGATTGAGGGGGAAGAGGGAGGAGCGGTTGTTCACCACCATGGACCATGTTCGCCACTTTGATCCCCAAAAAATAGGAACATATTTACGATGAACTTGGACTTGGTCTTCCGACGCAAGTTCTCATGCCACCATTTCAATATTGCTAAATCTTTCGGTGTACGCGATTCATGTTTGATATTTTTTGTTAAACGAGATCCCATAAAACCCCAGTTTCATTTGAAGGATTGCGTACCCCCCTGTCGACCTGAGATGCTGGAAGGAGTAAGAGCCCTACAGAAAAAAGTACTCCAGGCATCAAAATGTCTCAGACCGCTTTGTGCAAGTAAGTTACTTTTAAAATCCGGACACGCTGAAGCAGTAGGGTGTGAACATGTTACTTCAAAAACTACAAGAATATTACTCATCCAGCAGTCAATGATGTCAATATTCATAATGCCTCCACAAAAGCTGATAGCCACATTAAAAAATAAAAGTAGACTTATTCTAACAAAAAAGACTAGCAAGAAATTTGGTTGATGTTTGGATGAATTCCATTACAATATTTTATCCATATCTTATGTTTTTTTAATTGAAGGGAGGAGCTGGGGATACAGTCACCGATTCAGATTCAGAGGACGATACTCCCGGAGAAATTCGTTTGCCGTGCGAGCTAGTCGCATATCTATTTGCAGATAGAATAGGACTTTCTGCAGATCCACAGCAAAATATCGAAAACACTGTTGAGTTACATTGCAGATGTGGAAGACAGGTGACAGCAGCCAGTTTGGTAAGTTTGTTGATTTAGAATCTGCAGCCCAAACATGATATCTTTGCCAGATGAAAGGCCTCAACTTTGCAACTGTCGAGGCATGGTAGCAAATTTCATAGATCTGAGGAGGAGGCCACTGTGGGGAGCCATTTCACGTAAAACGACATTAGTCCCGTGTCAATAATCCGAAAAAGTTCTTTGTTCTAATTTCCCCTAAGGTTACATGGTGTTCTTTTATGAACTGGTTCTCTCTACTCAGCCGAAAATAATGGTAGGTTGTAGGTTGTCATTAATCCATTTATTCCAAGAGATAGATTTTCAGGTTGGTGGTTAAATTGATGCACAAGATATTAAATTTAGGATCCAATCATTTATTTCTTTTTTTGCTTAATCTCTACATGAACCATTAAGAATCAAGACACTTCGGTGGGCAAGCCGAAGAGGAAGCATCCCCGCAAGTTTCCTGTAGAAAAGGAGTTGAGGAAGGCAGCAATTTTCCGGAATGCATATCCGCATGTTAAATCATTCTACATCATGTCAGGTGATTCTACAGAATCCAAATAAACGTTGGTGAGTGTCTGCTAGTTTATTGTCGAGCTTTGAAGAAACAAGGTGTTCTAGCCAATGTACATATTCTTTCAATTGGTTGCTAGGACACCACTGCTATTTAATACAACTTAGCTTACTAATACTCACTCATGTATTTTCAATCTTATTTCAAATTTAGTAATTCAATTATGCTCAAATCATGCCCAAGGATTCTTGTGGATTCTGTTAAATGAAAAAAAGCTATAATGGCATTGCCTACTTTAACTATGCATTTATGCTTTTTTGTTCGAAGACCTATGCACTCATTCTAGCTACGGTACGTAATACTCTAGAAATAGATCCATCTAGAAGGGATGGGAAAGGGATGCTTTTGCTCAAGGCACTCTCACCTACGCCAGGCAAGGAAGGGGTGAGGAAAGGACAAAATTACCTCAGACTCCTGAATTAAAAGAGACAGCCCTGTCTTGAAATGACTCAAAATAAATAATCTTCACCTCACAAAATGATAATGCTATGCATATTTATGCATGCGCATGGGCGTACCCAGAATCAAAACGGGGGGTGGAGGGGGCAAAATTAGCTGTGGTTGTTCAAGTTGTTACTTTTTTGCACAGAAAAGTTTAATGAAACCAAAATTTTAAGGAAATTATGACAGCAATTTATTAATTGTTATAATTATTTGCTTGAAAAAGAAAATGATTTTTATTTTAGTTCCATGTCTTATACTAATACCATTTTTCTTCATAAGGAAAATTTGTTCATAACTTTTGTTTTGAACTAAATTTATTTTCGCTTCTAGGGCAGCTGCCTCCCCTTCTGGGTATGCCCATGTGCATGCGTGCTGTCGAAGGACAGCTATTGTTTTTCATTTCCCTTTGACGTGTAATTTCCGATATCCCAATCATTTCAGTGAGGAATTATTTCATAGGATTTATGCTTTCCTATAAGGTGGTATGGATAAATCTCAGGAATAAGTTGTCCAGGAAAGATATCCTTGAGGATTTTCATGGTAGAGACATTAGTTTCCAAATAAGAGTGATGTAAAATTTTGGTGTGTATTGCCAAAGGTCCCAGGTTATTTGGTAATTTAATGTGTGGGAGTTCATGAGTGTCATGAACATATGATTCTGAAGGTATTCATGTCTCAATGCCAGAATCTGATGCTTGAAGAAAAGAAATTGCATGCTAATATACGCATATCACTGCACACTAAGAGGTCTCGTGAAAACACCATCTGAATGCTCATTATCACAAACTTTGACAAGTGTGGCAACCTTTTCACATCATTCATAATGAAAAATAACATAATTTAAATTAAAGAGTTCCAACATGGAAGTAGAGCCATCGTCTGGGTAGCATTTTATGAGGTGGGTGGATGTGTATACTCAGTTGAAGGTGGAAAGGGGTAGAGTGGGGGTGGTTTGGAGCTGAGGGTGGCATCTGCAGGGAGGTTCCCGCTGTTGCATTATCAATTCCTACCACTTCCTCCTCTTAACTTGAAGACGGAGGAAGAGGAAATGGTGTTCCCTCTCATTCATTCTCTGTGTCTCAAATATGCTCAGTAAACTCTGGGATGAAACGTTTGGTGTGTCATTTAGAAACCCACTCATAGTGGCTAAGGTGTTTTTCAATGGTACAGAAAACTATGCTGATAAAGATTTAAGTCAAATGTATAAATCTACATGTTACACATGTTGTGTGGCTAATATCAGTAACACAGGATGAAAATTCAAAAACTAAGTGAAAGGCCATTAAATATTTTACTTAAATGATAGGTAGTGGAATTTCAAATTTGGTAAAGCATGTATAAAATTGCAACCACTTACATGATTTTGACTTCTAAATTTTTTCATGTTAATGACAATGGTGCAAAATTAAATTTTTAAGCCCTGTTTATACGGTACATTAGCTCAAACAAGTTAATATCCTAATGTAGGAACATGAGAATGAACACCAAAATACACGATGTGACCACTCAACTTGTGTGAATGAATAAAAATAGAATGTGTCCTAATTTGATTCATGCATTCCTACATGTTCCATTACTGTCCACTCCATGCAATCAGACTTTAACACATGTGTCTTAATTAGAGGTGGGGTTAACTGTTCATTTTGATGAACCGTTCACTTTTAACCTGTTCAGTAAAAAGAGCAGTTCAAAATATCTGTTCATGGTGAACAGTCTGGGTCATTCAGGTAGAAAATACTGTTTATCGGATGTTTAGAGTAAGTGAAAGCTTAGTGTGGTATCATTTGGTTTGTGCAACTTGTCATAGTTATTTCAAGCAAATTCTGTCCCAGGCCTTTACTTGGTTGCCCGTTTGCAGGACAACATCTGCTTTCCACATGTAGAATAAGCCAGAACTAATATTTATCAACCCAGTGTCTGATGTTATTTGCGTGTTTAGCACAAGAAAAGTTTTTTACATGATTCTCTTATGAGCAATTTAGACTTTCATACACAGCTAACAGTTCTTTATACATATTTTTAGTATAAACATCATTTGTGAATCTCTCTCTTAGACTCCTCAGTAAGATATTGATTTTTTCTCTTC
Source organism: Ischnura elegans (assembly GCF_921293095.1). Taxonomy (NCBI): domain Eukaryota; kingdom Metazoa; phylum Arthropoda; class Insecta; order Odonata; family Coenagrionidae; genus Ischnura; species Ischnura elegans. The sequence goes on from NC_060259.1 coordinate 23,491,050, forward strand.
GTTACAGCCTGTGTCAGGTATCTATCCAATCTAATGATGCAATTAACTGTCAATAATAGCATGCATTATATTGTAAATTTTAATCAGTTTCATTGCTAAATTAGTACTTTTGGTAGAATGCAAAAAATAGTACAATATGTTACACCTATGGATTTCTGTAACATATTTAAATGCCCTCCGAGGAATGAATACCCTCCAAAAAAGAATACCCTTTGAAAAAAGAATGCCCTCCAAGAAAAGAATACGCTGAGAAAAATAACGGCTAAAAGGAATCTAATATTTTGAACAATAGTTAGAACCGTTCAGCAGCCATGTTGTTCATGTTTGTTGACGGAGGGGAATGATAGAGAAGGAAGGGGAGGGGCTCGGTCGTCTATGATGCACTTCAGTGGCCTTGGACGGTCTGCATCATAACTGCCATCTGTGGTGACCACTACGCACTTGCTGGAGTAAGCTGCAGTTCAAAAAACCTCTCGGTGAGCATACCTGTCAGACCGAAAACACTGCGCTTTTGCTGTGTAGATATGAACAGTGAACAGAGAGTTTTAGAGAACTGTTCATTTTCAAACCGCTTCATTTCAGTAAATACATAGTTCGTTTTGGCAGTTCGGTTCTTTTTGACCCATCTCTAGTCTTAATGTATCATGTAAACAGTTCTTTAGAGCAATTTGCAATTATGAATAGCCTGCATGTCATATGCATATTTCATTTAATGTGTATTACTGTTTGTTAATTGAGATAAAATCCTTCCTAGATAAAAATGATGAATCAAACTAACCATATGTGATATGCATCCCTCATTCTTCAATGTCAGACCAATGTTCTCACGAGACTCCCTCCCTTCTATTCCAAGCAGAAGCAGTTATGTAACTTCAATGTGTTTCCCTTTATTTCATGGGAAAACAATAATTAATCCCTAAAGCATTATTGATCTGGTTGATGAGCTTTCAGGGCACCACTATTCTGAGTATCTGGCTGGAATTATTTCTTGCTGAAGAAACAATTACATACAATCATTTAAGTTTCCTCTGAATACTATAGTATTAGTACTACAGTATTTCTGAGCTTGTTTCAATGACAGCCTTGGAATGGATAGTGATATTTATTTTATAGTTTTCATGTTAACTGCGATGTGGTAGAGAAGAAATGCGTAGGTGTGACAAGATTAGCTGATATGAGAATAGAGTGGAGAGCTGCATCAAACTATTTTTAAGATTGTTAACCAGTGATGATAAATATATCTGTGATATGTGCGAAGTGATAGTAATGTGTGTGAAAGTTATAATTTTAGTTTCGTATAAATAATTAATAGCTCAAAATATTGAGGAGAGAAATGGGGGCTTCAAATCAATTTAGAAACACAATCTAACTTTCCTATATTATTCAACTACCATAATTCATTCAACTGACATATTCCAGTGAAAGTGAATCAAAATATGAGTTATTTGCATTCATCATTCTGTTGCATTGATGCCGAATCACTATAACCTAGTTGTCCCATCCAAAGCAGGACAAAAACTTGGCCCGTTTTGAGAAAACGTCTCTTTTTGATTCGACTGAGAGTCCATGGTTGTCTTTGGTAGCTTACCATTATCTTCTTGTTTAGGCCACAGAAGCAAATAGCCCATCTTTACCCATACCTCCTCACTTAGTCCCTTTGCCCTCAATAAGCTTGGCTCATTTCCCACTGCTAAGGCAGCACAGGCAGGCAGTCATCTAGCGGGACAGCTGCCCCTTCTCTCCCCCCATCCTTTTCTGTGTGCATAGGAATCTGCATTTTTGATAGTATCCCTATAATTGCTGGTATCTATTTTGTTCATTTTAAGCAGAATAAAAAAATTCAAAGTCTGACCACTGCATATTGTGAGTGGAATTGAAGGCATTTCAGGGTGTACAATCTATGCAGCACGTAACATTCTCCCCAATAATTGATTTTGTGGAGCTATGCCTTGTCAAGCAACTAGGAAACAGTAAATATTGGCAAAACAAATTCATTTACATTCTGAAAAAACTATTATGTATTTTAAATACCTCTACATTATTTGTTAACCAATAAGGGTTTCAGCATTTCTTTTTCGCCCTGTACGGAGTTGTTTCTCGGCTTGGGACTGTCCAGGTAGTTGCTTCCTCCACTTAATGACCTTTCCTAGCAGGGTGCCTGACCCTTTCCTCGGCAACTGGGCAAATATAATCCTCGACCCTTTTCCTGAAGGCAGCCCATCGCGGCATACTTTTGCGGTCAGTTTATTGTTACTAGTGCGATTTTAATTTTTTTTAATTGTTACTATATGAAAGTAATCACCTGGATAGAGCAGTTCTCTCTCTATTCATGTTATGGGCTGCATCGCACAGCAGGGTTCCATAGAAACCATCCCTTTTATAGGTAGCGGAATGGGTACAGAGAGTTAACGGCCATATGTATTTGAATACATGTCAAGAAAATTTTGAAAAGAAAATGAGTTATTCCGAGAAGAGTGAGGTAATTTTCTTCCACAAATTTCAGGAGGAGGCTACTTGCACCAATCTACTCTTAGATGTGCCAGTTGGAGGGTAATAAGTTTTTCCAAGAAAAAATTAATGCGCTAATGTGTTCCGAAGTAAGCCTGTGAGGTGCTCAGGGCAGACCACCTAAATGTAACCTGACCAGAGAACCAAGATATGAGAGTAATTACCTGGGTAGAGCAGTGCTCTTTGCTGCAATGGTATAGAATGCTTCTCACAGCATGTGTCTACGTAAAACATTCCTTAATTGCACATTAAATTTAAGAATTTTTAGGATATGCATTAATTAGTATTTATAGCGAAATTAATTTATAATACGTTTGTATTCAAAGGTTGATAAGAGGTTATTAAAAATAGTCGCTGTAATTTTAGCTCATGACAAAGAACTGAGAGGATCATATTTTATTACATTACGAGGGCTTTTTTTCATAGGAGTTAAATCGGATACTTCATAGAATTTCTCCGCAAATGTACACTTAGAATGTGGCAAACAGAGTAACGTATATATTTAGATGTAAATCATTACAATAACCCTCCTATGAATTTGCTTGTAAGTTTTAAAAATAACAATTAAACATCTAACCTTAGCATCTCCAAAATTTGTTCTAGGTGATGATGAATGCGGTTAATATGAACGCTAAAGTTTTAAACGGAACGCTAGAGTTCCGTTTAAAATTTGGAGCCTATCAGCAAAACATCCAGAATGGCATTGATTTTCAATAGATGCAACATGTACGTTTTTATTTAATCTAACTTATAAACAAATAAGTGACCATGAGCACCTTCCTTGAGTAGGACACAGAGCCGGAATGGGCCGAGATAATCCCCACACGGACAATTGGAAAGGGTTGGACCTCTCGAGCCGAGGGACCCTAATGGCGGTTGAGACCCACTTGGCATGCTTGACCACAAAACCGTGAAAACACGGCCTTCAGCCTTTTGCTTCGAAAAGTTAAAGCCCTGAAAACCCAGCCTTCATCCTTTAGCAACAGAAAATTCGTAGGGAAAAGGTTAATTAACTACCCATATGGAGGGGCTTTGGGCTGAAAATACAGTTAATATGCACATGTGTTTTAATGTATGTTGTTTTTCCTTTCTGTTCTTCTTTTTATGATCATGGCACTTCTATATTTACCAGATCAATGGGGAAGCTGTCGAACAAGAGCACAGACATCTGTGGGATGGACAGAAGCAACACCTTTTCCCCCTGGGATTCATTCTACGCTCGTTCGGAAACGGGAAGAAATGTGGAGAGAAGAAATCAACCTCTTAGGAAACTTCTAGTATGCTCTTGGACTATCAGAACCAGTATTTTTAATCGAGAAGTTTATAAACTATTACAATTGTATCTGCAGCATGTACTAGTACATTACATGTACTGCGTACCTTAAATCTTTTTACTTTCTGTTTTTGGGCAGCCATCAACAATGAGAATGGCAGGCTTACAATATGAGTTTTCCGGTTAAGTAATTTATGTGTTCCAATGTTGCAGGTGTTTCCATTTCATTGAGTTAAATGATTTTAAGAGATTAAACAGGCCAAATTTTGTCATTTAATGCCTGAATTTGATGTTATAGGTACTCCTTTATCAAAGAGTATTCTATTTTTTATTCCTAGTGTTTAGTGAAATCTAGTCGTTGCATGTAAAATACGAAGTATTGCTTGTGTTGCAAGAATGTTATTTAACTTGAGATTCAATGTTATATATTTTAAGTCATTTGTGATGCATGTGTTATGTTATATTTAACTGCTTTACTTGAGGATTTTGATGTTAGGTTATCACTATTTTTTTCAGTAGACTTCAATCAATAATTTGGGACTTAGATTGTGTCTCTTCAATATTTTGTATTCGGAGAGACTGACTGAATAAATATTTGCATTAAAGTGTGATAACGTGAAAACCTCAAAGGGATGATAAAAAGTTTTTCATATGTACTGCATCAAAATTTGTTGTTTGTTACAAGTTGTATTTTCTTAAATATACCCAGGACTGTAGGTCTTATCCATTGACCAAGTTCCTGTTTAGTCCTGGGCGCTTTTAATTGCATTAATTATAAATAAATATTACTGCAAAAAACTCTCCTTTGCATAGCTTATTTAATTATGGTGTCATGAAAATTCGCAGCGTTCAAAAATTTTCACTCTGATGAGAGTGAATCAAACATTTCTTGTTGGCATTAGCCATTTTTACCCATCACAAACTTAATGAGTGCTTGAGAAAACCAACTACAGTAAAACCTCTTTTGTAGTGAACCTCTTTACATCATAAACCTCCATACTTCATACCTACGGTCCCGTCAGATTTAGATGTAATTTTATACACAAATCTCTTTGCAGTGAACCTCTCATAAAACCTCCACTTATCATGCCAAGGAGACACCCCCAAGACTGCCTAACTACCTTCGCAAATTAGACCGAGACAACTAGAGACCATTAATGCAGCCGCGATTACGTACATGGAATAACATTTTCAGCAATAAATGTTTCATGCTTATTTTTTTCTTTTACACCTTTAAAATGCTGTAATTTTCACGTTAACCATAAGTTATGGCCATTTTGTTCTATATGAGAGCATACCTAACAGTAAATAAGGGAAAAGATATCAAACTATCGTTATCATTTTAAGTGACTGATGAACTAAGAGATATCACATCGTTTTCTCTCGAATCATGGTAAAAATCACGTGATAGCACTTGCTTTGTGTTATCATTAAATAATAAATATATGTTCACTAATCCATGCATGTTTATTTAAACGCATAAATACAGCAGACTCCCGATTATCCGGCTGCGGTTTATCCGGGTTGCGGATTATCCGTGCATGATTTTAACTCTCTTAACAATTTTTTCCGCAATCTTATAAAAAAACTTAAATCGGATCCAAAATCATCGGAATTACTGCATTAATGCTAGGATACACCAGGCTTATCATTTCCGTCAGAATCCCGTTCGTAAAACGGAAGCGATCGCGCGCTAGCCGCATTCAAGGGAGCACCGATTTCGTGTTTTCCAAGCCTATCAGTGCGCGAACGCACTTCGTGATCACGGATACACGTCCCGCAGCAGATGCAACCCGGGCAACTTGTACGAGACGCGACTGCGTGGCGTGGTGCCTGACAATGTAGTTTCCGACGTCGAGCAGTCGTTTTGAAGCATTCGCGCAAATCACTTTTCTGTATTCGCGATCACACACCCACGAAAGTGTGGTTTTCGAAACCGGGCCTTACATGAAGCATTAATAATACGAGTACATTCATGTTATTGCCGCTAAAAAGATCGCGAACTGGCGAAGAAAGCTCTCATTGAGTCCGGGAAGCACGCTAATAAAGCAGAATAACGGCATAAATAATAATATATTGTTTGTTTTACGTAAATTATGATCATTACAAGACATTGGAGTTGATGTTTGGGTTATCCGTGTTTTCAGATTATTCGTGCCGTCCCTCCCCATCATTAGCCCGGATAATCGGGAGTCTACTGTATAATGGTTTAAAAGACAGTAGGTAATGCCTTTCATTTCCAAAGGATATGAAAAAAATGGCGTGTATTGCTAAAACCTCTCTATAGTGAACCTCCATGCATCAAATCCTACAATTCTGTAGGCACTTCAGCTTGGCCTAAGGATGTTTACAGCATGACAGAAGCTCTACCACCACCAGGTACAGGACACAACAAAACCCAAAAAATAACTCTGCATATTGAGTATCTTTCTACAGTATGACAATTGTTGAGGTGAAGTTATATTTAACATAAGTTTACTCATGGTGATACGTCAATCAAAGTCACTTGTATCATGAATATATTTCAACATTTACTACGGTAATCAAAAGTGCCTCATCTGACTGTGGTACGCCAGCTGGTGCTTGAATTCAGCCTTAAATATTAACCACCAAAAAAACATTTCCTTCATGCTCTGTTCCTGTTGTCTCTGATGACCCCTTTTTTGATCACTTCCTCATGCTAAAACTGTCATATTTTAACACGCAAAATATTATCGATTTGAGGTAACCGCCATCAGCAGATTTTTAAAAGTTTGAGTCTCTTAAGACAAAACAGCACAACTGCCCAATGCCCTACCAAGTTATCTCTCTTTCCCTTACTTAGCATAAGCAATCATATACAAAGAGCATTATTGAATTAGCAATAAAAAAACAAAGCCGTAAGTATTTCTTTACCAAAACATGAGTGCCAAAGTAATACATGCATCACGGCCAGCTGAGCATTTCACATTTCTTGCGAGCATTATGTTAAGAGAATTATATTTTTCCCGACTCATAATTAGATCACCCATCGACACAAAATTTCATTCCATAGCATGACAATAATGTTGGCACAGCAGAATTTTCAACCCACTTCAATGCAATAGTGTAGTCCTTAACAGTAGAACTGCCACGGCGGTCATTTTGACTGCTGTCGACACTTTCAACAGTTGCCAATTAAGTGTAAACACGACTAAAAGCAAGTCATTTTAAGACTTTTCCTAACTTTATGAAAGGAAAATACTGGAAATTTTTGGCGGAAAAACTACTATTTTCTCTCTGCAAACTACTGAAAGCCAAAAAGAATACTCCGAGAAATGAATCAACACTTACTCTGATTACTTAGGAATGTATGCATTCAAGGCACAACTCTGTCCTGCATCCACTGGCATCCGAGCAAAATGGCATATAACTTGTGCGAGACGCGACTGTGTTACGTGGTGCCTGACAATCTTGTTTCCGATGTCGAGCAGTGGTTTTGAAGCATTCGTGCAAACCACTTATCTGTATCCCTGATCAGGCAGCCACAGATGTGTGGTTTTCGAAACCAGGCTTTACATGGAGCATTAATAATACGAGTACAACCATGTTATCGCAGCTAAAAAGATCGGGAACCGGCAAAGAAAGCTCTCACTGAGTATGGGAAGCACTCTAAAGTAGCAGAATAACGGCAAAAATAATATCTTGTTTGTGTTATGGAAATTATGAACATTCCAAGACATTGAAGTGAAAGTTTGGGTTGCCCGTGGTTTGCGATTATTAGTGCCGTCTCTCCCCATCATCAGCCCGGATAATCAGTAGTCTACTGTAAATAGAAATCAGATAGATACATAGGCCATTAGACCACTTGAAAAAATGGGCAACCATGAATTTAGAGGCTTTCTCAAATTCTTACGATCAGGGCAAGGTTACTGAAAAATTACTTTGCCCATGAAAAACATGAAATAAATGAACTTGAGGACAATTTTTGGTTGTTTAGGCCTATGGCTTTACCTTTGTGAAATATTCTCCACTGTCAGATCTAACATTACAGTTTAAGCCAAAAGAACAGTTTTCAAGATCTTACATCGATTGGGTGCCGGAAATATATCTTCTTGAGCAAATATTAAGAAGGGCAATGAGGGTGCAGCAGGAAAAATTGGATACAATATATGCTTGATATATTCCTATGATATACAAGTCTTCAGAGAAATCAGTGGGTTAATGAGGGAAATTACATCCTAAGTGAATGTCATTATAAATTTAATTTCATATTTGATAAAATAATATTCAACCAGGCATTTACAAAGGTAAAAATTTAGAATACAAACAATTCTAGGACTACTTTCCAAGAGGAAAATAATCTGCAATCAAATTCAAGGCATAGAGTAATGATTTCAAAGAGTAACTACAGCATCATTGCCAAAAATGTTCTGAAGTATCATTATTTCCGGATTACTCTTTCAGTTCAAAGGCACACACAACAGTAAAAACTGAAGTTAATTCTATAAACTTCATTCAACTCCATGATTGAAAGATAGCTTCAATTAAACCCTCTAAAGGTAGAGAAAATGAGAAGAACTAGGCCAAAACGAGGCATGACATTTCCCAGCTTGAAACACACTGAGAAAAATATTGAAACCAATTACATGATTCCAATATTGAATTATAAACTCATTTAAAAGCATTACTTTCATGACCTAAGTACCAAAATTAATAATTTTATTCACTGGAGCATAACATCAAACATCTGCAAGGAAAAAATGCAAATGAAAACAATGCAATAAGTTGTACAAAATCAAAAACAACACATTTTCTAACACAATATGAAGCATGGATAAATTATCCTGACATAGTGATCAATAATACTGAAATTTAAATATTTTCACAATGTTTTCTCCCAGTGATACCTTGAAATTCTACCAGTGATGACTTTCGAGGACAATTCATGCAAAACATCAGACTCCACCCTCCATCAAGGTTTTAAGTGGGGTCGTCATTATTGCCACAAGAGCTCTTGCACTTCATATCCTTCAGTTGTTGCTATTTTGCTGCTATACTACCAAGAAAGAAAACTTCCTCAGGTAAACAGCAAAAATAGCATACTTTAACTTCAGCAAGACTTCTTCTCCACACTTATTCCAGAGGATTTGGTTATGAACATAGTTGTAAAGACCTGAAAAAAATCCATCATGTGATAAGCTTACCAGAGATATTCTAAGGAAATGACATTTCATAGCAAAGAAAATGGTATTGTATTTATGTTGCTCTTATCTTTCCATGTATCTATTGGATTAGAAGTACAAATTAGTATGATGGGTTGGTGCCACTGTTTTGCTGGTTTTAATTCCCATTTGGTTCTCACTCACAAATCAAGCGTTTCATTTTCATTGAACAACTTTCAAAAACCATCAATAAGTTTCTTGGGTTATTATATAAGAGCCTAAAATACCACATCAAGTTATGCCACAAGAGATTAGATCCAGAACATTACTATTTAAATTTGTAAATTGTGCTCAAGAGAACTTTTCAAATTGGCTCTTGAACAAATTACTTCAGCACAGTTTCTTTTTGCTAATGAATCTGGTCCTGATCTTGAAACGAAGGTCTATATATGGTTGAAACAAGAATTGACCTGACTCATTCCCAATTCCAAGTATTCACCAGTAACTACTTCAAGTGCAGATGAGCCTTGACAATTATTTGACTCACCATTCCTTTATCTACCTATGACTTCCCTGGACTGTCTCCCAAATCAATCACCTGTCCCTTTCCTACAGCCTTCATTTCCCCTTCCCCACCTCAACAGGTACCATATTTCTCAACAGGATCAACAGTTTCCACAAAATTATTGTGAGTTCAATCCACTGACTTAAACGTCAAAATTTCTGAGCAAGGCATAAACCATAAAAATAAACCAAAATATGAACGTAACATAACAAGTACTTGCACATGGATAGCAATAACTGAAAGTTATTAACTTATAATTGCTTCTACTTCACAAAACAAATGAACCATCAGCGAATAAAGCAAATAAAAAACAAATTACCTCCGCACATGTTGGATGAATGCCTACTAAATTGTCAAAGTCAGACTTGGTAGCTCCAAGCTTCAGGGCAAGAGCGAATCCTTGAGTGATTTCACCTGCATTTGGTCCCAGGACATGAAAGCCAATAACTTTCTCCTGAAAAATAAAATCATTAAAGGTACTATTGAAGCACAGTTTCATAGCAACCAAAATTTTCCCTTCTTTCCAGGAGCAAAAGTGATTTCTCAACTATGATACTGGTAAAATAATTAAAGATGACAGGATTCTAAAGTTTCAGGGATTCCCAACAGAGTAGGCCTTCCCTAAGTTTGAGATGGAAAAGGGGGTAAAATTTTTCGTAAACATTACTGCAGGAAATTCATTTTTTATTCCAAAACTCAGCATTGAAATTAAATTTCATTTGTTGCTCACTACACCTTAGATTGGTGATAACTGGTTAAAGCATAAAAATCCATCTTCAAATGACTTTGCATGACCAAATGCTTCTTAAATCTTCTCTTCTCTTACATGCAAGGTATATAGATGATACTGATTTTTTGGGTAAAAAAGTGATACTTTTCTAGAAAAGTAGGCGACATTAAACAAGGACACACTGATTAGAATTAAAAATGCATACATATTTGAAAAAATAACAAATCCAAGTGAGAAAAGGAAGGGGGATGATCCACCAGGGCTGATGGGTGTGTGGAAGCCCCCCTACCCAAGATGTTTGCTCAGACAATCATCTTGGCCCCTACAGTGTGCTCATTTGACAACACTATTCAGGGAGGCCAAGAACAGGCTAGGTAGGTGCCTGCCCCTGTGCTCAGTGAGAGTTTTGAGGGAAGAATTCTCACTTGCTTACTTTCCTGGGGAAAATTAAGTGCATTCCAGGGGAGTGAGTGCTCCAGCCATGGAATTTTACCTTGAGTGTGACTGCTATGTAGATGCTCAATTTGAGCACAGTCATTTTTTTGGAGAAATCGCTTTGACTGCAACATACCCGAGCACTTTTCACTCATCGGGGAAAGTTCAAAGGAAGTTATGCCTGGCTCCGCATGACACAAGACTAGAACTACATTAATTCATAACAGCCAAAAATTACTAGGGGAGCTGATGGATGGATAAAATAACCTCAGCATAAATTTGTAAAATGGAATCTGTTGTTTTCACACACTTAAGGACATTTACATCAAAGATAAACATTATTCTTCACAGTCCTGAAAATGTGTGCGAAGAATTTTCAATTCAAAATCCTCCCCATACAGGAAATAGCCTTTCCTGCTCAATGCGTCATTGATAAGCTTTGATTAAAGTATTAAACATACATATAATAAAACCAAAGAGTAAACATGGTTTGAACTTGATAGTGATTCTCAAATTACTCTTAATAACGACTTATAGTTTCTGCAAACAGAAGTTTATAAAAATAAATTTAAGGTTATTACACGTCAAATTAAAAGGCCACAAAAAAATATCAACATACCCCAGCACTTTTAAGGCATATTAGTTTCCCATAGCTCTTATTCTCATCTCTCTCAGGAAGTGTGTACTCCAACGGCTGGTAATGAGTATGATACACCTCAATATCATCAGCACCATATGTTGCTATGGCATCTTCCTCTGAGTATCCAACAGACCCATATTCAAGAGGAGTAAAAACTGTGGTTGGAACCATTTTGTAGTCCATCGGCTCATTTGATTTACCATAAAGCCTCTGCAAGAACAAATGTTCAACAATACAAAATTCTACTACATAGTAATCATGACAACTGAATAGCTCAATCAACTAGAACTGCATCATACCACAACAAAGAATTAGAGAGGTACAAATAGAGTCGAAAAGATCAAAATTACTCACTCGTGCAAGAAAGCGACCCGCTTGGATGGCCACAGGAGTAAGCTCTGGGGTACCATCCAATACATCTCCAATGGCAAAAATATTTGGTACATTTGTCCTCTCAAGTTTATCACCAATGATTTTACCATTCCTAAAAAACAGAATGACTGTATTAATATAGCATTCTTCACGCAGCAAGACTAGGTAATTACTAGAGATCAGAGAAATTTGCAAGACACGATATCGCGAAATCTATTAAAGCCTAAGCCTTCATTGCTTCATGCTGCTGACGTTCATTCGATCTACCTCATTATGATTCCAAGGGCAATTGGCTTGTTTTGTCTGTTGCATATTGAATTGGCATAATATTGCGAACTGCAGTGATGTCTCCGCCGAAATTTGCCATTAAATTAATCATGACCTCTCTCTTCACTTCACATTTATCAATTCTGAAACTATTGGAAATGTCTAGAATGACGCGCTTTCTCTCCTGAAGAATTACATATTCTGAATCAATAAAAAACTGAAAGAAATTCAACGCAGCCACAAAAGAGCGTAAAGCTCACAAACTCAGCACGGATCAATTACAAGCAGTAATTCTGGTGACTCACTGTGACACAGTAAACAGCATTATTGGATAAGTTGTAGCAGGAAAAACTTAAGTGTGGGTCTAACTTAATTTTGCAGACTTAAACACGGCCACTGGCTGGGAACGGAAGGCCGCTTTCAGACTAGACAACTTTCCGCCGGCCACCATTCAAGGCGCGTGCCGGTGACCATGGCGGCCATCGACAGGGCCGTGCCATCAACAGCATGATTCGTCTCCTTAGAAGACAACAAAGACCTATTGTTGTTTGAAAGCATGAAGCACTAGCAGTTTATGGATGAGAAGGAAGGAACAGAAACGATTGGAGGAGAGGGGGGTGCTAATTATTAGTAGACGGATCTTGGGATATTCGGTGCTCTACTGAGCTTCAATGCAAAAAAAATCATTTGAACACACCCCCGGTTCAAGTTTATTTGTGTGTGCTTCTTTATCGGCCTTTCTTAACCGATTTGCAATAGCGGTAATCAATACTATGCGATTTAGTTGAACCTGTCTTCCCTCAGCACCTAGGTGAGGGCTATCAAAAGGGAGCCCACAACATGGAAAATTTTGGTCAAAATGTAAGTTATACATTACGTATGGTTATACCATAGCTACCCACTACTCTGTTTGAAAACACTGTCACGATTGGTCGTGATTCGTGCTTGGACTGTTTTTGATCATGGCTACAGCTTTATACATCAAATGAAGGAAAGGAATTTTAAAATGCCGAAAACCTAGTGTTACGGCTCATACCAGGGCGAGTGATTTCGGCTCAGGAGGATTTTATGTGAAAGACAAAGTAAAGGCTTGAATCTGAAGGACGGATGACACTTTGTTAAAGCAAATCAATTACGATACACAAACGTTCGAACAGGGCCGGAATCACCCAAGTTACGCTATAGGCACCTCTCCATTGAGCGCCCCTCCTCACTTGAGCCTACCCCTCCCTGACTTCTATGATAAGGAGTAGCCACTCGCCCTGACAGAAGGCACCCCTTGGACAGCGACGCCCCTAGGCACGTGCCTATTTTGCCTTGAAGTAAATCCGGCCCTGCATGCGAAATAAAGGAGATCTGCAAAATGACAGCTATCATTTGAACAGACAGTTACCCAGTCAAAGAAAGTGAAGGAGGTGAAAGAGGAGTTTGTTGTCCCTACTATTGAAGCATTTTTAAATGCTGGAATTAGGGTAAAGAAACTTTAAAATCCAAACATTTGGGAAAGGGTCTCGAAGTACAGTTGAATGGTAGAGGGGATTTGCCATCTGCAAATCGTATTTGCCAAGAATACATTATGATTACAAGGAAAAAGAAGCAGGAAGAGCTTAAATATAGTGATACGAGCGTGCTCCCCCGCTCCCAGCGGGCTTCCCCCACTCTTTTCAATGCAGGTGCTCAGAGGGATAGGCGCGTTTCTAATTTTAAAATGTAGAAAAAAAAAGCAGGGTCTTATGTACAAATTGAGGTCCGAGGACCTCTTTAAACGCAACATTGGAAGTAATTACACTATCCTCTGTTAAACGCACATAATGACTCATACTTACGTATTAACAGGAGACTTGAAAGTGGAATCAGCCCCATTTTGATAAAAGATATTAAAAGAATGCGAGATATTGTTGCAAATGAACAAATGTATCAGTTTGTGTGCCGTTAATGTCAGGAATATTTAACGGTTTTTGTTTTTTTTTTTGCTTTATTTTAAATTATTTATAAACCAATATTAGGAAACAGTAGCAATATTTAGGAAGTAAGATATGTCGTTGCATGTTCTCTGATAAATTCTGTGCATTTTGGTACCTCATTTGCAGAGTTTGGTTGCGTATCAGTTGAGAAAAAGGTATCTATAAAGTAGAAATAATATAGAAGATTGGTCTAAATTACCGTATTTCTCCAAATAGTCCCCCCCCCCTAATTGTGAGGCTTAAGTTTCGGAGAAAGTTAAAAAAATTCGTTTGAATATAGTCCCCCCTTTACTTTTACCAAGGGCATTTTTGGAAAAAAAGGGGGGACTATATTCAGACATATACGGTAATACAATGAAACTGAAAACACATTTTAGTACTATTTGGTCAATTTTTGCTCTACTCTTCCTCACAAAGACAATCAATTCAAGTATTCACTGTGCACCTTTTCTTGCTCACTCTATAATATTAACGCTTAAACCATTGATATATGTACCTTGAATCATTTTTTTCATTTGGTTTTATCAGATATTTTGTACTGCTGCAATTGTATTTAATGTCATGTAAAATGCTTATAAAAGTATAAGCAATTGTGAAATGTCCACAAAAAATAACAAAACACCAAGAAATGTGAAAAAATTTTATCATTACAATAACACTATCAAGATTTTTTATAACACCAAAATCACATAGTTGTGAAACAAATTCTAGCAAAAAATAAAACCACTTTCATGGATCTCTAGTAATTACACATCAAAAAATGTGATGTTAAGAGTTTTTTTTTTAATTTCCATGCAAAAAATGCAGCAAAAAGCTCTCTCCCTTATTTCCAAGAATCTTAAAATTATTACACATTCCATGAATGCTACCATTTAATAGCAACAAGGCAAAAGTAAGACTAAACACCCTACATACATACATAAAGGATTACCTACTTTTCATTCAAATTCACTCCTATTTCTTGAAGGCCAATATTTTTTGTACATGGACTCCTTCCAGTAGCATACATTACTGTGTTGAAGGTTTGTTCTTCCTCTCTTCCATCCTAAAAACTTGTATGTCACCTACAGAGAATAAATAGCATGAATATATTCTTCTAACTATCATCAATGCAGATAATTGACGCAATCAAACTCTTACTGCGAGCTCCCCGGGGCTTCCAGTACACTTCTCTGTAATTTTGGTTGGGACAGCTGGCCTTATGAACTTCACTCCATGAGTTTCCATGTGGCTACCTATCATATCAGCCATCTGGCGATCAAAGCCTCTCAAAAGGATTGAGCGAACCTGTAAAAATTATCAACAGTAAATCCTCAAAACACATGAAGAAGTAGGTGATATGTTATTATCACATTCTTTCTCTTAAATTTTATACCTTGGACTTAAAGAAATGACATTAAATTTAAAAGTAGAGTAAAAATACATGCCACTGAATATGTAAAACCAAGGAAATGGAAAAGTCCATCATTAACCCTTTCACTGCTGTGGACGTACCTAGTACGTCCGCATGGCAGACTGCTGTGGACGTACTTTTTCTTCCTACCTGCCATGCGGTCAGCACTTTCGCTGAAGAACTTCGAAGGGTCGCTAATCCACGACCCTATCCTCGACCAGCTCACCCACGCAGGACTGTCTCCTCGACCCTACGAGCAGGCAGCCTACCTCCTGAAAAGTGACCGCTCTGACTGCAATTTGAAAATCAATCACTCAATACGATCATCAAAAACTTATTGTTTTCATCGCACTCCTGCCAATCATGCAATCAAGTACGTCTTTGAACCGTGTTTCTGCGATGAAAAAAAAACGGTTTTGTTAACTTTGCTAAAATGGCCATTTTTCCGGTTGTCCGCAGCCACGTTTCTAGAAAGTTAACAAAATCGTTATTTTTCATCGTAGAAACACGGTTCAAAGACATACTTGACTGCATGATTGGCAGGAGTGCGATGAAAACAATAAGTTTTTGATGATCGTATTGAGTGATTGATTTCCAAATTGCAGTCAGAGTGGTCCCTTTTCGGGAGGTAGGCCGTCCCTTCGACCCCCGCTGGTAGGGTCGAAGAGACGGTCCTGCGTGGGTGAGATCGTCAAGGATAGGGCCGCGGATTAGCGACCCTTCGGAGGGTGTACCACACCCATCCTGGAAGTACCTGCTCCATGGGCCCACGAAACGCATTTTAACATTTTCGCCGCATGTGAAGAGTAGGTTTTCGGAGATTGAACAGCAGTGAAAGGGTTAAAAACATGGGCAAATATGAGGTGGAAATTTTTGAGTAAAGCAAAATCTATTTCTACCCCTTTCACGATAAATGGGAGAAAGGATATGCCAATTTACCCTAGTATTGACAACCCAATTATCTAAAAAATAGATAGGAAATCAGTACCTTCTCATGAAATATATCTTCAATTAAAATATATTCCCTCAATATATTCTAATAGAAAATACACCATTACCACCCCAGATTTCTGAATTTATCCATACATTACATGGTAAAATATGGTTTGCACACACTATGGGGAAATGGACAAATATGTCCTGAGTGACCTGGAGTATGGGACATCTTCCAGAAATTTAAGCAAAAGGAATTCCAAAGGATACTGATGGAATATGAGGGGGTGCATTACTGACTGAGTGGAGTCATTGCTTCCAAAGATAGCAAGGGAAGCAAGCTGATCTTGATGCTGCATTTGCAGAACTCAGAGAAAAATTCCATTGCACTACATGGTGTTAAATACCTGGAGCACATGGTACAGTGGAACCTCAATCTATCGTTTTTCAGAAGGGTGGACGAAAAAAACAATGAATGCGGGAAAACAATCAATGCAGGAATGTTTGGCTAGGTTGCTTATGTCACACGCAGGTTTTCGGGGAGTAATTGTGATATTCATGAAGGAATTCAAACAAGATTTTAGCTGATTACAGGAATATTTGTACTTCATTGAAACACTTAGGTCATATTGTTGATTCAACTAATATCTCTTTTAAATATACTGAAGGAACACACCACCAAGCTAAAAAATGTTTACACTCCATTCGGCATTTGCACTGCTATTATGGATTTCTGTCTGATGTAAAAATACTAATCCATCAAATGCCATTTCAAGTACACGTTTTTACAAGAGCAATGTGCATGTTATGCCTAAAACCACCAGGTAGCTTGCTCTACCCCTACCCTTGCCATCATGTGCTACAGGACAACCCAAGACTTTCTGGAATATTCACGTCCTTCTAGCCTGGATTCTTTTCTTCATCTTTAATTATTTTCTGTCCATCTTTTTAAGATCTCCCTTGTTTCTTCGGAAGGGCCATGGTCCAAAGAAGAATAAAAATAAAACTAATAAAAATGAAACCTGTCTTTAATAAACCCGACCGTCTGAAACTGGGAACTTGGAAGCAAGTAGGCTGAAAAAGTTCAGTGGGCGAGAATGGGAGAGGCAAGAAACACGTTTCTATTTTTCTCGTGTAACTTTATATTTTCTTCCAAAGCTGAAGTATTCGAAATACAATCCCTGCATGAGCTAAGACGTTTTGTTCGATTTTGGAGAAGAGGAAAGGGTCATTCCATGTCAGTTCATCCAGGCATGACATTTAGGTTACTTAGAAGTAACCTCTTTTGCTTGTGGACATTTCTGGACACACTCACCTTATCTTTCATTCCTGGCATAAGGCGTGAATACTCGTAATTTTGGTAAAATGACTGAACTAAGTCCACTGCAGTTTGTTCTATGTTTTTGCCCCTCCTTGGATCTGGTATAGCTATGATGCCTTTCATTCCTAGAATTCCCTAGCATGCCAAATTGTATATTCACTAACATTAATTTCGGTGGCTACTTTTTTCCTACTCCATGAAGTCGGAGCTAGTGTTAATAGCCGAATTATCTCTCCCTGACTGCCTTCTGTCACCAGTTTTTCTTTTAGTAACCCAACTAGCACATTCATATCACTCGCTTTATCAAGAACTTCTGAATCATGCTCTGGAAGGAAATCTTTATCCAGTACTTTGAAAACCTTTTTGTTCAAAGTAGAATAGTATTAATGACGTAAAACACAATCGTGAAGTTTTTTGTCAATACAAAATGGAGAATGTTAACTTGTATTGACATGCATCCTGTATTTTGATGTGTTTTATACAGCAACAATCAAGTTTTCCCCAGCAATGATGGGTAAGTGCTATGAATTCCTTAAAATATTCTATTTCAAAAATATATTTTTCTTATCGGGAGAAAAACAACCTGCACATAAAAAATATATTAATTTTTTAACGTATTATTTACTAGATTCATGTTGTAAATATTTGCTTAGATATAGAAAACAGTTAACACAAGCATTTCATCACACTTGAAGGAGGACTGAACACTGACTGCCAGAGTCGTGAAAAGGGATTTTTTTTTTTGCATAAATTTTTTTTAACGACAAAGCAAGCAAAAAGCCATGAATTTTATTTTTACAGGTGGTGGGTCATACCTTAAGGAATATCAGAAAAATTAATTTAGCTTGATTCAGATATTGCCTCAGGTCAAAATTTGATGTTTTATAGAACCATGTTTTTGACGCAAAATTTTCTAAAATCTTATGAAACACATGAGTTTAGAGAATTTCCAATATTCCTTAGGATATTTTTCAATTAGTTTTTGGCATCCTCATGACTTCTATAGTAAACCTGCAAAATTTCATAAGAATCGGATGAAAACTATGGCTGAGACAAATTATTTCCCTCTGGAGGTACAAGTGCCTCTGGAGACCGCATTCATTGAAAAACTGCAGTTTCACCCAAACTTCAAATGGTTTTGGAATAAAAAACTATTAGAGATAGCCAAGAAATATTTTACACTGTTTCATTCCATCATGGAAGGATGAAAATTGGCAAGTTTCATCAAAATCCGAGTCGGTGGGTGTCATGCCTGGATGAACTGACATGGAATGACCCGAAAGCGTCAGAGGGGGGAGGCAAGTGCTGAATGGAAGGGGATAGAGAATTTTGGGATATACGCTAATGTTACTGAGCTTCTCCCTATGCTAGTTACATCTCCTGGGGAAAATTCAAACTATGTGCCTGCCGTTATTAGCCATAAATGACTCACTGTATATACATTTCATCTCATTTTCGTCAAATGATGGATGCAGGAAAATTATACTTTGGGACCGCAATCTTCAAACCATCAATGCGGGACAACAATACTTCAGGGAACAATGGATGCAGGAAAAAATTACATTGTCCGTATGAAACTTTATTTGGGACCAGGAATGGTGAACGATGAATGCGGGTACGATAGGTCAGGGTTCCACTGTATTGGCTTAAGCCCATTTCACATGGACGTGGACATTCTCCACTACACATATGGGGAGCGATCACCACTTTTCACATTGGCTCAGACAAAAACCATCCACATCCAACCAATTGTGTTCAGCCTGCCACGGCAGAAGAGCATCATACAGACATGCACAATTTAAGTAATTGCTGTGCACCAGGAAATGAAAAATTGGAATAAAAATACCCATCAAACAAGGTTCCTTATTTATAACGTGATCTCACCTACCTCTTTACCTAACGATCACGGTATTGGTATTTAAAATGCAAGACATCACATACGTTGGCCCTTCTCTCCACTTCAATAAATGGTGAAAAGCACTCACAGTTATCTCCAAGTTCACACTTATTCTACTGATGAATTTGCTTGGCCTGCATCAGCCACCCCCATTCAAGTGCACGCACAAACCTGTCACTACGGCTTGGACACACAAATGATCAGCTGCTTGTAGGAGCCAAGCAGATGACTCCTCTATGTATGGATGGTCCGCACTCATGTGTAAGCTTTCACTTATGCCAATGGAACCTAGCCCACACTCGTTGCATGGACTACTTGTGTTCATAGGTAATTGGCCAAAGGGAACCAGGATCTATCAGAAAAGAGCTGCGCCCACCCTCCCATCCTGGCTGACCAGAAAAAAGGGAGACTTATGAGCTCCCCCACCATATTTCAATGGGTTAGAGTTAAGTGAAAAGACGAAGTTTTTGTGCTATGACATATGTAATGCAAGTATTTTTAATGGTAAACTTATATTTCACTATACAAATTGTTTCAATTGTGTCTGTAACTGTCCAGTCATTGATAGAGTGAATGAAATGAAATACTTGAGAGTAATTCTGGATAGTAATCTACGCTGGGATAAACACTTACTTACTGTAAACAAATGCCTTAGAAGTACCTTGTCCAAATTTTATTACCTACGAAACTAATGTCCTCTTCAAGTTAAAAAAAAACCATTTATCATGCTCTTGTTCATTCCAAACTTTCTTATGGTATAATCTGCTGGGGCAGTGCATACATGAGCACATTTGAGTGTGCACTCGTCTTGCAAAAAAAATAATTACGGTAATACTGTCTAAAAATTACTACGAGCACTCATTTCTTTTGTTTGTGGCCCTAAATTTGTTGCCACTAAGGCATTTGTATTTATTCAAAGTGCTTAAATTGTTTTTGGCCAGAAGTGGAAATATGCCGAGTGTAAGTGACAAATATAAATATAACTTAAGGAATGTGTCATTTATTATGACATATTATTATTATACGTCATGACAATAGATTCTGTAGTCTGGCTCGAAAGTTAGAAAACCTGTACTCAGCGAGACCAGACGTGAAAGAGAACCCCAGACTTTGAAGGAGTTTCCCTGAATTAAAACACTGTCTTGTACTATGGAGTATATGGTAGTAATGGCAGATATTGATTTAAATCACCTTATTTTTACAGTAAAACCCTTGCATAAAAAAACCTCTTTGAGGTAAAATTTCACAAAAATCTCAATAAAATGAAGTAATAGCCTCAGTCCCTACCTTACATAATGCATGAAGAAATACCTCATGTGATGAACATCTAAAATCATAAAACCTCCTTAATTAATATTAATAAGTCTCCATTTGGGCTCCATTTAAGAAAGCAATTTCTCTGCCGTGAAAATTTTCACTAGTCATTGGAAAACTAGTCAGTTATTCTTGAGGTATTAGCCTTACTTCAACAATGAAGGACCTAATTTCATGGAAAACCCTCAAGTCACTTTGTGAATATAGAAGTTTAGGAATAGAAAACAAATTGTAAAGGACATGCAATAAAACAAGATATTCAGCTTACCATTACAGTGACATCGAAACCAAAACCAGCGAGAAAACCCGCACACTCCAGCGCAACATACGATGCCCCAACAACTAGAGTTTTCCCAGGACTATGGCGAAGGTAAAATATATCATCAGATGTTATACCATACTCTTTGGCTCCAGGAATGTCCGGGTAATTGGGTCTGCCTCCAACAGCAATCAGGATATTATCTGCAGTTATTTCCTCTACTTTATTGTCCCTATACCAACAAGCTAAAAATAAAAAAATAAAGGATATGCATCACCAATACCATAAATCAGGTCAAATAATATAATTAATAAAATTTGTGTATGTTTGACAATGAAACTGAAAAAGCACAGGACTTGATGTGAATGGATAAACATAGAGAAATGGTCTAATGGCAACTTTTACAATCCAAAGATCACTCGGATGACTTGAAGACATATGTATTACAACGCACACAGGGGATTGTCATGATAGACAAAAATGAGTGACATGGCAGCAATCCATGGTATGGAGCCCATTGATATTTTAAACAGTAAAACCTCTGCCTTGCAAACTCCCACTAAGAGAAGAACTCTGATGAACGAACAAATGCAATTAGTCCCACTAAATTCCTATATGAGTACATTGGTAAATACCCCCAATGAATGAACTGCTGCTTTACAAAAACTCTGATTAACAAAATAAAAATTTGGCCCTGTCTCACGAAATTTACCTCTTAGAATAAGTGACTCAAAAAGTTGGTTAATATTCGTGCATTTGCAAATCAAATGGCTGCTTGTGGCGGCATCATCACCAGCGGAGAGTTGATCGACGGCAACCTGCCACATGAATAATGAGCTGGATACTGGTATAAAAATTTTTATGTCCTCAATAACTGAAGCATTTGCCCTTTCAAAATGATAGACATAAGAAAATCATCCAAAGAATGAACTCCCCTCTACTAACTGGCAAAATATCCCATGAATTTCGTTAAGTATAGGTTTTACAGTATCATGGAGCATACCATGGCATATATAGGAATATCAGAGCAGCCTAAGCTAATCTCCGTAGGAAAAAAGGTGAATTTTTAAGAGCATGCACACACAGTCAGAGGGAAACTAAGGATGACACAAATGCTCACTAGTAAAACTAGTAGACTAGTAAAGTGTAATCCCTGTTTATTTGGAAATCAAAGGTCAAATTTAACCTCAAATGACAAGCTCAGAATGGTGGCCGCTACGGGTATATTACATTTGACATCATAGGTACACATTTCACATTGTGAGAGAGAAGCTGCCTACATCAACGAACTTATTGGGGGATTGAAGCACTACTTTCGGAAGCTCAGGGAAAATTTGTAGTAAACTAATTTACAATATCTTGGAGTGAAAACTTAGTCCATGGAAACAAGTATTTTTCATTATAAAAATATTTAAGCTACCAATACAACATTCAGCTCACACTAAGTCTAGCAAATAAATGAATAATATAATCAACATAATCGTGACACAAGAGCAACAGCTCACTTGAGACTGGTTCATTTTCACTCCATTGCATTCACCATCATCACATTTTAGAAAGTGATTTCATTCATGAACCATTTCTCATCCATTGCTTCATCAACTATCTGTTGCATCCCCAACAGAAATACTATACAAGTTTCTCTTCACTAGCATTAAAGACAAACCTTCAACAAATACTACTACATTCAAGAAACAAAAAGGATTTCAGGGAGTGGTATGACTAGCTTTAGATACTGCTTTTATGAAAAGAAGTTCAAATGAAGCAAGAAAATGGACATCATTGCCTCGGAAATCCTACAGGAAATCATGTCTCCTGTTATATTGATATATACAAGCTTTGAAGTGTACTACAGTAGATTCTCATTATTGCGAAGTTCACGGGACCGAAAAACTGGGGATTCGTAATAACGATGTTCGAATGAATGTTTCTTTTAGAAATTGTTGAAAAAAATGTGAACAATAAACATGATTAAATTAAGTGCAAGTATATACAATTTTATTATTTAAACAAGAAAATTCGTTTCAGTTTCTCATTAGATGAAAGCAGCATGATGCAATGGAGGGTTAATATCTTCTGAATACATTAACTCCTCGATATACGAAATAGATGTGTTAAAAGACCTTGTTTGTAAGTTGATAAACCTTCAGTCCGGCCGCAGAGAGTTGTCCAATGACAGTTAGAATGGTCTAGGTCGGGGTAGGGGGCAAGGTTGCCAAGGAAGATATGGAAATGCCTTCACTTCACTTGTAAACAAAAGAGTCCCTTGAAGAAAGGAGCTGGAAGGGATAAGGTGTGTGAAGGGCCCAGAGGAGGAATCACTTGTTTTGGTGGATCAGGCTTATTTCCGTGCTCCATATGCATTTGACAGCATTGTACGACTCGGCGAGGGTGTGAGGTACATTTGGGGGACATCTATTGGCTGCAAACTGTGCTGGCGCAGGGTTTTCCGCCCCTCCTATGGTGCTGTCATCGGGCAACTCTCGCCGGCCGAACTGTATGCAAGGAATTGAGGAGTACAGTTATCCTGCAGAATGCAACACTGCATGACAATGTGCGCTAACTCACGACTGTGAAGAATTGATCTAGCTGGGTATGCGACGCTTCCGGAGCCGAACTATTAAAACTTCGCATATTGCATATCCACCTAAATGCCGATGCTTATTCGTGGAACTCCGTAATCAAGTTCATTAAGTAACTGCCAGGACCGGGACTGAGGTGCGTAATAATGGTTCTTTTACTATAGATTGGATAGGGCTTTTCGTTGGGATCAACGAATTGCTTCGTAATAACATTGCTCGTATTGACAATAGAACACTGTATACATTAGCTTACTTTCATACTTTGAAACAAAAAGCTTTTACAATAAACACACAAAACCAATAGCTTAACTTACATCGTAGAGTCTAAGAAGGAACCCCAAATTTCGTAAAACCGATTAGGAATTTTTAAAGCCCCACCTTTTCCAGGCCAAAGACCCAAAGAATTGCATACCATAAAAAAATTTCCCAGATGCCATTGACAATATTACCAGACTCTTCTCTGACCCATTCTGACCAGTACCAACACCTTTTATGGAACCAGAATTCCAATGGTTAAGAATATGGATTAGCAATGAGTCAAATTAGTAACTGTGGATTAACCCTTAGGCCTCGGGTACGATACGAGCGGCGGGTGGTGAGCGGCAAGCGGCGCCGCTCTGATATCGGGCCTCATTTAGTTGCGTGTAAATCCATTGAGGGTGGGTACGATATGTTTGAGCGGAGAGAGACTGTGAGCGGCGCCGCCCAGTGCCGCTCATGGTTCCAAGTCCAGACCGATTTCTTCTCCACTGCCGCTCAGTAGATTCATCCTTCAGTGTAGTTGAAAATGTAAGCGGAGAAACATCAAAGTAGTGAGAATACGGCCAAACAAAGGAAGACTGAAGTTAGAAAAGGTGAGAAACATGAGCGGTGCCGCTCGTATTGTAGCCACTACTGCCGCTCACGTGCCGCTCAGGTTGCCGCTCGCCGCTCATATCGTACCAGAGGCCTTGGCCTCGGTTACGATACGAGCGGCGGGCGGCGAGCGGCAAGCGGCGAGCGGCAACCTGAACGGCACGTGAGCGGCAGTAGTGGCTACAATACGAGCGGCAATTTTCTAACCGCTCTACAGTGGGCGGAAATCGAAAAAAGCCGGGCAAAATTACAATATGACTTATTATATAGTTATAAACTTGAAACTTCGCAGGCATACTCAAAAATGATTGAAATTTATGGATCTATACTTTATTTGACAAAGATTCCTCCCTTTACTGAGATAGAGATGCTCAAACGTGAGAAAATTTCCATAAAATCGCCCGTCTTCAATTTTCTCTGAAAATCTTCTAAAGTAAGTAGATTGTGAAATTATCGGTGTTTTCTTGCGGAATAAAAAACCACATAATCTGTTGGCATGGTATCTTTTCTTTAATTTTCCGTAATCTAAAAAATCCTGTGATAGTTGTTGTTTCATGTTATACCCTCCGATGTAAAAGGCCTTGTGAGCTGTTTTCGGGGCGATGGAAATAAATAAATAAATGGAAATAAGAATATTATGGATTAATTCTTGCCGTGCAGTTACAAAAAAGGCGGATACTGTTTTCCGACAAAGTTTTATATTTAGGTAGAGTTTAAAATGGGTTTACGGCAAAGTCACGCGGAGTAATTTATATGAGAGTATTCTTTGAAGATTTCTTGAGGTGATTTGCAGTTATCTGTGAAATAAGTTTGCGACGCCGGAAATTACATTGATTTTTCGATCGCGCGGCAAGGTTCGTCTCTGCACGTCGGGAGTTGGATTAGCCGCGACGCGGTAAGGTTATTGAAACTGTATGGGTTTTAATGCTCAGCATTCACCGTTTTTATGTTTTGCTTCAATATACCGATTCTCAAATGGTCTATGGTGAAAACAGTGGAGGTTTTTCAGCCGAGGTAAGTTCACGTATCATTGAAGTTCATTTCGTTTTCTTTGGATACGATCGAAGACCATGCTTCTATTGAAAGTGTTCAAACCTCGAAAAAGTGAGTTGTTTTCCTGGGACTTTGACAAAAATACCTACCAGAAAGACACCAGCTGAGACTCATACCTTCTTTACTCTCCGATCCCTGACCCCCAGGATTCTACTGCGAAAACGGTCGTTTTATGACACCGCGGAGTGGACCCTTTGAACGTCTTAACTGGGTATTTCCACGAGAACTTCTAGCTTTTTTAAAATGCGTATCATACCCTCAGTTCTACTTTGACTTATAGATTACTCATATCTGTTACACATTTACCACACGTTCTTCCCCGTGTACTCAATAGGATATTGGATTACCAGAGGTTCTACAAGTTTATCATTTATTTTTGAATTTTACATAGGTTCCTTCCGCCATTTATTTATTCGTTCATTTCTAACTTCCCCGTAAACAGCACTCATCATAAAGGGCAAAGGTACAAATAGAAAAGTCCAGGGGATGTAGGGGGATTGACTATGTCATGGTAAGACAGAGGTATAGGAATGGTGTGAAAAACTCCCGCAGCTTCCCTGCCGCGGATTCAGACCACAACCTAGCGCTCATGAAATGCAACATAAGATTCAAAAGACTAATTAAAGTTTGGAAGGCGAGGATTTGGAATGTAGAAGCACTGAAGGGGACTATGAGGAAGGAATATCAGGAACCAGTGGGCAATAGTACCCGGAAGATTAGAAGTATACACAGACTGTAGAGGAAGGGTGGAATAATATTAAAACGGGAATAGTCAAAGCGGCGGAGAAGTCAATTGGCTACATAGACAGCAAAAGGATAAAGAAGCCTTGGGTTACGGACGCAGTGGTAAAAGAGATGGAGGAGAGAAGGAAGTGGAAGAATGTGGACACAGAGTAGGGCAAAAGAATGTATATGGAACTAAATAATCGATTACGACGTGAAACTAAGAGGGCAAGGGAGGCTTGGTGGAAAAGACAGTGTGAGAAAATGGAAAAGTTTCAGAAGGATGGAGAAGTAAAAGAGGATAAGAGTACAGCAAAAGAGGATAAGCCGTATCCAAAATTAAAGCTAAAGATGGAAGGATGCTAACCGACCGCGAAGAGGTACAGAGTAGATGGAGGGAATACGTGGAGGATCTGTATGAAGTAAGGAACTGGCCGGAGAAATTGATTTTTGATGAGGAAAGTGCAGTGGAGGAGGATAATCTTTGGCCGGGTATCTTCGATGCGGAAATCAAGAGAGCCCTTCGTGATATGATGGCCAGGAAAGCAGTGGGCATGGACAATATATCGTGAGTGAGCATCTGAAGAATCTAGGGAAGGAGAGTAAGAATTTTTTTCGAACTAGTACGGAGGATCTATGAGGAGGGATGTTGGCCGGAGGATTTCGTGAAGACGGTTATAATTCTGCTACTGAAAAAGACGAAACCGGTGGGATGCAGAGATTATAGGACTATTAGCCCAATATCGTATGCAGCGAAATTGGTACTGAGGAGGCGAGGGCAAACGAGTATTTGGGCGAAGATCAGTTTGGTTTCAGAAAAGGGAAGTCAACTCGTGATGCAATAGCAATAATGAGGTTCCTCGTCGAGAGGACCATTTGATAGGGTGAACTGGATAAAGTTAATGAACATTCTCAAGAGAATAGGTGTAGATTGGAGGGATAGGTGACTGATTCGTAAACTTTATATGGCTCAGACTGCACAAGTGAGGGTAGCGGACGGAAAAACTGGGTGGGAAAGCATTGGCCGAGGTGTGAGACAAGGTTGCACTGGGCGGCGCCGCTCACTGTCGCTTGCCGCTCAAACATATCGTACCCACCCTCAATAGATTTACACGCAACTAAATGAGGTCCGATATCAGAGCGGCGCCGCTCACGCCGCTTGCCGCTCGCCGCCCGCCGCTCGTATCGTACCCGAGGCCTAGTGCCAGCAGGCCGATCCATCGGCCAAGTTTTTTTATACTCACGCCTTTCATTTTTTGTGTTTCATGTAGCTTTGGTAACTATTTTTATTATCTATCATGCTTTAACATACCCATAAGTTTTGGAAAAAATAAAAAAAATAGTTTCTTAAAATGCATATTAGGTTTCATGTAAATTTTTAAGCACAAACCTACAAATAGGGTGATTTCCTATTATTTTTTATTGCCTAAATTGAAATATTATTACTCCTGGAGTAAGCACTTCACACTTTTAGATTTTTAAATGAGATATCTATTTTTCGTGATCAAATGAAAAGTGAAAATTTTCAAGAGCATGAAAACACGACAGCTAAGTATGAATGCAGGGAAAAGCCCGTGTGACATCATTCTGGTTCCCGCTTCCGCTGTGTGAGGTGACCATGGGGCCAGTATATGTGTGCCGCTGCGATGCAGGCTGCTAGCAGGTAAAAGAGTATCCAGCTAGCAGGTAGCACTTGGCTTAAATAAGGATTATTAATAACTTATCAAACGAAGGAAACTTTCCGACCATAGGCAGTTTTAATAGGTGATTATTAAGACATGTTTCCCTGAGCTCTGTGCCTCATGCATCCATTGGCAATCTCAGCCGATGTAAAACTCCTATCTGCTCGTATAGAAACTAGGTCCCTGAGACATAACGGGAAGTCGCATCGCATGAGCACCAATCTGGCCTTTTTCAAATGCAGTTAAAATTGACCATTGCCATTCGTCTAAACTGGGATTTCTAAAACCAAATAATTTGTATATTATGAATACACTAATGGTGGGTAACAAATCACAATCAATACCTTTCATTTTCTTTGATGAAGGAAACTACCCTATTCACCAAAAAAAGCCCTGACATTCTTCAGGCTGCCACTGAAAGGGTTACGGCCGTTTTACATGAGGCAGGTCATTGTGCAATCTGACATGCGTACAAAGGTGCCATCAGAATTGAGCAGTGTAAACCAGTGAATTGCTAAAACACTTATGAGAAAACATGGATGAGAGATGGCAAAATAGCACCTGCTATAATTCCAAGCTCAAATTCTTGCAATTTCAACCAATTTTTTTCAGTGCTAACCAGGACAATGACATGCTATGAATAAAATGGGCCTTCATACACAACATTTCAGCAATGCATTCCCATTGCACATTTCAAGGCTGTGTTAAACTGAGGAAAGAGGACTTCTAACAATAAAGTTTCAGGAATTTTAAGACTTTCAAAAACGTCTGGAATTCCCAGACTTGAGGACATAATTACATCACATTTAGCTTACCTTTAATTTATGTTTATCCAGGAATGTAGCATAGGCATTATAATATTTAATTTTTTTCAACACGAGATCACTACGATAACCAAAATTGAGTGACATGATGTGCTTCTTCACTTCACCAGCCATTTTTTCCCAGTTGTGCTTAACTACAAAATGAAAATTAGAAACAACCTCAATAGAATTATAGGGTTGTAATCACATCACAATCAATGCTAAAATAAGTATTTAAATAACTTAACTAAGGCAAAGAATTAAACCAAATATTACAAAAAAACAGTAGAAGCACAATATAATGAATCTGTTAAAAACTAAATTTCACAACTATGAGCTTTTAATATAAGTAAGTCCCCATGAAATTTACATGCATCGATATAGGGAAACTTCTTTGCAGCAAAATTTCTCAAGAACAACTGACATAAAATTTAAGTTCATTTTCATATAATCAACTTTTCTGCAAGTCATATCCATCTTCAATTTTTTTCTAAATTTGAGCTAACTTTGCAATTACACAACTTAGAAAGTGACGTAGATTTGAAACATTGGAAATCATTAGACTAAATTGCCAAATTACTCTTTATGCAAGTGAAGTCTAAGTAAGGCTTGGAGATCCCTTGAACATCATGGAATTGAGGCAGCAGGAGGGGAAACAGAGTTCATATAAAGCCCTTAGAAGACTGCTATTTGACAAATTGCCTATGTGAATTCATGACTCAACAGACATTGACACGGCAGCTAGGTGACACCTTCATCCTTTCCCTCATTCATGTCTCTGACCTAATTTTGAGGCCCCTGAATGCGAAGAATGGTGTAAGATGGAAAGGGGTGATTGGTGGACGAGGCTTTGAGGACAGAACCTTTACCATGCATGTGTCAGTTTTGTGTACTTGACGCGAGGCAAAATCCTAGAGAGGGAGCCTTAAAGGTCAAAATCGTTCAGCACCTCTGATATAAATTTTGGTAACACCTTTGGACAATGCATTTGATAGCATAGAATTTAAGTCTATAATATTGAAAATAACATTTATAGGGGGGACAGGGGACATGATAGCACTAGACTTCCACTGGAATATGACATTTACATATTGAGTCACTATATGATTGCACAAATTGAGTGTCACCGCAACATTGAACAACTGCCCTGCTAGATGGCACGTCATCTTTCGGAATCTTGAGCCATCCTCGAGTTTTTTATGTTTATATGAAGTTGAAAAGGATGACATTGGAGCAAGCATCTTAAGATCGGAATTTGACGCTGCAGTAAGACACCTGCGAAAGAATAAGGCCCCAGGAATAGATGACATTCCGGCAGAGCTAATAAAAAATGCAGGAGAAAAGGTCTTAACTCAACTGTATAAAACTATCTGCGATATGTACTCAACAGGAGATTTACCTAGTGACTTCGAGAAGAACATCATCATTCCCATACCCAAAAAGAAGAGAGCTGAGAAGTGCGAAGAATTTACGACCATAAGCCTGACGACACATGCGTCGAAGATTCTGACAAGAATCATTTACAGGAGAATTGAACGAAGAGCAGAAGAATTCCTGGATGAGGACCAATTCGGATTTAGGAAAAGCAGGGGCACAAGGGAAGCAATTTTGGCTCTTAGGATGATCATAGAGAAGAGAATGGAGAAAAACAAACCAACCTTCATAGCATTTGTCGATTTAGAGAAGGCTTTTGATAACGTGGAATGGAATTCAATGCTTAGAATTTTGAAAGAAATCGGCGTACTCTACAATGATCGTAGAATTATTCATAGTTTGTATAAAAGCCAAGTAGCTGTGATCAAATGTGGACCAAACGGTGCAGAAGCGAGAATAAGAAAAGGGGTGAGACAAGGTTGTGCGCTTTCCCCTTAATTTTTAATGTTTACATAGAGAAAGCCATCAACGAAATCAAGCAGAAAGCTTCGGGTGTCAATATCCACGGAGAAAAAATTAGTATGCTGTGATTTGCTGACGACATAGCAGTCATAGCCGAGACAGAGAAGGATTTGCAGAAGACGTTGACAAATGGAAAGGACAATGGCCAGATATCAGCTGAAAATCAACAAAAAGAAGACTAAGATATTAGTTTGCAGTAAAAGAGAGGAGGCTAAAACAAACATCAACCTAGGAAAGCATAAGCTTGAAGAGGTGAACGAGTTCTCTTACCTGGGAAGCCGAATTACCAGCGATGGACGGAGCAAGAAAGAAATACACAGTAGAATAGCGCAGGCGAAGAGGGCTTTCTACAAAAAGAAGAATCTTCTTACAGCTGAAAATACCAGCATAGAAGTAAGGAAACAATTCATCAGATGCTACATATGGAGTATGTTTCTCTATGGAAGCGAGGCTTGGACGTTGACAGCAGCAGAGAAGTCAAGAGTGGAAGCATTCGAAATGTGGTGCTACCGAAGAATGATGAAGATAAAATGGATTGACCGTGTGAGTAACCATGAAGTGCTAAGGAGAGTAGGAGAAAAGAGAAGCCTCCTAAAAACATTAAGCAGAAGAAGGGACAACTTAGTTGGCCACATTTTGAGGCACGATGGTATGATGAAGACAATCGTTGAAGGACAAGTGGAAGGGAAAAAGGGCAAGGGACGGCCCCGAATCAGTTATTTCGGACAGGTTGAAAAGGATGTAAAAGAGAATAAATATGTAGCTATGAAGAGATTAGCGGATAGGAGAGAGAAATGGAGAGCTGCGTCAAACCAATCTTAGGATTGTTGACTAATGATGATGAAATGTGCATGGGCTGAAGAAATAAAGTTCTTACGCAAATAAAGAGGAGAACGAAATGCAGTTATTGGTTGAATAGATTTCAATATATTCAAGAAGAAATGAAAAGATGTGGTTCTACGCTCCTTTTGTTGCATTAGCTCCCCTCAGTGACCCGCAGTTCCTACAAAGACTTGTTAATTAGGAAAGTGTTAACCTGGACATAGCGAAAGCAGCACAAAAGAGGTTTTCAAACCACTTGTGGTACATGAGTGAGGAGTTGGTATGCCTGTCATTCTTTGACGGATCCATTGCTAGGTGTGAAAAAAACGTGATACGCCGTATGTGGTCTTGTGTAGGAAAATATGATCCACCGAAGAAGGCATTCTATAAACGTAAAGACATGACTAAGCTATCAATACCAAATTTGGTCACCACTAATTCGAGAAAGCTATTTAATGTACCTATTGTAAATATGTATTGCATTCTTTGATGTGAACATGCGAGAATGTGATGAACACACAAGAACGATTCGCAAATTATTCGGGGTCATTAAGTGGGAAACGATTGTGCAGCGAGAGGAGTGAAACTAATTCAAGATTTTTAGGCAGTCACGTTGAAGGAAGAGAGCTTTCTAAATTTATTACTGACAATAAGTGTGACTTTTCATCGCAATGCAACTCTTACGTGCGGAAAGGCACTTTAATTGCCAAATATGGGATGTCAATGAAAAATTTATTTTATTTTGGTTAATGTACCGAAATTCATGGACAGAATGAAAATAAATTGATCTCTTGGATTGGAAGTATTGTTATGGCAATTAAATTCTTTCTAAGGTAAGCACATTTCTTCAGAGGCTAGATCTTGACATCAGGAGCAAAGTCTTTGCCGAGGAAGGGGAGGGGGTTGAGGGGAAGTCTCCAGTAAGTGGTGCGGGACATACCTCAGCGGTGCCGCGGTGCGGGGAGGCGCCCTAGGGGGGGGGGATTGCATTACAACGGATGATATATCCTAAACGCTTAGAGATAGGTTAAAACAAACAGAAAATCGGCCCCACAGAACTTTACTTTTACATTTTACATAGAAATAGCGCTTTTTCGGCCCCAAAAAACTCAATTGAGGGTCCTTAGTACTTAGGGCCCTTGGGGCACGGGTTGCCGTTATTTTAAAGTAACCAAATTTTAACACGTGAATATAAACACCATTTGGATCATTTTGAGACCAGGAAAACATAATTTTTCGCAATTCTGAAAAATAAGGGCCGGCCTACTGATCACCCCCTGACAAACACCCTAGAGGCCGCGTCAGACTACATCTTCATCTGTGACTGCAGCGTCCACAATGGTAGCATCCGATCTGTTTAAACGGAACCCTTGATCCCATGATTTACAATCCCCATATCAACCCTACACTCTGCCCTACTCACTAACCAAGAAAAGGCCGACAATGCTCGATGATTCTACTCGTCACACAACTCGCTGACTCGGCCGTGTAATGAACTCCCGAACAATCCAGAGTGTTCCGACACGATGGGATTGCCTGCAGCAGATTTTCTGGGCAACCCTCGTATAATTTGGGGTTTTAACCGACATTTATGTGTACGATGATTTCATCTTAAAAATACATACAAGCTCAATGCTACTCTTCGTTATTACAAACACCATAAGGCAAAATGTTGGGGAAAAGGGATCTCAACGCACTCAATACAGTGAGATGGATATTTTTAAAATCCTATAAAAATGCATTCCTTTGTGTAGAGCATTCATCAATCGACAGTAAGGACATATTGAAAGGATTTTAGGCACCATATGCTTCGCTATTTCGGTAAAAGCAACATTGGAGACGTAGCTGACGTAGCCCTGAGTGATTCGCTTAATTGCCAGATCTGATTAGCGGTGTAACGTGATTTGAGTGAGGGAAACGACGCAACTTCAGGACAGTGATTTTTTTAGTTAAGAAGTATATGCAAAAATAAATTATCACTCACGAACACGGAGGAGACAAAAATGAAAGACAGGATGCTCTATCATGCATTCGCGACTTTTCCACCGAGTCATACTGTCGTCATGACCAACTATTCGCTGAGAAAATTGTGAGGAGAAACACACAGAAATGTCCTTTTCTATCTGTTTAGCATTGTGTTCGTTATTGAAATGATTATAAAAGCGTTCCTTGCCCAACACTTAACGGAGAACCCTATAAATGTTCGTACGTCTTTCAGATGTAGTTCAAATGAATCTATGATGATGATTCACTTTGTAAGGTGCTGTTAATCAAGATGAAAGGGGAAAAATATGTCTGGATGTTGCATTGGCGGCTTCCTTCTATCAAGGGCGTATACGGAGGCGCAGTGAAAATTGCGTTGTATAAAGCGGTGAATTCCTAGACCGCATGGGAGACACGCGTGGACGTGAGATGGCAAAATATCACATGTTCTAATTTCATTCGTGCAATCGCGATATTCCACGCCGTATGAGACACAAATGTAGTTCTAACCTGCGCAATTACATGCATTATGTAAAACGGCCTTCACACGGATATTCTTCATTATATTTGAGTTAGAGGACCTCTATTAAATGTTGATAGTATTTTATAAGGAGGTTAATCTTTGTCTATGAAGTACCGTGCAAGCCGTCAACAGAATGTGGCACGGAGTAATTCCACTGTAAGCGTGCAGTACTCATCCTATCCTCATTCAGACACGCGCTCGTTTGCCAACCACATTTCAATATCATTTATGTATACCTACAGGTGTAATCAAGTAAGAATGCATTTTATTTTGAGCGACAAAGGCGCATAATGAATATCTTTTACAGCACGTGAATAAATAAGGTTGAAAACAGGCGTGACGGAGCAAATGTTGAAAAAGAAAACGCATAGCATGCCTGATTTAATGGTTGGATGTATAACCATAAAATATTACCGCTGACGATAACCGGTTAGTGACGGAGCAAGCGCTTGAAGTCTCCGCTGGCTACTTCAAACCACTTTCGAAAATTCTGGGCACACAAGAAAACACAACTTCCTTCCACCACAGTCAGAGTAGAACTGAGAGTATGATGCACATTTTAAAAAGGCTAGGAGAAGTTTCCCTGGAAATATCCAATGGAGACTGTCAAAGGCTCCCCTCCGTGGAGTCATAAAACGACCGTTTTCGAAGTTGAATCCTGGGGGTTAGGGAGATTAAAGAGGGCATTAAAGGTCAGTCAGTGTCTCTCTGGGAAGATTTTGTGGATAATTATCAAGAAAAGAACTCACTTTTTCGTGGCTTATGCGTATTTAATAAAAGCATGCCCCCGATCGCATCCAAAGAAAACTAAATTTACTTCTTGGCGTGCACTTACCTCGGCGGAAAACCCTCCGTTTTCTTCACCATAGACGAATTGGGGATCGAGCGCATTAAGGTCAGATTAATACCGGTAAACTTTGAGCTTTAAAATCCATCCGCTTTCAATAACCTTACCGCGTCGCGTTAAATCCAGCTCCGGGCGCGCGGAGACGAACCCTACCGCTTGATCAAAAAATCAATTTAATTTCCGGTGTCGCAAAATTATTTCAAAGCTCATTGCGTATACAACTTGAGAAATCTTCAAATCTAAATTCTGATCTAAGTTCATTAGCGTAATTTTGGAAACCCCATCTGAAACTCTTAGTTAATATTTAATTTTGCTGAAAAACAGTATCTGCCATTTTGTAACTGCATTTTTAGAGTTTATCGAAGTTATTCTTTATGATTACTGAAATTTAAAGAAAACGCACGTTGCTAACAGGTTATATAGCTTTTTATTCCGTACAAATCCACCAATAATTTTGGAAGATGAAGAAGATACTTTGGACGTATCTACTTAATCCGGAAGATTTTCAGAGAGATCTAAAGAGGGGCATTTTTACGGAAATACGCTCACCTGTGAGCCTCTGTATCTCAGTGAAGGATGAAATCCAAGTCATAGTAGGAACATTTTCGTAACGTGTAATCATATATGACTTTACTTGCGAAGACTCAAGTTTTCATCTCAAATACAGCAATTGTGTAATTTTGACTGGCTTCTTCCGATATTCGACCAGTGCGCGGGCGCTGTCTCTTCCATGTTGGCATCAAAATGATGTGACGCTATTCTCTTGCAAATTCATATGTCGACTTGTGTGAATGCTAAAACGATGAATGATACATCACTCTAAAGAAAATTTAATTGGAAATTCTGCTTTTTAGTAGTATGAGAAAGTCAAAAATGTAGACACATCAGTGCAGTAAGTACCTCCGCGCATCATAAAATTATTCATTGTGTCAATGTCATTTCCAATTTGACACAATTTGTCAATTGTGTCAAATTGGAAATCAAGCTAGAGAATAGCTCTGAGTCTATAGAATTTAAATATAACAATACGTCGCGAAAAGCAATCAAGATTCATATAATGGCATCGGAGTACTATTAGATCGCATAAGACGTAGTAAATTTACGAAAATGTTTAAACAATCTGTAGCCGCTGTAGTTTTTAGTAGAAATTCGATGCAGCAAAGATAAGTATGAACTAGCTAACGACCATGATACTATCCAAGTATGGTGCGATTCCTGGAAGTTAGTGTTAAATCTAAAAAAATGGTAGTAATTAATTTCTAGAAAATATAAGTCATCAAAACGTAGCTTTTTCATTCAGAGTACCCAATAAGAAATTGTAGAGTCCGTATAATATGTGGATGTTAGACTCAATAATGATCTACCGTGGAATAAACATATTCGGAAAGTAAGATGTGAAGCTAATCGTGAATCGGGGTTTGTCAAAAGAATACTAGCAAATCATGACGGCAAAGTGAGAGAATCCAGCTATTTCTCCCTCTTTGGAAATATATTTGGAATTCGCTGCCAGTTTTTCGGATCATGTTGCATGCTGGTGATTGATCACCACTGACATACACCGTAGGGGTGGGAAGCAGTGTATTATTTAGATGTAGATGTATTATTACCGTTTACCTCGAAAGCAAAAATTGAATTGGCAGAGCGTTTCACATTCAGTTGAAAGTGTGGTGTTATGGACATTCGTTTCCCATGTAGTCTATTCTCCACAAGGCCGGGAGCGCGGTGTTGTCAATAGTAATATAAAAATTAATATTGCGCTATGAACTGTTCAACACTGTATTCCAATGTAGAATAAGACGCTGCATTCATTGGCGTCAATATTTTTTACATAAAATTATATCAAAGGCTGGGATGGGATGAGGATTAATCACAAGAAAACTAAGGTAATGCGTTTTTGTAAAGCATCACGAGCGAGGAATGTGAGACTCAAGATAAAGGTGGGTGGTGAAAAACTTGAGCAGGTTGAGCAATTCAACTATTTAGGCAGTACGTTAGAGGAAAACGGATACAGTAGTAAGGACATCAGGAAGAGAATAGCATTAGCGAAGGAGGCGTTCATGAGCAGGAAGGAGCTTCTGAGAGGATCGTTGTGTAAGAGTTTAAAGAAATGGTTAGTGAAGAGTTTGGTTTGGAGTGTAGCTCTCTACGGTGCGGAAACGTGGACTCTGAGGAAAGAAGACGAGAGAAGATTGGAGGCATTCGAGATGTGGGTATGGAGAAGAATGGAGAGGGTGAAATGGACGGAGAGGAAAAGGAACGACGAAGTGCTGGATATGGTTGGCGAGGAGAGAAAGCTTTTAGATGAGATACGCAGAAGACAGAAGGTTTGGATGGAGTTAGTGCTTAGCGGTGAGGGGATGTTGAAAATGGTGTTGGAGGGTAGAATGTTGGGGAAACGAGGGAGGGGAAGGAAAAGAATAGGATTTTTAGATAGATTGAAAGAGAGTAGGCCTTACAGTGAATTAAAGAAGGCAGTGCTGGAAGGAAAGGGAGGCTCCCAGATCACCTCTTTAGTACTCCATGGAAACCTACCTTAATCGGTAGAATACTATAATAATAATATCAAAGGCTATAAAAAAAATTCCATAAATTTACGTTACATGCGTGTATTTTTTTACTTAATTTTCTTCTCGCAATTGTCGTCAAACTGTTAATTATATTGAATTGAATCCTCTACACGAAGCTCTTCACACTAATATAACTTTGACGGTTTTCACCAATTTTACATTAATTGAGGAAAAAAGTAGTCATACCGATGTAACACCCTTTAGGATAAGAAAATTTGGATTTGTGTGAGGTAAAAAGTAGTCGGCCACTAAAAGACGTTTCCTACGTCGTAGGTGATATAATGTGTGTTAAATGTGAAGACAACTACGATGTTATTATTTTTAGAGAAAAAATCATTTAATTATCTTAATTTTGAAGGGGGTTACAAGTTCTTAAAAAATATTTAGGCGCCACTGAGCGGAGCTTCTCGCCTTGCCTTGCCAACTCCTTGCGCTCGGAGGGAATCATCTCGGGCGGAAAAGGAGACTTTTGTCCATTCGTACTATAATGTATGCACTCCTTCGATAAAATCCTAAACAGAGAAAACTCATCCGTTATAACAGCGATGTTTTTATTTCAATACATTGGTACATGAAAGCAAGCAAATTTTGAGGACTAGGAAATTTTTTGGAAACTTTGAAGCGAGTTTCGCCTAGGGTCTTTCGGTCTATCCACGGAAACAGAGACAGGAAACATCTCATAATTCGTGCAAAGGACTACCCCCTCTAGTGCATGCCTTTTATAATAGGGCGCTCTGGGTTTTCCCCAAGTCCCATTCATTACATTAAACATCTGCAAGAGGAGCGACCCCAGCCAAGGGCCAAGGGAATAATTAGCAGAGGAGCTCACTTTTTCGCTGCATTTTTTTGCAGTGTTGGATTATAAAAATAAGTTCACCGAGTTACCTCGAGATTTTAAAAGACATATACAACACAACCGATATAGAGTATGATACCAGAAGGAGAATTGCGACCACCTGCGACGCCGAAATTAAGATCGATTTTTCGAACGTGCGGCACAGTTCGGAGCTTGCTGTAGTCAACGGGGAATACCGTGCTCGACGGACGTTGAAAAGTGAATCTTTTAGCAAGTGAATTGTGGATAAGATATAATTTATCTAGTGCCACATTTATTCTACTTTATATAGCTTAATTTCTTCGCTTTCATTCGATATTTACCGCTGATATGATACAAATTGGAAGACTGTGTTTTTCGTCGAAATTTTGTGATCATGCATGATTATAAAAAGGGATGACCGAGTTACCTCGGGATATTTACGTTGAATTACATCAAACGTTTTAAAGTGTTCGTCCAAAAAAATCAGCTACGACCGTTAGCATCAAGCAAAATAAAAATCGATATTTTGCCCCGCGCGTAGTGTGCAGCAGCTCCGGATGGTATGGCATGCTAAATGTATGCAGTATATAGAAGTTCTGTATTCAGTTCATAACTGTCCCTTTGTAGAAATGCCGCTTATTGCTTTATTGCCTCAGTCTATGAAGGGGTTTTTGGACAGTTGAGGATCGCTTCCCTTCGATATCCGCGCAAACGTTTTCACGAAGTAGCTCGTACGGGGCTTTCCACAAAGGCTTCTTTCCAATTGGTTGAAAAATATTCTCTTTCACAATTTTACCGAGAAAATTAGTCAGTTTGCCTTCTTGAGTGCGAAAGGATCTCAGTGCATGTGATACGGAAGCGAATAACCAGGGCTTATTTTCCCTATATCGTGAACTTTCAGCGTTGAGACCGAACTACCTCTAGTGAAGAATATCTCGGAACGATAAAAAGGTATGTTTTCCAAGTAATAAATCTCAGGTACGACTAATGATGGGAACACTGCCCGATGTTTTTATTTACTGCTGTTATTTTTTTATTCCTAACTATTAAATTCAATTAAATGTTCCCTCTCTACTAAAACGGTCCAAATAGTCGATTTTTGTTTTTTTTCTGTCTCACCGAATTCTTAAAAAAAAACTCCCCGGATCGATTTTTCGGGAAAATGTCATTATATTCATGTTTTATAGCCTAAACAAGATTAGTAGGAAAAATATCATCGAGCTAATTATAAAACTATGGAAGATGTGATTTTTGGCCAGCTTTTTTCGATTTCAGCCCACTGTGCGTCGTGTGAATGAATGAAGTAGTATATATAATAAAGTAATCTAAACTCTATGTTCATGTGTCTCCCAGGTACTTACTCGATATATTGCCTGACGTTTCAAGGTCGTTGCTGGTCACTACCTCTTTGGGAATCAGATAAATTTCCGAGAAGGGACGGTATTCCTATTTGTTTATGGAGGAAGAGGGGCTGAAAGTGCTAAAGGTGATGTCATTTTTTCCCCCTTCAGAGCAGAACCCAATTTGTAGCTGATTTTGATGCCAATGACCCTATTTAATTTTTCACATTTTCCTCTCTCCAACGTCTCGCGGATCCGCCGTTGTTTGATGTTTTCACCTTTGCGTCGCTTTTGTTTTCTGGACGCCAACTGCGTTTACCCAGGTTGCGTGTTCTGTCCCTGCCGACTTTATGGGTTTTCCATGAGGAATAGAGTGGTTATGTTCTGCTAATGGAGTTTGAACAAAGCGAACGTTTTCGTCGATATATTTTTTGTCACAGAATAGGCACCATATCTTGCCTTGGGCGATACATCGGAATATCAGAAAATATCGCGACATTTAAATATACCTGGGATCTGATATATGGTTTTCACGTTATTACATCTACAAACTACCCCGCAAGCCGACTAAAAGGCGTGTGGCTGGAGATGTTAGGACACCAGTCGTTTAAACATAAAAAGGAAATGAGAAATTTCGATTAGCATTTATTGAAGTCCTTCATGGTTTGGGAGAAAAACGAATTCCCAAGTCTATCCGTTCGGCTAAATATCTCTCTTAATTTATCGCTTCTGTGTGACCTGGAAATATGGTGGGGTTCTGATATTATGTTCTCCGAGTGGCTCTCAAAAATATCTATTTTCAATTGTCCAAGTATTCTATGCCTAGCGCGCAGCCTCCTACTAGCAGTCTTCAGCGGCTACCAGCCTAATTCGCTTACGATCTGAATAACGCTGTCTATACGCCCGCAGCAATTTTTGACGAATCGTGCAGCTTCCCTTTCATTGTATAAAGTTCACGGATTAAGTCTTTCTGTACCGGATCCCATATGCATGCTGTATATTCAAGGTGCAGTCTGACGAGCGCGATATAGCACCTTTCTCTAACTTTCTCATCCGAAAATCCTCCCTAAATACATTTGACGAATCCTAATCTCTTTAGGGCTATGATGCGAACATTTAAATGTGTTCACCACGAGAGGTTCGAGGTTATCGTAACTCCCAGGTACTTCACTTCGTCTATTGCCTTTCTTTAACACCATCCACAGCTTAAACATGGTTATAGTGGGACGAACTCTGCAAAACATGTACCGTCGTGCATTTGCTCAGATTAAGTTCGAGTCCCCACTCTTGGCTCCACAAATGAACGTTGTTTAAGTCCGATGATAGAATTTCGTAGTCAGAGTGATCACTAATTTCGTGATAGATGACAGCGTCGTCAGCAAATAAACGTATTTTACTGCTAATGCGGGAGCAGAGATCATTGATGCATATAATGAACAAAAGGGGGCCGATTACGCTTCCTTCTGGAACGCCTGATGTAACTTTTGCTACATCAGAGTCAACTTCGTCGAGAACTACTTGTCGTTTACGATCTCTGAGAAGTTGCGTATCCAGTTTACCACTGTTATTAATAAGTTTGAGTCCCCACTCTTGACTCCACAGATGACGTTGGTTACCCAATCACCTGATATTGCTTAATTTCAATGTCAATTATCATAAGGAATTCAATAAAAAGTTATCATATTCCGAAATTGAATTTTCAATATTGCCCAGGCCTGAGGAGAGGAAGAATGCCCTACACTCCACTTGGAATGATGCTGTGTCCTTCACAGTAGGTACTCAGACAATTTCAATTTTTTTAAATGTAGCTTCAGCATAGTTTAATTGAAAAAATATCGAATGCTTTCCCGGCGTATGCTGGTAGTGAAGGATGCTCGGGTTCTCCATTCTCCACAGGGTAGTCTCCTGCATGGTTTTCGGATGCCATGACTCATACCCTGAAACGTCGGCAGCAATGGAGGAGATTACCCGGTGAAAAACCCGAGCAGCTTTCACTACTAGGCTTCAACCCAAGGTTCTTAGAACCTTGGCTTCAACCATTCGACCTAAAAGTTGGTCTCGTCATTCATTCTGCAGCAACGCTGATAATGGTATTCCGCACTGCATTCATGTTCAGGATGATAATGAGAGTTTGCGTGAAGGTATCGGTTGGTGCTAGAGCGCTTTCCGCACGCCAGAGCCGGCCTTAGGGCGGGGCGACCGGGGCGAATGCCCCGGGCCCCGCGCTTTGGGGGGCCCCGCGTTCGTGAAAAAAAATTAAAATATACTTACGATAGTTTGAAAACGCAATTTCAACTATTACTGTATCGTTAAGTCCGTGCAAGACAAAAAATAATATTATGAAAAAGGAATAATAATGCAGTAATTTAAAGTAAAAAGCGCGCTTTTTATGTTTATCTTACGTTATAATTTTATGAATTAATATAATTATAAATTTAATTTGTATTGGATTGGAGCAAAATGCTTGGAATCCTAAAGGAAATTGGGGATCTTTATAATGACAGAAGAATCATCCACAGTTTATACAAAAACCAAGTAGCCGTGATAAAATCAGGGCCCAGCTGTGAAGAAGCAAGAATTAAGAAAGGAGTGCGACAAGGCTGTACATTGTCACCCGTAATTTTCAACGTTTACATTGAAAAAGCCATTAATGAAATCAAAGAAAAGGCATTGGGAGTGAATATCCATGGAGAAAAAATAAGCATGCTAAGATTTGCCGATGACATAGCCGTTATAGCAGAAACAGAGAAGGATTTGAAAAATATTCTGATTAATATGGGTAGGGTAATGAGTAGATATCAACTGAAAATAAGCACGAAGAAAACCAAGATCTTAGTATGCAGCAGAAGAGAAGAAGTCAAGACCAACATTAAAATAGGGAGGCAAAAACTGATAGAAGTGGATGAATTCTGTTATTTGGGAAGCAAGATAACTAGTGACGGGAGAAGCAAGAAAGAAATTATCAGCAGAATAGCCCAGGCGAAGAGAGCATTCCACCAAAAGAGAGACATGCTTACAGCGGGAAACTTAAATATGGATGTAAAGAAAC
The DNA here is from genome assembly GCF_921293095.1 of Ischnura elegans. Lineage (NCBI taxonomy): Eukaryota > Metazoa > Arthropoda > Insecta > Odonata > Coenagrionidae > Ischnura > Ischnura elegans. The sequence goes on from NC_060259.1 coordinate 23,533,586, forward strand.
AATTTATAAGAACCTACATCTGGAGTATGCTCCTATACGGAAGTGAGGCATGGACAATGACCGCAGCGGAGAAAGCAAGGATAGAGGCCTTTGAAATGTGGTGCTACAGAAGAATGATGAAAATCAAATGGATCGACCGAGTCAGTAACGAGGAAGTCCTAAGAAGGGTAGGAGAGAAGAGAAGCCTCATGAAAACCTTAATAAGAAGACGGAACGACCTTATAGGCCACATCTTGAGACATGATGGCCTGATGAAGACAATCGTCGAAGGACAGGTGGAAGGCAAGAATGGAAAAGGAAGACCTCGAACAAAATATATGGAACAAGTAAAGAGAGATGTGAAAGAGAAGAAATACGTAGGAGTGAAAAGATTAGCTGATAGGAGAACTGAGTGGAGAGCTGCGTCAAACCAATCCTAGGATTGTTGACCAGTGATGATGATATACTATATTGAACTCAAAGGCGTGATGGTATCATAGCGGCGTAATTACGAAGTCTGAATTTGGGAGGGGAACACATACTTAGCCAGAGAGTGGTAGGGATTCAAAATGCTCGAGTTTGTAGATGGGGTATAGAGTTAAATATTTTAAGTGAAGGGCCCCGCACTGAAGGTTCGCCCCTAGCCCCGCACCTGCTAGCGCCGTCACTGCCGCACGCGACATGGTTCTGAGTTTCATTATCATAAGTATCGTCGATGTACCTTACCATATTTCTGTGTCGTGAAGCTAAAGTACTAAATGCGTTCTATGCCTTACTCTAAAACTATGAGTTAAAGTAAGCCAAAAATCGGTGCTCTTCGACAGTCATGAGAATAAGTACATGAAAATATGATTAAAAACACTTTTCTGGCAAAGTAAAGAAAATTGTAGTGCGCGGAAATCGTTCAGATTTATTTCACTTAAAGCTGTTTTGCGGTGTTTCCTTTGCGTAATTATTAATTCACGAGCAAATTTTTATGAAAATCTGAGATTTTTGAAGGGCTAATCGTTTAATTATGGTGGAATCACCAGTAAAGGATTTCGTAGCGGATGGAACGCGGTCTACATTTAGCCAAAGATAGACGTATAACGCTGTATGAGACAAGAAGCTAACAAAACGAAAATAGCATCGCCGGCAGCTACAGAAAAGTTGTAAGCTCAAAGGACCTTCGCATTTACAGGCTTATTTTTTCAGCGCAAAAGAGAGGAACACGGCCCCCATAAGTAAATACTACTTACCGGGAACTGGCTGGCCACCATCTAGTTATCACATATCAACTCAGACTAAGACCCCTTTTCAAGAGATCCGTATCAAATTTATCGAGAGTATCAAATTTCTCCTCGGAGTTCTCGCGGGCGAAGTTGGGAGAGGAGTCACTTTTTGTCCCCCCCCCCCTTTCACTCCCTCAAGGCGCTTCGGCTTCTGTCTCCACGCCCTGGCGTTGCGACTAGAGGGTCTCGTGATCCGTCAATTTGGGAAATTCAAACTCTAGGGCACCCCCTTAATACACGGGCAAATTTCGATGAAAATCTGAGATTAGTGAAGGGCTAATCGTTTAATTATGGCCATTTTATGTTGAGTATTCAAAAATTTAAACAATTATTTACACGAACAACCAACCCCTGGATAAGGGAAGCCTACCCAGGCGGGACTCGAACCCGCGATTTCTTGTTTGGAAGGTATGTTGACGACATGCCTGTTTACGCAATGAAGCTATCATCGCCAACAATTTCGGAAAAGGTGTAAACTCAAAAGGACCTCCGCATACACAGGCATATTTTTTCAGCGCATGAGAGAGGAACCAGAAGTTGGCTTTTACTATTTTTAATTGACTCGCCGCCACTTAGGCGTCACATATCACCTCCGACTGCGACCCTTGTTCCAACGACCCGTATCAAGTTTATCCTGAGTATCAAATATCTCCTAGGAGTCCTCGCGGGTGAAGTTGGGAGGGGAGTTGCCCTCCCCCCCCCCTTTCTCTCCCTCGCGGCGCTGCGGCCAGTGGCCTTCGTGAGCCGTTAAAATGGGAAATTCAAACGCTAGGGCGCCCCCTTAACGGGGCAACCACCTTTCGCCTTTGTAGGTTTCCGATGGCGGACTTATAAAATTTTGCGACCCAATGAACGATGCGTGGCGACAGTGGCAAAGCCAGTAACTTCGTTCGGGGAGGTGGGGGGGGCTCCAAAACCAGGGGGGGAAATTTTTGAAAAACCGGGCACTTCGTAATGAGTTTTAAACTGATTTCAACACTTTTCATAATCGAAAAAAATTAATTTGTTAAAGAAACATTTTGCAAGTTCATGATTCCTAAATATTTTGTTTTCTTTTATGAAGGACAATGATTGTGTTTTTTATATTTCGGGGGGCGTCAGGACCCCCCATACCCCTACTGCCTAGCGACTATACCAACTATATCTGTATATTGTCTATTTTCATCTATTGTCAAGATGTGCAGTTGACGAAGGGCAATTTTGGATGCATCTCCGAAAGTGTCTTTTAAAATGCGATTCATGAGCTATGGAAGCGATTCGACATTTGATAAAGGGATAATTTTTTTGGTTATAAGAATGCTTATTACCATGCTCTCATGCAACCATTACGAGGAACTATTGAGCAAACAAATTGTAGACTGCATCAGTTGTGGACAGTGAATCTTACTGCAAAAGATGTACTGGCAACTCCTTATTCCAAGACAAGAAGAGGAAAAGATCATGCCACATTGCAATATCGGAAAGAGCATGCAATATTTCATCATCAATGCTTTTTAATCTTAACCCTTTTGTGCTGGCATAGATAGGCAAAGATATAGCTGGCATCAATTTTTCAACGCACACAACCGGATGCCAGCTATAGCTGGCATGTGGAATGGAAGTGACCAGTGAGTGTCACCAGCAAGTGTCATAGATGCATTCAGACCCTGGAAGAGACCCAAGTTAGCAAGACCTTAGGGCCAATCCTCAGAAATTAAGCCTGACCCTCATTTAAGATCCTCCTCGCTGCAGGAATGTGTTGTGAAGTTGTTATACTGTCAATGATTTTTGCCCAGTAGCATTTTGTTGCACAATCCAACTTTTTGTACTTTGAAATGAATTCTTTATTTCTTTCAGTGTGTAAGCAATTGTTTATCAAAATTATAGCGTTACTAATAACAGACTTATGGATTAAGAGTCTTAGTACCTTGTGTTCACTAACTTGGTCATTGTCATTGCTAGAAATACATTTAAAAATCCACAATGTTTAAAACAATTTTAGTTATTCTTATAGAAGAGTAAATTAATGAAACTCAAAAGCAATATTGAATTTTTTAAATATGTACTGGCAACACAATAAGTTGACAGAGGACACATGCTAAGATAGGGTTAGAGGGTCGAGTACAGTGGCCAGGGTAAGGGGTGGTTGAGTTGGGTCCCAAATCGAAGGGACGAGAATACTAGGGTAACTCATCCCCAAAAAAGCTCCTTACAGAGAAGTTAAAAATATTCTTAGGCTAATCATAGCACCGAAAACGTTTTCCTTCTGTAGGCACCAGCAGGATAAAGTTGCAATTGTAAAAGCTGCAGTAAAGGATGGATAAAATGGTAGAGGCTACAATAGACAAGCAAGGAGCAATTAGAGGACTTAAAAGTACAATACTTTCACTAATTCCAAGCCAACAACATCAATACCAATGGTCCAATGGTCATCTACATAAGGACAAAGCAGATAAAATAACAAGTTTGTTTTACGAATTTCAAAGAAGTGCCACCATCAATGGATGGTTGAATAGATTACGAAGTCAAAGAAGCATTTTTATGCCAACAGATAACAGGTGAATCCCAAGTTGTACATCAACTATGTACTCCATAAAAATTGGATCAATTCACAGAAACATGTAGAATACACACCCAGACACGTCCGCATTATCTCACAGCCCTTCCAAAATTTTTATTTGGTACAACCTTGCATAAAATCTCCAAATAATTTTCTAGCCAAAGCAATGTGAATGACAAAAAATAAAACTTATTCATCACTGACATCACTGGTAGAGTTCAGCCCCCAAAAAACGTTTTGTTCATAGCCACAGCTAACCTTGCTACTCTGTAGGAAAGATGAAAAAGATTAGCATGCAAGTGGAACTAGGGGTACAAAGAAAACAGCTGAAGAGTCTAATATGTATGACTCAAGAATGAGGAAATCTTAATCTTGAAGAAGGTTCAAAACTGCCTTGAAGCATTGGAGATGTTGATAGTTGATATGACGGAAGATAAAGAAAGAAGTAAGGGCTTGAAGTATTGTGAACTAGGTATCTATGTCTCCGGAAGAAGGTGTGGACTTTCTTTACTCAATCCTTGAGAGTGGGGTCAAAGATTTTGTGCCCATTGTGAAACCTAAGTCAAAAAAATTCCCCTCTTGGTTCAAAGCAGATACCATTCGCTCACTTGGAAACAAGAATCGTGCTTGGTATCTTTATAAATCTTTCCCGAACGAGGAAACTCGAACTACATTCACTAACCTTCTTCGCTGTTCCAAAACGCTAATTCGCTGTGATCACAAGGAGTATGTTCAGGGCATGTGTTCATCCATTTCCTCCAACCCAAGAAAATTCTGGTCCTTTGTGAATAGTCGCCGAAAGTCTCCAAGCATCCCCCTTCACGTGACCTATAACAATCTCGAGGCTGTGGGTCCAGATAGACCAAACTTATTCAATCGATTCTTTACTGATTGCTCAGCTCCTTCATCTACTCTCTCTAATAAAATTGATAACATCCCCACGCCAATTCGTGGCCATTGTCTATCTAACGTTATCACAGATCCCAAAGAAGTATTTGAGTATCTCTCCAAAATCCCTCTCCATCGTGCCCCTCGTCCCGATGGTTTGAGCCCCAAACTAATTAGACATTGCGCATACTACCTCTCTCTTCCATTGAGCCTCCTACTGAACCGTTGCTTTTCCCTCGGCACCTTCCCCTCCCAATGAAAAATTGCCAACATCATTCCCATACATAAAAATGGCCCTAAAGATGAAGTCTCAAACTACCGCCCAATATTGATACTTCCGATGCTATCTTCAGTTTGTGAAAGGATTATTCTCAACAGGCTCTACTACTTCACTTCTCCTTTTTTATCAAATAATCAGCATGGTTTCCTTCCGGGACGCTCCTGCCTGACCAAATTGGATGCAAGTGGAACTAAAGAAAACAGCTGAAGAGTCTAATATGTATGACTCAAGAATGAGGAAATCTTAATCTTGAAGAAGGTTCAAAACTGCCTTGAAGCATTGGAGATGTTGATAGTTGATATGACGGAAGATGAAGAAAGAAGTAAGGGCTTGAAGTATTGTGAACTAGGTAATTAGCATGATGGACATGAATGAATATTCACTAATTTAAATAAATTAGACCAGGGGCGCAGCTAGGAATTAAGGCTGGGGGGGGGGGGTTTAGGTGTAACTAATACTGGGGTGTGTGGGAGTATGGAAAAGGTACCCACAAGGATAAGCGGTATGTGTGAGATTGATAAATTTTGGAATTTCAAGAAAAATGGTTCAAATTGGTGAGTTTTACGGCTCTCTGAGAGATATTTTATTGATCCTTACGCTATTCTATTAGTAATATCAATCCAATTAAGTAAAATGGATTAAACATAAAATTTCTCTGAGCTCTGGAGGGGGTTTTATCCCCCCAAACCCCCCCTCGCTGCGTCACTGAATTAGACAGCACGCTGAGAAATTAGGGTATGCTGAACACTAGAGCTGGGAGTTTCAGTACATTTTTAGGAATTCGTTCACGTGGTTAGATTTTTGACAATGATAAGATTTTTCACATTGTCCATAATGAAAAAAATCATATAAATTCATGATTATTTTGACTGAGCCTAATCCACAAATCCATGATGCACACACAGCAGATCCAAGTGATTTTCAATGTTGTACATAGGGGTCGTTCCATTTCAAATCAACCGGGCCCTGACACCCACCGTCTCCAATTTTCATTAAACTTGCCATGGTCATACATTCTGGTATGATTAGAGATTGTGTACAATTTTAGCCTCCAACTGTTGATTGTTTATGAAATATGAGCAATTGAATTTTGGGTGTATCCCCTACAGTACCGCAACGTGCACCATATTGTTATTTTTATTTTTATCCATAGCCCCATTCTTTTGTTATGAAAAGTCATGATTTCCTTCTAGAGCTAAGTAGTCCATAATGATCCCAAGATTATCATTGTATATTAACTGCATGAAGTAATTCAGCTGCAAAAAAATAAAGTTTACAAAAAATCTCGCTTGTACCATTTTTCATTGTCAGCATCCACAGGGAAAGGCCATGCAAATACAGACTCATGGTTCAGTTTTAAGTAATCATTAATGTATGAGCAAAGATCCTGAGAAAAAAATCATGAGTCCAGCATTCCTTAAGAAAAAAAATACTTATTCTTTGTCACGGGAAAAAAGGTATCTTTTCCAAGGCACATAGAAATTACATGATGTAGAGGAGAGATAAGCATTTACTTGTATGATTGAACTATATCGGAGCATGCGTTATCTCACTACAGTGTATGCTATTGGCTAGTAGAGTAGGAAACACACGAGCAATCATGTGAATGCCCCCACGTACTGTTAATTTGGTACTATCAGGACTATTCGAGCTGAGGGAGTTTTATTTAAAAACAACTAGAGATGGGTCGATTCGCAGATTTCTCGGACTCGAATATTGAATTTGAATATTAAATCATTGCTCGAATATTCGAATACCTTGAATACTAAACGATGAATGCGGGAAAGTTTGACTTGGTTGCCTATGCAGCAGGAAACACAAGATTTTGGCTGGTAATTGTGATTTCCTTTAAAGGATTCAAACAGGATTTTAGCAGATTAATGCAATATTTTAATTTTATGGAAGCAATTGGGCATATAGTTGATTCAACTAACATATCTTTCAAATACTCTAAGGGGACACACCACCTCGCGAAAAAATGATTGCATGCCGTCTCGGCATTTACACTGCTACGATGGATTTCTGTCTGATGTATACAAATGCCTTTCTGTCTTATCTACCAAACGCCATTTCAGCGGCACGCCCTCTGATCTGATACTCGGCTTCATCCAACTTCTTATTTTCAACAGGTAGCTTGGTTAACCCCCACTGCTGCCACCAATGACGTGCCAGCGACAGTGGATGGCGCGAAATTCAAAGTATTCGAGGTATTCGAGAGTGTACCTTTAGCATAATTATTCGAGGTCTCGAATATCGAATACTTTCCTGTATTCGAGGTATTCGAGTATTCGCGGATACTATTCACACATCTCTAAAAAAAAACCTCCAGGAACCATGGTACACTATTACATTCTACATTCCGTTTAACCTCAGTCCAAAGACCAGGTATGCACATCTCATATCCAGATGTATTGACATCACAGGAATGTATATTATCAAATGTCAAAAGGAACTGTAATTGATCATTTGAATTGAGAAATTTCTCATGTACTTCACACTAATCCTTATTTTCAATGTTTCATTTAGTTATTCTACATCACTGGAAACTTGGTAAAAACAGTACAATTCAAATCACCATCCTTACCAATTGATTTGGAAGTGAACTTCCTCTTAACTGGCTGACCACATTCTAAGATGTCTTAATTTTTTCACCAACTTTAAATATTTTTTTTTAATGTTGGCCACTTCCTCCCTCAAGAAGTACTATGACCTTCCAGAGCTTATGGTTGCAGGAGGATTAAGCATACACAATAAGTGTCCTAGTGACAAACAGCAAACATCTCTCTCTGGCTAAGAGAATAAAGGAGAGGGACCTTTAAGTGTCGTGAACTTAACTGAAATATCACCTCCTTCATGGTTGAGAGCTTCCACTAGTCCAAAGTACCACTCCTTACTGTAGATACAAGCTGCGTGTGAACCAACAGCCAAATTATCTGGGAAATCCACTTTTTCAGAGCAAAAATAAAATACAATGCTGTACTCATCATCCAGGCCAGTGAACTTTGCAGCGACTCTTCTATCCAATAAAACTAATATCACACCTGAGGTCATCATTTCATGTAGGAAGCCCATTCATTTTCTATCGTCTTTGATACGTGTTCTCCTGGTTAGACAGGCACATGCTTTTATTTTAACAGCTGGGTCTGCAATGTGGCTCTCTGAAACATCAACCCCAGCAACCTTAAGGCAAAGGCACAGACAGGATTAAGGTGGTAAATAGCACAATACAAACAACCTAGAAGACAACACACAGTTGTAAAAACTCAACCCTCGCAGCAAACTAATTGAAAGTTTCAATTCAATCCATCATTTTCCTCGAAAGAATAGAGAACCAGGATTGAAAATGGCAAAGGCCAGGGTAGCTTGCTACTTTTCCACTACCATTTTAAAGGACAGGGTGTTGCCAATGAAATATGAAGCAGTTATAACCTAAATGTCACAAGTAAAGGTACAAGTCACATCACCTTCTAGCTGGAGTGAAAGACAGGTAAATGATGCCAAAATTATAAAATTGCATAGCAATTAAACATATGGATATATCAGCTAGCAAAATCCCAACAGAGATAGCAATCCTACACTTCAATGAATGAGCAAAATCAAATTATCATGGTAACTAATGGGCTCTTGTCATCATACCCATATTTACCAATAGTCCATATTAGGTACCACAAAGTACTACATACCTCCACTTGTACAGGCTGAAAGCCCATCAACTAAAATGCATTATACTAGGATAATTGGGTTTTGACTAAGTTGTATCACCAATAAATTATAGCTCATGGGATGAGAGACAAATCTCAGAACCCAACAACCAAAGCAGGTTATAACTTGCTATCCATTATTTATTTATTTATGTAACGCCAAAAACAGCACTAAGGCATTTACATTGGGTTTATTAACAAAATAAATTATGTAAATATAATTAAAAAGCACGTATAAAAATAATCTCATAAATAACAATGACTTTCAACATATACAATACATACAAAAGGTGGGTATTAAAAAGATAGTCTTTTCAGTTGGTTATTAAAATTGGAGCGGGAGGCAAAGAGGTCAAGAGAAGAAGAAGTATTTGAGATTGAATTGAAAATGGAGGGTAAGTGGTAACAGAGGGAGCTATGAGATATTGCCAGACAGAAATTGGGCTAGTGCAGAGCTTCATTATTGCGGGTTTTGCGAGCTGGAATGCGGAGTGAAAAGCATGTTAGGAGATCAATGTATCTGAAGGACCCATTCACAATGAAGTAAAGAAATTTGATGTCTGATGTCAATCGGTGGAGGGTGGGGTGTAATAATGCAAGCGAATTAAGAATTTTTACAAGTGAAGAGAATCTGAGGTGAGGTGTGCGATGGGACACTTAACTATTGCTAAGAAGAAATTGAGCGGACGGTTGAGTAGCTTTCGTGTGGTGGGAGAAGCAGTTGACCAAATGGGAGAGCAATATTCAAGGATGGGCGGCACATATCCAACGAAGACGGATTTTAAGGCACTCGGTTCGGAAATCTCGTTCAGATGATATAGGGTCCCAACCACTGCCATAGCCTTGTTAACAATGGTTTTTATATGTCCATAGAAGGTTAATTCTTTGCCAAAAGTGATGCCTAAATCGGAGAGGGAAATGACAGAGGGAACGGGTTGATTATTTAAAGTATAAGTGGAGGTGATAGTGCTATTCTACAGCAATAAATACATCGCAGTGGATTTTCCAGGATACACAATTGCCATTTATTGCACCATTTCTCTACCGATTGAAGAGCAGTTTGTAAAACCAGGGAATCAGCCGCGGTGTTAACCCTTTTAAATACAGTGAAACCTCGATATAACGACACCCCACGGTGCACTAATAAACACTCGCTATAGCGAATTGTCGCTTTACCGGAGGTGGAGCAAATAATAGCCAATATACCTGTTGCGAACAGATATACAGGAACAGGAGTGGTGCGGCGACAGATAAACATCTATCCGATAAACGTAAGCATAAATCCAGACGAAAGGCGATGTTTTTTGCATCACTAAATTTCCTTACTCAAATAACGACTAACTATTCAAACAATTTATAAGCGCCACACTGAATAAAAATCATGCAAAGCATTGTTTCGTCATCATTATATTTATCGAACGACAGTTTACCACATAAATTTGATACTGAGCACTCCATTAACTTCATTTCTAACAGATCGCTAGCAATTACAGAGGTTAAGGAGTCTTGATGAAAGTCTTCCGGCGGTGAAACCCTCGCTATGGCGAGAGCCAACACCGAAAGGGTCTCGTAAAAACGAATTTTTTAACACGCTTATTATAGGATCAATTGACGGTGCATCGGCTATCTCTCGTTATAGCGGGGGTGTCGCTATAGCCCGTACTCGCTTTAACGAGGTTCCACTGTATCTTACAATCGTCGGCATTGCTGTAGATTCATTGGCTCCATTAATTTGTTTAACCTGATGGTGGCTAATCTCAACTGACCGACAGTAGGCCGCTACTTTGGCGAGGGTTCTGTCCTCCATTCGCAGCAAAGACTCTTGAACGCCCTTGTCCGGGATGCCTTGAATCACGCGGTAGATCATCATTTTTTCTTCCTGAGGGGCTGGACTATCATAACAACAATTCTTTATAAGTCGCCCACAATCTGTCAGAAAGCGGTCAAATGTCTCTCCTTCCTATTGGAACCGTTGATGAAACAAGAACAGTTCGTAAATTGAGTCTTGCTTTGGATTTACAAACTTTTTGTAAGCTTCCTTAACTTTGATGTAAGCTAGCTTATTTACATTAGATAAATCAAAAGTTTCAAATAGAGCTTGCAACCCTGTGATCCCAACATAGTTTTAAGGAGAGCTATTTTCACTTTGTCCGCCGATTCATCTTGTCCCGTGGTGATAAGATAATTTTCAAAATCCCCCACAAATATAAGCCAATCTTTCTAGGCGGAAGGGCTCTCTAAATCGACAATATCGGGCAGTTTAACAAGGGGAATACCTGCCATCTCTGCAGTTTCGGTAGTATCTAAACCACTTGGAGTACTCCACTGTTGGGAATACAATCATGTGCTGATTTCAATCTGGTAAAATGTGTTCATGATATTTCCAGTAGTAATAGAGATGCTTTTGTGTTACATTATAAGGAAAATTTCAGTGGGATAGGCTGTTTACCACAAAAATGTAAAATTGTCATTAGAAGTAATGCAAGCCCTGTTTGTAAACCCCCAAGGAGAGTTCCTAGTTCCATTAAGCCTCAGTTGAAATCAGAGCTGGATAGGCTGGAAAAGAAGGGTATTATAAAAGAGGTAGATACCCTTGATGCCAATTCTTGGGTTAGTAACTTGGTTATTGTCGAAAAACCTTCAGGTAAACTAAGATTGTGTCTGGACCCCACTGAATTAAACAAAGTGATTCTCAGGGATTATCATGAAATTCCCTCAATTGAGCAGTTGTCTGAAAAATTAAGTAATAAGCACATATATTCAGTGTTTGATCTAAAAGAAGGGTTTCATCAGCTACGGCTTGACAATGATTCGTCGTTCAAGTGTTGTTTCTCTACCCTATTTGGGTGCTACAAATATTTACGCATGCCATATGGGTTGTCCAATGCCCCAGAGATGTTTCAAAAAGTAACTGAGCAAAATTTTGGAGATATTATAGGTGTAGTTTTGTTTTTTGATGATATTCTATGTACCGGAAGCTCCCAAGCTGAGCATGATGAGTGAGTAAAACAACTGATGGAGAGGGCAAAAGTAGTTGGGGCCAAGTTCAATGGAGACAAACTCCAGTACAAAGTATCTCAGGTGAAGTATGTTGGGCAAATATTTTCTAAAGAAGGTAATAAACCAGACCCGGATCGTATTCATGCCTTGGTAAACTTGCCCGCACCAGGTGATCGCAAAGAACTACAGAGAGTCTTAGGAATGTTTAATTATGTTCGGACATACATACCAAATACGTCCAACAGTTGAGCTCCTCTCCATGATTTACTTAAAACTGATGTAGCATGGCAATGGCTTCCGAGCCATGAAATGGCATTCACTCGGCTTAAAAATCTAGTATCCAATGCCCCTGTACTGGCTAACTTTGATCCCAGTGCTAAATTAGTTATACAATGTGATGCTTCACTAAGTGGGCTAGGGTGTACGTTGTTTCAGGAAGGTCCTAAAGGTCTTAAACCAGTGCACATAGCCTCAAGATCACTCACCAGCAGTGAGTGCAATTATTCACAAATAGATAAAGAGCCTTTAGCAGTCTATTTTGCAGCTTCCAAATTTCGTTACTATGTTTATGGCAAACCAGTCCTGGTTCAGAGTGATCATAAGCCCCTAATCAATGTTATGACTAAACCAGTGCATCAAATTGGTGCTGTTCGTTTGCAGCGACTAAGGTTGAAATTATTGAAGTATCAGTTAAATGTTACTTATTTACCGGGTAAACTTATGCATTTTGCCGACCATTTGTCACGCTCTTATGTTACAGACCATGTCACTGATGACCCACAAATGCTAGAGGTCGTCCATTCCATTAGCAAGCATCTGCCTATGTCAAAAGAGCGTCTGTCTCAGTTTCAATTGGAAACTAGCAAAGATATGGTCTTGAGTCAAATAAGTCAATTTTGCAAGTCAGCCTGGCCAGTTTATAAAAAGTTATTTGATGAGTGTAAAACGATATTATAAGCTAAAAAATGATCTTTGTTTTGAAGAGGGTTTAATTTTTTAGGGGAAAAAGTAGTAGTTCCAGGTGCTTTGAGATCGTATGTCCTTAAGTTGCTACATGAGGGTCACTGTGGAGAAACTAAAACTAAGGCTAGAGGTAGAGGGTTATTTTATTGGCCAGGCATGTCATCTAGCATTATAGATTACATAAAATCATGTAGAATTTGTGAGAAGTTTCGCCCAGCCAATTTTAAGCAACCATTGCAACCCCGCTCTATGGCAAATCTTCCATATGAAAAAGTGGGTGCAGATATATTTGACTATTCTGGTAAATGTTATCTTGTCCTCATAGACAAGTGTTCTAAGTGGGTTGATATTTGCAAACTTAAGTCCAAAACAGCACCAGCTGTCATAGATGCTATGCAGACTGTGCTCAGTACTCATGGGTTTCCTCGACTTCTCCTGGCAGGCAACATGCCATTTGCGTCCTGGGAGTGTAGGCAGTACTATAAAAGTAATGAAATAGAGCTGAGAACAAGTAGTCCTCACTATCCACGCTCTAATGGACTTGCGGAAATAGGGGTGAAGCTTAGTAAAATGATTCTAAAAAAGAGTCAGGAAGAAAAATCCGATTTCAGAAACCTTTTGCGTGAATAACGAAACACTCCTCTGCCTGGACTAGACTGGTCCCCATCTCAGTTGCTGGTTAATCGTTTACTACGCACAAAGATGCCGGTTACGTATAACACGCTTAAGCCCAAAGTCATCAGACCACAGGATGTGGTAAAAGCGTTACAATCAAAGCCGAACCAAATGAAATCCAACTGTGATAAAACCTCCAGATGGAAGGAAGTTACTTTTCATATGGGTGAAAAGGTACTCATTAAAACAAGCAAGTGTGACAATTGGGAGCATGGTGTCATTGTAAATAGACATAAAAGTCCTCGTTCGTATTTGGTGAGAAATTCAGTGGGAAATGTAGTGAGGCGTAATATCATACATTTAAAAAAAAGAATAGTAGCATGTCCCTCATCTTATGCAACATTACTACCAGATGTGAATGCAGCAATCCATAATGCTGTAGAGTCAGAGAATCAAAATGTTGTACTAAGATCTGATATATATCCTGTTCATCCACCTATGTCTACCGCTGGGAGTGGTCATGTGAATCAACCAGGTGTACCCAACCCTATTGTACATCCTGCTGGCCTACCTATAACTACTACAAGGAGTGGCCATATGGTTAAACCTCCAAGGCGTCTTGGTTTGTAAACTTTCAATTTTTATGTTCTTTTTACTCCTAAAAGGGGAGGTGTTGTAGATCTTTAATCTGTGTGAATCTTCAGGGTTGGCCACCATGTAACTTGGTGTGGAAACTTAGAAGGTTGACCTCTAGGTTTAGATATATATCTGTGCATCACTGTGGATTGAAGTTAGTTTTGTATTGCAATAAGTTTTTACACCACAATAAAAAGATTAAAACAGGCATAGAGGAGAACACCACAGCTAGAGGGAAGAATGTCATCAATAATGTCGTCAACGTAGAGAGTAAACAGAAGTGGGATTAATACACTGCCTTGAGGCATGCCAGAAGAAACAGGTAAGTAATGCAACAAAATACCTTCTATTAGAACTCTTTGGCTGCGGGAAGTCAGGAAATTAGAGACTAAACATAAGAGAGTGCCATGGATATTAAAACGTGACTGGAGTTTATGGATGAGGAGGGTATGATTAACGGAATCATAAGCTTTAGAAAAGTCAATGTAACAGACATCCAGCTGATACCTTTTTTCAAAGGCAGAAATTATATGGTGGTGCAGTATAGAGAGATTAGTAAGGCAGGTCCCACCAGGAAGAAAGCCAGGCCAATCTATTTCTGAAACCATTATCGCACATACTTTCAGTGCAAGCAGTTAAGTAGTGTAGTAACACACTAGCACGCATGACTATATAGCAACTACCCTCGAGAAGTAAGATAACAAATATTTTTTTATAGGCCACAGAAAAACATCAACTGGTATACCTTCCCTCCTAGCCTCTCATAAATGTATGCATTACTTGATCAAACCTTCCTTTCGCCATAAAACCAAAGTTTTCCACTTTCATTCATTCACTTCATTATTGCATTGGCTTCTCCAACTAAGACTTCTTTGGGACTTTAAAATACTCTGAAGATGAATTATTGTAATCCTGCACCTTAACATATCACATCATGTGCACACATAAATTGGTATCAATTATCACTTCTCTAGCCATGCTTTATAGGTATAATTATAAACACACATGGGCAAATGATGGACACCACTGGTTCACTGGCATAACTATAAGCTTGCACTAAACTGAGCATATTTCACATTAATCGGGAAGGAAAAACTGCCATGTTTATGTGGATGATACGGCATTTCCGTGAATATGAAATTTGTGAATGTGAACTTCTGTGAAGTAATTTCCTTGGCATGAATGCCAAGACCACGATACAGACATAATAAGTCAAGTGATCATTCCATGTTGCATACCACAATCAAGGAAGCATAAGCATACATTACCTTCGGATGAGCCTTATAATGAACACAATTTTGACCAAAATATCTCATGATGATATCAACCAATTAATTTGTTTTCTATACTTCTTTTGAGAAGTTCATTTCACACATGGATTGAGGTGTGGTCGAACTGATGACCATTCAACGATTTAACTTGGCAGGAGAACAGCCCCAGACTAAATTGGTTCATCTAATTCTATCTTACACTTCTAAAATGAAAAAAGGCTATGGTTCAGTTCATTACCAAAGCAAGACATTACTTTGAACCCAAGGGCATACCTAGGATCATAACTAGCGGGGCAAGCCATGGTCTTGGGAGGGGCAAGCCAAGTTGTGACATTTAGGATGGAAAGGTTGAATTAAACCAACGTTTAAAGAGAATTTAAGAATAAGCTTTATTATTTTATGAGATTATTACTTTGAAAAAATAGTTTTATCTTAGTTACATATCTTATACTAATACGTTTCATTTTTCTTGGGTTTAAAGAAAATTTGTTGAATACTTTCGTTTCAATTCAGTACCTACTGATTTTGCTTACAGACTTTTGCGATTTTTGCTTCTATGGGGCTGTGGCCCCCCCTGCCCCTCGCTGGGTATGCCCATGTTTAAACCTCTAACCCAAATCAATGCTTGCCAGCAAATAGCGGACAATGACATTTTCATTCAGTAATGCCACTACCTGATAAATGGATGATATAAATAAGTTTCCGGCGATCTGCAAGTTAAGCTGAATAGATGAAGGAATAGAAGGGATAGAACGTACCCATGCACATAAACAAGTAAAAGTAACCATTGTCTTAACTGATTATGCGAGTAGAGTGCATCTCTGAGCATCAAGCATTTGCATTGCTTCGGACTGTAGGTTCTTAATTCATTTTCCAAAACTTGAAACTACACCAGCAATACATATGTATGCAAATAATACCTCAGCAAGCAATTGGTTATTAAATTAATTTACACATGAATATGAGTCATTTTTTGTTTAATAATTACTTTGCCGGCCTTGGTGGCGGCGGGTAAAAGGACAGGCAAACCGAAGGCCATGGGTTCGAGCCCCAAATGGCAAAATCGTCACTAGCAAGAAAAGGTTAACCCCCCATTATATCGGCCCCCCTAGAAATGCATTCCCCTTTCACGGAAGCCTCGCCGAAATAGATTCTTCATTTATGCAACCCTTCCTCCTCTCTCCTGCCCCTCCAAAGATTTCAGCCTGCAGCAAGATTTCCTTTGTCTGGGGACAAGAAAGTCCGTGTTGTTTACATTGGTGCCAGTTGAAATGCCCAATGTAAAGAGCGTAGAATACTGTTTTCGGGGTTTTGGAGAATAAACAATGTAGGTAAAGAACCATTTTATAAGCACTAGCATGAATATATGACACGTCTTGGGTGACGTCCTCCGTGAGAAATGGTTTAGAAGCAAAAGGGTTGCAGAATTTATTGACAGAGTGGTAATAATTACTCAGTAAGAACTCATACATCCATGCTTCTACTTGTTTTTCGTGGAGGAAATGAGGCGATTTTTACGGTGCCTGATTGGAAGGCCTTATTTAGCGGAGGAAAGGGATTAAAACCCCTCCGAAATTTTCATACAATCCTCCCCAAATGAACCTCTCACAATATATACCCATTCTATGGTATACCAACCCCTCTTTCGCTTCTGACCCCACCGTAAAAATATATGTCTACAGCCTCGCATACAGGCACGTAGACATGGGCAGGGGTGGATCCAGGATTTCTTTCTGGGAGGGGCACAAGCAAGGCCGTATCCAGGATTTTGTTCAGGGGGGGGCACAAGGATACCTTGTTATACAAAACGAACGAAATGATAATGGGACCGTATTAAAATCTAGCATATTTTTAAGGGTCTGGGGGGGGCACGTGCCCCCGTGCCCCCCCCCCCTGGATCCGCCTATGGACATGGGGGCTTCAACCTCTCCCGGAATTTGTTGTGAAGACAGCTCGCGATGCATCCATTGAGGGGGCCACTAACTTAGCGCAACCTCTTCTTTGACGATTGTCGATAACTATATGTTTCCTCAAATAGTCGACCAAATCACATACAAGAAATAGATCGATAATTCTACCCCAAGAGTTGAACATTTTTGTGAAAAATTAGGCGGATTTCGGGAACTTACTTACAAACTTACAAGTACGGCGCGGTAATAAAAAAGAAAAATCGCCTATTTATAACCTCATGGTAACAGCTCTTCACAGAATCGCGGACTACAATTCAGCATTGAAATTCACTCGGGAAGAAAAAATATTGCCCAGGCAGGGTAATAGCATTTTCGTTCGTGTATAAATAAGAAACTAAGAAATTCTTCTACCAGGATCCGCCTTTCGTACTGCGAGCAAACTATCGCGATGTAATATACACCCGCGGGTGTAATATCAAAATTGATTCTCACTAATCATCGATCATCAATCGAAACCTCATCAAATTCTGCGCCGTCTTTACCAATTTGCTGTTATCCTTATAAACAGTGGCGTGTGTGGCAGAAATGAGAGGGCGATTTGTCCCGAAAGCACAAATTGAAGCTTCACCGCCTGCTGTGGGCAGCACTGTGGGGCCCCAGGGGCGCCAAACTCAAGGGCCGCCCTGGGCAGCACATTTTCTGAAGTACGCTGATATTTGTCACACCTCATGGTTTGCCTAAATACCGCGAGAACTAGAATTCCCATACATTTTCGACCAATATTGATCACCTCGTAGTAATCGGCAGGAGGGAATCGGCCGAAGATTTGCTGCAGGGAAAAAAAGATTCTACATCAGGATTCAGATTTCTCACGTCGACCTGTTGGTTTTATTCGCAAGCCTCTAGAAAGGTTGCAAAGTATACTTGGCAAACTTGATGGGAGTCAGAATCAAGAAAAAGCTTTGGCACTACAGCAATCATAAAATCTGCTACAAAATATGTAAAACGAATACCCATGTTTGAAGGGAAGAGTTCTTACTTCATCAAGTGCCGCAGAACTTCTCGTGTCAGCATCAATTATTCATCAACATTTCATAAATACACAGCCGCGCCATATAACTATGCATAGAAATTGCTTTAGTTTAGTCGATCTTTATTTACTGTCCATAGCCATTCATTAGATTGCTCCTATGGGGGTAGTACGAAATGCTTATGCATTGTTGCGCGAAATGTAAACAGCGGCCTTACACAACGAGAGCGTCAGTTGATTGTCTGTGCCGTTCGCAGTAGGTAGCATACACATCCTGCAAGTGATACTGAGGATTTTTAGGTTTGAACTTGATAAATAATTTGAAACCAACTGCAATGATGGATATTGTGATACTTAACAGCATTTCGAGAACCTGCACCTTTGGCTTTATAGCGCCGGCAACGGACAGGAATAATATTTACTCGCTTAAGATATCGTAGGTTTTGTTCTACCTATTATCATAATGTGTTGTTGACGAATGCAATTTCTCTATTTGTTTTAAGGTTACCTACCAATAAGAAGACTATACGTACGAACCAAATATACAACTACTAAAATGGTGAGTAGATTTTTTTGCCAAAATACTTATAAAAAGTCAATGCCGATTAGAAAATTATTTAGGACCTGATTGGAATCTTATATGAATTATAGGTAAATTACGCTAAATTAAACTTTGGTCGAAGATAACAATTTGTGATGAAAGTATTTGAACTATATATACGATCAGGTTGAATTTTTCTTCGTAATTGATACGCTGTGTCCACACAAAATTAATTTCCCGTGGTCTGTATGCACGACGTCTTATTTTTTGTCTGAAAATGCTATTTAAAACTCACGCCTTGGATTTCAAACTGTATTTTAGCTCAAAAGCAAACATAATACGAGTATTTAGAAAGCAAATTAAGAACGTTACTCAAGTGTTCACTTTGGGCGCTATAGAGACGTAAAGGCACGCATTTATAAGAAATACAATTAAAGGAGCTCAAAAACTCCGTTGTTGGTTGATGATGAAAGAGTTGAAAAGCATTAGAATTAATGTAACATTAAATTGGGCCCAAATATTTATCGTAGCCAGCGCAATGCCAGCTCGTACTCCTGTGAGTTGGGCCGCCCAAACGGGGCCCAGGCTCTCGGAAAAAAAAGAAGGCGGAAGTGGCGGATTGAGGGGGAAGAGGGAGGAGCGGTTGTTCACCACCATGGACCATGTTCGCCACTTTGATCCCCAAAAAATAGGAACATATTTACGATGAACTTGGACTTGGTCTTCCGACGCAAGTTCTCATGCCACCATTTCAATATTGCTAAATCTTTCGGTGTACGCGATTCATGTTTGATATTTTTTGTTAAACGAGATCCCATAAAACCCCAGTTTCATTTGAAGGATTGCGTACCCCCCTGTCGACCTGAGATGCTGGAAGGAGTAAGAGCCCTACAGAAAAAAGTACTCCAGGCATCAAAATGTCTCAGACCGCTTTGTGCAAGTAAGTTACTTTTAAAATCCGGACACGCTGAAGCAGTAGGGTGTGAACATGTTACTTCAAAAACTACAAGAATATTACTCATCCAGCAGTCAATGATGTCAATATTCATAATGCCTCCACAAAAGCTGATAGCCACATTAAAAAATAAAAGTAGACTTATTCTAACAAAAAAGACTAGCAAGAAATTTGGTTGATGTTTGGATGAATTCCATTACAATATTTTATCCATATCTTATGTTTTTTTAATTGAAGGGAGGAGCTGGGGATACAGTCACCGATTCAGATTCAGAGGACGATACTCCCGGAGAAATTCGTTTGCCGTGCGAGCTAGTCGCATATCTATTTGCAGATAGAATAGGACTTTCTGCAGATCCACAGCAAAATATCGAAAACACTGTTGAGTTACATTGCAGATGTGGAAGACAGGTGACAGCAGCCAGTTTGGTAAGTTTGTTGATTTAGAATCTGCAGCCCAAACATGATATCTTTGCCAGATGAAAGGCCTCAACTTTGCAACTGTCGAGGCATGGTAGCAAATTTCATAGATCTGAGGAGGAGGCCACTGTGGGGAGCCATTTCACGTAAAACGACATTAGTCCCGTGTCAATAATCCGAAAAAGTTCTTTGTTCTAATTTCCCCTAAGGTTACATGGTGTTCTTTTATGAACTGGTTCTCTGTACTCAGCCGAAAATAATGGTAGGTTGTAGGTTGTCATTAATGCATTTATTCCAAGAGATAGATTTTCAGGTTGGTGGTTAAATTGATGCACAAGATATTAAATTTAGGATCCAATCATTTATTTCTTTTTTTGCTTAATCTCTACATGAACCATTAAGAATCAAGACACTTCGGTGGGCAAGCCGAAGAGGAAGCATCCCCGCAAGTTTCCTGTAGAAAAGGAGTTGAGGAAGGCAGCAATTTTCCGGAATGCATATCCGCATGTTAAATCATTCTACATCATGTCAGGTGATTCTACAGAATCCAAATAAACGTTGGTGAGTGTCTGCTAGTTTATGGTCGAGCTTTGAAGAAACAAGGTGTTCTAGCCAATGTACATATTCTTTCAATTGGTTGCTAGGACACCACTGCTATTTAATACAACTTAGCTTACTAATACTCACTCATGTATTTTCAATCTTATTTCAAATTTAGTAATTCAATTATGCTCAAATCATGCCCAAGGATTCTTGTGGATTCTGTTAAATGAAAAAAAGCTATAATGGCATTGTCTACTTTAACTATGCATTTATGCTTTTTTGTTCGAAGACCTATGCACTCATTCTAGCTACGGTACGTAATACTCTAGAAATAGATCCATCTAGAAGGGATGGGAAAGGGATGCTTTTGCTCAAGGCACTCTCACCTACGCCAGGCAAGGAAGGGGTGAGGAAAGGACAAAATTACCTCAGACTCCTGAATTAAAAGAGACAGCCCTGTCTTGAAATGACTCAAAATAAATAATCTTCACCTCACAAAATGATAATGCTATGCATATTTATGCATGCGCATGGGCGTACCCAGAATCAAAACGGGGGGTGGAGGGGGCAAAATTAGCTGTGGTTGTTCAAGTTGTTACTTTTTTGCACAGAAAAGTTTAATGAAACCAAAATTTTAAGGAAATTATGACAGCAATTTATTAATTGTTATAATTATTTGCTTGAAAAAGAAAATGATTTTTATTTTAGTTCCATGTCTTATACTAATACCATTTTTCTTCATAAGGAAAATTTGTTCATAACTTTTGTTTTGAACTAAATTTATTTTCGCTTCTAGGGCAGCTGCCTCCCCTTCTGGGTATGCCCATGTGCATGCGTGCTGTCGAAGGACAGCTATTGTTTTTCATTTCCCTTTGACGTGTAATTTCCGATATCCCAATCATTTCAGTGAGGAATTATTTCATAGGATTTATGCTTTCCTATAAGGTGGTATGGATAAATCTCAGGAATAAGTTGTCCAGGAAAGATATCCTTGAGGATTTTCATAGTAGAGACATTAGTTTCCAAATAAGAGTGATGTAAAATTTTGGTGTGTATTGCCAAAGGTCCCAGGTTATTTGGTAATTTAATGTGTGGGAGTTCATGAGTGTCATGAACATATGATTCTGAAGGTATTCATGTCTCAATGCCAGAATCTGATGCTTGAAGAAAAGAAATTGCATGCTAATATACGCATATCACTGCACACTAAGAGGTCTCGTGAAAACACCATCTGAATGCTCATTATCACAAACTTTGACAAGTGTGGCAACCTTTTCACATCATTCATAATGAAAAATAACATAATTTAAATTAAAGAGTTCCAACATGGAAGTAGAGCCATCGTCTGGGTAGCATTTTATGAGGTGGGTGGATGTGTATACTCAGTTGAAGGTGGAAAGGGGTAGAGTGGGGGTGGTTTGGAGCTGAGGGTGGCATCTGCAGGGAGGTTCCCGCTGTTGCATTATCAATTCCTACCACTTCCTCCTCTTAACTTGAAGACGGAGAAAGAGGAAATGGTGTTCCCTCTCATTCATTCTCTGTGTCTCAAATATGCTCAGTAAACTCTGGGATGAAACGTTTGGTGTGTCATTTAGAAACCCACTCATAGTGGCTAAGGTGTTTTTCAATGGTACAGAAAACTATGCTGATATAGATTTAAGTCAAATGTATAAATCTACATGTTACACATGTTGTGTGGCTAATATCAGTAACACAGGATGAAAATTCAAAAACTAAGTGAAAGGCCATTAAATATTTTACTTAAATGATAGGTAGTGGAATTTCAAATTTGGTAAAGCATGTACAAAATTGCAACCACTTACATGATTTTGACTTCTAAATTTTTTCATGTTAATGACAAGGGTGCAAAATTAAATTTTTAAGCCCTGTTTATACGGTACATTAGCTCAAACAAGTTAATATCCTAATGTAGGAACATGAGAATGAACACCAAAATACACGATGTGACCACTCAACTTGAGTGAATGAATAAAAATAGAATGTGTCCTAATTTGATTCATGCATTCCTACATGTTCCATTACTGTCCACTCCATGCAATCAGACTTTAACACATGTGTCTTAATTAGAGGTGGGGTTAACTGTTCATTTTGATGAACCGTTCACTTTTAACCTGTTCAGTAAAAAGAGCAGTTCAAAATATCTGTTCATGGTGAACAGTCTGGGTCATTCAGGTAGAAAATACTGTTTATCGGATGTTTAGAGTAAGTGAAAGCTTAGTGTGGTATCATTTGGTTTGTGCAACTTGTCATAGTTATTTCAAGCAAATTCTGTCCCAGGCCTTTACTTGGTTGCCCGTTTGCAGGACAACATCTGCTTTCCACATGTAGAATAAGCCAGAACTAATATTTATCAACCCAGTGTCTGATGTTATTTGCGTGTTTAGCACAAGAAAAGTTTTTTAAATGATTCTCTTATGAGCAATTTAGACTTTCATACACAGCTAACAGTTCTTTATACATATTTTTAGTATAACATAGGAATCTAATATTTTGAACAATAGTTCGAACCGTTCAGCAGCCATGTTGTTCATGTTTGTTGACGGAGGGGAATGATAGAGAAGGAAGGGGAGGGGCTCGGTCGTCTATGATGCACTTCAGTGGCCTTGGATGGTCTGCATCATAACTGCCATCTGTGGTGACCACTACGCACTTGCTGGAGTAAGCTGCAGTTCAAAAAACCTCTCGGTGAGCATACCTGTCAGACCGAAAACACTGCGCTTTTGCTGTGTAGATATGAACAGTGAACAGAGAGTTTTAGAGAACTGTTCATTTTCAAACCGCTTCATTTCAGTAAATACATAGTTCGTTTTGGCAGTTCGGTTCTTTTTGACCCATCTCTAGTCTTAATGTATCATGTAAACAGTTCTTTAGAGCAATTTGCAATTATGAATAGCCTGCATGTCATATGCATATTTCATTTAATGTGTATTACTGTTTGGTAATTGAGATAAAATCCTTCCTAGATAAAAATGATGAATCAAACTAACCATATGTGATATGCATCCCTCATTCTTCAATGTCAGACCAATGTTCTCACGAGACTCCCTCCCTTCTATTCCAAGCAGAAGCAGTTATGTAACTTCAATGTGTTTCCCTTTATTTCATGGGTAAACAATAATTAATCCCTAAAGCATTATTGGTCTGGTTGATGAGCTTTCAGGGCACCACTATTCTGAGTATCTGGCTGGAATTATTTCTTGCTGAAGAAACAATTACATACAATCATTTAAGTTTCCTCTGAATACTATAGAATTAGTACTACAGTATTTCTGAGCTTGTTTCAATGACAGCCTTGGAATGGATAGTGATATTTATTTTATAGTTTTCATGTTAACTGCGATGTGGTAGAGAAGAAATGCGTAGGTGTGACAAGATTAGCTGATATGAGAATAGAGTGGAGAGCTGCATCAAACTATTTTTAAGATTGTTAACCAGTGATGATAAATATATCTGTGATATGTGCGAAGTGATAGTAATGTGTGTGAAAGTTATAATTTTAGTTTCGTATAAATAATTAATAGCTCAAAATATTGAGGAGAGAAATGGGGGCTTCAAATCAATTTAGAAACACAATCTAACTTTCCTATATTATTCAACTACCATAATTCATTCAACTGACATATTCCAGTGAAAGTGAATCAAAATATGAGTTATTTGCATTCATCATTCTGTTGCATTGATGCCGAATCACTATAACCTAGTTGTCCCATCCAAAGCAGGACAAAAACTTGGCCCGTTTTGAGAAAACGTCTCTTTTTGATTCGACTGAGAGTCCATGGTTGTCTTTGGTAGCTTACCATTATCTTCTTGTTTAGGCCACAGAAGCAAATAGCCCATCTTTACCCATACCTCCTCACTTAGTCCCTTTGCCCTCAATAAGCTTGGCTCATTTCCCACTGCTAAGGCAGCACAGGCAGGCAGTCATCTAGCGGGACAGCTGCCCCTTCTCTCCCCCCATCCTTTTCTGTGTGCATAGGAATCTGCATTTTTGATAGTATCCCTATAATTGCTGGTATCTATTTTGTTCATTTTAAGCAGAATAAAAAAATTCAAAGTCTGACCACTGCATATTGTGAGTGGAATTGAAGGCATTTCAGGGTGTACAATCTATGCAGCACGTAGCATTCTCCCCAATAATTGATTTTGTGGAGATATGCCTTGTCAAGCAACTAGGAAACAGTAAATATTGGCAAAACAAATTCATTTACATTCTCAAAAAACTATTATGTATTTTAAATACCTCTACATTATTTGTTAACCAATAAGGGTTTGAGCATTTCTTTTTCGCCCTGTACGGAGTTGTTTCTCGGCTTGGGACTGTCCAGGTAGTCGCTTCCTCCACTTAATGACCTTTCCTAGCAGGGTGCCTGACTCTTTCCTCGGCAACTGGGCAAATATAATCCTCGACCCTTTTCCTGAAGGCAGCCCATCGCGGCATACTTTTGCGGTCAGTTTATTGTTACTAGTGCGATTTTTATTTTTTTTAATTGTTACTATATGAAAGTAATCACCTGGATAGAGCAGTTCTCTCTCTATTCATGTTATGGGCTGCATCGCACAGCAGGGTTCCACAGAAACCATCCCTTTTATAGGTAGCGGAATGGGTACAGAGAGTTAACGGCCATATTTGAATACACGTCAAGAAAATTTTGAAAAGAAAATGAGTTATTCCGAGAAGAGTGAGGTAATTTTCTTCCACAAATTTCAGGAGGAGGCTACTTGCACCAATCTACTCTTAGATGTGCCAGTTGGAGGGTAATAAGTTTTTCCAAGAAAAAATTAATGCGCTAATGTGTTCCGAAGTAAGCCTGTGAGGTGCTCAGGGCAGACCACCTAAATGTAACCTGACCAGAGAACCAAGATATGAGAGTAATTACCTGGGTAGAGCAGTGCTCTTTCCTGCAATGGTATAGAATGCTTCTCACAACATGTGTCTACGTAAAACATTCCTCAATTGCACATTAAATTTAAGAATTTTTAGGATATGCATTAATTAGTATTTATAGCGAAATTAATTTATAATACGTTTGTATTCAAAGGTTGATAAGAGGTTATTAAAAATAGTCGCTGTAATTTTAGCTCATGACAAAGAACTGAGAGGATCATATTTTATTACATTACGAGGGCTTTTTTTCATAGGAGTTAAATCGGATACTTCATAGAATTTCTCCGCAAATGTACACTTAGAATGTGGCAAACAGAGTAACGTATATCTTTAGATGTAAATCATTACAATAACCCTCCTATGAATTTGCTAGTAAGTTTTAAAAATAACAATTAAACATCTAACCTTAGCATCTCCAAAATTTGTTCTAGGTGATGATGAACGCGGTTAATATGAACGCTAAAGTTTTAAACGGAACGCTAGAGTTCCGTTTAAAATTTGGAGCCTATCAGCAAAACATCCAGAATGTAATTCTCGGCATTGATTTTCAATAGATGCAACATGTACGTTTTTATTTAATCTAACTTATAAACAAATAAGTGACCATGAGCACCTTCCTTGAGTAGGACACAGAGCCGGAATGGGCCGAGATAATCCCCACACGGACAATTGGAAAGGGTTGGACCTCTCGCGCCGAGGGACCCTAATGGCGGTTGAGACCCACTTGGCATGCTTGACCACAAAACCGTGAAAACACGGCCTTCAGCCTTTTGCTTCGAAAAGTTAAAGCCCTGAAAACCCAGCCTTCATCCTTTAGCAACAGAAAATTCGTAGGGAAAAGGTTAATTAACTACCCATATGGAGGGGCTTTGGGCTGAAAATACAGTTAATATGCACATGTGTTTTAATGTATGTTGTTTTTCCTTTCTGTTCTTCTTTTTATGATCATGGCACTTCTATATTTACCAGATCAATGGGGAAGCTGTCGAACAAGAGCACAGACATCTGTGGGATGGACAGAAGCAACACCTTTTCCCCCTGGGTTTCATTCTACGCTCGTTCGGAAACGGGAAGAAATGTGGAGAGAAGAAATCAACCTCTTAGGAAACTTCTAGTATGCTCTTGGACTATCAGAACCAGTATTTTTAATCGAGAAGTTTATAAACTATTACAATTGTATCTGCAGCATGTACTAGTACATTACATGTACTGCGTACCTTAATGCTTTTTACTTTCTGTTTTTGGGCAGCCATCAACAATGAGAATGGCAGGCTTACAATATGAGTTTTCCGGTTAAGTAATTTATGTGTTCCAATGTTGCAGGTGTTTCCATTTCATTGAGTTAAATGATTTTAAGAGATTTAACAGGCCAAAATTTGTCATTTAATGCCTGAATTTGATGTTATAGGTACTCCTTTATCAAAGAGTATTCTATTTTTTATTCCTAGTGTTTAGTGAAATCTAGTCGTTGCATGTAAAATACGAAGTATTGCTTGTGTTGCAAGAATGTTATTTAACTTGAGATTCAATGTTATATATTTTAAGTCATTTGTGATGCATGTGTTATGTTATATTTAACTGCTTTACTTGAGGATTTTGATGTTAGGTTATCACTATTTTTTTCAGTAGACTTCAATCAATAATTTGGGACTTAGATTGTGTCTCTTCAATATTTTGTATTCGGAGAGACTGACTGAATTAACTTTTGCATTAAAGTGTGATAACGTGAAAACCTCAAAGGGATGATAAAAAGTTTTTCATATGTACTGCATCAAAATTTGTTGTTTGTTACAAGTTGTATTTTCTTAAATATACCCAGGACTGTAGGTCTTATCCATTGACCAAGTTCCTGTTTAGTCCTGGGCGCTTTTAATTGCATTAATTATAAATAAATATTACTGCAAAAAACTCTCCTTTGCATAGCTTATTTAATTATGGTGTCATGAAAATTCGCAGCGTTCAAAAATTTTCACTCTGATGAGAGTGAATCAAACATTTCTTGTTGGCATTAGCCATTTTTACCCATCACAAACTTAATGAGTGCTTGAGAAAACCAACTACAGTAAAACCTCTTTTGTAGTGAACCTCTTTACATCATAAACCTCCATACTTCATACCACCCCTACGGTCCCGTCAGATTTAGATGTAATTTTATACACAGGCTCTTCTCTTTGCAGGAATCTCTTTGCAGTGAACCTCTCATAAAACCTCCACTTATCATGCCAAGGAGACACCCCCAGGACTGCCTAACTACCTTCGCAAATTAGACCGAGACAACTAGAGACCATTAATGCAGCCGCGATTACGTACATGGAATAACATTTTCAGCAATAAATGTTTCATGCTTATTTTTTTCTTTTACACCTTTAAAATGCTGTAATTTTCACGTTAACCATAAGTTATGGCCATTTTGTTCTATATGAGAGCATACCTAACAGTAAATAAGAGAAAAGATATCAAACTATCGTTATCATTTTAAGTGACTGATGAACTAAGAGATATCACATCGTTTTCTCTCGAATCATGGTAAAAATCACGTGATAGCACTTGCTTTGTGTTATCATTAAATAATAAATATATGTTCACTAATCCATGCATGTTTATTTAAACACATAAATACAGCAGACTCCCGATTATCCGGCTGCGGTTTATCCGGGTTGCGGATTATCCGTGCATGATTTTAACTCTCTTAACAATTTTTTCCGCAATCTTATAAAAAAACTTAAATCGGATCCAAAATCATCGGAATTACTGCATTAATGCTAGGATACACCAGGCTTATCATTTCCGTCAGAATCCCGTTCGTAAAACGGAAGCGATCGCGCGCTAGCCGCATTCAAGGGAGCACCGATTTCGTGTTTTCCAAGCCTATCAGTGCGCGAACGCACTCCGTGATCACGGATACACGTCCCGCAGCAGATGCAACCCGGGCAACTTGTACGAGACGCGACTGCGTGGCGTGGTGCCTGACAATGTAGTTTCCGACGTCGAGCAGTCGTTTTGAAGCATTCGCGCAAATCACTTTTCTGTATCCGCGATCACACACCCACGAAAGTGTGGTTTTCGAAACCGGGCCTTACATGAAGCATTAATAATACGAGTACATTCATGTTATTGCCGCTAAAAAGATCGCGAACTGGCGAAGAAAGCTCTCATTGAGTCCGGGAAGCACGCTAATAAAGCAGAATAACGGCATAAATAATAATATATTGTTTGTTTTACGTAAATTATGATCATTACAAGACATTGGAGTTGATGTTTGGGTTATCCATGTTTTCAGATTATTCGTGCCGTCCCTCCCCATCATTAGCCCGGATAATCGGGAGTCTACTGTATAATGGTTTAAAAGACAGTACGTAATGCCTTTCATTTCCAAAGGATATGAAAAAAATGGCGTGTATTGCTAAAACCTCTCTATAGTGAACCTCCATGCATCAAATCCTACAATTCTGTAGGCACTTCAGCTTGGCCTAAGGATGTTTACAGCATGACAGAAGCTCTACCACCACCAGGTACAGGACACAACAAAACCCAAAAAATAACTCTGCATATTGAGTATCTTTCTACAGTATGACAATTGTTGAGGTGAAGTTATATTTAACATAAGTTTACTCATGGTGATATCTCAATCAAAGTCACTTGTATCATGAATATATTTCAACATTTACTACGGTAATCAAAAGTGCCTCATCTGACTGTGGTACGCCAGCTGGTGCTTGAATTTAGCCTAAATATTAACCATCAAAAAAACATTTCCTTCATGCTCTGTTCCTGTTGTCTCTGATGACCCCTTTTTTGATCACTTCCTCATGCTAAAACTGTCATATTTTAACACGCAAAATATTATCGATTTGAGGTAACCGCCATTAGCAGATTTTTAAAAGTTTGAGTCTCTTAAGACAAAACAGCACAACTGCCCAATGCCCTACCAAGTTATCTCTCTTTCCCTTACTTAGCATAAGCAATCATATACAAAGAGCATTATTGAATTAGCAATAAAAAAACAAAGCCGTAAGTATTTCTTTACCAAAACATGAGTGCCAAAGTAATACATGCATCACGGCCAGCTGAGCATTTCACATTTCTTGCGAGCATTATGTTAAGAGAATTATATTTTTCCCGACTCATAATTAGATCACCCATCGACACAAAATTTCATTCCATAGCATGACAATAATGTTGGCACAGCAGAATTTTCAACCCACTTCAATGCAATAGTGTAGTCCTTAACAGTAGAACTGCCACGGCGGTCATTTTGACTGCTGTCGACACTTTCAACAGTTGCCAATGCCAAGTGTAAACACGACTAAATGCAAGTCATTTTAAGACTTCTCCTAACTTTATGAAAGGAAAATACTGGAAATTTTTGGCGGAAAAACTACTATTTTCTCTCTGCAAACTACTGAAAGCCAAAAAGAATACTCCGAGAAATGAATCAACACTTACTCTGATTACTTAGGAATGTATGCATTCAAGGCACAACTCTGTCCTGCATCCACTGGCATCCGAGCCAAATGGCATATAACTTGTGCGAGACGCGACTGTTTACGTGGTGCCTGACAATCTTGTTTCCGATGTCGAGCAGTGGTTTTGAAGCATTCGTGCAAACCACTTATCTGTATCCCTGATCAGGCAGCCACAGATGTGTGGTTTTCGAAACCAGGCTTTACATGGAGCATTAATAATACGAGTACAACCATGTTATCGCAGCTAAAAAGATCGGGAACCGGCAAAGAAAGCTCTCAACGAGTATGGGAAGCACTCTAAAGTAGCAGAATAACGGCAAAAATAATATCTTGTTTGTGTTATGGAAATTATGAACATTCCAAGACATTGAAGTGAAAGTTTGGGTTACCCGTGGTTTGCGATTATTAGTGCCATCTCTCCCCATCATTAGCCCGGATAATCAGTAGTCTACTGTAAATAGAAATCAGATAGATACATAGGCCATTAGACCACTTGAAAAAATGGGCAACCATGAATTTAGAGGCTTTCTCAAATTCTTACGATCAGTGCAAGGTTACTGAAAAATTACTTTGCCCATGAAAAACATGAAATAAATGAACTTGAGGACAATTTTTGGTTGTTTAGGCCTATGGCTTTACCTTTGTGAAATATTCTCCACTGTCAGATCTAACATTACAGTTTCAGCCAAAAGAACAGTTTTCAAGATCTTACATCGATTGGGTGCCGGAAATATATCTTCTTGAGCAAATATTTAGAAGGGCAATGAGGGTGCAGCAGGAAAAATTGGATACAATATATGCTTGTTATATTCCTATGATATAAAAGTCTTGAGAGAAATCAGTGGGTTAATGAGGGAAATTACATCATAAGTGAATGTCATTATAAATTTAATTTCATATTTGATAAAATAATATTCAACCAGGCATTTACAAAGGTAAAAATTTAGAATACAAACAATTCTAGGACTACTTTCCAAGAGGAAAATAATCTGCAATCAAATTCAAGGCATAGAGTAATGATTTCAAAGAGTAACTATAGCATCATTGCCAAAAATGTTCTGAAGTATCATTATTTCCGGATTACTCTTTCAGTTCAAAGGCACACACAACAGTAAAAACTGAAGTTAATTCTATAAACTTCATTCAACTCCATGATTGAAAGATAGCTTCAATTAAACCCTCTAAAGGTAGAGAAAATGAGAAGAACTAGGCCAAAACGAGGCATGACATTTCCTAGCTTGAAACACACTGAGAAAAATATTGAAACCAATTACATGATTCCAATATTGAATTATAAACTCATTTAAAAGCATTACTTTCATGACCTAAGTACCAAAATTAATAATTTTATTCACTGGAGCATAACATCAAACATCTGCAAGGAAAAAATGCAAATGAAAACAATGCAATAAGTTGTACAAAATCAAAAACAACACATTTTCTAACACAATATGAAGCATGGATAAATTATCCTGACATAGTGATCAATAATACTGAAATTTAAATATTTTCACAATGTTTTCTCCCAGTGATACCTTGAAATTCTACCAGTGATGACTTTCGAGGACAATTCATGCAAAACATCAGACTCCACCCTCCATCAAGGTTTTAAGTGGGGTCGTCATTATTGCCACAAGAGCTCTTGCACTTCATATCCTTCAGTTGTTGCTATTTTGCTGCTATACTACCAAGAAAGAAAACTTCCTCAGGTAAACAGCAAAAATAGCATACTTTAACTTCAGCAAGACTTCTTCTCCACACTTATTCCAGAGGATTTGGTTATGAACATAGTTGTAAAGACCTGAAAAAAATCCATCATGTGATAAGCTTACCAGAGATATTCTAAGGAAATGACATTTCATAGCAAAGAAAATGGTATTGTATTTATGTTGCTCTTATCTTTCCATGTATCTATTGGATTAGAAGTACAAATTAGTATGATGGGTTGGTGCCACTGTTTTGCTGGTTTTAATTCCCATTTGGTTCTCACTCACAAATCAAGCGTTTCATTTTCATTGAACAACTTTCAAAAACCATCAATAAGTTTCTTGGGTTATTATATAAGAGCCTAAAATACCACATCAAGTGATGCCACAAGAGATTAGATCCAGAACATTACTATTTAAATTTGTAAATTGTGCTCAAGAGAACTTTTCAAATTGGCTCTTGAACAAATTACTTCAGCACAGTTTCTTTTTGCTAATGAATCTGGTCCTGATCTTGAAACGAAGGTCTATATATGGTTGAAACAAGAATTGACCTGACTCATTCCCAATTCCAAGTATTCACCAGTAACTACTTCAAGTGCAGATGAGCCTTGACAATTATTTGACTCACCATTCCTTTATCTACCTATGACTTCCCTGGACTGTCTCCCAAATCAATCACCTGTCCCTTTCCTACAGCCTTCATTTCCCCTTCCCCACCTCAACAGGTACCATATTTCTCAACAGGATCAACAGTTTCCACAAAATTATTGTGAGTTCAATCCACTGACTTAAACGTCAAAATTTCTGAGCAAGGCATAAACCATAAAAATAAACCAAAATATGAACGTAACATAACAAGTACTTGCACATGGATAGCAATAACTGAAAGTTATTAA
The DNA here is from genome assembly GCF_921293095.1 of Ischnura elegans. Lineage (NCBI taxonomy): Eukaryota > Metazoa > Arthropoda > Insecta > Odonata > Coenagrionidae > Ischnura > Ischnura elegans. Next base: position 23,566,105 of record NC_060259.1, read on the forward strand.
CTTATAATTGCTTCTACTTCACAAAACAAATGAACCATCAGCGAATAAAGCAAATAAAAAACAAATTACCTCCGCACATGTTGGATGAATGCCTACTAAATTGTCAAAGTCAGACTTGGTAGCTCCAAGCTTCAGGGCAAGAGCGAATCCTTGAGTGATTTCACCTGCATTTGGTCCCAGGACATGAAAGCCAATAACTTTCTCCTGAAAAATAAAATCATTAAAGGTACTATTGAAGCACAGTTTCATGGCAACCAAAATTTTCCCTTCTTTCCAGGAGCAAAAGTGATTTCTCAACTATGATACTGGTTAAATAATTAAAGATGACAGGATTCGAAAGTTTCAGGGATTCCCAACAGAGTAGGCCTTCCCTAAGTTTGAGATGGAAAAGGGGGTAAAATTTTTCGTAAACATTACTGCAGGAAATTCATTTTTTATTCCAAAATTCAGCATTGAAATTAAATTTCATTTGTTGCTCACTACACCTTAGATTGGTGATAACTGGTTAAAGCATGAAAATCCATCTTCAAATGACTTTGCATGACCAAATGCTTCTTAAATCTTCTCTTACATGCAAGGCATATAGATGATACTGATTTTTTGGGTAAAAAAGTGATACTTTTCTAGAAAAGTAGGCGACATTAAACAAGGACACACTGATTAGAATTAATAATGCATACATATTTGAAAAAATAACAAATCCAAGTGAGAAAAGGAAGGGGGATGATCCACCAGGGCTGATGGGTGTGTGGAAGCCCCCCTACCCAAGATGTTTGCTCAGACAATCATCTTGGCCCCTACAGTGTGCTCATTTGACAACACTATTCAGGGAGGCCAATAACAGGCTAGGTAGGTGCCTGCCCCTGTGCTCAGTGAGAGTTTTGAGGGAAGAATTCTCACTTGCTTACTTTCCTGGGGAAAATTAAGTGCATTCCAGGGGAGTGAGTGCTCCAGCCATGGAATTTTACCTTGAGTGTGACTGCTATGTAAATGCTCAATTTGAGCACAGTCATTTTTTTGGAGAAATCGTTTTGACTGCAACATACCGGAGCACTTTTCACTCATCGGGGAAAGTTCAAAGGAAGTTATGCCTGGCTCCGCATGACACAAGACTAGAACTACATTAATTCATAACAGCCAAAAATTACTAGGGGAGCTGATGGATGGATAAAATAACCTCAGCATAAATTTGTAAAATGGAATCTGTTGTTTTCACACACTTAAGGACATTTACATCAAAGATAAACATTATTCTTCACAGTCCTGAAAATGTGTGCGAAGAATTTTCAATTCAAAATCCTCCCCATACAGGAAATAGCCTTTCCTGCTCAATGCGTCATTGATAAGCTTTGATTAAAGTATTAAACATACACCCATGTCTCGTATAGCGCAATTTCAATTAGCGCAATTTCGATATAGCGCAAATTCGTTCCTCGGGGAAACATTGCAACGCAGTGTAGCCTAATCAAAAATTTTAAACGCTCTCGTGATAAAACGTGAACTTGCGCTAAGTACACACGTAATTTCTATCAATTTACGCATATTAATATTATTTCTTGCCTCAAATCTTCTTTTTTGTTTATATATTAATCGAAATTCATTGCTGTGCAATTGCCAAAAGTATTACTCATCATTGGGTCCAGATAGCCGGCCTACTGAAGATTTATCTAGTCACCTTAACAGAATGATAGTAAATAATTTAGATCGTTAATTAAGCGTGGGGCTAGTGGAAATGAGTTTTTTTTTCAGCAATATGGTTTGAGACGTATTTTTGCCGTCGTAGGTTACCGGGCGATTGACTTCCAGGTAGAGGGTCTACGCTAAAGCCTTCAAGGTCATCGGTATTTACGGGGGAGAAATGGAGCTGTGGCCGAGTTGCGCATGAATAGCAGCAACACATAAAAGGGTCCGCTATAGAGTCTCAAACACAATGGCTTCGTTCCCTCCCCGCAGTCATAGGCCTTCTGCATCTCAGGAATACAGTTCAGCAGAAGAAGGTGATTTAGATAGAGCCATACAGAGTAAAAACCAAGAGAATATGGCAAAAAATAGGAATGCGTGTAGAAAAATCAAGACCCAGACGGCACAGAACCCTCCGTATCTAATTCGTATGTACATAGTACCCATTGACTAAGGGGATACTATGCCGCTCCGTCGCTTTTCGTCAATGGATACATTCCATTCGCGGCCTGTCGACGAAGCGCGTACGCAGCATGTGAATGTCCGCTACTAAGCACGTACGATTGGATACAAAGCGCGCAGGAACACGGCACTCAGGCTAATCTCAATCGATTAGGTCGAAATTAGTTATATCGTAACTCGCACGATCGAAAGATGTATCGAACGCAACACAATCGATAACTACCGACCGTAGCGAGAACCTTGATACGAATCATTATGAATTGTAAGTTCTCAATAGGTAAATAACACCATATCATGAATTCTAATTACCATGAAAGACTCACGACCGACAAAGTTTTTGTCGGTTGTGAGTTTTTCATGGTAATTAGAATTCATGATATAGTATTATTTACCCATTGAGAACTTACAAAACTTACTCGGCCACTTAAATAACTCTGCGAAAAATGAGATTCTCACGGCTAATTCACGCATCCCCAGCATCCAGAATTCTTAAGTGGCTCGTACTTACATGGAAACCTTGAGATGTTAATGAGAGTAAATTCTTATTAATTTTGACACTAAATAAGACATCACATAGCCCACGAGCATTAAAAAGCTTACCCTAAAGCCTGACGAAATAAAAGTTTTAAATAAAAATTGCCGATGAAACAGGATTGCTGACACATCTGCTATTAGTATGATCGAATTCATCAAAATGCAAGCAAAAATTAACGTATAGTTCAGTCTCAGCTACTAAAACTTACCCATATCAGGCGCTAAAGTATTTGAAAAATTATTTGGGATGAGTAAAAGTCTCTAGGTCACTGCAGTAAATGTATCAACCTATTAAAAATATGAAAGTCCTGCCAAATCACCAGCATAAACACTTGTAAAATAAAACATGTTATCTCTTAGATCACACCTCCGATTTTATACTTACTTTGCATGTAGTCACCACCGCAAGAAATTTTAAAGAGGCAGGAAAGAAAAAACCCACAGAAATACAATACATATATTATGTATTTTCTATTGTCAACCACAATAATATTTCCAATTTTCTCTTCTATCCCACATCTAATTTAGCGAAACAATTACTCTTATTCTCTTTCGAATAGAAAATTATTTAAAAGAGGACTGGTCGATACATACAAACTATCGTCAATACTTTCTCCGATGAACGTCCACTATCACTGCACCAACTTGCACAAATCAAATCCACATCCACAAATATGTCACTTCTGCCACAATGTCTGTCTTCTTGGCGACAGGTAACAGTGAAGCAATGGTACCTTCCTCCAATCTGGGTAACTTCAATTCAGCAAGAATTTTCTCCTCGTCTTCTCGTCCAAGGCCACAGATTATTTTCTGATATCACAAGGTGCGATGTGAATCTCACACACCTAAAATTAATAAATAATAAAATACCATGTAACTTATTAGGTCAAATCATTTCCAATTTTTGGTATTTCTGCATGAGAAATCAAATTACTATAGGCTCGTAAATATAGTAAATATTTGTATGCCTGATATTTTTATTGTTTTAAACTATAGCATAAGATAATTTGAAATGATGAAAGCCGACGTGTAATACACCATAGGGCAAGCTAAGAAGCAATATTCGATCCTATAAACTTGGCAGCTTATTCCTAGTTTCTCCTTTAACCACACGTTTACCGAATGAATTAATACAAAAAAGACAACTAAAATGCAAGAATTTTCAAAAGAATTGCTGCTACAATATTTTGAATCACCATTTTTAGTACTGAATAGTACTATAGTACTTCGGTACTGAATAGTTCGGGATGTTGATGCATCAACATCCCGAAGCCACTTCTAACTTAAAATTACATCCAAATAATTACAGCGAGAAAGAGTACATACCTCACAGTTTTTCGTGGGGGTGAAATGTTTTCTTCTTATCGCCCAAATGCACTTCTTCTTCAACTCAGGATCTTTTGGAAAGCTAAAAACTTGAGCCATGTCCCGGAGATTCCATTACATCCCGACATTACACACACGGAAGGCATTTTTAACAAAAATATCTCACAAACACGTTTCTGAAGCCCAGAGAATGAAATTAAAGAATAAGGGAAACTTCACCATTACCAGACACTATTTTTCACAAACTTAACCACAAAAATCCCTGAAATGTGGTAAGACGTTACGTAAACGACGCGATCTCCAACGCCTTGTGCTAGCTTGTGAAGACATGTGATCTTTCTAGGAGGATATGGCACGATGGCACCAGATGGCACCACCCGCGAAAGAAAATAGTCCCAGACCGAATACAGTTTTATCGATGAGATACAATTTTATCGATGCATATGAATTTGCCAGTCCTCTTGCATCTTTTTTCGTCATTAAAGGAAATAAAGAAACAAAACCTTCTAAGTAACTTCCTAAGCGCGATTTTTGTATCTTGATTGTCCACCCTCGTATTTAGGTACGAAAACTTCCTGTGCCGTCTGGGGAATTTATCAAGAAAAACCATTAACCTAGAAGAGGACTTGAGAGAGGTCAATTGCTTTGAAAATGGAGAGCGTCATAGCGATATTGCGTGGAAGTTTAAACTCACGATGCCTTATTCTGAATAAAGACGAAGCTAAAATATCAGTGACCTCAGCCGCACCAACTTCAACCAAGCGGTCTACACATACGGAAAGTTCATGGTGAATCAGTACAAAAAGACGAGAGTGGTAATCGCTCCGAGACATTTAGTGAAAGCGGTTGGTTCCAGAATTTAAACGGCAAGCAGGTATTTTCAGTGCGGCGATATCAGGTGAATCTGCAATTGTTGATAGCGCAGCCACCACAACATTTTCTGATGAACTCCAAGCTGTTATTGAAAGTGGCTCCTTTCCCCCTCAACTAGATCTAGTGTTGACGAAACGATATTCTTTTGGAAAAGAATGCATTCTCGTTCATTCATTTTCAGGGAAGGAAAACCTGGGTAAGGTTTCAAGGCATTTAAAGACTGTTTCACGTAGCTGCTAATGACTCGGAGGACTTCAAATTAAAATGATTTATCATTCGTAAACTCCGCTAGCTATGAAATGGCATTTAAAGTAGCATTTTCCTGTCATTTCGATGAGCTACAAAAGGGCCTGGGTGACACAACAGTTGTTTTTAGACTAGTTTGAAAAATCGTCAACTTCCGGCAACGCATTACGATCCCCTGAGATGACAGATGTTAGCCCACCCGCACGACAGGATGGAATTTCGAAAGCACGTAAGAATTTTTTTAAACGTGAATAAAAGTATTTGAATGCGTGAATACTATCTTTAAAGATGTTTTAAACTATAAATATTTATAGAAATAATGTTTTCTAAGGCTTTTTATGGGAATATAGATGTTTTAGAGGAAATTCAATACCAAAGACCTATGCTACCAGGAACGCATCCCTATCTTCCCTATGTTAAAATGCTCTCGTATAACGCAAATTCGTATAGCGCAAAGACCCCAAGGAACGCATCCCTTGCGCTATACGAGACATGGGTGTATAATAAAACCAAAGAGTAAACATGGTTTGAACTTGATAGTGATTCTCAAATTACTCTTAATAAGGACTTATAGTTTCTGCAAACAGAAGTTTATAAAAATAAATTTGAGGTTATTACACGTCGAATTAAAAGGCCACAAAAAAATATCAACATTCCCCAGCACTTTTAAGGCATATTAGTTTCCCATAGCTCTTATTCTCATCTCTCTCAGGAAGTGTGTACTCCAACGGCTGGTAATGAGTATGATACACCTCAATATCATCAGCACCATATGTTGCTATGGCATCTTCCTCTGAGTATCCAACAGACCCATATTCAAGAGGAGTAAAAACTGTGGTTGGAACCATTTTGTAGTCCATCGGCTCATTTGATTTACCATAAAGCCTCTGCAAGAACAAATGTTCAACAATACAAAATTCTACTACATTGTAATCATGACAACTGAATAGCTCAATCAACTAGAACTGCATCATACCACAACAAAGAATTAGAGAGGTACAAATAGAGTCGAAAAGATCAAAATTACTCACTCGTGCAAGAAAGCGACCCGCTTGGATGGCCACAGGAGTAAGCTCTGGGGTACCATCCAATACATCTCCAATGGCAAAAATATTTGGTACATTTGTCCTCTCAAGTTTATCACCAATGATTTTACCATTCCTAAAAAACAGAATGACTGTATTAATATAGCATTCTTCACGCAGCAAGACTAGGTAATTACTAGAGATCAGAGAAATTTGCAAGACACGATATCGCAAAATCTATTAAAGCCTAAGCCTTCATTGCTTCATGCTGCTGACGTTCATTCGATCTACCTCATTATGATTCCAAGGGCAATTGGCTTGTTTTGTCTGTTGCATATTGAATTGGCATAATATTGCGAACTGCAGTGATGTCTCCGCCGAAATTTGCCATTAAATTAATCACGACCTCTCTCTTCACTTCACATTTATCAATTCTGAAACTATTGGAAATGTCTAGAATGACGCGCTTTCTCTCCTGAAGAATTACATATTCTGAATCAATAAAAAACTGAAAGAAATTCAACGCAGCCACAAAAGAGCGTAAAGCTCACAAACTCAGCACGGATCAATTACAAGCAGTAATTCTGGTGACTCACTGTGACACAGTAAACAGCATTATTGGATAAGTTGTAGCAGGAAAAACTTAAGTGTGGGTCTAACTTAATTTTGCAGACTTAAACACGGCCACTGGCTGGGAACGGAAGGCCGCTTTCAGACTAGACAACTTTCCGCCGGCCACCATTCAAGGCACGTGCCGGTGACCATGGCGGCCATCGACAGGGCCGTGCCATCAACAGCATGATTCGTCTCCTTAGAAGACAACAAAGACCTATTGTTGTTTGAAAGCATGAAGCACTAGCAGTTTATGGATGAGAAGGAAGGAACAGAAATGATTGGAGGAGAGGGGGGTGCTAATTATTAGTAGACGGATCTTGGGATATTCGGTGCTCTACTGAGCTTCAATGCAAAAAAAATCATTTGTACACACCCCCGGTTCAAGTTTATTTGTATCAGATTGTGTTTAGTTGTGTGTGCTTCTTTATCGGCCTTTCTTAACCGATTTGCAATAGCGGTAATCAATACTATGCGATTTAGTTGAACCTGTCTTCCCTCAGCACCTAGGTGAGGGCTATCAAAAGGGAGCCCACAACATGGAAAATTTTGGTCAAAATGTAAGTTATACATTACGTATGGTTATACCATAGCTACCCACTACTCTGTTTGAAAACACTGTCACGATTGGTCGTGATTCGTGCTTGGACTGTTTTTGATCATGGCTACAGCTTTATACATCAAATGAAGGAAAGGAATTTTAAAATGCCGAAAACCTAGTGTTACGGCTCATACCAGGGCGAGTGATTTCGGCTCAGGAGGATTTTATGTGAAAGACAAAGTAAAGGCTTGAATCTGAAGGACGGATGACACTTTGTTAAAGCAAATCAATTACGATACACAAACGTTCGAACAGGGCCGGAATCACCCAAGTTACGCTATAGGCACCTCTCCATTGAGCGCCCCTCCTCACTTGAGCCTACCCCTCCCTGACTTCTATGATAAGGAGTAGCCACTCGCCCTGACAGAAGGCACCCCTTGGACAGCGACGCCCCTAGGCACGTGCCTATTTTGCCTTGAAGTAAATCCGGCCCTGCATGCGAAATAAAGGAGATCTGCAAAATGACAGCTATCATTTGAACAGACAGTTACCCAGTCAAAGAAAGTGAAGGAGGTGAAAGAGGAGTTTGTTGTCCCTACTATTGAAGCATTTTTAAATGCTGGAATTAGGGTAAAGAAACTTTAAAATCCAAACATTTGGGAAAGGGTCTCGAAGTACAGTTGAATGGTAGAGGGGATTTGCCATCTGCAAATCGTATTTGCCAAGAATACATTATGATTACAAGGAAAAAGAAGCAGGAAGAGCTTAAATATAGTGATACGAGCGTGCTCCCCCGCTCCCAGCGGGCTTCCCCCACTCTTTTCAATGCAGGTGCACAGAGGGATAGGCGCGTTTCTAATTTTAAAATGTAGAAAAAAAAAGCAGGGTCTTATGTACAAATTGAGGTCCGAGGACCTCTTTAAACACAACATTGGAAGTAATTACACTATCCTCTGTTAAACGCACATAATGACTCATACTTACGTATTAACAGGAGACTTGAAAGTGGAATCAGCCCCATTTTGATAAAAGATATTAAAAGAATGCGAGATATTGTTGCAAATGAACAAATGTATCAGTTTGTGTGCCGTTAATGTCAGGAATATTTAACGGTTTTTGTTTTTTTTTTTTGCTTTATTTTAAATTATTTATAAACCAATATTTGGAAACAGTAGCAATATTTAGGAAGTAAGATATGTCGTTGCATGTTCTCTGATAAATTCTGTGCATTTTGGTACCTCATTTGCAGAGTTTGGTTGCGTATCAGTTGAGAAAAAGGTATCTATAAAGTAGAAATGATATAGAAGATTGGTCTAAATTACCGTATTTCTCCAAATAGTCCCCCCCCCCCCTAATTGTGAGGCTTAAGTTTCGGAGAAAGTTAAAAAAATGCGTTTGAATATAGTCCCCCCTTTACTTTTACCAAGGGCATTTTTGGAAAAAAAGGGGGGACTATATTCAGACATATACGGTAATACAATGAAACTGAAAACACATTTTAGTACTATTTGGTCAATTTTTGCTCTACTCTTCCTCACAAAGACAATCAATTCAAGTATTCACTGTGCACCTTTTCTTGCTCACTCTATAATATTAACGCTTAAACCATTGATATATGTACCTTGAATCATTTTTTTCATTTGGTTTTATCAGATATTTTGTACTGCTTCAATTGTATTTAATGTTATGTAAAATGCTTATAAAAGTATAAGCAATTGTGAAATGTCCACAAAAAATAACAAAACACCAAGAAATGTGAAAAAATTTTATCATTACAATAACACTATCAAGATTTTTTATAACACCAAAATCACATAGTTGTGAAACAAATTCTAGCAAAAAATAAAACCACTTTCATGGATCTCTAGTAATTACACATCAAAAAATGTGATGTTAAGAGTTTTTTTTTTAAATTTCCATGCAAAAAATGCAACAAAAAGCTCTCTCCCTTATTTCCAAGAATCTTAAAATTATTACTCATTCCATGAATGCTACCATTTAATAGCAACAAGGCAAAAGTAAGACTAAACACCCTACATACATACATAAAGGATTACCTACTTTTCATTCAAATTCACTCCTATTTCTTGAAGGCCAATATTTTTTGTACATGGACTCCTTCCAGTAGCAAACATTACTGTGTTGAAGGTTTGTTCTTCCTCTCTTCCATCCTAAAAACTTGTACGTCACCTACAGAGAATAAATAGCATGAATATATTCTTCTAACTATCATCAATGCAGATAATTGACGCAATCAAACTCTTACTGCGAGCTCCCCAGGGCTTCCAGTACACTTCTCTGTAATTTTGGTTGGGACAGCTGGCCTTATGAACTTCACTCCATGAGTTTCCATGTGGCTACCTATCATTTCAGCCATCTGGCGATCAAAGCCTCTCAAAAGGATTGAGCGAACCTGTAAAAATTATCAACAGTAATTCCTCAAAACACATGAAGAAGTAGGTGATATGTTATTATCACATTCTTTCTCTTAAATTTTATACCTTGGACTTAAAGAAATGACATTAAATTTAAAAGTAGAGTAAAAATACATGCCACTGAATATGTAAAGCCAAGGAAATGGAAAAGTCCATCATTAACCCTTTCACTGCTGTGGACGTACCTAGTACGTCCGCATGGCAGACTGCTGTGGACGTACTTTTTCTTCCTAACTGCCATGCGGTCAGCACTTTCGCTGAAGCACTTCGAAGGGTCGCTAATCCACGACCCTATCCTCGACCAGCTCACCCACGCAGGACTGTCTCCTCGACCCTACGAGCAGGCAGCCTACCTCCTGAAAAGTGACCGCTCTGACTGCAATTTGAAATTCAATCACTCAATACGATCATCAAAAACTTATTGTTTTCATCGCACTCCTGCCAATCATGCAATCAAGTACGTCTTTGAACCGTGTTTCTGCGATGAAAAAAAAACGGTTTTGTTAACTTTGCTAAAATGGCCATTTTTCCGGTTGTCCGCAGCCACGTTTCTAGAAAGTTAACAAAATCGTTATTTTTCATCGTAGAAACACAGTTCAAAGACGTACTTGATTGCATGATTGGCAGGAGTGCGATGAAAACAATAAGTTTTTGATGATCGTATTGAGTGATTGATTTTCAAATTGCAGTCAGAGTGGTCCCTTTTCGGGAGGTAGGGTCGAAGAGACGGTCCTGCGTGGGTGAGATCGTCAAGGATAGGGCTGCGGATTAGCGACCCTTCGGAGGGTGTACCACACCCATCCTGGAAGTACCTGCTCCATGGGCCCACGAAACGCATTTTAACATTTTCGCCGAATGTGAAGAGTAGGTTTTCGGAGATTGAACAGCAGTGAAAGGGTTATAAACATGGGCAAATATGAGGTGGAAATTTTTGAGTAAAGCAAAATCTATTTCTACCCCTTTCACGATAAATGGGAGAAAGGATATGCCAATTTACCCTGGTATTGACAACCCAATTATCTAAAAAATAGATAGGAAATCAGTACCTTCTCATGAAATATATCTTCAATTAAAATATATTCCCTCAATATATTCTAATAGAAAATACACCATTACCACCCCAGATTTCTGAATTTATCCATACATTACATGGTAAAATATGGTTTGCACACAGTATGGGGAAATGGACAAATATGTCCTGAGTGACCTGGAGTATGGGACATCTTCCAGAAATTTAAGCAAAAGGAATTCCAAAGGATACTGATGGAATATGAGGGGGTGCATTACTGACTGAGTGGAGTCATTGCTTCCAAAGATAGCAAGGGAAGCAAGCTGATCTTGATGCTGCATTTGCAGAACTCAGAGAAAAATTCCATTGCACTACATGGTGTTAAATACCTGGAGCACATGGTACAGTGGAACCTCAATCTATCGTTTTTCAGAAGGGTGGACGAAAAAAACAATGAATGCGGGAAAACAATCAATGCAGGAATGTTTGGCTAGGTTGCTTATGTCACACGCAGGTTTTCGGGGAGTAATTGTGATATTCATGAAGGAATTCAAACAAGATTTTAGCTGATTACAGGAATATTTGTACTTCATTGAAACACTTAGGTCATATTGTTGATTCAACTAATATCTCTTTTAAATATCCTAAAGGAACACACCACCAAGCTAAAAAATGTTTGCACTCCATTCGGCATTTGCACTGCTATTATGGATTTCTGTCTGATGTAAAAATACTAATCCATCAAATGCCATTCCAAGTACACGTTTTTACAAGAGCAATGTGCATGTTATGCCTAAAACAACCACTTTCGCCGCCACAGTGATTGGTTTTGAGATGGAGCACAAAGGCCAAAAATAGTCCAATACATATTTGAAATGTTACTTTCTAATAAATATATGTACTTATGATATAATTAAGGCAATGTATAGAGCATGCACAATGTTCCGTTAATCGTCAGCGGCATGCCCACCTTATCCTCGCTTCATCCCACTTCTTGTTTTCACCAGGTAGCTTGCTCTACCCTTACCCATGCCGTCATGTGCTATAGGACAACCCAAGACTTTCTGGAATATTCACGTCCTTCTAGCCCGGATTCTTTTCTTCATCTTCAATTATTTTCCGTCCATCTTTTTAAGATCTCCCTTGTTTCTTCGGGAGAGCCATGGTCCAAAGAAGAATAAAAATAAAACTAATAAAAATGAAACCTGTCTTTAATAAACCCGACCGTCTGAAACTGGGAACTTGGAAGCAAGTAGGCTGAAAAAGTTCAGTGGGCGAGAATGGGAGAGGCAAGAAACACGTTTCTATTTTTCTCGTGTAACTTTATATTTTCTTCCAAAGCTTAAGTATTCGAAATACAATCCCTGCATGAGCTAAGACGTTTTGTTCGATTTTGGAGAAGAGGAAAGGGTCATTCCATGTCAGTTCATCCAGGCATGACATTTAGGTTACTTAGAAGTAACCTCTTTTGCTTGTGGACATTTCTGGACACACTCACCTTATCTTTCATTCCTGGCATAAGGCATGAATACTCGTTATTTTGGTAAAATGACTGAACTAAGTCCACTGCAGTTTGTTCTATGTTTTTGCCCCTCCTTGGATCTGGTATAGCTATGATGCCTTTCATTCCTAGAATTCCCTAGCATGCCAAATTGTATATTCACTAACATTAATTTCGGTGGCTACTTTTTTCCTACTCCATGAAGTCGGAGCTAGTGTTAATAGCCGAATTATCTCTCCCTGACTGCCTTCCGTCACCAGTTTTTCTTTTAGTAACCCAACTAGCACATTCATATCACTCGCTTTATCAAGAACTTCTGAATCATGCTCTGGAAGGAAATCTTTATCCAGTACTTTGAAAACCTTTTTGTTCAAAGTAGAACAGTATTAATGAGGTAAAACACAATCGTGAAATTTTTTGTCAATACAAAATGGAGAAAGTTAACTTGTATTGACATGCATCCTGTATTTTGATGTGTTTTATACAGCAACAATCAAGTTTTCCCCAGCAATGATGGGTAAGTGCTATGAATTCCTTAAAATATTCTATTTCAAAAATATATTTTTCTTATCGGGAGAAAAACAACCTGCACATAAAAAATATATTAATTTTTTTAACGTATTATTTACTAGATTCATGTTGTAAATATTTGCTTAGATATAGAAAACAGTTAACACAAGCATTTCATCACACTTGAAGGAGGACTGAACACTGACTGCCAGAGTCGTGAAAAGGGATTTTTTTTTTGCATAAATTTTTTTTAACGACAAAGCAAGCAAAAAGCCATGAATTTTATTTTTACAGGTGGTGGGTCATACCTTAAGGAATATCAGAAAAATTAATTTAGCTTGATTCAGATATTGCCTCAGGTCAAAATTTGATGTTTTATAGAACCATGTTTTTGACGCAAAATTTTCTAAAATCTTATGAAACACATGAGTTTAGAGAATTTCCAATATTCCTTAGGATATTTTTCAATTAGTTTTTGGCATCCTCATGACTTCTATAGTAAACCTGCAAAATTTCATAAGAATCGGATGAAAACTATGGCTGAGACAAATTATTGCCCTCTGGAGGTACAAGTGCCTCTGGAGACCGCATTCATTGAAAAACTGCAGTTTCACCCAAACTTCAAATGGTTTTGGAATAAAAAACTATTAGAGATAGCCAAGAAATATTTTACACTGTTTCATTCCATCATGGAAGGATGAAAATTGGCAAGTTTCATCAAAATCCGAGTCGGTGGGTGTCATGCCTGGATGAACTGACATGGAATGACCCGAAAGCGTCAGAGGGGGGAGGCAAGTGCTGAATGGAAGGGGATAGTGAATTTTGGGATATACGCTAATGTTACTGAGCTTCTCCCTATGCTAGTTACATCTCCTGGGGAAAATTCAAACTATGTGCCTGCCGTTATTAGCCATAAATGACACACTGTATATACATTTCATCTCATTTTCGTCAAATGATGGATGCAGGAAAATTATACTTCGGGACCGCAATCTTCAAACCATCAATGCGGGACAACAATACTTCGGGGAACAATGGATGCAGGAAAAAATTACATTGTCCGTATGAAACTTTATTTGGGACCAGGAATGGTGAACGATGAATGCGGGTACGATAGATCAGGGTTCCACTGTATTGGCTTGAGCCCATTTCACATGGACGTGGACATTCTCCACTACACATATGGGGAGCGATCACCACTTTTCACATTGGCTCAGACAAAAACCATCCACATCCAACCAATTGTGTTCAGCCTGCCACGGCAGAAGAGCATCATACAGACATGCACAATTTAAGTAATTGCTGTGCACCAGGAAATGAAAAATTGGAATAAAAATACCCATCAAACAAGGTTCCTTATTTATAACGTGATCTCACCTACCTCTTTACCTAACGATCATGGTATTGGTATTTAAAATGCAAGACATCACATACGTTGGCCCTTCTCTCCACTTCAATAAATGGTGAAAAGCACTCACAGTTATCTCCAAGTTCACACTTATTCTACTGATGAATTTGCTTGGCCTGCATCAGCCACCCCCATTCAAGTGCACGCACAAACATGTCACTACAGCTTGGACACACAAATGATCAGCTGCTTGTAGGAGCCAAGCAGATGACTCCTCTATGTATGGATGGTCCGCACTCATGTGTAAGCTTTCACTTATGCCAATGGAACCTAGCCCACACTCGTTGCATGGACTACCTGTGTTCATAGGTAATTGGCCAAAGGGAACCAGGATCGATCAGAAAAGAGCTGCGCCCACCCTCCCATCCTGGCTGACCAGAAAAAAGGGAGACTTTTGAGCTCCCCCACCATATTTCAATGGGTTAGAGTTAAGTGAAAAGACGAAGTTTTTGTGCTATGACATATGTAATACAAGTATTTTTAATGGTAAACTTATATTTCACTATACAAATTGTTTCAATTGTGTCTGTAACTGTCCAGTCATTGATAGAGTGAATGAAATGAAATACTTGGGAGTAATTCTGGATAGTAATCTACGCTGGGATAAACACTTACTTACTGTAAACAAATGCCTTAGAAGTACCTTGTCCAAATTTTATTACCTACGAAACTAATGTCCTCTTCAAGTTAAAAAAAACCATTTATCATGCTCTTGTTCATTCCAAACTTTCTTATGGTATAATCTGCTGGGGCAGTGTATACATGAGCACATTTGAGTGTGCACTCGTTTTGCAAAAAAAATAATTACGGTAATACTGTCTAAAAATTACTACGAGCACTCATTTCTTTTGTTTGTGGCCCTAAATTTGTTGCCGCTAAGGCATTTGTATTTATTCAAAGTGCTTAAATTGTTTTTGGCCAGAAGTGGAAATATGCAGAGTGTAAGTGACAAATATAAATATAACTTAAGGAATGTGTCATTTATTATGTCATATTATTATTATACGTCATGACAATAGATTCTGTAGTCTGGCTCGAAAGTTAGAAAACCTGCACTCAGCGAGACCAGACGTGAAAGAGAACCCCAGACTTTGAAGGAGTTTCCCTGAATTAAAACACTGTCTTGTACTATGGAGTATATGGTAGTAATGGCAGATATTGATTTAAATCACCTTATTTTTACAGTAAAACCCTTGCATAAAAAAACCTCTAAGGTAAAATTTCACAAAAATCTCAATAAAATGAAGTAATAGCCTCAGTCCCTACCTTACATAATGCATGAAGAAATACCTCATGTGATGGACATCTAAAATCATAAAACCTCCTTAATTAATATTAATAAGTCTGCATTTGGGCTCCATTTAAGAAAGCAATTTCTCTGCCGTGAAAATTTTCACTAGTCATTGGAAAACTAGTCAGTTATTCTTGAGGTATTAGCCTTACTTCAACAATGAAGGACCTAATTTCATGGAAAACCCTCAAGTCACTTTGTGAATATAGAAGTTTAGGAATAGAAAACAAATTGTAAAGGACATGCAATAAAACAAGATATGTATTCAGCTTACCATTACAGTGACATCGAAACCAAAACCAGCGAGAAAACCCGCACACTCCAGCGCAACATACGATGCCCCAACAACTAGAGTTTTCCCAGGACTATGGCGTGGGTAAAATATATCATCAGATGTCATACCATACTCTTTGGCTCCAGGAATGTCCGGGTAATTGGGTCTGCCTCCAACAGCAATCAAGATATTATCTGCAGTTATTTCCTCTACTTTATTGTCCCTACCAACAAGCTAAAAATAAAAAAATAAAGGATATGCATCACCAATACCATAAATCAGGTCAAATAATATAATTAATATAATTTGTGTATGTTTGACAATGAAACTGAAAAAGCACAGGACTTGATGTGAATGGATAAACATAGAGAAATGGTCTAATGGCAACTTTTACAATCCAAAGATCACTCGGATGACTTGAAGACATATGTATTACAACGCACACAGGGGATTGTCATGATAGACAAAAATGAGTGACATGGCAGCTATCCATGGTATGGAGCCCATTGTATTTTAAACAGTAAAACCTCTGCCTTGCAAACTCCCACTAAGAGAAGAACTCTGATGAACGAACAAATGCAATTAGTCCCACTAAATTCCTATATGAGTACATTGGTAAATACCCCCAATGAATGAACTGCTGCTTTACAAAAACTCTGATTAACAAAATAAAAATTTGGCCCTGTCTCACGAAATTTACCTCTTAGAATAAGTGACTCAAAAAGTTGGTAAATATTCGTGCATTTGCAAATCAAATGGCGAGGGTGTGAGGTACATTTGGGGGACATCTATTGGCTGCAAACTGTGCTGGCGCAGGGTTTTCCGCCCCTCCTATGGTGCTGTCATCGGGCAACTCTCGCCGGCCGAACTGTATGCAAGGAATTGAGGAGTACAGTTATCCTGCAGAATGCAACACTGCATGACAATGTGCGCTAACTCACGACTGTGAAGAATTGATCTAGCTGGGTGTGCGACGCTTCCGGAGCCGAACTATTAAAACTTCGCATATTGCATATCCACCGATGCTTATTCGTGGAACTCCGTAATCAAGTTCATTAAGTAACTGCCAGGACCGGGACTGAGGTGATTAATAATGGTTGTTTTACTATAGATTGGATAGGGCTTTTCGTTGGGATCAACGAATTGCTTCGTAATAACATTGCTCGTATTGACAATAGAACACTGTATACATTAGCTTACTTTCATACTTTGAAACAAAAAGCTTTTACAATAAACACACAAAACCAATAGCTTAACTTACATCGTAGAGTCCAAGAAGGAACCCCAAATTTCGTAAAACCGATTAGGAATTTTTAAAGCCCCACCTTTTCCAGGCCAAATACCCAAAGAATTGCATACCATTAAAAAATTTCCCAGATGCCATTGACAATATTACCAGACTCTTCTCTGACCCATTCTGACCAGTACCAACACCTTTTATGGAACCAGAATTCCAATGGTTAAGATTATGGATTAGCAATGAGTCAAATTAGTAACTGTGGATTAACCCTTAGGCCTCGGGTACGATACGAGCGGCGGGTGGTGAGCGGCAAGCGGCGCCGCTCTGATATCGGGCCTCATTTAGTTGCGTGTAAATCCATTGAGGGTGGGTACGATATGTTTGAGCGGAGAGAGACTGTGAGCGGCGCCGCCCAGTGCCGCTCATGGTTCCAAGTCCAGACCGATTTCTTTTCCACTGCCGCTCAGTAGATTCATCCTTCAGTGTAGTTGAAAATGTAAGCGGAGAAACATCAAAGTAGTGAGAATACGGCCAAACAAAGGAAGACTGAAGTTAGAAAAGGTGAGAAACATGAGCGGTGCCACTCGTATTGTAGCCACCTCTGCCGCTCACGTGCCGCTCAGGTTCCCGCTCGCCGCTCATATCGTACCAGAGGCCTTGGCCTCGGTTACGATACTAGCGGCGGGCGGCGAGCGGCAAGCGGCGAGCGGCAACCTGAACGGCACGTGAGCGGCAGTAGTGGCTACAATACGAGCGGCAATTTTCTAACCGCTCTACAGTGGGCGGAAATCGAAAAAAGCCGGGCAAAATTACAATTTGACTTATTATATAGTTATAAACTTGAAACTTCGCAGGCATACTCAAAAATGATTGAAATTTATGGATCTATACTTTATTTGACAAAGATTCCTCCCTTTACTGAGATAGAGATGCTCAAACGTGAGAAAATTTCCATAAAATCGCCCGTCTTCAATTTTCTCTGAAAATCTTCTAAAGTAAGTAGATTGTGAAATTATCGGTGGATTCTTGCGGAATAAAAAACCACATAATCTGTTGGCATGGTATCTTTTCTTTAATTTTCAGTAATCTAAAAAATCCTGTGATAGTTGTTGTTTCATGTTATACCCTCCGATGTAAAAGGCCTTGTGAGCTGTTTTCGGGGCGATGGAAATAAATAAATAAATGGAAATAAGAATATTATGGATTAATTCTTGCCGTGCAGTTACAAAAAAGGCGGATACTGTTTTTCGACAAAGTTTTATATTTAGGTCCCCATGAAATTTACATGCATCGATATAGGGAAACTTCTTTGCAGCAAAATTTCTCAAGAACAACTGACATAAAATTTAAGTTCATTTTCATATAATCAACTTTTCTGCAAGTCATATCCATCTTCAATTTTTTTCTAAATTTGAGCTAACTTTGCAATTACACAACTTAGAAAGTGACGTAGATTTGAAACATTGGAAATCATTAGACTAAATTGCCAAATTACTCTTTATGCAAGTGAAGTCTAAGTAAGGCTTGGAGATCCCTTGAACATCATGGAATTGAGGCAGCAGGAGGGGAAACAGAGTTCATATAAAGCCCTTAGAAGACTGCTATTTGACAAATTGCCTATGTGAATTCATGACTCAACAGACATTGACACGGCAGCTAGGTGACACCTTCATCCTTTCCCTCATTCATGTCTCTGACCTAATTTTGAGGCCCCTGAATGCGAAGAATGGTGTAAGATGGAAAGGGGTGATTGGTGGACGAGGCTTTGAGGACAGAACCTTTACCATGCATGTGTCAGTTTTGTGTACTTGACGCGAGGCAAAATCCTAGAGAGGGAGCCTTAAAGGTCAAAATCGTTCAGCACCTCTGATATAAATTTTGGTAACACCTTTGGACAATGCATTTGATAGCATAGAATTTAAGTCTATAATATTGAAAATAACATTTATAGGGGGGACAGGGGACATGATAGCACTAGACTTCCACTGGAATATGACATTTACATATTGAGTCACTATATGATTGCACAAATTGAGTGTCACCGCAACATATGTTGCAATATTGAACAACTGCCCTGCTAGATGGCACGTCATCTTTCGGAATCTTGAGCCATCCTCGAGTTTTTTATGTTTATATGAATTTGAAAAGGATGACATTGGAGCAAGCATCTTAAGATCGGAATTTGACGCTGCAGTAAGACACCTGCGAAAGAATAAGGCCCCAGGAATAGATGACATTCCGGCAGAGCTAATAAAAAATGCAGGAGAAAAGGTCTTAACTCAACTGTATAAAACTATCTGCGATATGTACTCAACAGGAGATTTACCTAGTGACTTCGAGGAGAACGTCATCATTCCCATACCCAAAAAGAAGAGAGCTGAGAAGTGCGAAGAATTTACGACCATAAGCCTGACGACACATGCGTCGAAGATTCTGACAAGAATCATTTACAGGAGAATTGAACGAAGAGCAGAAGAATTCCTGGATGAGGACCAATTCGGATTTAGGAAAAGCAGGGGCACGAGGGAAGCAATTTTGGCTCTTAGGATGATCATAGAGAAGAGAATGGAGAAAAACAAACCAACCTTCATAGCATTTGTCGATTTAGAGAAGGCTTTTGATAACGTGGAATGGAATTCAATGCATAGAATTTTGAAAGAAATCGGCGTACTCTACAATGATCGTAGAATTATTCATAGTTTGTACAAAAGCCAAGTAGCTGTGATCAAATGAGGACCAAACGGTGCAGAAGCGAGAATAAGAAAAGGGGTGAGACAAGGTTGTGCGCTTTCCCCTTAATTTTTAATGTTTACATAGAGAAAGCCATCAACGAAATCAAGCAGAAAGCTTCGGGTGTCAATATCCACGGAGAAAAAATTAGTATGCTGTGATTTGCTGACGACATAGCAGTCATAGCCGAGACAGAGAAGGATTTGCAGAAGACGTTGACAAATGGAAAGGACAATGGCCAGATATCAGCTGAAAATCAACAAAAAGAAGACTAAGATATTAGTTTGCAGTAAAAGAGAGGAGGCTAAAACAAACATCAACCTAGGAAAGCATAAGCTTGAAGAGGTGAACGAGTTCTCTTACCTGGGAAGCCGAATTACCAGCGATGGACGGAGCAAGAAAGAAATACACAGTAGAATAGCGCAGGCGAAGAGGGCTTTCTACAAAAAGAAGAATCTTCTTACAGCTGAAAATACCAGCATAGAAGTAAGGAAACAATTCATCAGATGCTACATATGGAGTATGTTTCTCTATGGAAGCGAGGCTTGGACGTTGACAGCAGCAGAGAAGTCAAGAGTGGAAGCATTCGAAATGTGGTGCTACCGAAGAATGATGAAGATAAAATGGATTGACCGTGTGAGTAACCATGAAGTGCTAAGGAGAGTAGGAGAAAAGAGAAGCCTCCTAAAAACATTAAGCAGAAGAAGGGACAACTTAGTTGGCCACATTTTGAGGCACGATGGTATGATGAAGACAATCGTTGAAGGACAAGTGGAAGGGAAAAAGGGCAAGGGACGGCCCCGAATCAGTTATTTCGGACAGGTTGAAAAGGATGTAAAAGAGAATAAATATGTAGCTATGAAGAGATTAGCGGATAGGAGAGAGAAATGGAGAGCTGCGTCAAACCAATCTTAGGATTGTTGACTAATGATGATGAAATGTGCATGGGCTGAAGAAATAAAGTTCTTACGCAAATAAAGAGGAGAACGAAATGCAGTTATTGGTTGAATAGATTTCAATATATTCAAGAAGAAATGAAAAGATGTGGTTCTCCGCTCCTTTTGTTGCATTAGCTCCCCTCAGTGACCCGCAGTTCCTACAAAGACTTGTTAATTAGGAAAGTGTTAACCTGGACATAGCGAAAGCAGCACAAAAGAGGTTTTGACCACTTGTGGTACATGAGTGAGGAGTTGGTATGCCTGTCATTCTTTGACGGATCCATTGCTAGGTGTGAAAAAAACGTGATACGCCGTATGTGGTCTTGTGTAGGAAAATATGATCCACCGAAGAAGGCATTCTATAAACGTAAAGACATGACTAAGCTATCAATACCAAATTTGGTCACCACTAATTCGAGAAAGCTATTTAATGTACCTATTGTAAATATGTATTGCATTCTTTGATGTGAACATGCGAGAATGTGATGAACACACAAGAACGATTCGCAAATTATTCGCGGTCATTAAGTGGGAAACGATTGTGCAGCGAGAGGAGTGAAACTAATTCAAGATTTTTAGGCAGTCACGTTGAAGGAAGAGAGCTTTCTAAATTTATTACTGACAATAAGTGTGACTTTTCATCGCAATGCAACCCTTACGTGCGGAAAGACACTTTGATTGCCAAATATGGGATGTCAGTGAAAAATATATTTTATTTTGGTTAATGTACCGAAATTCATGGACAGAATGAAAATAAATTGATCTCTTGGATTGGAAGTATTGTTATGGCAATTAAATTCTTTCTAAGGTAAGCACATTTCTTCAGAGGCTAGATCTTGACATCAGGAGCAAAGTCTTTGCCGAGGAAGGGGAGGGAGTTGAGGGGAAGTCTCCAGTAAGTGGTGCGGGACATACCTCAGCGGTGCCGCGGTGCGGGGAGGCGCCCTAAGGGGGGGGGGATTGCATTACAACGGATGATATATCCTAAACGCTTAGAGATAGGTTAAAACAAACAGAAAATCGGCCCCAAAGAACTTTACTTTTACATTTTACATAGAAATAGCGCTTTTTCGGCCCCAAAAAACTCAATTGAGGGTCCTTAGTACTTAGGGCCCTTGGGGCACGGGTTGCCGTTATTTTAAAGTAACCAAATTTTAACACGTGAATATAAACACCATTTGGATCATTTTGAGACCAGGAAAACATAACTTTTCGCAATTCTGAAAAATAAGGGCCGGCCTACTGATCACCCCCTGACAAACACCCTAGAGGCCGCGTCAGACTACATCTTCATCTGTGACTGCAGCGTCCACAATGGTAGCATCCGATCTGTTTAAACGGAACCCTTGATCCCATGATTTACAATCCCCATATCAACCCTACACTCTGCCCTACTCACTAACCAAGAAAAGGCCGACAATGCTCGATGATTCTACTCGTCACACAACTCGCTGACTCGGCCGTGTAATGAACTCCCGAACAATCCAGAGTGTTCCGACACGATGGGATTGCCTGCAGCAGATTTTCTGGGCAACCCTCGCATAATTTGGGGTTTTAACCGACATTTATGTGTACGATGATTTCATCTTAAAAATACATACAAGCTCAGTGCTACTCTTCGTTATTACAAACACCATAAGGCAAAATGTTGGGGAAAAGGGATCTCAACGCACTCAATACCGTGAGGTGGATATTTTTAAAATCCTATAAAAATGCATTCCTTTGTGTAGAGCATTCATCAATCGACAGTAAGGACATATTGAAAGGATTTTAGGCACCATATGCTTCGCTATTTCGGTAAAAGCAACATTGGAGACGTAGCTGACGTAGCCCTGAGTGATTCGCTTAATTGCCAGATCTGATTAGCGGTGTAACGTGATTTGAGTGAGGGAAACGACGCAACTTCAGGACAGTGATTTTTTTAGTTAAGAAGTATATGCAAAAATAAATTATCACTCACGAACACGGAGGAGACAAAAATGAAAGACAGGATGCTCTATCATGCATTCGCGACTTTTCCACCGAGTCATACTGTCGTCATGACCAACTATTCGCTGAGAAAATTGTGAGGAGAAACACACAGAAATGTCCTTTTCTATCTGTTTAGCATTGTGTTCGTTATTGAAATGATTATAAAAGCGTTCCTTGCCCAACACTTAACGGAGAACCCTATAAATGTTCGTACGTCTTTCAGATGTAGTTCAAATGAATCTATGATGATGATTCACTTTGTAAGGTGCTGTTAATCAAGATGAAAGGGGAAAAATATATCTGGATGTTGCATTGGCGGCTTCCTTCTATCAAGGGCGTATACGGAGGCGCAGTGAAAATTGCGTTGTATAAAGCGGTGAATTCCTAGACCGCATGGGAGACACGCGTGGACGTGAGATGGCAAAATATCACATGTTCTAATTTCATTCGTGCAATCGCGATATTCCACGCCGTATGAGACACAAATGTAGTTCTAACCTGCGCAATTACATGCATTATGTAAAACGGCCTTCACACGGATATTCTTCATTATATTTGAGTTAGAGGACCTCTATTAAATGTTGATAGTATTTTATAAGGAGGTTAATCTTTGTCTATGAAGTACCGTGCAAGCCGTCAACAGAATGTGGCCCGGAGTAATTCCACTGTAAGCGTGCAGTACTCATCCTATCCTCATTCAGACACGCGCTCGTTTGCCAACCACATTTCAATATCATTTATGTATACCTACAGGTGTAATCAAGTAAGAATGCATTTTATTTTGAGCGACAAAGGCGCATAATGAATATCTTTTACAGCACGTGAATAAATAAGGTTGAAAACAGGCGTGACGGAGCAAATGTTGAAAAAGAAAACGCATAGCATGCCTGATTTAATGGTTGGATGTATAACCATAAAATATTACCGCTGACGATAACCGGTTAGTGACGGAGCAAGCGCTTGAAGTCTCCGCTGGCTACTTCAAACCACTTTCGAAAATTCTGGGCACACAAGAAAACACAACTTCCTTCCACCACAGTCAGAGTAGAACTGAGAGTATGATGCACATTTTAAAAAGGCTAGGAGAAGTTTCCCTGGAAATATCCAATGGAGACTGTCAAAGGCTCCCCTCCGTGGAGTCATAAAACGACCGTTTTCGAAGTTGAATCCTGGGGGTTAGGGAGATTAAAGAGGGCATTAAAGGTCAGTCAGTGTCTCTCTGGGAAGATTTTGTGGATAATTATCAGGAAAAGAACTCACTTTTTCGTGGCTTATGCGTATTTAATAAAAGCATGCCCCCGATCGCATCCAAAGAAAACTAAATTTACTTCTTGGCGTGCACTTACCTCGGCGGAAAACCCTCCGTTTTCTTCACCATAGACGAATTGGGGATCGAGCGCATTAAGGTCAGATTAATACCGGTAAACTTTGAGCTTTAAAATCCATCCGCTTTCAATAACCTTACCGCGTCGCGTTTAATCCAGCTCCGGGCGCGCGGAGACGAACCCTACCGCTTGATCAAAAAATCAATTTAATTTCCGGTGTCGCAAAATTATTTCAAAGCTCATTGCGTATACAACTTGAGAAATCTTCAAATCTAAATTCTGATCTAAGTTCATTAGCGTAATTTTGGAAACCCCATCTGAAACTCTTAGTTAATATTTAATTTTGCTGAAAAACAGTATCTGCCATTTTGTAACTGCATTTTTAGAGTTTATCGAAGTTATTCTTTATGTTTACTGAAATTTAAAGAAAACGCACGTTGCTAACAGGTCATATAGCTTTTTATTCCGTACAAATCCACCAATAATTTTGGAAGATGAAGAAGATACTTTGGACGTATCTACTTAATTTGGAAGATTTTCAGAGAGATCTAAAGAGGGGCATTTTTACGGAAATACGCTCACCTGTGAGCCTCTGTATCTCAGTGAAGGATGAAATCCAAGTCATAGTAGGAACATTTTCGTAACGTGTAATCATATATGACTTTACTTGCGAAGACTCAAGTTTTCATCTCAAATACAGCAATTGTGTAATTTTGACTGGCTTCTTCCGATATTCGACCAGTGCGCGGGCGCTGTCTCTTCCATGTTGGCATCAAAATGATGTGACGCTATTCTCTTGCAAATTCTTCATATGTCGACTTGTGTGAATGCTAAAACGATGAATGATACATCACTCTAAAGAAAATTTAATTGGAAATTCTGCTTTTTAGTAGTATGAGAAAGTCAAAAATGTAGACACATCAGTGCAGTAAGTACCTCCGCGCATCATAAAATTATTCATTGTGTCAATTTCATTTCCAATTTGACACAATTTGTCAATTGTGTCAAATTGGAAATCAAGCTAGAGAATAGCTCTGAGTCTATAGAATTTAAATATAACAATACGTCGCGAAAAGCAATCAAGATTCATATAATGGCATCGGAGTACTATTAGATCGCATAAGACGTAGTAAATTTACGAAAATGTTTAAACAATCTGTAGCCGCTGTAGTTTTTAGTAGAAATTCGATGCAGCAAAGATAAGTATGAACTAGCTAACGACCATGATACTATCCAAGTATGGTGCGATTCCTGGAAGTTAGTGTTAAATCTAAAAAAATGGTAGTAATTAATTTCTAGAAAATATAAGTCATCAAAACGTAGCTTTTTCATTCAGAGTACCCAATAAGAAATTGTAGAGTCCGTATAATATGTGGATGTTAGACTCAATAATGATCTACCGTGGAATAAACATATTCGGAAAGTAAGATGTGAAGCTAATCGTGAATCGGGGTTTGTCAAAAGAATACTAGCAAATCATGACGGCAAAGTGAGAGAATCCAGCTATTTCTCCCTCTTTGGAAATATATTTGGAATTCGCTGCCAGTTTTTCGGATCATGTTGCATGCTGGTGATTGATCACCACTGACATACACCGTAGGGGTGGGAAGCAGTGTATTATTTAGATGTAGATGTATTATTACCGTTTATCTCGAAAGCAAAAATTGAATTGGCAGAGCGTTTCACATTCAGTTGAAAGTGTGGTGTTATGGACATTCGTTTCCCACGTAGTCTATTCTCCACAAGGCCGGGAGCGCGGTGTTGTCAATAGTAATATAAAAATTAATATTGCGCTGTGAACTGTTCAACACTGTATTCCAATGTAGAATAAGACGCTGCATTCATTGGCGTCAATATTTTTTACATAAAATTATATCAAAGGCTGGGATGGGATGAGGATTAATCACAAGAAAACTAAGGTAATGCGTTTTTGTAAAGCATCACGAGCGAGGAATGTGAGACTCAAGATAAAGGTGGGTGGTGAAAAACTTGAGCAGGTTGAGCAATTCAACTATTTAGGCAGTACGTTAGAGGAAAACGGATACAGTAGTAAGGACATCAGGAAGAGAATAGCATTAGCGAAGGAGGCGTTCATGAGCAGGAAGGAGCTTCTGAGAGGATCGTTGTGTAAGAGTTTAAAGAAAAGATTAGTGAAGAGTTTGGTTTGGAGTGTAGCTCTCTACGGTGCGGAAACGTGGACTCTGAGGAAAGAAGACGAGAGAAGATTGGAGGCGTTCGAGATGTGGGTATGGAGAAGAATGGAGAGGGTGAAATGGACGAAGAGGAAAAGGAACGACGAAGTTCTGGATATGGTTGGCGAGGAGAGAAAGCTTTTAGATGAGATACGCAGAAGACAGAAGGTTTGGATGGAGTTAGTGCTTAGCGGTGAGGGGATGTTGAAAATGGTGTTGGAGGGTAGAATGTTGGGGAAACGAGGGAGGGGAAGGAAAAGAATAGGATTTTTAGATAGATTGAAAGAGAGTAGGCCTTACAGTGAATTAAAGAAGGCAGTGCTGGAAGGAAAGGGAGGCTCCCAGATCACCTCTTTAGTACTCCATGGAAACCTACCTTAATCGGTAGAATACTATAATAATAATATCAAAGGCTATAAAAAAAATTCCATAAATTTACGTTACATGCGTGTATTTTTTTACTTAATTTTCTTCTCGCAATTGTCGTCAAACTGTTAATTATATTGAATTGAATCCTCTACACGAAGCTCTTCACACTAATATAACTTTGACGGTTTTCACCAATTTTACATTAATTGAGGAAAAAAGTAGTCATACCGATGTAACACCCTTTAGGATAAGAAAATTTGGATTTGTGTGAGGTAAAAAGTAGTCGGCCACTAAAAGACGTTTCTTACGTCGTAGGTGATATAATGTGTGTTAAATGTGAAGACAACTACGATGTTATTATTTTTAGTGAAAAAATCATTTAATTATCTTAATTTTGAAGGGGGTTACAAGTTCTTAAAAAATATTTAGGCGCCACTGAGCGGAGCTTCTCGCCTTGCCTTGCCAACTCCTTGCGCTCGGAGGGAATCATCTCGGGCGGAAAAGGAGACTTTTGTCCATTCGTACCATAATGTATGCACTCCTTCGATAAAATCCTGAACAGAGAAAACTCATCCGTTATAACAGCGATGTTTTTATTTCAATACATTGGTACATGAAAGCAAGCAAATTTTGAGGGCTAGGAAATTTTTTGGAAACTTTGAAGCGAGTTTCGCCTAGGGTCTTTCGGTCTATCCACGGAAACAGAGACAGGAAACATCTCATAATTCGTGCAAAGGACTACCCCCTCTAGTGCATGCCTTTTATAATAGGGCGCTCTGGGTTTTCCCCAAGTCCCATTCATTACATTAAACATCTGCAAGAGGAGCGACCCCAGGGAATAATTAGCAGAGGAGCTCACTTTTTCGCTGCATTTTTTTGCAGTGTTGGATTATAAAAATAAGTTCACCGAGTTACCTCGAGATTTTAAAAGACATATACAACACAACCGATATAGAGTATGATACCAGAAGGAGAATTGCGACCACCTGCGACGCCGAAATTAAGATCGATTTTTCGAACGTGCGGCACAGTTCGGAGCTTGCTGTAGTCAACGGGGAATACCGTGCTCGACGGACGTTGAAAAGAGAATCTTTTAGCAAGTGAATTTTGGATAAGATATAATTTATCTAGTGCCACATTTATTCTACTTTATATAGCTTAATTTCTTCGCTTTCATTCGATATTTACCGTTGATATGATACAAATTGGAAGACTGTTTTTCGTCGAAATTTTGTGATCATGCATGATTATAAAAAGGGATGACCGAGTTACCTCGGGATATTTACGTTGAATTACATCAAACGTTTTAAAGTGTTCGTCCAAAAAAATCAGCTACGACCGTTAGCATCAAGCAAAATAAAAATCGATATTTTGCCCCGCGCGTAGTGTGCAGCAGCTCCGGATGGTATGGCATGCTAAATGTATGCAGTATATAGAAGTTCTGTATTCAGTTCATAACTGTCCCTTTGTAGAAATGCCGCTTATTGCTTTATTGCCTCAGTCTATGAAGGGGTTTTTGGACAGTTGAGGATCGCTTCCCTTCGATATCCGCGCAAACGTTTTCACGAAGTAGCTCGTACGGGGCTTTCCACAAAGGCTTCTTTCCAATTGGTTGAAAAATATTCTCTTTCACAATTTTACCGAGAAAATTAGTCAGTTTGCCTTCTTGAGTGCGAAAGGATCTCAGTGCATGTGATACGGAAGCGAATAACCAGGGCTTATTTTCCCTATGTCGTGAACTTTCAGCGTTGAGACCGAACTACCACTAGTGGAGAATATCTCGGAACGATAAAAAGGTATGTTTTCCAAGTAATAAATCTCAGGTACGACTAATGATGGGAACACTGCCCGATGTTTTTATTTACTGCTCTTATTTTTTTATTCCTAACTATTAAATTCAATTAAATGTTCCCTCTCTACTAAAACGGTCCAAATAGTCGATTTTTGTTTTTTTTTTCTGTCTCACCGAATTCTTAAAAAAAAACTCCCCGGATCGATTTTTCGGGAAAATGTCATTATATTCATGTTTTATAGCCTAAACAAGATTAGTAGGAAAAATATCATCGAGCTAATTATAAAACTATGGAAGATGTGATTTTTGGCCAGCTTTTTTCGATTTCAGCCCACTGTGCGTCGTGTGAATGAATGAAGTAGTATATATAATAAAGTAATCTAAACTCTATGTTCATGTGTCTCCCAGGTACTTACTCGATATATTGCCTGACGTTTCAAGGTCGTTGCTGGTCACTACCTCTTTTGGAATCAGATAAATTTCCGAGAAGGGACGGTATTCCTATTTGTTTATGGAGGAAGAGGGGCTGAAAGTGCTAAAGGTGATGTCATTTTTTCCCCCTTCAGAGCAGAACCCAATTTGTAGCTGATTTTGATGCCAATGACCCTATTTAATTTTTCACATTTTCCTCTCTCCAACGTCTCGCGGATCCGCCGTTGTTTGATGTTTTCACCTTTGCGTCGCTTTTGTTTTCTGGACGCCAACTGCGTTTACCCAGGTTGCGTGTTCTGTCCCTGCCGACTTTATGGGTTTTCCATGAGGAATAGAGTGGTTATGTTCTGCTAATGGAGTTTGAACAAAGCGAACGTTTTCGTCGATATATTTTTTGTCACAGAATAGGCACCATATCTTGCCTTGGGCGATACATCGGAATATCAGAAAATATCGCGACATTTAAATATACCTGGGATCTGATATATGGTTTTCACGTTATTACATCTACAAACTACCCCGCAAGCCGACTAAAAGGCGTGTGGCTGGAGATGTTAGGACACCAGTCGTTTAAACATAAAAAGGAAATGAGAAATTTCGATTAGCATTTATTGAAGTCCTTCATGGTTTGGGAGAAAAACGAATTCCCAAGTCTATCCGTTCGGCTAAATATCTCTCTTAATTTATCGCTTCTGTGTGACCTGGAAATATGGTGGGGTTCTGATATTATGTTCTCCGAGTGGCTCTCAAAAATATCTATTTTCAATTGTCCAAGTATTCTATGCCTAGCGCGCAGCCTCCTACTAGCAGTCTTCAGCGGCTACCAGCCTAATTCGCTTACGATCTGAATAACGCTGTCTATACGCCCGCAGCAATTTTTGACGAATCGTGCAGCTTCCCTTTCATTGTATAAAGTTCACGGATTAAGTCTTTCTGTACCGGATCCCATATGCATGCTGTATATTCAAGGTGCAGTCTGACGAGCGCGATATAGCACCTTTCTCTAACTTTCTCATCCGAAAATCCTCCCTAAATACATTTGACGAATCCTAATCTCTTTAGGGCTATGATGCGAACATTTAAATGTGTTCACCACGAGAGGTTCGAGGTTATCGTAACTCCCAGGTACTTCACTTCGTCTATTGCCTTTCTTTAACACCATCCACAGCTTAAACATGGTTATAGTGGGACGAACTCTGCAAAACATGTACCGTCGTGCATTTGCTCAGATTAAGTTCGAGTCCCCACTCTTGGCTCCACAAATGAACGTTGTTTAAGGGGGCGCCCTAGCGTTTGAATTTCCCAATTTAACGGCTCACGAAGGCCTCTAGCTGCAGCGCCGGGATATGCAGACGGAAGCCGAAGCGCCTCGAGGGAGAGAAAGGGGGGGGGGGAAAGGCAACTCCCCTCCAACTTCACCCGCGACGACTCCGAGGAGAAATTTAATACTCAGGATAAACTTGATACGGGTCATTTGAACAGGGTTCGCAGTCGGAGTTGATATGTGACACCTAAGTGGCGGCGAGCCAATTAAAAATATTAGAAGCCAACTTCTGGTTCCTCGGGTTCCTCTCTCATGCGCTGAAAAAATAGGCCTGTGAATGCGAAGGTCCTTTTGAGCTAACACCTTTTTCGTAATTATTGGCGATGATATTACGTAAACAGGCATGTCGTCAGCATAACACCGCCGACCTCGGTGTCGGCTGGGTTATGTCCTCGCCTGCCAAATAAGAAGTCGCGGGTTCGAGTCCCGCCTGGGTAGGTTTCCCCTATCCAGGGCTTGGTTGTTCGTGTAAATAATTGTTAAACTTTTTGAATACTCGATACAAAATGGCTCAATTTGAGTTGTATTCGGTGGTTTAGGAATATAACAAAATTTAAAAAATTAAATTTCATTATTGAATTGTGGTTTATAATGTTATTTTAACGGAATGTAGAGTCATTTTACGTAATGAAGACATCATCGCACGCAGTTTTCGAAACGGAAGGGAAAAACGGGTGGCAAACGAAAAGTGGAGAGGTTTCTCATTTGATATATACTTACGTGAAATATATTCAACTAACATAATTAATTATTAATAAAAAGTAGCAATATATGTCAGCTAGCTTGCTTGAAAATCACACTTGGATGCGAAAAGCAATGGTTACTTAAGTTAGAGCTAGAAATATTTTTTTATTAACACCGATGAAAAGAAGCAATAAAACAGAAGATGATGAAAAAAACTCCGTGGGAGAGCCGAAACCTGCATTTCAAGACAAAAGTAGTACTTAATTTATAGTTGAACTTTGAGTCATCATTTTTTCTGATACAGCACTCATCAGAAATCACCTCGCAAACTTTTTATGTTTTGAAAATGCAAAATATAAAAAGTTTGCATATATTTGGAAAACATGAAATTATATATGAACCATTGTAAATTAACTAAAGTATTTAAATCATAAGAAAACATCAAGAATAAGTTCACCAGCTCCACAACTAGATTTCATTTGCATTCAAGGGAAAAGTTGACCCCGTGATCATCACTGAATTTTGGCATTGATGCTATGATGCGCGAGGCTGTGTGGTTCAGAAGCCCTTGAAGGTCCACTTTAAATTTTTTTCTTCCACTGATGTCCCCCTCTGGGTATGAAGATTTTTTTCGTCGAGCCCTTTCATAACCACGATAAAGCTGATACCCCCGGATCTTGGCAGTCTTAAGAATAATTTTGGATAAAAATTTTGTTAAATTGCCATCAGCAATCAGCGAAATAGCTTCTTCTGGCGTCAGTTCATTTTGAATTGTAGGTATTTTCCTCCATTTCTGTAATATCCGTTTCCCTCGGGTGGGGGTGGTCGTGGTCATTTCCGTGATTATCTTCGCTGCCGCATCATTCCCTTGCGAGCGCAGTGTCACAGATGTCGCTAGCGATAACTCAGCTGCTGTTGCTTTCTCAAACCAGTCACTTTACTGCTCTTATTGTTAGACCTATCACTAGACCTCTTCAAGTCTTTCTTAGGCCTATCTTTGCTGCTTTACCCAGAAAAACCAGGAATTAGATAGCAATAGTGACATAAAATCGCCTAGGAGGAAAGTAAAGCCAATACGAATACGTTAAAGAATAATAGGTTACAAACTGTGCAAGGAGATTATTATGCATGTCAGGTGGGTATACCCTTCTCTAACCAACATCGACGTTTTATTTCAAACCTGTCGCTGGTTCTCTTGCTTGCGTCCCATTTCTGGAAATACATATTGAAAAAGTATTTGTTCATGGCATTCTGCATTACTTCCTTCGTCTTTACTTCCTGCTCCCAGTTAAACTTATTGAGAAGATATTGAACGGCAAATTTACGTTTTGAGGACAACGCATTTCCACTTCCATTAACAATAACGTCATGTATTTCTTTTCGTGTTACTTTCATTCGCTCAATTTTTCTTATCCGAAATATCAACAATCTGAATCATCAAAGATGAAAATCAATATTAGAATATAATACCCTGCTTAATACAACACACGAGATCGGTGAGATATTTATCTTGGAAAACATAGGAACCTTTTTATCGTTGCGAGATATCCTCCAGTAGTGGTGGTTCGTCCTTAACGCTGAAATCTCACGCTCTAGGGAAAATAGACCTTGGCTCCTCGCTTCCGTAGCACAAGCACTGACACTTACTAGTAAAAGTTGACTAATTTGCTCGGTAAAATCGTGAAAGGAATGCTTTTCAATCAATTGGAAAGAAGCATTTGTGGAAAACTCCGTGCTAGCCACCTCGTAGAAATCAGCTGTATCGAAGATAAGCGATACTCAAAATGGCAAAAACCCTTCATATAACGAGGCAATAAAGCAGTTAGCGGCATTTCTACAAACGGACAGCTATTCTTTCAGTAGAAAACTTTTTAAACGCTAGATAAAAATCGTAAGACTGAGGTAGGGTTTACGGTCACAATAGGGGTTACCGCGGTGGGCCCGCCGCCACTCTTGAGCCCTTTCCAATGTTTGAGCTGATGGGAGCTATGAAAGACCTAGGAGAATGTAGTTAGCAAAATGCGGGTGCATTGCGGTAAGATATGGGTTCTCCAAGAATAAGAAACTATTTCCTTGCAGCCGCGCGCTTTCCGAGACAAGCTTCTGACTTGCCAGCGCAATCGTCGAGTCCGTAACATATATCTCATGAATAAAATCGTAATTTGTACATTAAAAAATCAAAAAATAACACATATGGAATTTATAATGTATGCAAGTGTAGAAAACTGTAATGTCGCCTCATATTTAGCGAAATATCCTCAACTATAACTGATGCTGAACTAATTTCGCATTTAATCATCGCGTCGGGTGGTTGGACACTCAGGCACATAACTTGATAGGAGAGGTGGGGTGGCAGGTTGGTGCAAGATTTCCCTTTTGAGAATCAAAATTGATAATTTTTTTGTTATGCGGTGTAAGATCTTATGCGTAGCAATGTGAATAAACATGAAGTTTTTCTCTCACCATGTTATCAAGACGTGAAAAATAAAACATCTTCATCGTTTCATAAAAATAATAGAAACTATCAATAGTAAAGAAATGTTCACTACTACGGAATGTAACCATATTCATTCTTGCTATGGCATCCTTAAAAATTACTCATTTTAAAACAAAACGCAACTGTAGACATATACTTCTGACAATTTTATCAAAAGATAAGAAAACATTATTGAGATCATTTTATGTTAATTTGACAGTCTCTGTTTGTTGCAAGTCTTCCTTCTCCAAGGCTTCCATTCTTTTCGACGGCGTCGTTTCCCTTGGGGCTTGGTAGACACTTCCATCGCAAAACAAAAAGAAATACGCAAAACGAAAGAAAGACGATGCGACCCCAAAATCAAGCAGCTAAGAAAATGTATCACCGGCCGGCCGGTGTTGCTGTTGAGAGGAGGGCCAGGAGGGGAGGCAAAGAAGTGAAGGATGACTCGCGGAAGGAGGAAAGGTGTTTAGGATGACTTGAAACGACTGCGCGTTATCGAAAAACTGGCTGCAAGGTCTCACAATTTCCCAAATTGTAGCTTTGATTTACGACGTGTGGCATACGTGCAGCCTTTGCTTGTAGTTGAAGGATTATATTATGCTTTGGGTGGTTGGATTTTCTTTACGTGATTTTGCGCCGTGGTGATCGTCATTGAAAAAAGTCGAAATTCGTGAAATTAAGCGTCAAGTATCTCCTGTAGGAAACCTGGTAAAAGACCCTTCTTTGTCTCAAGGCACAGATTTAAGCTTTAAAATATTCTGAGTCAAGAAACCGCTATGTACCTAAAATGAGCGAAGCACAAACTGGTTAATAGAAAGGGTCTGCATCGTCTTCCGCGACCGTGCTAGGGCGCCCCCTTAAGTCCGATGATAGAATTTCGTAGTCAGAGTGATCACTAATTTCGTGATAGATGACAGCGTCGTCAGCAAATAAACGTATTTTACTGCTAATGCGGGAGCAGAGATCATTGCTGCATATAATGAACAAAAGGGGGCCGATTACGCTTCCTTGTGGAACGCCTGATGTAACTTTTGCTACATCAGAGTCAACTTCGTCGAGAACTACTTGTCGTTTACGATCTCTGAGAAGTCGCGTATCCAGTTTACCACTGTTATTAATAAGTTTGAGTCCCCACTCTTGACTTCACAGATGACGTTGGTTACCCAATCACCTGATATTGCTTAATTTCAATGTCAATTATCATAAGGAATTCAATTAAAAGTTATCATATTCCGAAATTGAATTTTCAATATTGCCCAAGCCTGAGGAGAGGAAGAATGCCCTACACTCCACTTGGGATGATGCTGTGTCCTTCACAGTAGGTACTCAGACAATTTCAATTTTTTTAAATGTGGCTTCAGCATAGTTTAATTGAAAAAATATCGAATGCTTTCCCGGCGTATGCTGGTAGTGAAGGATGCTCGGGTTCTCCATTCTCCATAGGGTAGTCTCCTGCATGGTTTTCGGCAGCCATGACTCATACCCTGAAACGTCGGCAGCAATGGAGGAGATTACCCGGTGAAAAACCCGAGCAGCTTTCACTACTAGGCTTCAACCCAAGGTTCTTAAAGTAAAGGTTGCCTCATTCGCGACTCGGGCTCCCATTGGCTTGACGTCACGGTAGACCCAACTTCCAGCGCCATTTCAAATTCTAGCCTTTCCGCGGGCCTAACTGCTTACCGCAGCGAGTTCTTGAATTTACCCTCTATCGAACACTATTAGCCGAATTTTAAATTGAAGGCCGATTTATGAAAATAATGATGATAAGATTTAAAAAAAGATAAATTCGTGTATTCAGACGCCATAATTTTCTGATGAAGTGATGAAATGGGAAGGTGTGCGAGTTGATTCCGTGTCCACACTTCCTTCCTGTAACTCTCAAAACACTGTTTTCCTTGCTACTTCCGCAATATAATTTAAACTTAGATTAATATGGCTGGGAGGATAATACGCAAAAACCAAATTAGTTGCTTTAAAAAATTACAGTTCTGCAACTTTTTAAATAGAAATTATGCTCGTTTTCATTCTTCGCCGGGCTTTGAAAATACAGACTGTCCCAAGGGTCGTGTGTCATTTTTGACCTGTAAATTTAGTAACTTTGCATGGAGCAATGTTCATTAAAATTAGCATATGTACTTATGGGAAAAAGTCCTAAGTTTTGTTGAGTGTAAAAAAGTTTTTACAATTTTGACCTTTTGACCTCACAATGTGGGTCCAAACCAAAAATTTCAATTTGCCTTATGGGGTTTCAATGTTTAAAAAATCGAGATAGAAAAAAGTCTGAATTTCATTGACCAAGATGACTATTCTTAGGTTTTCGGACACGAGAAACCCGAAAATAATACTTTTATTCACAAAAATTCAACTGTTGACCCAGTAAGGTCACCGTCAAGGTCACAAAGGTGGCAAAAAGAATAGTATACCAACAAAGGTGTCGATCCATGGGTTTTATAGGGTGCCCAAGTCATTGGTAAAGTCCAAAAACCCTTATTATTCACTAATTGACCTCCGAGGGTCACAATGGGGGTCAAAGGTCATAGAGTTAAACGTCGGGCCATCATGACAACCAACGTGTCAAACCATGGGTTTTGAAGGGTGCCAAAGTCGGTTAGGCAGTTCATAGATCCGTAGTGTTGATTTTTAGACCTCCGAGGGTCACAATGGGGGTCAAAGGTCATAGGGTTAAACCTCGGGCAATCATGACAACCAACGTGTCAAGCGATAGGTTTTGGAGGGTGCCAAAGTCGGTTAGGCAGTTCATAGATCCGTATTGTTGATTTTTTGACCTCCGAAATTCATAATGGGGTCAAAGGTCTTAGAGTTAAACCATAGAGTAAGAAAGTATGCAACGCGCTTACCATCCCTTCCTTCCGAATTTTTTCCATTTCCTCGCAGTCTTTTCCAACAGGCCCCCCGTGCTCTCTTACTTTAACGCCGCAGTTGATTATTTATTTCTCTAAATATTCTTTTGATTTGTCGCCCAAAGTGTAAGACAAAACTCCGTTTAAAAAGATATTGGCTATGTCCAAAACCTTAAGGTAAAAAATAAAAGCAATGAATGAATCCAGCTTTTATTTTGATTGTATCAAGCAATCTGATAAAAATTTGACGATTTTAGAGAAATATCATAAAACGACAACATTAATAGGATTATAAACTGAAATGTGAACATGGAGTTTTCATTGTGCTAGTCAACCATCCAATTGTAGATATGGTTTCGATTGCCATGCTCTTCTTCTTTTGAAGCTCCTGCAACATTACACTTTCTAGGTCTTCCAGTTTAGAATTTTTAAATTCGTTATAAAGCACACCTGGAATTTTCTAGTACACGCTGCGCGGACAATAGTGCGCGGACACAGAGTCGGGAAAAAGGATGTCTAGGGAAATAAATAATCAACAACGGCTCGAAACTAAGAGGGCGGGGGAGGCTTGTAGGAAAAGACAGTCGATATATGTACTACCACCACTCACTTGGTCACCCTTCTAAACCTTTGGCTGGGGACATTAGTTTTCCTATTACTCCAAAACATACCTCTATGACCTTTGACCCCCATTATGACCCTCGGTGGTAAAAAATACACAATATGGATCTACGAACAGCAAAACTGACTTGGGCACACTTTAAAACCCATGGTTCCACACTTATGCTGTCATATTGGCCCGAGGTTTAACTCTATGACCTTTGACCCCCATTGTGACCCTCAACAGCAAAATTCTATGAGCGGATCTATGAACTGCCTAACCGACTTTGGCACCCTCCAAAACCTATCGTGGGAGGTGGCATAATAATTTTAAATTTAATAACTATTTCGAGGGGCTGCAAAGATATTCTCGAATTGCTCGAAATTTCATTCGGGTGAGTTCCTTGAATGATGAGAGATAGGAAATATTGTGATCTCATAGGTGAGCCAAGATAACGTAGCGGCTCGTTTTGGCTGGAATATGTTCATCGAATAAACAGAGATTGTGTCATCAATTGGGACTTTCAACTTTAGCGCTCAAATCATGAAAAATAGTTTAATAATTGTAATTTAAATAAAATATAGACGCAATCGAGGAGAATCACGACGTTTTTATTCATTAAATATCCAAAATGTTATTTCCGAATTACCCACTTAAGACAGTTGATGTTTGTGAATTTATGTTCTCTCAAAGTACATATTAATTATTTGAGCTATTCCATGGATTGCTATGCTTCTAAAGTTTTTATATATGATATTAAAATTCCGAGGTGAAATGTTTTGCAACGAGCTTCTAGATTTGGCCACTAGGAGTCGACAAGACTGAGTTCTGATTGGAGATTGGCCTCGAGAAAATAGAACCCGTTCTAAAATCTAGATTGGCCAAGAAATTGTGCCCAATATTGTGAAACGGAGATTGGGCTAGAAATTGGTGTGTGTCAGTGGGTCCACAATCCAATATCCAATGGATTGGCCAATAAATTGGCAAGTGTCATACGGGCTTTAGGGCGGGGCGACCGGGGCGAATGCCCCGGGCCCCGCGCTTTGGGGGGCCCCGCGTTCGTGAAAAAAAATTAAAATATACGATAGTTTGAAAACGCAATTTCAACTATTACTGTATTGTTAAGTCCGTGCAAGACAAAAAATAATATTATGAAAAAGGAATAATAATGCAGTAATTTAAAGTAAAAAGCGCGCTTTTTATGTTTATCTTACGTTATAATTTTATGAATTAATATAATTATAAATTTAATTTGTATTGGATTGGAGCACAATGCTTGGAATCCTAAAGGAAATTGGGGATCTTTATAATGACAGAAGAATCATCCACAGCTTATACAAAAACCAAGTAGCCGTGATAAAATCAGGGCCCAGCTGTGAAGAAGCAAGAATTAAGAAAGGAGTGCGACAAGGCTGTACATTGTCACCCGTAATTTTCAACGTTTACATTGAAAAAGCCATTAATGAAATCAAAGAAAAGGCATTGGGAGTGAATATCCATGGAGAAAAAATAAGCATGCTAAGATTTGCCGATGACATAGCCGTTATAGCAGAAACAGAGAAGGATTTGAAAAATATTCTGATTAATATGGGTAGGGTAATGAGTAGATATCAACTGAAAATAAGCACGAAGAAAACCAAGATCTTAGTATGCAGCAGAAGAGAAGAAGTCAAGACCAACATTAAAATAGGGAGGCAAAAACTGATAGAAGTGAATGAATTCTGTTATTTGGGAAGCAAGATAACTAGTGACGGGAGAAGCAAGAAAGAAATTATCAGCAGAATAGCCCAGGCGAAGAGAGCATTCCACCAAAAGAGAGACATGCTTACAGCGGGAAACTTAAATATGGATGTAAAGAAACAATTTATAAGAACCTACATCTGGAGTATGCTCCTATACGGAAGTGAGGCATGGACAATGACCGCAGCGGAGAAAGCAAGGATAGAGGCCTTTGAAATGTGGTGCTACAGAAGAATGATGAAAATCAAATGAATCGACCGAGTCAGTAACGAGGAAGTCCTAAGAAGGGTAGGAGAGAAGAGAAGCCTCATGAAAACCTTAATAAGAAGACGGAACGACCTTATAGGCCACATCTTGAGACATGATGGCCTGATGAAGACAATCGTCGAAGGACAGGTGGAAGGCAAGAATGGAAAAGGAAGACCTCGAACAAAATATATGGAACAAGTAAAGAGAGATGTGAAAGAGAAGAAATACGTAGGAGTGAAAAGATTAGCTGATAGGAGAACTGAGTGGAGAGCTGCGTCAAACCAATCCTAGGATTGTTGACCAGTGATGATGATATATGTACTATATTGAACTCAAAGGCGTGATGGTATCATAGCGGCGTAATTACGAAGTCTGAATTTGGGAGGGGAACACATACTTAGCCAGAGAGTGGTAGGGATTCAAAATGCTCGAGTTTGTAGATGGGGTATAGAGTTTAATATTTTAAGTGAAGGGCCCCGCACTGAAGGTTCGCCCCTAGCCCCGCACCTGCTAGCGCCGTCACTGCCGCACGCGACATGGTTCTGAGTTTCATTATCATAAGTATCGTCGATGTACCTTACCATATTTCTGTGTCGTGAAGCTAAAGTACTAAATGCGTTCTATGCCTTACTCTAAAACTATGAGTTAAAGTAAGCCAAAAATCGGTGCTCTACGACAGTCATGAGAATAAGTACATGAAAATATAATTAAAAACACTTTTCTGGCAAAGTAAAGAAATTTGTAGTGCGCGGAAATCGTTCAGATTTATTTCACTTAAAGCTGTTTTGCGGTGTTTCCTTTGCGTAATTATTAATTCACGAGCAAATTTAAATGAAAATCTGAGATTTTTGAAGGGCTAATCGTTTAATTATGGTGGAATCACCAGTAAAGGATTTCGTAGCGGATGGAACGCGGTCTACATTTAGCCAAAGATAGACGTATAACGCTGTATGAGACAAGAAGCTAACAAAACGAAAATAGCATCGCCGGCAGCTACAGAAAAGTTGTAAGCTCAAAGGCCCTCGCATTTACAGGCTTATTTTTTCAGCGCAAAAGAGAGGAACACGGCCCCCATAAGTAAATACTACTTACCGGGAACTGGCTGGCCACCATCTAGTTATCACATATCAACTCAGACTAAGACCCCTTTTCAAGAGATCCGTATCAAATTTATCGAGAGTATCAAATTTCTCCTCGGAGTTCTCGCGGGCGAAGTTGGGAGAGGAGTCACTTTTTGTCCCCCCCCCCCCCTTTCACTCCCTCAAGGCGCTTCGGCTTCTGTCTCCACGCCCTGGCGTTGCGACTAGAGGGTCTCGTGATCCGTCAATTTGGGAAATTCAAACTCTAGGGCACCCCCTTAATACACGGGCAAATTTCGATGAAAATTTGAGATTAGTGAAGGGCTAATCGTTTAATTATGGCCATTTTATGTTGAGTATTCAAAAAGTTAAACAATTATTTACACGAACAACCAACCCCTGGATAAGGGAAGCCTACCCAGGCGGGACTCGAACCCGCGATTTCTTGTTTGGAAGGTATGTTGACGACATGCCTGTTTACGTAATGAAGCTATCATCGCCAACAATTTCGGAAAAGGTGTAAACTCAAAAGGACCTCCGCATACACAGGCATATTTTTTCAGCGCATGAGAGAGGAACCAGAAGTTGGCTTTTACTATTTTTAATTGACTCGCCGCCACTTAGGCGTCACATATCACCTCCGACTGCGACCCTTGTTCCAACGACCCGTATCAAGTTTATCCTGAGCATCAAATATCTCCTAGGAGTCCTCGCGGGTGAAGTTGGGAGGGGAGTTGCCCTCCCCCCCCCCTTTCTCTCCCTCGCGGCGCTGCGGCCAGAGGCCTTCGTGAGCCGTTAAAATGGGAAATTCAAACGCTAGGGTGCCCCCTTAACGGGGCAACCACCTTTCACCTTAAGCCAAAAATTTGTAGGTTTCCGATGGCGGACTTATAAAATTTTGCGACCCAATGAACGATGCGTGGCGACAGTGGCAAAGCCAGTAACTTCGTTCGGGGAGGTGGGGGGGGGCTCCAAAACCAGGGGGGGAAATTTTTGAAAAACCGGGCACTTCGTAATGAGTTTTAAACTGATTTCAACACTTTTCATAATCGAAAAAAATTAATTTGTTAAAGAAACATTTTGCAAGTTCATGATTCCTAAATATTTTGTTTTCTTTTATGAAGGACAATGATTGTGTTTTTTATATTTCGGGGGGCGTCAGGACCCCCCATACCCCTACTGCCTAGCGACTATGCCAACTATATCTGTATATTGTCTATTTTCATCTATTGTCAAGATGTGCAGTTGACGAAGGGCAATTTTGGATGCATCTCCGAAAGTGTCTTTTAAAATGCGATTCATGAGCTATGGAAGCGATTCGACATTTGATAAAGGGATAATTTTTTTGGTTATAAGAATGCTTATTACCATGCTCTCATGCAACCATTACGAGGAACTATTGAGCAAACAAATTGTAGACTGCATCAGTTGTGGACAGTGAATCTTACTGCAAAAGATGTACTGGCAACTCCTGATTCCAAGACAAGAAGAGGAAAAGATCATGCCACATGGCAATATCGGAAAGAGCATGCAATATTTCATCATCAATGCTTTTTAATCTTAACCCTTTTGTGCTGGCATAGATAGGCAAAGATATAGCTGGCATCAATTTTTCAACGCACACAACCGGATGCCAGCTATAGCTGGCATGTGGAATGGAAGTGACCAGTGAGTGTCACCAGCAAGTGTCATAGATGCATTCAGACCCTGCAAGAGACCCAGGTTAGCAAGACCTTAGGGCCAATCCTCAGAAATTAAGCCTGACCCTCATTTAAGATCCTCCTCGCTGCAGGAATGTGTTGTGAAGTTGTTATACTGTCAATGATTTTTGCCCAGTAGCATTTTGTTGCACAATCCAACTTTTTGTACTTTGAAATGAATTCTTTATTTCTTTCAGTGTGTAAGCAATTGTTTATCAAAATTATAGCGTTACTAATAACAGACTTATGGATTAAGAGTCTTAGTACCTTGTGTTCACTAACTTGGTCATTGTCATTGCTAGAAATACATTTAAAAATCCACAATGTTTAAAACAATTTTAGTTATTCTTATAGAAGAGTAAATTAATGAAACTCAAAAGCAATATTGAATTTTTTAAATATGTACTGGCAACACAATAAGTTGACAGAGGACACATGCTAAGATAGGGTTAGAGGGTCGAGTACAGTGGCCAGGGTAAGGGGTGGTTGAGTTGGGTCCCAAATCGAAGGGACGAGAATACTAGGGTAACTCATCCCCAAAAAAGCTCCTTACAGAGAAGTTAAAAATATTCTTAGGCTAATCATAGCACCGAAAACGTTTTCCTTCTGTAGGCACCAGCAGGAAAAAGTTGCAATTGTAAAAGCTGCAGTAAAGGATGGATAAAATGGTAGAGGCTACAATAGACAAGCAAGGAGCAATTAGAGGACTTAAAAGTACAATACTTTCACTAATTCCAAGCCAACAACATCAATACCAATGGTCCAATGGTCATCTACATAAGGACAAAGCAGATAAAATAACAAGTTTGTTTTACGAATTTCAAAGAAGTGCCACCATCAATGGATGGTTGAATAGATTACCAAGTCAAAGAAGCATTTTTATGCCAACAGATAACAGGTGAATCCCAAGTTGTACATCAACTATGTACTCCATAAAAATTGGATCAATAGGGTGGTTTCCTATTATTTTTTTATTGCTTTAATCGAAAGATTATTACTCCTGGAGTACGTATTTCACGCTTTTAGATTTTTAAATGACAACATCCATTTTTCGCGATTAAATGAAAAGTGAAAATTTTCAAGCGCGCGAAAACGCGACGCTCAAGTATGAATGCCGGGAAATATCTCCGTACGTCGTATTTCTGGTTCCCCCTCCCACCCGGTGTGGTGACCTTGAGGCGAGACTTAGCGCTGATACGTCGCAGGATGCTAGCGGATAGCCGAGTACCTTGCTGGATGGTAGCGCTTGGCTTAAAAAAGGTTTATTAATACCTTATCAAACGAGGAAAACTTTCCGACCTTAGCCAGTTTCAATAAGTGTTTATTAAGACATGTTTCCCTGAGCTCTGTGCCTCATGCATGCATTGGTAACCTCAGACGATGTATAACTCCTATCCTCTCGTGTAGAAACTAGGTCCCTGTGACGTCATGCGGAGTGGAATCGTATGGGCGCCAATCTGGCCTTTTTCAAATGAGGATAAAATTTGACCCTTGCCATTCGTCTAAACCGGTATTTCAAAAACCAAACAATTTGTGTATTATGAATACACTAATGGTGGGTAACGAATCGCAATCAATGCCTTTGGTTTTCTTTGATGAACGAAACTACCCTATTCACAGAAACATGTAGAATACACACCCAGACACGTCCGCATTATCTCACAGCCCTTCCAAAATTTTTATTTGGTACAACCTTGCATAAAATCTCCAAATAATTTTCTAGCCAAAGCAATGTGAATGACAAAAAATAAAACTTATTCATCACTGACATCACTGGTAGAGTTCAGCCCCCAAAAAACGTTTTGTTCATAGCCACAGCCAGTGGCGGCTGGTGGTAATTTATCTAGGGTGTGCATTAGAGCAGATATATGATGATTTAATTATATTATGTTAATCCTAATCCATGAGCGTCATATTTCGTCG
Source organism: Ischnura elegans (assembly GCF_921293095.1). Classification (NCBI taxonomy): domain Eukaryota; kingdom Metazoa; phylum Arthropoda; class Insecta; order Odonata; family Coenagrionidae; genus Ischnura; species Ischnura elegans. The sequence continues at coordinate 23,609,461 of NC_060259.1, forward strand.
TAATAGAATACATAGCAAGCAAAACATATCACTGGTACACTCTACCCTTAAAATTGCATGAACAGAAATAATATTAGCATGTATGAAAATAATTATTCTCAACACACTTTTACAAGTGACGGTAGTTGAAATTCATTCTCTTTTCCTTACACCCTATGAGGAAGTAGTGTAGAAAACGGCCATACAGATGGCTCTGTAGACGGACTAGGATCCTGGGCGCAGGTAGTGTAGGTGGGGTGCTTTCCATTCATGCGACTCACGCGTCGACTTGTGTCCACTCGCGTCATTTGTTTATGACTCTCCTATTCCTGAGCGTTACCGTTTGTTGACTTGTGTCACAACAGTTGGCGACACACACCGAATGGAACACGAAATCCACGACGCAAGTCGACTTGTGTCGACGTGTGTCAATGAATGGAAAGCACCCGTGGCGGCTACACCACTACACTACCAGAGTCCTCTGGATGGCAGTTCTCTACACTACTCCCTCATAGGGTCGAGTCGTTCCATACACTTCCACTATGGGAATTGAGACGTCCGCCATTTTAGTTCTTCCGTCTCTATAGAGTCTTATGGGGGAAAGTGATATAATGCCAGTTTTTTCATAAATACGCGATTCCTGTCGCATTTTCGGTAATTATAAATTATAATATATTCAATCTTGATGTACTGGGAACACTTTACTATCAATTTGTAAATTTTAAATCGTGAAAAATAACAAATAATCGCGCTTCAGTCAAGTTTTGATTATTTTCACAGGACGTTTTTCTAGATGTGAAACCCTCATATTTATGTCTGAAACAGGGTAAATTATTTCCAAAACTACTATTACTGCTCCCAGGGCTACTATATAGCGTTTTGTTCTCGTCAAAGGAATAATTTCAGATTTTGAAAAGTCCAATATCAGCTGAGAGAGAATTGTTATCTTCAGATCGGAAGAGATTTCGCATGTAATATCCGAGTAAACTTCCATGAAAACAGCGCAATGGATATTATACGAGGTATTTGAGGACAAGTCTGGTCAATTTTTAGTGCCGACATATCGGAACTATTATCCTACCCCAAAATTAGACAAGAAAAACTACAGAAGTCACAAGCTGTCATGCAGTTTATGTACTTTTCACGAGAGTTGCAGATCATAAAAGATATCATCAAAGGAGGTATATAAAACAAAAAAATCACATTTTTCCAAAGTATATAATGTACACACACCACAAATGTTACATTTTAAGATTTCCAGAATGATTTAACAATTCCATTGGAACTAAGATTATTTACATAACGCAAAATAAAAAATAAATCTTAAGTGCACAAGATGTTACATTTCTATTAAAATGGATTCAAATTAGTAGGAGAGAATGATGAATAGGTGATAACAGCTGCCACACATCTTGCATTCTTCTCAATGTTGCTATGTTCTTTTGCCACCAATGACATTGACTACTCGAATATCTGAACCTGTAATTAAAAAAATAAATAAAATTTCGAGCTTTATTACACCAAAAGCATTTATTCATAAGTAATTTTAATGAACAGCATCTTAGTGATACATCAAATTCTTACAATCAATAGTCCTGATAAAGTTCTATAATGTGTAGATGTTTATTAAAAATGCAATCACTTAAGTTTCTATATCATCTTTCATGGTTTGAGCAATAGGAAATTACTAAACGTGCAATTTCAATTGGCAGACAACTTTCTGGAAATTAATTCTATTACCAAGATGGCAATCTTCCTGTCAGCATACTAAATTATAAAAAGGAATAATATGACATTAACATTCCACAACACTGTTACTCAGTGGCATAACTATGGGGGGAGGAAGGGAAAGATCCCTCCCCAAAGCCTCAGATAAATAAAAAAATTATTTATAATTATTTTATATATTGAACTGCATCGACTAAAAGTTAAATCTTTAGCACCAAAATGATTTCAAATGTATTTCTAGGAATGTTATTCTTCAAATTTTCTTGGACTGATTCGTTGTCTGAGGGGGAGGGGGGGGGGGGTTTGCTACCCCAGGCCATCCTATCCTTCCCAAAGCATATTCCTAGTTACGCCATTGCCATTACTCCTTCACACAAATATTTCAACATTTATCAGATCATCTAAAATTATTATCAAATTGAATACATACAGTCATATTAAACTACTCCATTGCCTAATCTCGACCATCGTATGCTCTCCCCCTTTAAAAAATATTTACATTTCAAAACATTCCAAACAGCGGAATAGGTTGATAGATTTCACATTTAACAGGCAATCATAAACGTATCCCATATTTTAACCCCAGAATACTGTTCAGCAAAGAATTCATGTCAATAGTGAAGGTACCCCCCAATTAATGACCCTCATTATAACGATGAACACCATTTACCTATCTCCATCAACACCACCATGGAATGTGTCATATAGTCTCCTCTAGTATTACATCCATTATAATAACATTCAGACCAGGATTAAGCAGTCAATAGTTATGGAAAAAAATTAACTGTATAAGAGGAATCTCAGAATAGTAGTGAATTAATGCACAGCAAGACCAAACTTGCCTGTCAAAAGAACCACTAGTAATTATGAAGAACAGATTTCAACCCCAGAAAACTGTTCAGTGAAGTGTTCAAGTCAATGCTCATGGTACCATCCAATCAATGAGATGAACAACATTTACATTCTCCATTAACACCGTCATGGAATATATATTCCTTTAAGTAAACATATGATGTAGTAATTTGCCAAGAAGGATTAAGTAATCCACACTTCTGGAAAGAAACTAACTTAAAAAGAGGAATCTCAGAATTGCAGTGCATTTATGCACAAAAAAACTAAACTTACCCATCAAAAGAAGCATTCTCAATTATGGGGATAAATTAAGCTAATAGATGCTACTGGAGCCTATCAAAATTATCGTAGATTCAACTTCTCAATATACCAACTCCAGATATATATCAACTCAAGATAGATAAAAATTAGAATGTATACTATCATAATACAGCAAGTGCTCGTATATGAGGCTGAGTTAAGGACCCTAACAAAGCAGCCTTAGAAGAAGTAAATAACTGTTGGAAATTAAATATTGAGATGGATATATGGTCCATTATTTGACGAAGGGGTTTGGAGAATACTAATAAACATAGAGCAGGAAACTTCATAAAACAAGATATTGTCACTGTGATCAGAAGTAGGAGAATTGCATGGCTTGGTCATGTAAGAAGAAGTGAGGAGTATGGAGAGGTCAACCAGAGGGAAGGCACCCATAAGGAAGACCAAGACTAAGATGCAATGACCCAGTGGTTGAGGACATGGGATGAGTTGGGGAAAAGGTTGACATTATGGAGGACAGAGGAGTCTGAAAAGACAACTTGTTGGTAAGGCCAAATATCAACTTGGATTTGAGTATGGAATCATATTACTTGCAATATTTACCTTGATTAAACATGTTTTATGCTTGAATTCCCCCTCTCTAAGAACGACTGTTGCACTTATTTGTAATTTGATTTCAGCATTAATCTCATGAACATAATAACATTTCATACATACTAATTTCCTCTTCAAAAATAAGGGGGTACTTCGTAACTGGAACTTTAAAACTTGACTGAAGGATTAAAAGCAGTGGCTTCATAGTATGTGGTTTACAATATCATTGATTAAAAAATTCAACCATGTTGCAATGACCTATTGCAAATTTTTTTTAACCATATGCTGAAGTAGAAAACTGAAAGTAAGAATTACAACTCTACAGCATGCTTAAAACACTCTGTTGTACTTAAATCATACATTATAGTATGCCTTTATAATGTGTGCTACTGAAAACCAAATGATTCTTTGGTGTTCTATACAACAAATACATGAACTAAACAAGAAACCCAAAAATTACATTTAAACATGAATTATCTTCTGTATGTTAATCGATGAAGCCATAATATCTTTGGAAAAGAATGATGCCAAGCTTAAAATGATAAAAATTCAGCCAACCAGTGATGTATAATAAAAGAAAAGCTTATACTACAATTAAGTTAAGTTCGAACTCAAATAGAACCAATGCGTCTAATATTTATATGCCACTTTCATTATGAGATTTTTGGCTTTTACTTGAAGAAATAATAAAAAACTCCTAGTTTTCCATAGCCATATTTTTTAAATAACTCGCAATAATTAGGCATGAATAGTACCGTCCTCTTTGATAATCACTGAAGCCATTTCAGAAAAACCTAAATAATTATATATTTCCATATTTTACAATTAGTTACTAAGCCCGAATACGTACCACAAGTAAATATTCGTCCAAAGATGTTGAAACTTCAAGTACACAGGAGCAGACAGCAGCATAAGCACTGGGCCACGACAAAAGTTCGGTGTTAATGTATTTTTCCGTTTTAACCAGCCCTAGGAATGTAATCCTCTTCACTGGACTTAAACTGGAATTAAAAATTCGGAATGAGCCAAGGAAAAGATTAGTCGCAAAAGCGACTCGTCGAGATTTTAATTGCATCCTAAAATTAAGCATTCACACTACTTCGAAATATAATAGTCATTCTTCTCATAAACTACACACAAATAAAGCAATGAAAAGTGGAGTTTCGTTCACTAATATGTATCCAGATGCGCAGATTCTAGTCGAAAACGTAATTTCCTTTATTGATGTAAATGACCGTAAGATTACTTCATACCGGCATTGACAAAAACAAATATTTTTATTGAATACAAAACTAGCAGCACTAATAGTTATTGTTACACTTTCTGGTACGTAGTAAAGAACTACATCAATCATCTCTGCAACCCAGACTAAATATTACATTTTAGTCACAAAATTTCACATATTCCATTGATGAATAGAAAACACAGAAGCACAAAAACACTCGTCAAGAACCTCGCCGGATTATCTAAACCGGAATACGTATTTTTAAAAATTACTACTTATGCACAGTTCAAACCTAATAATTGAAATACGTGGATCAACACTATTAAAAATTTAAGGTAATAGTATTAAAGGAACCATTAAGTGTAGAAAAACTTACCTCACGTAGGCGGGAAGACGTTGTTTGGTGTCACTTGTCCCTTCGGCATATTTGAAGCCATTTCGCTCTTCTCTCAGTATTTTGAGGGAAACTAAAATTTTTAAACACGTTCTTGGTGCTAATGGAGCAATTAGGAGCCGAACTACAACCTATTGTGCCGTATTTTTACTACAAATAACGGAAAATCTTGCCGAGCAACTGCCAGCCACATTCACTGTCTATATGTAAACAACAAGTGCAGAGAACAAAGATGGTAGGATGCGACGACTCAACTTTGTAGTGTATTATCAACAATCCAGAGGACTCTGTACACTACCTGCTAGTCAGTCACCAAAAACATGCGCGTGCGCATTCGCATGGTTTTGAGTCTGCTCCCATCGCCCCTTTGAACAGCACATACCCCCCCGCTTACCTCGTCCCGCCAGAGCTCCCTCAAGCGATCGCACAGACCGAAAATGCGCCCGGGATGATGCACGGGATCGCACACTTGTAGAGCGGTGAATTCGAAAAGGAGATAGCTGTAGCGTTCGGAGGCTCATGTTTCTTGCATATGCAGACAGTACTTTTATCCTTCGCGTTGCAAAGGAATAGTTTTCTTTTATAATTTATTCATCTTTGGGTGTGCACTTGCTAACATGCGTATACGCACGCGCCGCCACTGGCCACAGCTAACCTTGCTACTCTGTAGGAAAGATGAAAAAGATTAGCATGCAAGTGGAACTAGGGGTACAAAGAAAACAGCTGAAGAGTCTAATATGTATGCATAGGCGGATCCAGGGGGGGGCACGGGGGCACGTGCCCCCCCCAGATCCTCAAAAATATGCATGATTTTTAATATGGTGCCATTATCATTGCGTTCGTTTTGTATTACGAGGTATCCTTGTGCCCCACCCAGAACAAAATCCTGGATACGGCCTTGCTTGTGCCCCTCCCAGAAAAAAATCCTGGATCCGCCCCTGTATGTATGACTCAAGAATGAGGAAATCTTAATCTTGAAGAAGGTTCAAAACTGCCTTGAAGCATTGGAGATGTTGATAGTTGATATGACGGAAGATAAAGAAAGAAGTAAGGGCTTGAAGTATTGTGAACTAGGTATCTATGTCTCCGGAAGAAGGTGTGGACTTTCTTTACTCAATCCTTGAGAGTGGGGTCAAAGATTTTGTGCCCATTGTGAAACCTAAGTCAAAAAATTCCCCTCTTGGTTCAAAGCAGATACCATTCGCTCACTTGGAAACAAGAATCGTGCTTGGTATCTTTATAAATCTTTCCCGAACGAGGAAACTCGAACTACATTCACTAACCTTCTTCGCTGTTCCAAAACGCTAATTCGCTGTGATCACAAGGAGTATGTTCAGGGCATGTGTTCATCCATTTCCTCCAACCCAAGAAAATTCTGGTCCTTTGTGAATAGTCGCCGAAAGTCTCCAAGCATCCCCCTTCACGTGACCTATAACAATCTCGAGGCTGTGGGTCCAGATAGACCAAACTTATTCAATCGATTCTTTACTGATTGCTTAGCTCCTTCATCTACTCTCTCTAATAAAATTGATAACATCCCCACGCCAATTCGTGGCCATTGTCTATCTAACGTTATCACAGATCCCAAAGAAGTATTTGAGTATCTCTCCAAAATCCCTCTCCATCGTGCCCCTCGTCCCGATGGTTTGAGCCCCAAACTAATTAGACATTGCGCATCCTCCCTCTCTCTTCCATTGAGCCTCCTACTGAACCGTTGCTTTTCCCTCGGCACCTTCCCCTCCCAATGAAAAATTGCCAACATCATTCCCATACATAAAAATGGCCCTAAAGATGAAGTCTCAAACTACCGCCCAATATTGATACTTCCGATGCTATCTTCAGTTTGTGAAAGGATTATTCTCAACAGGCTCTACTACTTCACTTCTCCTTTTTTATCAAATAATCAGCATGGTTTCCTTCCGGGACGCTCCTGCCTGACCAAATTGGATGCAAGTGGAACTAAAGAAAACAGCTGAAGAGTCTAATATGTATGACTCAAGAATGAGGAAATCTTAATCTTGAAGAAGGTTCAAAACTGCCTTGAAGCATTGGAGATGTTGATAGTTGATATGACGGAAGATGAAGAAAGAAGTAAGGGCTTGAAGTATTGTGAACTAGGTAATTAGCATGATGGACATGAATGAATATTCACTAATTTAAATAAATTAGACCAGGGGCGCAGCTAGGAATTAAGGCTGGGGGGGGTTTAGGTGTAACTAATACTGGAGTGTGTGGGAGTATGGAAAAGGTACCCACAAGGATAAGCGGTATGTGTGAGATTGATAAATTTTGGAATTTCAAGAAAAATGGTTAAAATTGGTGAGTTTTACGGCTCTCTGAGAGATATTTTATTGATCCTTACGCTATTCTATTAGTAATATCAATCCAATTAAGTAAAATGGATTAAACATAAAATTTCTCTGAGCTCTGGAGGGGGTTTTATCCCCCCAAACCCCCCCTCGCTGCGTCACTGAATTAGACAGCACGCTGAGAAATTAGGGTATGCTGAACACTAGAGCTGGGAGTTTCAGTACATTTTTAGGAATTCGTTCACGTGGTTAGATTTTTGACAATGATAAGATTTTTCACATTGTCCATAATGAAAAAAATCATATAAATTCATGATTATTTTGACTGAGCCTAATCCACAAATCCATGATGCACACACAGCAGATCCAAGTGATTTTCAATGTTTTACATAGGGGTCGTTCCATTTCAAATCAACCGGGCCCTGACACCCACCGTCTCCAATTTTCATTAAACTTTCCATGGTCATACATTCTGGTATGATTAGAGATTGTGTACAATTTTAGCCTCCAACTGTTGATTGTTTATGAAATATGAGCAATTGAATTTTGGGTGTGACCCCTACAGTGCCGCAACGTGCACCAAATTGTTATTTTTATTTTTATCCATAACCCCATTCTTTTGTTATGAAAAGTCATGATTTCCTTCTAGAGCTAAGTAGTCCATAATGATCCCAAGATTATCATTGTATATGAACTGCATGAAGTAATTCAGCTGCAAAAAAATAAAGTTTACAAAAAATCTCGCTTGTACCATTTTTCATTGTCAGCATCCACAAGGAAAGGCCATGCAAATACAGACTCATGGTTCAGTTTTAAGTAATCATTAATGTATGAGCAAAGATCCTGAGAAAAAAATCATGAGTCCAGCATTCCTTAAGAAAAAAAATACTTATTCTTTGTCATGGGAAAAAAAGGCATCTTTTCCAAGGCACATAGAAATTACATGATGTAGAGGAGAGATAAGCATTTACTTGTATGATTGAACTATATCGGAGCATGCGTTATCTCACTACAGTGTATGCTATTGGCTAGTAGAGTAGGAAACACACGAGCAATCATGTGAATGCCCCCACGTACTGTTAATTTGGTACTATCAGGACTATTCGAGCTGAGGGAGTTTTATTTAAAAAAAACTAGAGATGGGTCGACTCGCAGATTTCTCGGACTCGAATATTGAATTTGAATATTAAATCATTGCTCGAATATTCGAATACCTTGAATACTAAACGATGAATGCGGGAAAGTTTGACTTGGTTGCCTATGCAGCAGGAAACACAAGATTTTGGCTGGTAATTGTGATTTCCTTTAAAGGATTCAAACAGGATTTTAGCAGATTAATGCAATATTTTAATTTTATGGAAGCAATTGGGCATATAGTTGACTCAACTAACATATCTTTCAAATACTCTAAGGGGACACACCACCTCGCGAAAAAATGATTGCATGACGTCTCGGCATTTACACTGCTACGATGGATTTCTGTCTGATGTATACAAATGCCTTTCTGTCTTATCTACCAAACGCCATTTCAGCGGCACGCCCTCTGATCTGATACTCGGCTTCATCCAACTTCTTATTTTCAACAGGTAGCTTGGTTAACCCCCACTGCTGCCACCAATGACGTGCCTGCGACAGTGGATGGCGCGAAATTCAAAGTATTCGAGGTATTCGAGAGTGTACCTTTAGCATAATTATTCGAGATCTCGAATATCGAATACTTTCCTGTATTCGAGGTATTCGAGTATTCGCGGATACTATTCACACATCTCTAAAAAAAAACCTCCAGGAACCATGGTACACTATTACATTCTACATTCCGTTTAACCTCAGTCCAAAGACCAGGTATGCACATCTCATATCCAGATGTATTGACATCACAGGAATGTATATTATCAAATGTCAAAAGGAACTGTAATTGATCATTTGAATTGAGAAATTTCTCATGTACTTCACACTAATCCTTATTTTCAATGTTTCATTTAGTTATTCTACATCACTGGAAACTTGGTAAAAACAGTACAATTCAAATCACCATCCTTACCAATTGATTTGGAAGTGAACTTCCTCTTAACTGGCTGACCACATTCTAAGATGTCTTAATTTTTTCACCAACTTTAAATATTTTTTTTAATGTTGGCCTCCCTCAAGAAGTACTATGACCTTCCAGAGCTTATGGTTGCAGGAGGATTAAGCATACACAATAAGTGTCCTAGTGACACACAGCAAACATCTCTCTCTGGCTAAGAGAATAAAGGAGAGGGACCTTTAAGTGTCGTGAACTTAACTGAAATATCACCTCCTTCATGGTTGAGAGCTTCCACTAGTCCAAAGTACCACTCCTTACTGTAGATACAAGCTGCGTGTGAACCAACAGCCAAATTATCTGGGAAATCCACTTTTTCAGAGCAAAAATAAAATACAATGCTGTACTCATCATCCAGGCCAGTGAACTTTGCAGCGACTCTTCTATCCAATAAAACTAATATCACACCTGAGGTCATCATTTCATGTAGGAAGCCCATTCATTTTCTATCATCTTTGATACGTGTTCTCCTGGTTAGACAGGCACATGCTTTTATTTTAACAGCTGGGTCTGCAATGTGGCTCTCTGAAACATCCACCCCAGCAACCTTAAGGCAAAGGCACAGACAGGATTAAGGTGGTAAATAGCACAATACGAACAACCTAGAAGACAACACACAGTTGTAAAAACTCAACCCTCGCAGCAAACTAATTGAAAGTTTCAATTCAATCCATCATTTTCCTCGAAAGAATAGAGAACCAGGATTGAAAATGGCAAAGGCCAGGGTAGCTTGCTACTTTTCCACTACCATTTTAAAGGACAGGGTGTTGCCAATGAAATATGAAGCAGTTATAACCTAAATGTCACAAGTAAAGGTACAAGTCACATCACCTTCTAGCTGGAGTGAAAGACAGGTAAATAATGCCAAAATTATAAAATTGCATAGCAATTAAACATATGGATATATCAGCTAGCAAAATCCCAACAGAGATAGCAATCCTACACTTCAATGAATGAGCAAAATCAAATTATCATGGTAACTAATGGGCTCTTGTCATCATACCCATATTTACCAATAGTCCATATTAGGTACCACAAAGTACTACATACCTCCACTTGTACAGGCTGAAAGCCCATCAACTAAAATGCATTATACTAGGATAATTGGGTTTTGACTAAGTTGTATCACCAATAAATTATAGCTCATGGGATGAGAGACAAATCTCAGAACCCAACAACCAAAGCAGGTTATAACTTGCTATCCATTATTTATTTATTTATGTAATGCCAAAAACAGCACTAAGGCATTTACATTGGGTTTATTAACAAAATAAATTATGTAAATATAATTAAAAAGCATGTATAATAATAATCTCATAAATAACAATGACTTTCAACATATACAATACATACAAAAGGTGGGTGTTAAAAAGATAGTCTTTTCAGTTGGTTATTAAAATTGGAGCAGGAGGCAAAGAGGTCAAGAGAAGAAGAAGTATTTGAGATTGAATTGAAAATGGAGGGTAAGGGGTAACAGAGGGAGCTATGAGATATTGCCAGACAGAAATTGGGCTGGTGCAGAGCTTCATTATTGTGGGTTTTGCGAGCTGGAATGCGGAGTGAAAAGCATGTTAGGAGATCAATGTATCTGAAGGACCCATTCACAATGAAGTAAAGAAATTTGATGTCTGATGTCAATCGGTGGAGGGTGGGGTGTAATAATCCAAGCGAATGAAGTATTTTGACACGTGAAGAGAATCTGAGGTGAGGTGTGCGATGGGGAACTATTGCTAAGAAGAAATTGAGCGGACAGCAATAAATACATCGCAGTGGATTTTCCAGGATACACAATTGCCATTTATTGCACCATTTCTCTACCGATTGAAGAGCAGTTTGTAAAACCAGGGAATCAGCCGCGGTGTTAACCCTTTTAAATATTTTACAATCGTCGGCATTGCTGTAGATTCATTGGCTCCGTTAATTTGTTTAACCTGATGGTGGCTAATCTCAACTGACTGACAGTAGGCCGCTACCTTGGCGAGGGTTCTGTCCTCCATTCGCAGCAAAGACTCTTGAACGCCCTTGTCCGGGATGCCTTGAATCACGCGGTAGATCATCATATTTTCTTCCTGAGGGGCTGGACTATCATAACAACAATTCTTTATAAGTCGCCCACAATCTGTCAGAAAGCGGTCAAATGTCTCTCCTTCCTGTTGGAACCGTTGATGAAACACGAACAGTTCGTAAATTGAGTCTTGCTTTGGATTTACAAACTTTTCGTAAGCTTCCTTAACTTTGACGTAAGCTAGCTTATTTACATTAGATAAATCAAAAGTTTCAAATAGAGCTTGCAACCCTGCGATCCCAACATAGTTTTAAGGAGAGCTATTTTCACTTTGTCCGCCGATTCATCTTGTCCCGTGGTGATAAGATAATTTTCAAAATCCCCCACAAATATAAGCCAATCTTTCTAGGCGGAAGGGCTCTCTAAATCGACAATATCGGGCAGTTTAACAAGGGGAATACCTGCCATCTCTGCAGTTTCGGTAGTATCTAAACCACTTGGAGTACTCCACTGTTGGGAATACAATCATGTGTTGATTTCAATCTGGTAAAATGTGTCCATGATATTTCCTGTAGTAATAGAGATGCTTTTGTGTTACATTATAAGGAAAATTTCAGTGGGATAGGCTGTTTACCACAAAAATGTAAACTTGTCATTAGAAGTAATGCAAGCCCTGTTTGTAAACCCCCAAGGAGAGTTCCTAGTTCCATTAAGCCTCAGTTGAAATCAGAGCTGGATAGGCTGGAAAAGAAGGGTATTATAAAAGAGGTAGATACCCTTGATGCCAATTCTTGGGTTAGTAACTTGGTTATTGTCGAAAAACCTTCAGGTAAACTAAGATTGTGTCTGAACCCCACTGAATTAAACTAAGTGATTCTCAGAATTTTCATGAAATTCCCTCAATTGAACAGTTGTCTGAAAAATTAAGTAATAAGCACATATATTCAGTGTTTGATCTAAAAGAAGGGTTTCATCAGCTACGGCTTGACAATGATTCGTCGTTCAAGTGTTGTTTCTCTACCCTATTTGGGTGCTACAAATATTTACGCATGCCATATGGGTTGTCCAATGCCCCAGAGATGTTTCAAAAAGTAACTGAGCAAAATTTTGGAGATATTACAGGTGTAGTTTTGTTTTTTGATGATATTCTATGTACCGGAAGCTCCCAAGCTGAGCATGATGAGTGAGTAAAACAACTGATGGAGAGGGCAAAAGAAGTTGGGGCCAAGTTCAATGGAGACAAACTCCAGTACAAAGTATCTCAGGTGAAGTATGTTGGGCAAATATTTTCTAAAGAAGGTAAGAAACCAGACCCGGATCGTATTCATGCCTTGGTAAACTTGCCCGCACCAGGTGATCGCAAAGAACTACAGAGAGTCTTAGGAATGTTTAATTATGTTCGGACATACATACCAAATACGTCCAACAGTTGAGCTCCTCTCCATGATTTACTTAAAACTGATGTTGCATGGCAATGGCTTCCGAGCCATGAAATGGCATTCACTCGGCTTAAAAATCTAGTATCCAATGCCCCTGTACTGGCTAACTTTGATCCCAGTGCTAAATTAGTTATACAATGTGATGCTTCACTAAGTGGGCTAGGGTGTACGTTGTTTCAGGAAGGTCCTAAAGGTCTTAAACCAGTGCACATAGCCTCAAGATCACTCACCAGCAGTGAGTGCAATTATTCACAAATAGATAAAGAGCCTTTAGCAGTCTATTTTGCAGCTTCCAAATTTCGTTACTATGTTTATGGCAAACCAGTCCTGGTTCAGAGTGATCATAAGCCCCTAATCAATGTTATGACTAAACCAGTGCATCAAATTGGTGCTGTTCGTTTGCAGCGACTAAGGTTGAAATTATTGAAGTATCAGTTAAATGTTACTTATTTATCGGGTAAACTTATGCATTTTGCCGACCATTTGTCACGCTCTTATGTTACAGACCATGTCACTGATGACCCACAAATGCTAGAGGTAGTCCATTCCATTAGCAAGCATCTGCCTATGTCAAAAGAGCGTCTGTCTCAGTTTCAATTGGAAACTAGCAAAGATATGGTCTTGAGTCAAATAAGTCAATTTTGCAAGTCAGCCTGGCCAGTTTATAAAAAGTTATTTGATGAGTGTAAAACGATATTATAAGCTAAAAAATGATCTTTGTTTTGAAGAGGGTTTAATTTTTTAGGGGAAAAAGTAGTAGTTCCAGGTGCTTTGAGATCGTATGTCCTTAAGTTGCTACATGAGGGTCACTGTGGAGAAACTAAAACTAAGGCTAGAGGTAGAGGGTTATTTTATTGGCCAGGCATGTCATCTAGCATTATAGATTACATAAAATCATGTAGAATATGTGAGAAGTTTCGCCCAGCCAATTTTAAGCAACCATTGCAACCCCGATCTTTGGCAAATCTTCCATATGAAAAAGTGGGTGCAGATATATTTGACTATTCTGGTAAATGTTATCTTGTCCTCATAGACAAGTGTTCTAAGTGGGTTGATATTTGCAAACTTAAGTCCAAAACAGCACCAGCTGTCATAGATGCTATGCAGACTGTGTTCAGTACTCATGGGTTTCCTCGACTTCTCCTGGCAGGCAACATGCCATTTGCGTCCTGGGAGTGTAGGCAGTACTATAAAAGTAATGAAATAGAGCTGAGAACAAGTAGTCCTCACTATCCACGCTCTAATGGACTTGCGAAAATATGGGTGAAGCTTAGTAAAATGATTCCAAAAAAGAGTCAGGAAGAAAAATCCGATTTCAGAAACCTTTTGCGTGAATAACGAAACACTCCTCTGCCTGGACTAGACTGGTCCCCATCTCAGTTGCTGGTTAATCGTTTACTACGCACAAAGATGCCGGTTACGTATAACACGCTTAAGCCCAAAGTCATCAGACCACAGGATGTGGTAAAAGCGTTACAATCAAAGCCGAACCAAATGAAATCCAACTGTGATAAAACCTCCAGATGGAAGGAAGTTACTTTTCATATGGGTGAAAAGGTACTCATTAAAACAAGCAAGTGTGACAATTGGGAGCATGGTGTCATTGTAAATAGACATAAAAGTCCTCGTTCGTATTTGGTGAGAAATTCAGTGGGAAATGTAGTGAGGCGTAATATCATACATTTAAAAAAAAGAGTAGTAGCATGTCCCTCATCTTATGCAACATTACTACCAGATGTGAATGCAGCAATCCATAATGCTGTAGAGTCAGAGAATCAAAATGTTGTACTAAGATCTGATATATATCCTGTTCATCCACCTATGTCTACCGCTGGGAGTGGTCATGTGAATCAACCAGGTGTACCCAACCCTATTGTACATCCTGCTGGCCTACCTATAACTACTACAAGGAGTGGCCATATGGTTAAACCTCCAAGGCGTCTTGGTTTGTAAACTTTCAATTTTTATGTTCTTTTTACTCCTAAAAGGGGAGGTGTTGTAGATCTTTAATCTGTGTGAATCTTCAGGGTTGGCCACCATGTAACTTGGTGTGGAAACTTAGAAGGTTGACCTCTAGGTTTAGATATATATCTGTGCATCACTGTGGATTGAAGTTAGTTTTGTATTGCAATAAGTTTTTACACCACAATAAAAAGATTAAAACAGGCATAGAGGAGAACACCACAGCTAGAGGGAAGAATGTCATCAATAATGTCGTCAACGTAGAGAGTAAACAGAAGTGGGATTAATACACTGCCTTGAGGCATGCCAGAAGAAACAGGTAAGTAATGCAACAAAATACCTTCTATTAGAACTCTTTGGCTGCGGGAAGTCAGGAAATTAGAGACTAAACATAAGAGAGTGCCATAAGAGAGTGCCAAACGTGACTGGAGTTTATGGATGAGGAGGGTATGATTAACGGAATCATAAGCTTTAGAAAAGTCAATGTAACAGACATCCAGCTGATACCTTTTTTCAAAGGCAGAAATTATATGGTGGTGCAGTATAGAGAGATTAGTAAGGCAGGTCCTACCAGGAAGAAAGCCAGGCCAATCTATTTCTGAAACCATTATCGCACATACTTTCAGTGCAAGCAGTTAAGTAGTGTAGTAACACACTAGCATGCATGACTATATAGCAACTACCCTCGAGAAGTAAGATAACAAATATTTTTTTATAGGCCACAGAAAAACATCAACTGGTATACCTTCCCTCCTAGCCTCTCATAAATGTATGCATTACTTGATCAAACCTTCCTTTCGCCATAAAACCAAAGTTTTCCACTTTCGTTCATTCACTTCATTATTGCATTGGCTTCTCCAACTAAGACTTCTTTGGGACTTTAAAATACTCTGAAGATGAATTATTGTAATCCTGCACCTTAACATATTACATCATGTGCACACATAAATTGGTATCAATTATCACTTCTCTAGCCATGCTGTATATAATTATAAACACACATGGGCAAATGATGGACACCACTGGTTCACTGGCATAACCATAGGCGGATCCAGGGGGGGGCACGGGGGCACGTGCCCCCCCCAGACCCTTAAAAATATGATAGATTTTTAATACGGTCCCATTATAATTTCGTTCGTTTTGTATAACAAGGTATCCTTGTGCCCCCCCCTGAACAAAATCCTGGATACAGCCTTGCTTGTGCCCCTCCCAGAAAGAAATCCTGGATCCGCCCCTGGGCATAACTACAAGCTTGCACTAAACTGAGCATATTTCACATTAATCGGGAAGGAAAAACTGCCATGTTTATGTGGATGATACAGCATTTCCGTGAATATGAAATTTGTGAATGTGAACTTCTGTGAAGTAATTTCCTTGGCATGAATGCCAAGACCACGATACAGACATAATAAGTCAAGTGATCATTCCATGTTGCATACCACAATCAAGGAAGCATAAGCATACATTACCTTCGGATGAGCCTTATAATGAACACAATTTTGACCAAAAAATCTCATGATGATATCAACCAATTAATTTGTTTTCTATACTTCTTTTGAGAAGTTCATTTCACACATGGATTGAGGTGTGGTCGAACTGATGACTATTCAACGATT
This sequence comes from Ischnura elegans, assembly GCF_921293095.1. Taxonomy (NCBI): domain Eukaryota; kingdom Metazoa; phylum Arthropoda; class Insecta; order Odonata; family Coenagrionidae; genus Ischnura; species Ischnura elegans. The sequence goes on from NC_060259.1 coordinate 23,625,908, forward strand.
TAACTTGGCAGGAGAACAGCCCCAGACTAAATTGGTTCATCTAATTCTATCTTACACTTCTAAAATGAAAAAAGGCTATGGTTCAGTTCATTACCAAAGCAAGACATTACTTTGAACCCAAGGGCATACCCAGGATCATAACTAGCGGGGCAAGCCATGGTCTTGGGAGGGGCAAGCCAAGTTGTGACATTTAGGATGGAAAGGTTGAATTAAACCAACGTTTAAAGAGAATTTAAGAATAAGCTTTATTATTTTATGAGATTATTACTTTGAAAAAATAGTTTTATCTTAGTTACATATCTTATACTAATACGTTTCATTTTTCGTGGGTTTAAAGAAAATTTGTTGAATACTTTCGTTTCAATTCAGTACCTACTGATTTTGCTTACAGACTTTTGCGATTTTTGCTTCTATGGGGCTGTGGCCCCCCCTGCCCCTCGCTGGGTATGCCCATGTTTAAACCTCTAACCCAAATCAATGCTTGCCAGCAAATAGCGGAAAATGACATTTTCATTCAGTAATGCCACTACCTGATAAATGGATGATATAAATAAGTTTCCGGCGATCTGCAAGTTAAGCTGAATAGATGAAGGAATAGAAGGGATAGAACGTACCCATGCACATAAACAAGTAAAAGTAACCATTGTCTTAACTGATTATGCGAGTAGAGTGCATCTCTGAGCATCAAGCATTTGCATTGCTTCGGACTGTAGGTTCTTAATTCATTTTCCAAAACTTGAAACTACACCAGCAATACATATGTATGCAAATAATACCTCAGCAAGCAATTGGTTATTAAATTAATTTACACATGAATATGAGTCATTTTTTTGTTTAATAATTACTTTGACGGCCTGGGTAGCGGCGGGTAAAAGGACAGGCAAACCGAAGGCCATGGGTTCGAGCCCCAAATGGCAAAATCGTCACTAGCAAGAAAAGGTTAACCCCCCATTATATCGGCCCCCCTAGAAATGCATTCCCCTTTCACGGAAGCCTCGCCGAAATAGATTCTTCATTTATGCAACCCTTCCTCCTCTCTCCTGCCCCTCGAAAGATTTCAGCCTGCAGCAAGATTTCCTTTGTCTGGGGACAAGAAAGTCCGTGTTGTTTACATTGGTGCCAGTTGAAATGCCCAATGTAAAGAGCGTAGAATACTGTTTTCGGGGTTTTGGAGAATAAACAATGTAGGTAAAGAACCATTTTATAAGCACTAGCATGAATATATAACACGTCTTGGGTGACGTCCTCCGTGAGAAATGGTTTAGAAGCAAAAGGGTTGCAGAATTTATTGACAGAGTGGTAATAATTACTCAGTAAGAACTCATACATCCATGCTTCCACTTGTTTTTCGTGGAGGAAATGAGGCGATTTTTACGGTGCCTGATTGGAAGGCCTTATTCAGCGGAGAAAAGGGATTAAAACCCCTCCGAAATTTTCATACAATCCTCCCCAAATGAACCTCTCACAATATATACCCATTCTATGGTATACCAACCCCTCTTTCGCTTCTGACCCCACCGTAAAAATATATGTCTACAGCCTCGCATACAGGCACGTAGACATGGGCAGGGGTGGATCCAGGATTTCTTTCTGGGAGGGGCACAAGCAAGGCCGTATCCAGGATTTTGTTCAGGGGGGGGCACAAGGATACCTTGTTATACAAAACGAACGAAATGATAATGGGACCGTATTAAAATCTAGCATATTTTTAAGGGTCTGGGGGGGGCACGTGCCCCCGTGCCCCCCCCCCCCCCTGGATCCGCCTATGGACATGGGGGCTTCAACCTCTCCCGGAATTTGTTGTGAAGACACCTCGCGATGCATCCATTGAGGGGGCCACTAACTTAGCGCAACCTCTTCTTTGACGATTGTCGATAACTATATGTTTCCTCAAATAGTCGACCAAATCACATACAAGAAATAGATCGATAATGCTACCCCAAGAGTTGAACATTTTTGTGAAAAATCAGGCTGATTTCGGGAACTTACTTACAAACTTACAAGTACGGCGCGGTAATAAAAATGAAAAATCGCCTATTTATAACCTCATGGTAACAGCTCTTCACAGAATCGCGGACTACAATTCAGCATTGAAATTCACTCGGGAAGAAAAAATATTGCCCAGGCAGGGTAATAGCATTTTCGTTCGTGTATAAATAAGAAACTAAGAAATTCTTCTACCAGGATCCGCCTTTCGTACTGCGAGCAAACTATCGCGATGTAATATACACCCGCGGGTGTAAAATCAAAATTGATTCTCACTAATCATCGATCATCAATCGAAACCTCATCAAATTCTGCGCCGTCTTTACCAATTTGCTGTTATCCTTATAAACAGTGGCGTGTGTGGCAGGAGAGGGCGATTTGTCCCGAAAGCACAAATTGAAGCTTCACCGCCTGCTGTGGGCAGCACTGTGGGGCCCCAGGGGCGCCAAACTCAAGGGCCGCCCTGGGCAGCACATTTTCTGAAGTACGCTGATATTTGTCACACCTCATGGTTTGCCTAAATACCGCGAGAACTAGAATTCCCATACATTTTCGACCAATATTGATCACCTCGTAGTAATCGGCAGGAGGGAATCGGCCGAAGATTTGCTGCAGGGAAAAAAAGATTCTACATCAGGATTCAGATTTCTCACGTCGACCTGTTGGTTTTATTCGCAAGCCTCTAGAAAGGTTGCAAAGTATACTTGGCAAACTTGATGGGAGTCAGAATCAAGAAAAAGCTTTGGCACTACAGCAATCATAAAATCTGCTACAAAATATGTAAAACGAATACCCATGCTTGAAGGGAAGAGTTCTTACTTCATCAAGTGCCGCAGAACTTCTCGTGTCAGTATCAATTATTCATCAACATTTCATAAATACACAGCCGCGCCATATAACTATGCATAGAAATTGCTTTAGTTTAGTCGATCTTTATTTACTGTCCATAGCCATTCATTAGATTGCTCCTATGGGGGTAGTACGAAATGCTTATGCATTGTTGCGCGAAATGTAAACAGCGGCCTTACACAACGAGAGCGTCAGTTGATTGTCTGTGCCGTTCGCAGTAGGTAGCATACACATCCTGCAAGTGATACTGAGGATTTTTAGGTTTGAACTTGATAAATAATTTGAAACCAACTGCAATGATGGATATTGTGATACTTAACAGCATTTCGAGAACCTGCACCTTTGGCTTTATAGCGCCGGCAACGGACAGGAATAATATTTACTCGCTTAAGATATCGTAGGTTTTGTTCTACCTATTATCATAATGTGTTGTTGACGAATGCAATTTCTCTATTTGTTTTAAGGTTACCTACCAATAAGAAGACTATACGTACGAACCAAATATACAACTACTAAAATGGTGAGTAGATTTTTTTGCCAAAATACTTATAAAAAGTCAATGCCGATTAGAAAATTATTTAGGACCTGATTGGAATCTTATATGAATTATAGGTAAATTACGCTAAATTAAACTTTGGTCGAAGATAACAATTTGTGATGAAAGTATTTGAACTATATATACGATCAGGTTGAATTTTTCTTCGTAATTGATACGCTGTGTCCACACAAAATTAATTTCCCGTGGTCTGTATGCACGACGTCTTATTTTTTGTCTGAAAATGCTATTTAAAACTCACGCCTTGGATTTCAAACTGTATTTTAGCTCAAAAGCAAACATAATACGAGTATTTAGAAAGCAAATTAAGAACGTTACTCAAGTGTTCACTTTGGGCGCTATAGAGACGTAAAGGCACGCATTTATAAGAAATACAATTAAAGGAGCTCAAAAACTCCGTTGTTGGTTGATGATGAAAGAGTTGAAAAGCATTAGAATTAATGTAACATTAAATTGGGCCAAAATATTTATCGTAGCCAGCGCAATGCCAGCTCGTACTCCTGTGAGTTGGGCCGCCCAAACGGGGCCCAGGCTCTCGGAAAAAAAAGAAGGCGGAAGTGGCGGATTGAGGGGGAAGAGGGAGGAGCGGTTGTTCACCACCATGGACCATGTTCGCCACTTTGATCCCCAAAAAATAGGAACATATTTACGATGAACTTGGACTTGGTCTTCCGACGCAAGTTCTCATGCCACCATTTCAATATTGCTAAATCTTTCGGTGTACGCGATTCATGTTTGATATTTTTTGTTAAACGAGATCCCATAAAACCCCAGTTTCATTTGAAGGATTGCGTACCCCCCTGTCGACCTGAGATGCTGGAAGGAGTAAGAGCCCTACAGAAAAAAGTACTCCAGGCATCAAAATGTCTCAGACCGCTTTGTGCAAGTAAGTTACTTTTAAAATCCGGACACGCTGAAGCAGTAGGGTGTGAACATGTTACTTCAAAAACTACAAGAATATTACTCATCCAGCAGTCAATGATGTCAATATTCATAATGCCTCCACTAAAGCTGATAGCCACATTAAAAAATAAAAGTAGACTTATTCTAACAAAAAAGACTAGCAAGAAATTTGGTTGATGTTTGGATGAATTCCATTACAATATTTTATCCATATCTTATGTTTTTTTAATTGAAGGGAGGAGCTGGGGATACAGTCACCGATTCAGATTCAGAGGACGATACTCCCGGAGAAATTCGTTTGCCGTGCGAGCTAGTCGCATATCTATTTGCAGATAGAATAGGACTTTCTGCAGATCCACAGCAAAATATCGAAAACACTGTTGAGTTACATTGCAGATGTGGAAGACAGGTGACAGCAGCCAGTTTGGTAAGTTTGTTGATTTAGAATCTGCAGCCCAAACATGATATCTTTGCCAGATGAAAGGCCTCAACTTTGCAACTGTCGAGGCATGGTAGCAAATTTCATAGATCTGAGGAGGAGGCCACTGTGGGGAGCCATTTCACGTAAAACAACATTAGTCCCGTGTCAATAATCCGAAAAAGTTCTTTGTTCTAATTTCCCCTAAGGTTACATGGTGTTCTTTTATGAACTGGTTCTCTGTACTCAGCCGAAAATAATGGTAGGTTGTAGGTTGTCATTAATCCATTTATTCCAAGAGATAGATTTTCAGGTTGGTGGTTAAATTGATGCACAAGATATTAAATTTAGGATTCAATCATTTATTTCTTTTTTTGCTTAATCTCTACATGAACCATTAAGAATCAAGACACTTCGGTGGGCAAGCCGAAGAGGAAGCATCCCCGCAAGTTTCCTGTAGAAAAGGAGTTGAGGAAGGCAGCAATTTTCCGGAATGCATATCCGCATGTTAAATCATTCTACATCATGTCAGGTGATTCTACAGAATCCAAATAAACGTTGGTGAGTGTCTGCTAGTTTATTGTCGAGCTTTGAAGAAACAAGGTGTTCTAGCCAATGTACATATTCTTTCAATTGGTTGCTAGGACACCACTGCTATTTAATACAACTTAGCTTACTAATACTCACTCATGTATTTTCAATCTTATTTCAAATTTAGTAATTCAATTATGCTCAAATCATGCCCAAGGATTCTTGTGGATTCTGTTAAATGAAAAAAAGCTATAATGGCATTGCCTACTTTAACTATGCATTTATGCTTTTTTGTTCGAAGACCTATGCACTCATTCTAGCTACGGTACGTAATACTCTAGAAATAGATCCATCTAGAAGGGATGGGAAAGGGATGCTTTTGCTCAAGGCACTCTCACCTACGCCAGGCAAGGAAGGGGTGAGGAAAGGACAAAATTACCTCAGACTCCTGAATTAAAAGAGACAGCCCTGTCTTGAAATGACTCAAAATAAATAATCTTCACCTCACAAAATGATAATGCTATGCATATTTATGCATGCGCATGGGCGTACCCAGAATCAAAACGGGGGGTGGAGGGGGCAAAATTAGCTGTGGTTGTTCAAGTTGTTACTTTTTTGCACAGAAAAGTTTAATGAAACCAAAATTTTAAGGAAATTATGACAGCAATTTATTAATTGTTATAATTATTTGCTTGAAAAAGAAAATGATTTTTATTTTAGTTCCATGTCTTATACTAATACCATTTTTCTTCATAAGGAAAATTTGTTCATAACTTTTGTTTTGAACTAAATTTATTTTCGCTTCTAGGGCAGCTGCCTCCCCTTCTGGGTATGCCCATGTGCATGCGTGCTGTCGAAGGACAGCTATTGTTTTTCATTTCCCTTTGACGTGTAATTTCCGATATCCCAATCATTTCAGTGAGGAATTATTTCATAGGATTTATGCTTTCCTATAAGGTGGTATGGATAAATCTCAGGAATAAGTTGTCCAGGAAAGATATCCTTGAGGATTTTCATGGTAGAGACATTAGTTTCCAAATAAGAGTGATGTAAAATTTTGGTGTGTATTGCCAAAGGTCCCAGGTTATTTGGTAATTTAATGTGTGGGAGTTCATGAGTGTCATGAACATATGATTCTGAAGGTATTCATGTCTCAATGCCAGAATCTGATGCTTGAAGAAAAGAAATTGCATGCTAATATACGCATATCACTGCACACTAAGAGGTCTCGTGAAAACACCATCTGAATGCTCATTATCACAAACTTTGACAAGTGTGGCAACCTTTTCACATCATTCATAATGAAAAATAACATAATTTAAATTAAAGAGTTCCAACATGGAAGTAGAGCCATCGTCTGGGTAGCATTTTATGAGGTGGGTGGATGTGTATACTCAGTTGAAGGTGGAAAGGGGTAGAGTGGGGGTGGTTTGGAGCTGAGGGTGGCATCTGCAGGGAGGTTCCCGCTGTTGCATTATCAATTCCTACCACTTCCTCCTCTTAACTTGAAGACGGAGAAAGAGGAAATGGTGTTCCCTCTCATTCATTCTCTGTGTCTCAAATATGCTCAGTAAACTCTGGGATGAAACGTTTGGTGTGTCATTTAGAAACCCACTCATAGTGGCTAAGGTGTTTTTCAATGGTACAGAAAACTATGCTGATAAAGATTTAAGTCAAATGTATAAATCTACATGTTACACATGTTGTGTGGCTAATATCAGTAACACAGGATGAAAATTCAAAAACTAAGTGAAAGGCCATTAAATATTTTACTTAAATGATAGGTAGTGGAATTTCAAATTTGGTAAAGCATGTATAAAATTGCAACCACTTACATGATTTTGACTTCTAAATTTTTTCATGTTAATGACAAGGGTGCAAAATTAAATTTTTAAGCCCTGTTTATACGGTACATTAGCTCAAACAAGTTAATATCCTAATGTAGGAACATGAGAATGAACACCAAAATACACGATGTGACCACTCAACTTGTGTGAATGAATAAAAATAGAATGTGTCCTAATTTGATTCATGCATTCCTACATGTTCCATTACTGTCCACTCCATGCAATCAGACTTTAACACATGTGTCTTAATTAGAGGTGGGGTTAACTGTTCATTTTGATGAACCGTTCACTTTTAACCTGTTCAGTAAAAAGAGCAGTTCAAAATATCTGTTCATGGTGAACAGTCTGGGTCATTCAGGTAGAAAATACTGTTTATCGGATGTTTAGAGTAAGTGAAAGCTTAGTGTGGTATCATTTGGTTTGTGCAACTTGTCATAGTTATTTCAAGCAAATTCTGTCCCAGGCCTTTACTTGGTTGCCCGTTTGCAGGACAACATCTGCTTTCCACATGTAGAATAAGCCAGAACTAATATTTATCAACCCAGTGTCTGATGTTATTTGCGTGTTTAGCACAAGAAAAGTTTTTTACATGATTCTCTTATGAGCAATTTAGACTTTCATACACAGCTAACAGTTCTTTATACATATTTTTAGTATAAACATCATTTGTGAATCTCTCTCTTAGACTCCTCAGTAAGATATTGATTTTTTCTCTTCGTTACAGCCTGTGTCAGGTATCTATCCAATCTAATGATGCAATTAACTGTCAATAATAGCATGCATTATATTGTAAATTTTAATCAGTTTCATTGCTAAATTAGTACTTTTGGTAGAATGCAAAAAATAGTACAATATGTTACACCTATGGATTTCTGTAACATATTTAAATGCCCTCCGAGGAATGAATACCCTCCAAAAAAGAATACCCTTTGAAAAAAGAATGCCCTCCAAGAAAAGAATACGCTGAGAAAAATAACGGCTAAAAGGAATCTAATATTTTGAACAATAGTTCGAACCGTTCAGCAGCCATGTTGTTCATGTTTGTTGACGGAGGGGAATGATAGAGAAGGAAGGGGAGGGGCTCGGTCGTCTATGATGCACTTCAGTGGCCTTGGACGGTCTGCATCATAACTGCCATCTGTGGTGACCACTACGCACTTGCTGGAGTAAGCTGCAGTTCAAAAAACCTCTCGGTGAGCATACCTGTCAGACCGAAAACACTGCGCTTTTGCTGTGTAGATATGAACAGTGAACAGAGAGTTTTAGAGAACTGTTCATTTTCAAACCGCTTCATTTCAGTAAATACATAGTTCGTTTTGGCAGTTCGGTTCTTTTTGACCCATCTCTAGTCTTAATGTATCATGTAAACAGTTCTTTAGAGCAATTTGCAATTATGAATAGCCTGCATGTCATATGCATATTTCATTTAATGTGTATTACTGTTTGTTAATTGAGATAAAATCCTTCCTAGATAAAAATGATGAATCAAACTAACCATATGTGATATGCATCCCTCATTCTTCAATGTCAGACCAATGTTCTCACGAGACTCCCTCCCTTCTATTCCAAGCAGAAGCAGTTATGTAACTTCAATGTGTTTCCCTTTATTTCATGGGAAAACAATAATTAATCCCTAAAGCATTATTGATCTGGTTGATGAGCTTTCAGGGCACCACTATTCTGAGTATCTGGCTGGAATTATTTCTTGCTGAAGAAACAATTACATACAATCATTTAAGTTTCCTCTGAATACTATAGTATTAGTACTACAGTATTTCTGAGCTTGTTTCAATGACAGCCTTGGAATGGATAGTGATATTTATTTTATAGTTTTCATGTTAACTGCGATGTGGTAGAGAAGAAATGCGTAGGTGTGACAAGATTAGCTGATATGAGAATAGAGTGGAGAGCTGCATCAAACTATTTTTAAGATTGTTAACCAGTGATGATAAATATATCTGTGATATGTGCGAAGTGATAGTAATGTGTGTGAAAGTTATAATTTTAGTTTCGTATAAATAATTAATAGCTCAAAATATTGAGGAGAGAAATGGGGGCTTCAAATCAATTTAGAAACACAATCTAACTTTCCTATATTATTCAACTACCATAATTCATTCAACTGACATATTCCAGTGAAAGTGAATCAAAATATGAGTTATTTGCATTCATCATTCTGTTGCATTGATGCCGAATCACTATAACCTAGTTGTCCCATCCAAAGCAGGACAAAAACTTGGCCCGTTTTGAGAAAACGTCTCTTTTTGATTCGACTGAGAGTCCATGGTTGTCTTTGGTAGCTTACCATTATCTTCTTGTTTAGGCCACAGAAGCAAATAGCCCATCTTTACCCATACCTCCTCACTTAGTCCCTTTGCCCTCAATAAGCTTGGCTCATTTCCCACTGCTAAGGCAGCACAGGCAGGCAGTCATCTAGCGGGACAGCTGCCCCTTCTCTCCCCCCATCCTTTTCTGTGTGCATAGGAATCTGCATTTTTGATAGTATCCCTATAATTGCTGGTATCTATTTTGTTCATTTTAAGCAGAATAAAAAAATTCAAAGTCTGACCACTGCATATTGTGAGTGGAATTGAAGGCATTTCAGGGTGTACAATCTATGCAGCACGTAACATTCTCCCCAATAATTGATTTTGTGGAGCTATGCCTTGTCAAGCAACTAGGAAACAGTAAATATTGGCAAAACAAATTCATTTACATTCTGAAAAAACTATTATGTATTTTAAATACCTCTACATTATTTGTTAACCAATAAGGGTTTCAGCATTTCTTTTTCGCCCTGTACGGAGTTGTTTCTCGGCTTGGGACTGTCCAGGTAGTCGCTTCCTCCACTTAATGACCTTTCCTAGCAGGGTGCCTGACCCTTTCCTCGGCAACTGGGCAAATATAATCCTCGACCCTTTTCCTGAAGGCAGCCCATCGCGGCATACTTTTGCGGTCAGTTTATTGTTACTAGTGCGATTTTAATTTTTTTTAATTGTTACTATATGAAAGTAATCACCTGGATAGAGCAGTTCTCTCTCTATTCATGTTATGGGCTGCATCGCACAGCAGGGTTCCATAGAAACCATCCCTTTTATAGGTAGCGGAATGGGTACAGAGAGTTAACGGCCATATGTATTTGAATACATGTCAAGAAAATTTTGAAAAGAAAATGAGTTATTCCGAGAAGAGTGAGGTAATTTTCTTCCACAAATTTCAGGAGGAGGCTACTTGCACCAATCTACTCTTAGATGTGCCAGTTGGAGGGTAATAAGTTTTTCCAAGAAAAAATTAATGCGCTAATGTGTTCCGAAGTAAGCCTGTGAGGTGCTCAGGGCAGACCACCTAAATGTAACCTGACCAGAGAACCAAGATATGAGAGTAATTACCTGGGTAGAGCAGTGCTCTTTGCTGCAATGGTATAGAATGCTTCTCACAGCATGTGTCTACGTAAAACATTCCTTAATTGCACATTAAATTTAAGAATTTTTAGGATATGCATTAATTAGTATTTATAGCGAAATTAATTTATAATACGTTTGTATTCAAAGGTTGATAAGAGGTTATTAAAAATAGTCGCTGTAATTTTAGCTCATGACAAAGAACTGAGAGGATCATATTTTATTACATTACGAGGGCTTTTTTTCATAGGAGTTAAATCGGATACTTCATAGAATTTCTCCGCAAATGTACACTTAGAATGTGGCAAACAGAGTAACGTATATATTTAGATGTAAATCATTACAATAACCCTCCTATGAATTTGCTTGTAAGTTTTAAAAATAACAATTAAACATCTAACCTTAGCATCTCCAAAATTTGTTCTAGGTGATGATGAATGCGGTTAATATGAACGCTAAAGTTTTAAACGGAACGCTAGAGTTCCGTTTAAAATTTGGAGCCTATCAGCAAAACATCCAGAATGGCATTGATTTTCAATAGATGCAACATGTACGTTTTTATTTAATCTAACTTATAAACAAATAAGTGACCATGAGCACCTTCCTTGAGTAGGACACAGAGCCGGAATGGGCCGAGATAATCCCCACACGGACAATTGGAAAGGGTTGGACCTCTCGAGCCGAGGGACCCTAATGGCGGTTGAGACCCACTTGGCATGCTTGACCACAAAACCGTGAAAACACGGCCTTCAGCCTTTTGCTTCGAAAAGTTAAAGCCCTGAAAACCCAGCCTTCATCCTTTAGCAACAGAAAATTCGTAGGGAAAAGGTTAATTAACTACCCATATGGAGGGGCTTTGGGCTGAAAATACAGTTAATATGCACATGTGTTTTAATGTATGTTGTTTTTCCTTTCTGTTCTTCTTTTTATGATCATGGCACTTCTATATTTACCAGATCAATGGGGAAGCTGTCGAACAAGAGCACAGACATCTGTGGGATGGACAGAAGCAACACCTTTTCCCCCTGGGATTCATTCTACGCTCGTTCGGAAACGGGAAGAAATGTGGAGAGAAGAAATCAACCTCTTAGGAAACTTCTAGTATGCTCTTGGACTATCAGAACCAGTATTTTTAATCGAGAAGTTTATAAACTATTACAATTGTATCTGCAGCATGTACTAGTACATTACATGTACTGCGTACCTTAAATCTTTTTACTTTCTGTTTTTGGGCAGCCATCAACAATGAGAATGGCAGGCTTACAATATGAGTTTTCCGGTTAAGTAATTTATGTGTTCCAATGTTGCAGGTGTTTCCATTTCATTGAGTTAAATGATTTTAAGAGATTTAACAGGCCAAAATTTGTCATTTAATGCCTGAATTTGATGTTATAGGTACTCCTTTATCAAAGAGTATTCTATTTTTTATTCCTAGTGTTTAGTGAAATCTAGTCGTTGCATGTAAAATACGAAGTATTGCTTGTGTTGCAAGAATGTTATTTAACTTGAGATTCAATGTTATATATTTTAAGTCATTTGTGATGCATGTGTTATGTTATATTTAACTGCTTTACTTGAGGATTTTGATGTTAGGTTATCACTATTTTTTTCAGTAGACTTCAATCAATAATTTGGGACTTAGATTGTGTCTCTTCAATATTTTGTATTCGGAGAGACTGACTGAATAAATATTTGCATTAAAGTGTGATAACGTGAAAACCTCAAAGGGATGATAAAAAGTTTTTCATATGTACTGCATCAAAATTTGTTGTTTGTTACAAGTTGTATTTTCTTAAATATACCCAGGACTGTAGGTCTTATCCATTGACCAAGTTCCTGTTTAGTCCTGGGCGCTTTTAATTGCATTAATTATAAATAAATATTACTGCAAAAAACTCTCCTTTGCATAGCTTATTTAATTATGGTGTCATGAAAATTCGCAGCGTTCAAAAATTTTCACTCTGATGAGAGTGAATCAAACATTTCTTGTTGGCATTAGCCATTTTTACCCATCACAAACTTAATGAGTGCTTGAGAAAACCAACTACAGTAAAACCTCTTTTGTAGTGAACCTCTTTACATCATAAACCTCCATACTTCATACCTACGGTCCCGTCAGATTTAGATGTAATTTTATACACAAATCTCTTTGCAGTGAACCTCTCATAAAACCTCCACTTATCATGCCAAGGAGACACCCCCAAGACTGCCTAACTACCTTCGCAAATTAGACCGAGACAACTAGAGACCATTAATGCAGCCGCGATTACGTACATGGAATAACATTTTCAGCAATAAATGTTTCATGCTTATTTTTTTCTTTTACACCTTTAAAATGCTGTAATTTTCACGTTAACCATAAGTTATGGCCATTTTGTTCTATATGAGAGCATACCTAACAGTAAATAAGAGAAAAGATATCAAACTATCGTTATCATTTTAAGTGACTGATGAACTAAGAGATATCACATCGTTTTCTCTCGAATCATGGTAAAAATCACGTGATAGCACTTGCTTTGTGTTATCATTAAATAATAAATATATGTTCACTAATCCATGCATGTTTATTTAAACGCATAAATACAGCAGACTCCCGATTATCCGGCTGCGGTTTATCCGGGTTGCGGATTATCCGTGCATGATTTTAACTCTCTTAACAATTTTTTCCGCAATCTTATAAAAAAACTTAAATCGGATCCAAAATCATCGGAATTACTGCATTAATGCTAGGATACACCAGGCTTATCATTTCCGTCAGAATCCCGTTCGTAAAACGGAAGCGATCGCGCGCTAGCCGCATTCAAGGGAGCACCGATTTCGTGTTTTCCAAGCCTATCAGTGCGCGAACGCACTCCGTGATCACGGATACACGTCCCGCAGCAGATGCAACCCGGGCAACTTGTACGAGACGCGACTGCGTGGCGTGGTGCCTGACAATGTAGTTTCCGACCTCGAGCAGTCGTTTTGAAGCATTCGCGCAAATCACTTTTCTGTATCCGCGATCACACACCCACGAAAGTGTGGTTTTTGAAACCGGGCCTTACATGAAGCATTAATAATACGAGTACATTCATGTTATTGCCGCTAAAAAGATCGCGAACTGGCGAAGAAAGCTCTCATTGAGTCCGGGAAGCACGCTAATAAAGCAGAATAACGGCATAAATAATAATATATTGTTTGTTTTACGTAAATTATGATCATTACAAGACATTGGAGTTGATGTTTGGGTTATCCGTGTTTTCAGATTATTCGTGCCGTCCCTCCCCATCATTAGCCCGGATAATCGGGAGTCTACTGTATAATGGTTTAAAAGACAGTACGTAATGCCTTTCATTTCCAAAGGATATGAAAAAAATGGCGTGTATTGCTAAAACCTCTCTATAGTGAACCTCCATGCATCAAATCCTACAATTCTGTAGGCACTTCAGCTTGGCCTAAGGATGTTTAAAGCATGACAGAAGCTCTACCACCACCAGGTACAGGACACAACAAAACCCAAAAAATAACTCTGCATATTGAGTATCTTTCTACAGTATGACAATTGTTGAGGTGAAGTTATATTTAACATAAGTTTACTCATGGTGATACGTCAATCAAAGTCACTTGTATCATGAATATATTTCAACATTTACTACGGTAATCAAAAGTGCCTCATCTGACTGTGGTACGCCAGCTGGTGCTTGAATTCAGCCTAAATATTAACCATCAAAAAAACATTTCCTTCATGCTCTGTTCCTGTTGTCTCTGATGACCCCTTTTTTGATCACTTCCTCATGCTAAAACTGTCATATTTTAACACGCACAATATTATCGATTTGAGGTAACCGCCATCAGCAGATTTTTAAAAGTTTGAGTCTCTTAAGACAAAACAGCACAACTGCCCAATGCCCTACCAAGTTATCTCTCTTTCCCTTACTTAGCATAAACAATCATATACAAAGAGCATTATTGAATTAGCAATAAAAAAACAAAGCCGTAAGTATTTCTTTACCAAAACATGAGTGCCAAAGTAATACATGCATCACGGCCAGCTGAGCATTTCACATTTCTTGCGAGCATTATGTTAAGAGAATTATATTTTTCCCGACTCATAATTAGATCACCCATCGACACAAAATTTCATTCCATAGCATGACAATAATGTTGGCACAGCAGAATTTTCAACCCACTTCAATGCAATAGTGTAGTCCTTAACAGTAGAACTGCCACGGCGGTCATTTTGACTGCTGTCGACACTTTCAACAGTTGCCAATTAAGTGTAAACACGACTAAAAGCAAGTCATTTTAAGACTTTTCCTAACTTTATGAAAGGAAAATACTGGAAATTTTTGGCGGAAAAACTACTATTTTCTCTCTGCAAACTACTGAAAGCCAAAAAGAATACTCCGAGAAATGAATCAACACTTACTCTGATTACTTAGGAATGTAGGAAGGGCAATGAGGGTGCAGCAGGAAAAATTGGATACAATATATGCTTGATATATTCCTATGATATACAAGTCTTGAGAGAAATCAGTGGGTTAATGAGGGAAATTACATCATAAGTGAATGTCATTATAAATTTAATTTCATATTTGATAAAATAATATTCAACCAGGCATTTACAAAGGTAAAAATTTAGAATACAAACAATTCTAGGACTACTTTCCAAGAGGAAAATAATCTGCAATCAAATTCAAGGCATAGAGTAATGATTTCAAAGAGTAACTATAGCATCATTGCCAAAAATGTTCTGAAGTATCATTATTTCCGGATTACTCTTTCAGTTCAAAGGCACACACAACAGTAAAAACTGAAGTTAATTCTATAAACTTCATTCAACTCCATGATTGAAAGATAGCTTCAATTAAACCCTCTAAAGGTAGAGAAAATGAGAAGAACTAGGCCAAAACGAGGCATGACATTTCCTAGCTTGAAACACACTGAGAAAAATATTGAAACCAATTACATGATTCCAATATTGAATTATAAACTCATTTAAAAGCATTACTTTCATGACCTAAGTACCAAAATTAATAATTTTATTCACTGGAGCGTAACATCAAACATCTGCAAGGAAAAAATGCAAATGAAAACAATGCAATAAGTTGTACAAAATCAAAAACAACACATTTTCTAACACAATATGAAGCATGGATAAATTATCCTGACATAGTGATCAATAATACTGAAATTTAAATATTTTCACAATGTTTTCTCCCAGTGATACCTTGAAATTCTACCAGTGATGACTTTCGAGGACAATTCATGCAAAACATCAGACTCCACCCTCCATCAAGGTTTTAAGTGGGGTCGTCATTATTGCCACAAGAGCTCTTGCACTTCATATCCTTCAGTTGTTGCTATTTTGCTGCTATACTACCAAGAAAGAAAACTTCCTCAGGTAAACAGCAAAAATAGCATACTTTAACTTCAGCAAGACTTCTTCTCCACACTTATTCCAGAGGATTTGGTTATGAACATAGTTGTAAAGACCTGAAAAAAATCCATCATGTGATAAGCTTACCAGAGATATTCTAAGGAAATGACATTGCATAGCAAAGAAAATGGTATTGTATTTATGTTGCTCTTATCTTTCCATGTATCTATTGGATTAGAAGTACAAATTAGTATGATGGGTTGGTGCCACTGTTTTGCTGGTTTTAATTCCCATTTGGTTCTCACTCACAAATCAAGCGTTTCATTTTCATTGAACAACTTTCAAAAACCATCAATAAGTTTCTTGGGTTATTATATAAGAGCCTAAAATACCACATCAAGTTATGCCACAAGAGATTAGATCCAGAACATTACTATTTAAATTTGTAAATTGTGCTCAAGAGAACTTTTCAAATTGGCTCTTGAACAAATTACTTCAGCACAGTTTCTTTTTGCTAATGAATCTGGTCCTGATCTTGAAACGAAGGTCTATATATGGTTGAAACAAGAATTGACCTGACTCATTCCCAATTCCAAGTATTCACCAGTAACTACTTCAAGTGCAGATGAGCCTTGACAATTATTTGACTCACCATTCCTTTATCTACCTATGACTTCCCTGGACTGTCTCCCAAATCAATCACCTGTCCCTTTCCTACAGCCTTCATTTCCCCTTCCCCACCTCAACAGGTACCATATTTCTCAACAGGATCAACAGTTTCCACAAAATTATTGTGAGTTCAATCCACTGACTTAAACGTCAAAATTTCTGAGCAAGGCATAAACCATATAAATAAACCAAAATATGAACGTAACATAACAAGTACTTGCACATGGATAGCAATAACTGAAAGTTATTAACTTATAATTGCTTCTACTTCACAAAACAAATGAACCATCAGCGAATAAAGCAAATAAAAAACAAATTACCTCCGCACATGTTGGATGAATGCCTACTAAATTGTCAAAGTCAGACTTGGTAGCTCCAAGCTTCAGGGCAAGAGCGAATCCTTGAGTGATTTCACCTGCATTTGGTCCCAGGACATGAAAGCCAATAACTTTCTCCTGAAAAATAAAATCATTAAAGGTACTATTGAAGCACAGTTTCATGGCAACCAAAATTTTCCCTTCTTTCCAGGAGCAAAAGTGATTTCTCAACTATGATACTGGTTAAATAATTAAAGATGACAGGATTCGAAAGTTTCAGGGATTCCCAACAGAGTAGGCCTTCCCTAAGTTTGAGATGGAAAAGGGGGTAAAATTTTTCGTAAACATTACTGCAGGAAATTCATTTTTTATTCCAAAACTCAGCATTGAAATTAAATTTCATTTGTTGCTCACTACACCTTAGATTGGTGATAACTGGTTAAAGCATAAAAATCCATCTTCAAATGACTTTGCATGACCAAATGCTTCTTAAATCTTCTCTTCTCTTACATGCAAGGCATATAGATGATACTGATTTTTTGGGTAAAAAAGTGATACTTTTCTAGAAAAGTAGGCGACATTAAACAAGGACACACTGATTAGAATTAATAATGCATACATATTTGAAAAAATAACAAATCCAAGTGAGAAAAGGAAGGGGGATGATCCACCAGGGCTGATGGGTGTGTGGAAGCCCCCCTACCCAAGATGTTTGCTCAGACAATCATCTTGGCCCCTACAGTGTGCTCATTTGACAACACTATTCAGGGAGGCCAAGAACAGGCTAGGTAGGTGCCTGCCCCTGTGCTCAGTGAGAGTTTTGAGGGAAGAATTCTCACTTGCTTACTTTCCTGGGGAAAATTAAGTGCATTCCAGGGGAGTGAGTGCTCCAGCCATGGAATTTTACCTTGAGTGTGACTGCTATGTAGATGCTCAATTTGAGCACAGTCATTTTTTTGGAGAAATCGCTTTGACTGCAACATACCGGAGCACTTTTCACTCATCGGGGAAAGTTCAAAGGAAGTTATGCCTGGCTCCGCATGACACAAGACTAGAACTACATTAATTCATAACAGCCAAAAATTACTAGGGGAGCTGATGGATGGATAAAATAACCTCAGCATAAATTTGTAAAATGGAATCTGTTGTTTTCACACACTTAAGGACATTTACATCAAAGATAAACATTATTCTTCACAGTCCTGAAAATGTGTGCGAGGAATTTTCAATTCAAAATCCTCCCCATACAGGAAATAGCCTTTCCTGCTCAATGCGTCATTGATAAGCTTTGATTAAAGTATTAAACATACACCCATGTCTCGTATAGCGCAATTTCGATATAGCGCAAATTCGTTCCTCGGGGAAACATTGCAACGCAGTGTAGCCTAATCAAAAATTTTAAACGCCCTCGTGATAAAACGTGAACTTGCGCTAAGTATACACGTAATTTCTATCAATTTACGCATATTAATATTATTTCTTGCCTCAAATCTTCTTTTTTGTTTATATAATAATCGAAATTCATTGCTGTGCAATTGCCAAAAGTATTACTCGTCATTGGGTCCAGATAGCCGGCCTACTGAAGAATTATCTAGTCTCCTTAACAGAATGATAGTAAATAATTTAGATCGTTAATTAAGCGTGGGGCTAGTGGAAATGAGTTTTTTTTTTCAGCAATATGGTTTGAGACGTATTTTTGCCGTCGTAGGTTACCGGGCGATTGACTTCCAGGTAGAGGGTCTACGCTAAAGCCTTCAAGGTCATCGGTATTCACGGGGGAGAAATGGAGCGGTGGCCGAGTTGCGCATGAATAGCATCAACACATAAAAGGGTCCGCTATAGAGTCTCAAACACAATGGCTTCGTTCCCTCCCCGCAGTCATAGGCCTTCTGCGTCTCAGGAATACAGTTCAGCAGAAGAAGGTGATTTAGATAGAGCCATACAGAATAAAAACCAAGAGAATATGGCAAAAAATAGGAATGCGTGTAGAAAAATCAAGAATTTAACAAAAAAAACCATAAACCTAGAAGAGGACTTGAGAGAGGTCAATTGCTTTGAAAATGGAGAGCGTCATAGCGATATTGCGTGGAAGTTTAAACTCACGATGCCTTATTCTGAATAAAGACGAAGCTAAAATATCAGTGACCTCAGCCGCACCAACTTCAACCAAGCGGTCTACACATACGGAAAGTTCATGGTGAATCAGTACAAAAAGACGAGAGTGGTAATCGCTCCGAGACATTTAGTGAAAGCGGTTGGTTCCAGAATTTAAACGGCAAGCAGGTATTTTCAGTGCGGCGATATCAGGTGAATCTGCAATTGTTGATAGCGCAGCCACCACAACATTTTCTGATGAACTCCAAGCTGTTATTGAAAGTGGCTCCTTTCCCCCTCAACTAGATCTAGTGTTGACGAAACGATATTCTTTTGGAAAAGAATGCATTCTCGTTCATTCATTTTCAGGGAAGGAAAACCGGGGTCAGGTTTCAAGGCATTTAAAGACTGTTTCACGTAGCTGCTAATGACTCGGAGGACTTCAAATTAAAATGATTTATCATTCGTAAACTCCGCTAGCTATGAAATGGCATTTAAAGTAGCATTTTCCTGTCATTTCGATGAGCTACAAAAGGGCCTGGGTGACACAACAGTTGTTTTTAGACTAGTTTGAAAAATCGTCAACTTCCGGACACGCATTACGATCCCCTGAGATAGCAGATGTTAGCCCACCCGCACGACAGGATGGAATTTCGAAAGCACTTAAGAATTTTTTTTAACGTGAATAAAAGTATTTGAATGCGTGAATACTATCTTTAGAGATGTTTTAAACTATAAATATTTATAGAAATAATGTTTACTAAGGCTTTTTATGGGAATATAGATGTTTTAGAGGAAATTCAATACCAAAGACCTATGCTACCAGGAACGCATCCCTATCTTCCCTATGTTAAAATGCTCTCGTATAACGCAAATTCGTATAGCGCAAAGACCCCAAGGAACGCATCCCTTGCGCTATACGAGACATGGGTGTATAATAAAACCAAAGAGTAAACATGGTTTGAACTTGATAGTGATTCTCAAATTACTCTTAATAAGGACTTATAGTTTCTGCAAACAGAAGTTTACAAAAATAAATTTAAGGTTATTACACGTCGAATTAAAAGGCCACAAAAAAATAGCAACATACCCCAGCACTTTTAAGGCATATTAGTTTCCCATAGCTCTTATTCTCATCTCTCTCAGGAAGTGTGTACTCCAACGGCTGGTAATGAGTATGATACACCTCAATATCATCAGCACCATATGTTGCTATGGCATCTTCCTCTGAGTATCCAACAGACCCATATTCAAGAGGAGTAAAAACTGTGGTTGGAACCATTTTGTAGTCCATCGGCTCATTTGATTTACCATAAAGCCTCTGCAAGAACAAATGTTCAACAATACAAAATTCTACTACATAGTAATCATGACAACTGAATAGCTCAATCAACTAGAACTGCATCATACCACAACAAAGAATTAGAGAGGTACAAATAGAGTCGAAAAGATCAAAATTACTCACTCGTGCAAGAAAGCGACCCGCTTGGATGGCCACAGGAGTAAGCTCTGGGGTACCATCCAATACATCTCCAATGGCAAAAATATTTGGTACATTTGTCCTCTCAAGTTTATCACCAATGATTTTACCATTCCTAAAAAACAGAATGACTGTATTAATATAGCATTCTTCACGCAGCAAGACTAGGTAATTACTAGAGATCAGAGAAATTTGCAAGACACGATATCGCAAAATCTATTAAAGCCTAAGCCTTCATTGCTTCATGCTGCTGACGTTCATTCGATCTACCTCATTATGATTCCAAGGGCAATTGGCTTGTTTTGTCTGTTGCATATTGAATTGGCATAATATTGCGAACTGCAGTGATGTCTCCGCCGAAATTTGCCATTAAATTAATCACGACCTCTCTCTTCACTTCACATTTATCAATTCTGAAACTATTGGAAATGTCTAGAATGACGCGCTTTCTCTCCTGAAGAATTACATATTCTGAATCAATAAAAAACTGAAAGAAATTCAACGCAGCCACAAAAGAGCGTAAAGCTCACAAACTCAGCACGGATCAATTACAAGCAGTAATTCTGGTGACTCACTGTGACACAGTAAACAGCATTATTGGATAAGTTGTAGCAGGAAAAACTTAAGTGTGGGTCTAACTTAATTTTGCATGCTTAAACACGGCCACTGGCTGGGAACGGAAGGCTGCTTTCAGACTAGACAACTTTCCGCCGGCCACCATTCAAGGCACGTGCCGGTGACCATGGCGGCCATCGACAGGGCCGTGCCATCAGCAGCATGATTCGTCTCCTTAGAAGACAACAAAGACCTATTGTTGTTTGAAAGCATGAAGCACTAGCAGTTGGGGGATGAGAAGGAAGGAACAGAAACGATTGGAGGAGAGGGGGGTGCTAATTATTAGTAGACGGATCTCGGGATATTCGGTGCTCTACTGAGCTTCAATGCAAAAAAAATCATTTGAACACACCCCCGGTTCAAGTTTATTTGTATCAGATTGTGTTTAGTTGTGTGTGCTTCTTTATCGGCCTTTCTTAACCGATTTGCAATAGCAGTAATCAATACTATGCGATTTAGTTGAACCTGTCTTCCCTCAGCACCTAGGTGAGGGCTATCAAAAGGGAGCCCACAACATGGAAAATTTTGGTCAAAATGTAAGTTATACATTACGTATGGTTATACCATAGCTACCCACTACTCTGTTTGAAAACACTGTCACGATTGGTCGTGATTCGTGCTTGGACTGTTTTTGATCATGGCTACAGCTTTATACATCAAATGAAGGAAAGGAATTTTAAAATGCCGAAAACCTAGTGTTACGGCTCATACCAGGGCGAGTGATTTCGGCTCAGGAGGATTTTATGTGAAAGACAAAGTAAAGGCTTGAATCTGAAGGACGGATGACACTTTGTTAAAGCAAATCAATTACGATACACAAACGTTCGAACAGGGCCGGAATCACCCAAGTTACGCTATAGGCACCTCTCCATTGAGCGCCCCTCCTCACTTGGGCCTACCCTCCCTGACTTCTATGATAAGGAGTAGCCACTCGCCCTGACAGAAGGCACCCCTTGGACAGCGACGCCCCTAGGCACGTGCCTATTTTGCCTTGAAGTAAATCCGGCCCTGCATGCGAAATAAAGGAGATCTGCAAAATGACAGCTATCATTTGAACAGACAGTTACCCAGTCAAAGAAAGTGAAGGAGGTGAAAGAGGAGTTTGTTGTCCCTACTATTGAAGCATTTTTAAATGCTGGAATTAGGGTAAAGAAACTTTAAAATCCAACAATTTGGGAAAGGGTCTCGAAGTACAGTTGAATGGTAGAGGGGATTTGCCATCTGCAAATCGTATTTGCCAAGAATACATTATGATTACAAGGAAAAAGAAGCAGGAAGAGCTTAAATATAGTGATACGAGCGTGCTCCCCCGCTCCCAGCGGGCTTCCCCCACTCTTTTCAATGCAGGTGCACAGAGGGATAGGCGCGTTTCTAATTTTAAAATGTAGAAAAAAAAAGCAGGGTCTTATGTACAAATTGAGGTCCGAGGACCTCTTTAAACACAACATTGGAAGTAATTACACTATTCTCTGTTAAACGCACATAATGACTCATACTTAGGTATTAACAGGAGACTTGAAAGTGGAATCAGCCCCATTTTGATAAAAGATATTAAAAGAATGCGAGATATTGTTGCAAATGAACAAATGTATCAGTTTGTGTGCCGTTAATGCCAGGAATATTTAACGGTTTTTGTTTTTTTTTGCTTTATTTTAAATTATTTATAAACCAATATTTGGAAACAGTAGCAATATTTAGGAAGTAAGATATGTCGTTGCATGCTCTCTGATAAATTCTGTGCATTTTGGTACCTCATTTGCAGAGTTTGGTTGCGTATCAGTTGAGAAAAAGGTATCTATAAAGTAGAAATAATATAGAAGATTGGTCTAAATTACCGTATTTCTCCAAATAGTCCCCCCCCCCTAATTGTGAGGCTTAAGTTTCGGAGAAAGTTAAAAAAATGCGTTTGAATATAGTCCCCCCTTTACTTTTACCAAGGGCATTTTTGGAAAAAAAGGGGGGACTATATTCAGACATATACGGTAATACAATGAAACTGAAAACACATTTTAGTACTATTTGGTCAATTTTTGCTCTACTCTTCCTCACAAAGACAATCAATTCAAGTATTCACTGTGCACCTTTTCTTGCTCACTCTATAATATTAACGCTTAAACCATTGATATATGTACCTTGAATCATTTTTTTCATTTGGTTTTATCAGATATTTTGTACTGCTGCAATTGTATTTAATGTCATGTAAAATGCTTATAAAAGTATAAGCAATTGTGAAATGTCCACAAAAAATAACAAAACACCAAGAAATGTGAAAAAATTTTATCATTACAATAACACTATCAAGATTTTTTATAACACCAAAATCACATAGTTGTGAAACAAATTCTAGCAAAAAATAAAACCACTTTCATGGATCTCTAGTAATTACACATCAAAAAATGTGATGTTAAGAGTTTTTTTTTTTAATTTCCATGCAAAAAATGCAACAAAAAGCTCTCTCCCTTATTTCCAAGAATCTTAAAATTATTACTCATTCCATGAATGCTACCATTTAATAGCAACAAGGCAAAAGTAAGACTAAACACCCTACATACATACATAAAGGATTACCTACTTTTCATTCAAATTCACTCCTATTTCTTGAAGGCCAATATTTTTTGTACATGGACTCCTTCCAGTAGCAAACATTACTGTGTTGAAGGTTTGTTCTTCCTCTCTTCCATCCTCAAACTTGTATGTCACCTACAGAGAATAAATAGCATGAATATATTCTTCTAACTATCATCAATGCAGATAATTGACGCAATCAAACTCTTACTGCAAGCTCCCCGGGGCTTCCAGTACACTTCTCTGTAATTTTGGTTGGGACAGCTGGCCTTATGAACTTCACTCCATGAGTTTCCATGTGGCTACCTATCATATCAGCCATCTGGCGATCAAAGCCTCTCAAAAGGATTGAGCGAACCTGTAAAAATTATCAACAGTAATTCCTCAAAACACATGAAGAAGTAGGTGATATGTCATTATCACATTCTTTCTCTTAAAGTTTATACCTTGGACTTAAAGAAATGACATTAAATTTAAAAGTAGAGTAAAAATACATGCCACTGAATATGTAAAACCAAGGAAATGGAAAAGTCCATCATTAACCCTTTCACTGCTGTGGACGTACCTAGTACGTCCGCACGGCAGACTGCTGTGGACGTACTTTTTCTTCCTACCTGCCATGCGGTCAGCACTTTCGCCGAAGCACTTCGAAGGGTCGCTAATCCGCGACCATATCCTCGACCAGCTCACCCACGCAGGACCGTCTCCTCGACCCTACGAGCAGGCAGCCTACCTCCCGAAAAGTGACCGCTCTGACTGCAATTTGAAAATCAATCACTCAATACGATCATCAAAAACTTAATGTTTTCATCGCACTCCTGCCAATCATGCAATCAAGTACGTCTTTGAACCGTGTTTCTGCGATGAAAAAAAAACTGTTTTGTTAACTTTGCTAAAATGGCCATTTTTCCGGTTGTCTGCAGCCACGTTTCTAGAAAGTTAACAAAATCGTTATTTTTCATCGTAGAAACACGGTTCAAAGACGTACTTGATTGCATGATTGGCAGGAGTGCAATGAAAACAATAAGTTTTTGATGATCGTATTGAGTGATTGATTTCCAAATTGCAGTCAGAGTGGTCCCTTTTCGGGAGGTAGGCCGTCCCTTCGACCCCCGCTGGTAGGGTCGAAGAGACGGTCCTGCGTGGGTGAGATCGTCAAGGATAGGGCCGCGGATTAGCGACCCTTCGGAGGGTATACCACACCCATCCTGGAAGTACCTGCTCCATGGGCCCACGAAACGCATTTTAACATTTTCGCCGCATGTGAAGAGTAGGTTTTCGGAGATTGAACAGCAGTGAAAGGGTTAAAAACATGGGCAAATATGAGGTGGAAATTTTTGAGTAAAGCAAAATCTATTTCTACCCCTTTCACGATAAATGGGAGAAAGGATATGCCAATTTACCCTAGTATTGACAACCCAATTATCTAAAAAATAGATAGGAAATCAGTACCTTCTCATGAAATATATCTTCAATTAAAATATATTCCCTCAATATATTCTAATAGAAAATACACCATTACCACCCCAGATTTCTGAATTTATCCATACATTACATGGTAAAATATGGTTTGCACACAGTATGGGGAAATGGACAAATATGTCCTGAGTGACCTGGAGTATGGGACATCTTCCAGAAATTTAAGCAAAAGGAATTCCAAAGGATACTGATGGAATATGAGGGGGTGCATTACTGACTGAGTGGAGTCATTGCTTCCAAAGATAGCAAGGGAAGCAAGCTGATCTTGATGCTGCATTTGCAGAACTCAGAGAAAAATTCCATTGCACTACATGGTGTTAAATACCTGGAGCACATGGTACAGTGGAACCTCAATCTATCGTTTTTCAGAAGGGTGGACGAAAAAAACAATGAATGCGGGAAAACAATCAATGCAGGAATGTTTGGCTAGGTTGCTTATGTCACACGCAGGTTTTCGGGGAGTAATTGTGATATTCATGAAGGAATTCAAACAAGATTTTAGCTGATTACAGGAATATTTGTACTTCATTGAAACACTTAGGTCATATTGTTGATTCAACTAATATCTCTTTTAAATATCCTAAAGGAACACACCACCAAGCTAAAAAATGTTTGCACTCCATTCGGCATTTGCACTGCTATTATGGATTTCTGTCTGATGTAAAAATACTAATCCATCAAATGCCATTCCAAGTACACGTTTTTACAAGAGCAATGTGCATGTTATGCCTAAAACAACCACTTTCGCCCGCCACAGTGATTGGTTTTGAGATGGATCACAAAGGCCAAAAATAGTCCAATACATATTTGAAATGTTACTTTCTAATAAATATATGTACTTATGATATAATTAAGGCAATGTATAGAGCATGCACAATGTTCCGTTAATCGTCAGCGGCATGCCCACCTTATCCTCGCTTCATCCCACTTCTTGTTTTCACCAGGTAGCTTGCTCTACCCTTACCCATGCCGTCATGTGCTATAGGACAACCCAAGACTTTCTGGAATATTCACGTGCTTCTAGCCCAGATTCTTTTCTTCATCTTCAATTATTTTCCGTCCATCTTTTTAAGATCTCCCTTGTTTCTTCGGAAGGGCCATGGTCCAAAGACGAATAAAAATAAAACTAATAAAAATGAATCCTGTCTTTAATAAACCCGACCGTCTGAAACTGGGAACTTGGAAGCAAGTAGGCTGAAAAAGTTCAGTGGGCGAGAATGGGAGAGGCAAGAAACAAGTTTCTATTTTTCTCGTGTAACTTTATATTTTCTTCCAAAGCTTAAGTATTCGAAATACTATCCCTGCATGAGCTAAGACGTTTTGTTCGATTTTGGAGAAGAGGAAAGGGTCATTCCATGTCAGTTCATCCAGGCATGACATTTAGGTTACTTAGAAGTAACCTCTTTTGCTTGTGGACATTTCTGGACACACTCACCTTATCTTTCATTCCTGGCATAAGGCGTGAATACTCGTAATTTTGGTAAAATGACTGAACTAAGTCCACTGCAGTTTGTTCTATGTTTTTGCCCCTCCTTGGATCTGGTATAGCTATGATGCCTTTCATTCCTAGAATTCCCTAGCATGCCAAATTGTATATTCACTAACATTAATTTCGGTGGCTACTTTTTTCCTACTCCATGAAGTCGGAGCTAGTGTTAATAGCCGAATTATCTCTCCCTGACTGCCTTCCGTCACCAGTTTTTCTTTTAGTAACCCAACTAGCACATTCATATCACTCGCTTAATCAAGAACTTCTGAATCATGCTCTGGAAGGAAATCTTTATCCAGTACTTTGAAAACCTTTTTGTTCAAAGTAGAATAGTATTAATGACGTAAAACACAATCGTGAAGTTTTTTGTCAATACAAAATGGAGAAAGTTAACTTGTATTGACATGCATCCTGTATTTTGATGTGTTTTATACAGCAACAATCAAGTTTTCCCCAGCAATGATGGGTAAGTGCTATGAATTCCTTAAAATATTCTATTTCAAAAATATATTTTTCTTATCGGGAGAAAAACAACCTGCACATAAAAAATATATTAATTTTTTTAACGTATTATTTACTAGATTCATGTTGTAAATATTTGCTTAGATATAGAAAACAGTTAACACAAGCATTTCATCACACTTGAAGGAGGACTGAACACTGACTGCCAGAGTCGTGAAAAGGGATTTTTTTTTTGCATAAATTTTTTTTAACGACAAAGCAAGCAAAAAGCCATGAATTTTATTTTTACAGGTGGTGGGTCATACCTTAAGGAATATCAGAAAAATTAATTTAGCTTGATTCAGATATTGCCTCAGGTCAAAATTTGATGTTTTATAGAACCATGTTTTTGACGCAAAATTTTCTAAAATCTTATGAAACACATGAGTTTAGAGAATTTCCAATATTCCTTAGGATATTTTTCAATTAGTTTTTGGCATCCTCATGACTTCTATAGTAAACCTGCAAAATTTCATAAGAATCGGATGAAAACTATGGCTGAGACAAATTATTTCCCTCTGGAGGTACAAGTGCCTCTGGAGACCGCATTCATTGAAAAACTGCAGTTTCACCCAAACTTCAAATGGTTTTGGAATAAAAAACTATTAGAGATAGCCAAGAAATATTTTACACTGTTTCATTCCATCATGGAAGGATGAAAATTGGCAAGTTTCATCAAAATCCGAGTCGGTGGGTGTCATGCCTGGATGAATTGACATGGAATGACCCGAAAGCGTCAGAGGGGGGAGGCAAGTGCTGAATGGAAGGGGATAGTGAATTTTGGGATATACGCTAATGTTACTGAGCTTCTCCCTATGCTAGTTACATCTCCTGGGGAAAATTCAAACTATGTGCCTGCCGTTATTAGCCATAAATGACTCACTGTATATACATTTCATCTCATTTTCGTCAAATGATGGATGCAGGAAAATTATACTTTGGGACCGCAATCTTCAAACCATCAATGCGGGACAACAATACTTCAGGGAACAATGGATGCAGGAAAAAATTACATTGTCCGTATGAAACTTTATTTGGGACCAGGAATGGTGAACGATGAATGCGGGTACGATAGGTCAGGGTTCCACTGTATTGGCTTAAGCCCATTTCACATGGACGTGGACATTCTCCACTACACATATGGGGAGCGATCACCACTTTTCACATTGGCTCAGACAAAAACCATCCACATCCAACCAATTGTGTTCAGCCTGCCACGGCAGAAGAGCATCATACAGACATGCACAATTTAAGTAATTGCTGTGCACCAGGAAATGAAAAATTGGAATAAAAATACCCATCAAACAAGGTTCCTTATTTATAACGTGATCTCACCTACCTCTTTACCTAACGATCACGGTATTGGTATTTAAAATGCAAGACATCACATACGTTGGCCCTTCTCTCCACTTCAATAAATGGTGAAAAGCACTCACAGTTATCTCCAAGTTCACACTTATTCTACTGATGAATTTGCTTGGCCTGCATCAGCCACCCCCATTCAAGTGCACGCACAAACCTGTCACTACGGCTTGGACACACAAATGATCAGCTGCTTGTAGGAGCCAAGCAGATGACTCCTCTATGTATGGATGGTCCGCACTCATGTGTAAGCTTTCACTTATGCCAATGGAACCTAGCCCACACTCGTTGCATGGACTACTTGTGTTCATAGGTAATTGGCCAAAGGGAACCAGGATCGATCAGAAAAGAGCTGCGCCCACCCTCCCATCCTGGCTGACCAGAAAAAAGGGAGACTTATGAGCTCCCCCACCATATTTCAATGGGTTAGAGTTAAGTGAAAAGACGAAGTTTTTGTGCTATGACATATGTAATGCAAGTATTTTTAATGGTAAACTTATATTTCACTATACAAATTGTTTCAATTGTGTCTGTAACTGTCCAGTCATTGATAGAGTGAATGAAATGAAATACTTGAGAGTAATTCTGGATAGTAATCTACGCTGGGATAAACACTTACTTACTGTAAACAAATGCCTTAGAAGTACCTTGTCCAAATTTTATTACCTACGAAACTAATGTCCTCTTCAAGTTAAAAAAAAACCATTTATCATGCTCTTGTTCATTCCAAACTTTCTTATGGTATAATCTGCTGGGGCAGTGCATACATGAGCACATTTGAGTGTGCACTCGTCTTGCAAAAAAAATAATTACGGTAATACTGTCTAAAAATTACTACGAGCACTCATTTCTTTTGTTTGTGGCCCTAAATTTGTTGCCACTAAGGCATTTGTATTTATTCAAAGTGCTTAAATTGTTTTTGGCCAGAAGTGGAAATATGCCGAGTGTAAGTGACAAATATAAATATAACTTAAGGAATGTGTCATTTATTATGTCATATTATTATTATACGTCATGACAATAGATTCTGTAGTCTGGCTCGAAAGTTAGAAAACCTGCACTCAGCGAGACCAGACGTGAAAGAGAACCCCAGACTTTGAAGGAGTTTCCCTGAATTAAAACACTGTCTTGTACTATGGAGTATATGGTAGTAATGGCAGATATTGATTTAAATCACCTTATTTTTACAGTAAAACCCTTGCATAAAAAAACCTCTTTGAGGTAAAATTTCACAAAAATCTCAATAAAATGAAGTAATAGCCTCAGTCCCTACCATACATAATGCATGAAGAAATACCTCATGTGATGAACATCTAAAATCATAAAACCTCCTTAATTAATATTAATAAGTCTCCATTTGGGCTCCATTTAAGAAAGCAATTTCTCTGCCGTGAAAATTTTCACTAGTCATTGGAAAACTAGTCAGTTATTCTTGAGGTATTAGCCTTACTTCAACAATGAAGGACCTAATTTCATGGAAAACCCTCAAGTCACTTTGTGAATATAGAAGTTTAGGAATAGAAAACAAATTGTAAAGGACATGCAATAAAACAAGATATGTATTCAGCTTACCATTACAGTGACATCGAAACCAAAACCAGCGAGAAAACCCGCACACTCCAGCGCAACATACGATGCCCCAACAACTAGAGTTTTCCCAGGACTATGGCGAAGGTAAAATATATCATCAGATGTTATACCATACTCTTTGGCTCCAGGAATGTCCGGGTAATTGGGTCTGCCTCCAACAGCAATCAGGATATTATCTGCAGTTATTTCCTCTACTTTATTGTCCCTATACCAACAAGCTAAAAATAAAAAAATAAAGGATATGCATCACCAATACCATAAATCAGGTCAAATAATATAATTAATATAATTTGTGTATGTTTGACAATGAAACTGAAAAAGCACAGGACTTGATGTGAATGGATAAACATAGAGAAATGGTCTAATGGCAACTTTTACAATCCAAAGATCACTCGGATGACTTGAAGACATATGTATTACAACGCACACAGGGGATTGTCATGATAGACAAAAATGAGTGACATGGCAGCAATCCATGGTATGGAGCCCATTGATATTTTAAACAGTAAAACCTCTGCCTTGCAAACTCCCACTAAGAGAAGAACTCTGATGAACGAACAAATGCAATTAGTCCCACTAAATTCCTATATGAGTACATTGGTAAATACCCCCAATGAATGAACTGCTGCTTTACAAAAACTCTGATTAACAAAATAAAAATTTGGCCCTGTCTCACGAAATTTACCTCTTAGAAATAAGTGACTCAAAAAGTTGGTTAATATTCGTGCATTTGCAAATCAAATGGCTGCTTGTGGCGGCATCATCACCAGCGGAGAGTTGATCGACGGCAACCTGCCACATGAATAATGAGCTGGATACTGGTATAAAAATTTTTATGTCCTCAATAACTGAAGCATTTGCCCTTTCAAAATGATAGACATAAGAAAATCATCCAAAGAATGAACTCCCCTCTACTAACTGGCAAAATATCCCATGAATTTTGTTAAGTATAGGTTTTACAGTATCATGGACCATACCATGGCATATATAGGAATATCAGAGCAGCCTAAGCTAATCTCCGTAGGAAAAAAGGTGAATTTTTAAGAGCATGCACACACAGTCAGAGGGAAACTAAGGATGACACAAATGCTCACTAGTAAAACTAGTAGACTAGTAAAGTGTAATCCCTGTTTATTTGGAAATCAAAGGTCAAATTTAACCTCAAATGACAAGCTCAGAATGGTGGCCGCTACGGGTATATTACATTTGACATCATAGGTACACATTTCACATTGTGAGAGAGAAGCTGCCTACATCAACGAACTTATTGGGGGATTGAAACACTACTTTCGGAAGCTCAGGGAAAATTTGTAGTAAACTAATTTACAATATCTTGGAGTGAAAACTTAGTCCATGGAAACAAGTATTTTTCATTATAAAAATATTTAAGCTACCAATACAACATTCAGCTCACACTAAGTCTAGCAAATAAATGAATAATATAATCAACATAATCGTGACACAAGAGCAACAGCTCACTTGAGACTGGTTCATTTTCACTCCATTGCATTCACCATCATCACATTTTAGAAAGTGATTTCATTCATGAACCATTTCTCATCCATTGCTTCATCAACTATCTGTTGCATCCCCAACAGAAATACTATACAAGTTTCTCTTCACTAGCATTAAAGACAAACCTTCAACAAATACTACTACATTCAAGAAACAAAAAGGATTTCAGGGAGTGGTATGACTAGCTTTAGATACTGCTTTTATGAAAAGAAGTTCAAATGAAGCAAGAAAATGGACATCATTGCCTCGGAAATCCTACAGGAAATCATGTCTCCTGTTATATTGATATAATACAAGCTTTGAAGTGTACTACAGTAGATTCTCATTATTGCGAAGTTCACGGGACCGAAAAACTGGGGATTCGTAATAACGATGTTCGAATGAATGTTTCTTTTAGAAATTGTTGAAAAAAATGTGAACAATAAACATGATTAAATTAAGTGCAAGTATATACAATTTTATTATTTAAACAAGAAAATTCGTTTCAGTTTCTCATTAGATGAAAGCAGCATGATGCAATGGAGGGTTAATATCTTCTGAATACATTAACTCCTCGATATACGAAATAGATGTGTTAAAAGACCTTGTTTGTAAGTTGATAAACCTTCAGTCCGGCCGCAGAGAGTTGTCCAATGACAGTTAGAATGGTCTAGGTCGGGGTAGGGGGCAAGGTTGCCAAGGAAGATATGGAAATGCCTTCACTTCACTTGTAAACAAAAGAGTCCCTTGAAGAAAGGAGCTGGAAGGGATAAGGTGTGTGAAGGGCCCAGAGGAGGAATCACTTGTTTTGGTGGATCAGGCTTATTTCCGTGCTCCATATGCATTTGACAGCATTGTACGACTCGGCGAGGGTGTGAGGTACATTTGGGGGACATCTATTGGCTGCAAACTGTGCTGGCGCAGGGTTTGCCGCCCCTCCTACGGTGCTGTCATCGGGCAACTCTCGCCGGCCGAACTGTATGCAAGGAATTGAGGAGTACAGTTATCCTGCAGAATGCAACACTGCATGACAATGTGCGCTAACTCACGACTGTGAAGAATTGATCTAGCTGGGTGTGCGACGCTTCCGGAGCCGAACTATTAAAACTTCGCATATTGCATATCCACCTAAATGCCGATGCTTATTCGTGGAACTCCGTAATCAAGTTCATTAAGTAACTGCCAGGACCGGGACTGAGGTGCGTAATAATGGTTCTTTTACTATAGATTGGATAGGGCTTTTCGTTGGGATCAACGAATTGCTTCGTAATAACATTGCTCGTATTAACAATAGAACACTGTATACATGAGCTTACTTTCATACTTTGAAACAAAAAGCTTTTGCAATAAACACACAAAACCAATAGCTTAACTTACATCGTAGAGTCTAAGAAGGAACCCCAAATTTCGTAAAACCGATTAGGAATTTTTAAAGCCCCACCTTTTCCAGGCCAAAGACCCAAAGAATTGCATACCATAAAAAAATTTCCCAGATGCCATTGACAATATTACCAGACTCTTCTCTGACCCATTCTGACCAGTACCAACACCTTTTATGGAACCAGAATTCCAATGGTTAAGATTATGGATTAGCAATGAGTCAAATTAGTAACTGTGGATTAACCCTTAGGCCTCGGGTACGATACGAGCGGCGGGTGGTGAGCGGCAAGCGGCGCCGCTCTGATATCGGGCCTCATTTAGTTGCGTGTAAATCCATTGAGGGTGGGTACGATATGTTTGAGCGGAGAGAGACTGTGAGCGGCGCCGCCCAGTGCCGCTCATGGTTCCAAGTCCAGACCGATTTCTTTTCCACTGCCGCTCAGTAGATTCATCCTTCAGTGTAGTTGAAAATGTAAGCGGAGAAACATCAAAGTAGTGAGAATACGGCCAAACAAAGGAAGACTGAAGTTAGAAAAGGTGAGAAACATGAGCGGTGCCACTCGTATTGTAGCCACCTCTGCCGCTCACGTGCCGCTCAGGTTCCCGCTCGCCGCTCATATCGTACCAGAGGCCTTGGCCTCGGTTACGATACTAGCGGCGGGCGGCGAGCGGCAAGCGGCGAGCGGCAACCTGAACGGCACGTGAGCGGCAGTAGTGGCTACAATACGAGCGGCAATTTTCTAACCGCTCTACAGTGGGCGGAAATCGAAAAAAGCCGGGCAAAATTACAGTATGACTTATTATATAGTTATAAACTTGAAACTTCGCAGGCATACTCAAAAATGATTGAAATTTATGGATCTATACTTTATTTGACAAAGATTCCTCCCTTTACTGAGATAGAGATGCTCAAACGTGAGAAAATTTCCATAAAATCGCCCGTCTTCAATTTTCTCTGAAAATCTTCTAAAGTAAGTAGATTGTGAAATTATCGGTGGATTCTTGCGGAATAAAAAACCACATAATCTGTTGGCATGGTATCTTTTCTTTAATTTTCAGTAATCTAAAAAATCCTGTGATAGTTGTTGTTTCATGTTATACCCTCCGATGTAAAAGGCCTTGTGAGCTGTTTTCGGGGCGATGGAAATAAATAAATAAATGGAAATAAGAATATTATGGATTAATTCTTGCCGTGCAGTTACAAAAAAGGCGGATACTGTTTTTCGACAAAGTTTTATATTTAGGTAGAGTTTAAAATGGGTTTACGGCAAAGTCACGCGGAGTAATTTATATGAGAGTATTCTTTGAAGATTTCTTGAGGTGATTTGCAGTTATCTGTGAAATAAGTTTGCGACGCCGGAAATTACATTGATTTTTCGATCGCGCGGCAAGGTTCGTCTCTGCACGTCGGGAGTTGGATTAGCCGCGACGCGGTAAGGTTATTGAAACTGTATGGGTTTTAATGCTCAGCATTCACCGTTTTTATGTTTTGCTTCAATATACCGATTCTCAAATGGTCTATGGTGAATACAGTGGAGGTTTTTCAGCCGAGGTAAGTGCACGTATCATTGAAGTTCATTTCGTTTTCTTTGGATACGATCGAAGACCATGCTTCTATTGAAAGTGTTCAAACCTCGAAAAAGTGAGTTGTTTTCCTGGGACTTTGACAAAAATACCTACCAGAAAGACACCAGCTGAGACTCATACCTTCTTTACTCTCCGATCCCTGACCCCCAGGATTCTACTGCGAAAACGGTCGTTTTATGACACCGCGGAGTGGACCCTTTGAACGTCTTAACTGGGTATTTCCACGAGAACTTCTAGCTTCTTTAAAATGCGTATCATACCCTCAGTTCTACTTTGACTTATAGATTACTCATATCTGTTACACATTTACCACACGTTCTTCCCCGTGTACTCAATAGGATATTGGATAACCAGAGGTTCTACAAGTTTATTATTTATTTTTGAATTTTACATAGGTTCCTTCCGCCATTTATTTATTCGTTCATTTCTAACTTCCCCGTAAACAGCACTCATCATAAAGGGCAAAGGTACAAATAGAAAAGTCCAGGGGATGTAGGGGGATTGACTATGTCATGGTAAGACAGAGGTATAGGAATGGTGTGAAAAACTCCCGCAGCTTCCCTGCCGCGGATTCAGACCACAACCTAGCGCTCATGAAATGCAACATAAGATTCAAAAGACTAATTAAAGTTTGGAAGGCGAGGATTTGGAATGTAGAAGCACTGAAGGGGACTATGAGGAAGGAATATCAGGAACTAGTGGGCAATAGTACCCGGAAGATTAGAAGTACACAGACTGTAGAGGAAGGGTGGAATAATATTAAAACGGGAATAGCCAAAGCGGCGGAGAAGTCAATTGGCTACATAGACAGCAAAAGGATAAAGAAGCCTTGGGTTACGGACGCAGTGGTAAAAGAGATGGAGGAGAGAAGGAAGTGGAAGAATGTGGACACAGAGTAGGGCAAAAGAATGTATATGGAACTAAATAATCGATTACGACGTGAAACTAAGAGGGCAAGGGAGGCTTGGTGGAAAAGACAGTGTGAGAAAATGGAAAAGTTTCAGAAGGATGGAGAAGTAAAAGAGGATAAGAGTACAGCAAAAGAGGATAAGCCGTATCCAAAATTAAAGCTAAAGATGGAAGGATGCTAACCGACCGCGAAGAGGTACAGAGTAGATGGAGGGAATACGTGGAGGATCTGTATGAAGTAAGGAACTGGCCGGAGAAATTGATTTTTGATGAGGAAAGTGCAGTGGAGGAGGATAATCTTTGGCCGGGTATCTTCGATGCGGAAATCAAGAGAGCCCTTCGTGATATGATGGCCAGGAAAGCAGTGGGCATGGACAATATATCGTGAGTGAGCATCTGAAGAATCTAGGGAAGGAGAGTAAGAATTTTTTTCGAACTAGTACGGAGGATCTATGAGGAGGGATGTTGGCCGGAGGATTTCGTGAAGACGGTTATAATTCTGCTACTGAAAAAGACGAAACCGGTGGGATGCAGAGATTATAGGACTATTAGCCCAATATCGTATGCAGCGAAATTGGTACTGAGGAGGCGAGGGCAAACGAGTATTTGGGCGAAGATCAGTTTGGTTTCAGAAAAGGGAAGTCAACTCGTGATGCAATAGCAATAATGAGGTTCCTCGTCGAGAGGACCATTTGATAGGGTGAACTGGATAAAGTTAATGAACATTCTCAAGAGAATAGGTGTAGATTGGAGGGATAGGTGACTGATTCGTAAACTTTATATGGCTCAGACTGCACAAGTGAGGGTAGCGGACGGAAAAACTGGGTGGGAAAGCATTGGCCGAGGTGTGAGACAAGGTTGCACTGGGCGGCGCCGCTCACTGTCGCTCGCCGCTCAAACATATCGTACCCACCCTCAATAGATTTACACGCAACTAAATGAGGTCCGATATCAGAGCGGCGCCGCTCACGCCGCTTGCCGCTCGCCGCCCGCCGCTCGCCGCTCGTATCGTACCCGAGGCCTAGTGCCAGCAGGCCGATCCATCGGCCAAGTTTTTTTATACTCACGCCTTTCATTTTTTGTGTTTCATGTAGCTTTGGTAACTATTTTTATTATCTATCATGCTTTAACATACCCATAAGTTTTGGGAAAAATAAAAAAAATAGTTTCTTAAAATGCATATTAGGTTTCATGTAAATTTTTAACCACAAACCTACAAATAGGGTGATTTCCTATTATTTTTTATTGCCTAAATTGAAATATTATTACTCCTGGAGTAAGCACTTCACACTTTTAGATTTTTAAATGAGATATCTATTTTTCGTGATCAAATGAAAAGTGAAAATTTTCAAGAGCATGAAAACACGACAGCTAAGTATGAATGCAGGGAAAAGCCCGTGTGACATCATTCTGGTTCCCGCTTCCGCTGTGTGAGGTGACCTTGGGGCCAGTATATGTGTGCCGCTGCGATGCAGGCTGCTAGCAGGTAAAAGAGTATCCAGCTAGCAGGTAGCACTTGGCTTAAATAAGGATTATTAATAACTTATCAAACGAAGGAAACTTTCCGACCATAGGCAGTTTTAATAGGTGATTATTAAGACATGTTTCCCTGAGCTCTGTGCCTCATGCATCCATTGGCAATCTCAGCCGATGTAAAACTCCTATCTGCTCGTATAGAAACTAGGTCCCTGAGACATAACGGGAAGTCGCATCGCATGAGCACCAATCTGGCCTTTTTCAAATGCAGTTAAAATTGACCATTGCCATTCGTCTAAACTGGGATTTCTAAAACCAAATAATTTGTATATTATGAATACACTAATGGTGGGTAACAAATCACAATCAATACCTTTCATTTTCTTTGATGAAGGAAACTACCCTATTCACCAAAAAAAGCCCTGACATTCTTCAGGCTGCCACTGAAAGGGTTACGGCCGTTTTACATGAGGCAGGTCATTGTGCAATCTGACATGCGTACAAAGGTGCCATCAGAATTGAGCAGTGTAAACCAGTGAATTGCTAAAACACTTATGAGAAAACATGGATGAGAGATGGCAAAATAGCACCTGCTATAATTCCAAGCTCACATTCTTGCAATTTCAACCAATTTTTTTCAGTGCTAACCAGCACAATGACATGCTATGAATAAAATGGGCCTTCATACACAACATTTCAGCAATGCATTCCCATTGCACATTTCAAGGCTGTGTTAAACTGAGGAAAGAGGACTTCTAACAATAAAGTTTCAGGAATTTTAAGACTTTCAAAAACGTCTGGAATTCCCAGACTTGAGGACATAATTACATCACATTTAGCTTACCTTTAATTTATGTTTATCCAGGAATGTAGCATAGGCATTATAATATTTAATTTTTTTCAACACGAGATCACTACGATAACCAAAATTGAGTGACATGATGTGCTTCTTCACTTCACCAGCCATTTTTTCCCAGTTGTGCTTAACTACAAAATGAAAATTAGAAACAACATCAATAGAATTATAGGGTTGTAATCACATCACAATCAATGCTAAAATAAGTATTTAAATAACTTAACTAAGGCAAAGAATTAAACCAAATATTACAAAAAAACAGTAGAAGCACAATATAATGAATCTGTTAAAAACTAAATTTCACAACTATGAGCTTTTAATATAAGTAAGTCCCCATGAAATTTACATGCATCGATATAGGGAAACTTCTTTGCAGCAAAATTTCTCAAGAACAATTGACATAAAATTTAAGTTCATTTTCATATAATCAACTTTTCTGCAAGTCATATCCATCTTCAATTTTTTTCTAAATTTGAGCTAACTTTGCAATTACACAACTTAGAAAGTGACGTAGATTTGAAACATTGGAAATCATTAGAATAAATTGCCAAATTACTCTTTATGCAAGTGAAGTCTAAGTAAGGCTTGGAAATCCCTTGAACATCATGGAATTGAGGCAGCTGGAGGGGAAACAGAGTTCATATGAAGCCCTTAGAAGACTGCTATTTGACAAATTGCCTATGTGAATTCATGACTCAACAGACATTGACACGGCAGCTAGGTGACACCTTCATCCTTTCCCTCATTCATGTCTCTGACCTAATTTTGAGGCCCCTGAATGCGAAGAATGGTGTAAGATGGAAAGGGGTGATTGGTGGACGAGGCTTTGAGGACAGAACCTTTACCATGCATGTGTCAGTTTTGTGTACTTGACGCGAGGCAAAATCCTAGAGAGGGAGCCTTAAAGGTCAAAATCGTTCAGCACCTCTGATATAAATTTTGGTAACACCTTTGGACAATGCATTTGATAGCATAGAATTTAAGTCTATAATATTGAAAATAACATTTATAGGGGGGACAGGGGACATGATAGCACTAGACTTCCACTGGAATATGACATTTACATATTGAGTCACTATATGATTGCACAAATTGAGTGTCACCGCAACATTGAACAACTGCCCTGCTAGATGGCACGTCATCTTTCGGAATCTTGAGCCATCCTCGAGTTTTTTATGTTTATATGAAGTTGAAAAGGATGACATTGGAGCAAGCATCTTAAGATCGGAATTTGACGCTGCAGTAAGACACCTGCGAAAGAATAAGGCCCCAGGAATAGATGACATTCCGGCAGAGCTAATAAAAAATGCAGGAGAAAAGGTCTTAACTCAACTGTATAAAACTATCTGCGATATGTACTCAACAGGAGATTTACCTAGTGACTTCGAGGAGAACATCATCATTCCCATACCCAAAAAGAAGAGAGCTGAGAAGTGCGAAGAATTTACGACCATAAGCCTGACGACACATGCGTCGAAGATTCTGACAAGAATCATTTACAGGAGAATTGAACGAAGAGCAGAAGAATTCCTGGATGAGGACCAATTCGGATTTAGGAAAAGCAGGGGCACAAGGGAAGCAATTTTGGCTCTTAGGATGATCATAGAGAAGAGAATGGAGAAAAACAAACCAACCTTCATAGCATTTGTCGATTTAGAGAAGGCTTTTGATAACGTGGAATGGAATTCAATGCTTAGAATTTTGAAAGAAATCGGCGTACTCTACAATGATCGTAGAATTATTCATAGTTTGTATAAAAGCCAAGTAGCTGTGATCAAATGTGGACCAAACGGTGCAGAAGCGAGAATAAGAAAAGGGGTGAGACAAGGTTGTGCGCTTTCCCCTTAATTTTTAATGTTTACATAGAGAAAGCCATCAACGAAATCAAGCAGAAAGCTTCGGGTGTCAATATCCACGGAGAAAAAATTAGTATGCTGTGATTTGCTGACGACATAGCAGTCAGAGCCGAGACAGAGAAGGATTTGCAGAAGACGTTGACAAATGGAAAGGACAATGGCCAGATATCAGCTGAAAATCAACAAAAAGAAGACTAAGATATTGGTTTGCAGTAAAAGAGAGGAGGCTAAAACCTAGGAAAGCATAAGCTTCAAGAGGTGAACGAGTTCTCTTACCTGGGAAGCCGAATTACCAGCGATGGACGGAGCAAGAAAGAA
The DNA here is from genome assembly GCF_921293095.1 of Ischnura elegans. Lineage (NCBI taxonomy): Eukaryota > Metazoa > Arthropoda > Insecta > Odonata > Coenagrionidae > Ischnura > Ischnura elegans. Next base: position 23,665,795 of record NC_060259.1, read on the forward strand.
ATACACAGTAGAATAGCGCAGGCGAAGAGGGCTTTCTACAAAAAGAAGAATCTTCTTACAGCTGAAAATACCAGCATAGAAGTAAGGAAACAATTCATCAGATGCTACATATGGAGTATGTTTCTCTATGGAAGCGAGGCTTGGACGTTGACAGCAGCAGAGAAGTCAAGAGTGGAAGCATTCGAAATGTGGTGCTACCGAAGAATGATGAAGATAAAATGGATTGACCGTGTGAGTAACCATGAAGTGCTAAGGAGAGTAGGAGAAAAGAGAAGCCTCCTAAAAACATTAAGCAGAAGAAGGGACAACTTAGTTGGCCACATTTTGAGGCACGATGGTATGATGAAGACAATCGTTGAAGGACAAGTGGAAGGGAAAAAGGGCAAGGGACGGCCCCGAATCAGTTATTTCGGACAGGTTGAAAAGGATGTAAAAGAGAATAAATATGTAGCTATGAAGAGATTAGCGGATAGGAGAGAGAAATGGAGAGCTGCGTCAAACCAATCTTAGGATTGTTGACTAATGATGATGAAATGTGCATGGGCTGAAGAAATAAAGTTCTTACGCAAATAAAGAGGAGAACGAAATGCAGTTATTGGTTGAATAGATTTCAATATATTCAAGAAGAAATGAAAAGATGTGGTTCTCCGCTCCTTTTGTTGCATTAGCTCCCATCAGTGACCCGCAGTTCCTACAAAGACTTGTTAATTAGGAAAGTGTTAACCTGGACATAGCGAAAGCAGCACAAAAGAGGTTTTCAAACCACTTGTGGTACATGAGTGAGGAGTTGGTATGCCTGTCATTCTTTGACGGATCCATTGCTAGGTGTGAAAAAAACGTGATACGCCGTATGTGGTCTTGTGTAGGAAAATATGATCCACCGAAGAAGGCATTCTATAAACGTAAAGACATGACTAAGCTATCAATACCAAATTTGGTCACCACTAATTCGAGAAAGCTATTTAATGTACCTATTGTAAATATGTATTGCATTCTTTGATGTGAACATGCGAGAATGTGATGAACACACAAGAACGATTCGCAAATTATTCGGGGTCATTAAGTGGGAAACGATTGTGCAGCGAGAGGAGTGAAACTAATTCAAGATTTTTAGGCAGTCACGTTGAAGGAAGAGAGCTTTCTAAATTTATTACTGACAATAAGTGTGACTTTTCATCGCAATGCAACTCTTACGTGCGGAAAGGCACTTTAATTGCCAAATATGGGATGTCAATGAAAAATTTATTTTATTTTGGTTAATGTACCGAAATTCATGGACAGAATGAAAATAAATTGATCTCTTGGATTGGAAGTATTGTTATGGCAATTAAATTCTTTCTAAGGTAAGCACATTTCTTCAGAGGCTAGATCTTGACATCAGGAGCAAAGTCTTTGCCGAGGAAGGGGAGGGGGTTGAGGGGAAGTCTCCAGTAAGTGGTGCGGGACATACCTCAGCGGTGCCGCGGTGCGGGGAGGCGCCCTAGGGGGGGGGGATTGCATTACAACGGATGATATATCCTAAACGCTTAGAGATAGGTTAAAACAAACAGAAAATCGGCCCCACAGAACTTTACTTTTACATTTTACATAGAAATAGCGCTTTTTCGGCCCCAAAAAACTCAATTGAGGGTCCTTAGTACTTAGGGCCCTTGGGGCACGGGTTGCCGTTATTTTAAAGTAACCAAATTTTAACACGTGAATATAAACACCATTTGGATCATTTTGAGACCAGGAAAACATAATTTTTCGCAATTCTGAAAAATAAGGGCCGGCCTACTGATCACCCCCTGACAAACACCCTAGAGGCCGCGTCAGACTACATCTTCATCTGTGACTGCAGCGTCCACAATGGTAGCATCCGATCTGTTTAAACGGAACCCTTGATCCCATGATTTACAATCCCCATATCAACCCTACACTCTGCCCTACTCACTAACCAAGAAAAGGCCGACAATGCTCGATGATTCTACTCGTCACACAACTCGCTGACTCGGCCGTGTAATGAACTCCCGAACAATCCAGAGTGTTCCGACACGATGGGATTGCCTGCAGCAGATTTTCTGGGCAACCCTCGTATAATTTGGGGTTTTAACCGACATTTATGTGTACGATGATTTCATCTTAAAAATACATACAAGCTCAATGCTACTCTTCGTTATTACAAACACCATAAGGCAAAATGTTGGGGAAAAGGGATCTCAACGCACTCAATACAGTGAGATGGATATTTTTAAAATCCTATAAAAATGCATTCCTTTGTGTAGAGCATTCATCAATCGACAGTAAGGACATATTGAAAGGATTTTAGGCAACATATGCTTCGCTATTTCGGTAAAAGCAACATTGGAGACGTAGCTGACGTAGCCCTGAGTGATTCGCTTAATTGCCAGATCTGATTAGCGGTGTAACGTGATTTGAGTGAGGGAAACGACGCAACTTCAGGACAGTGATTTTTTTAGTTAAGAAGTATATGCAAAAATAAATTATCACTCACGAACACGGAGGAGACAAAAATGAAAGACAGGATGCTCTATCATGCATTCGCGACTTTTCCACCGAGTCATACTGTCGTCATGACCAACTATTCGCTGAGAAAATTGTGAGGAGAAACACACAGAAATGTCCTTTTCTATCTGTTTAGCATTGTGTTCGTTATTGAAATGATTATAAAAGCGTTCCTTGCCCAACACTTAACGGAGAACCCTATAAATGTTCGTACGTCTTTCAGATGTAGTTCAAATGAATCTATGATGATGATTCACTTTGTAAGGTGCTGTTAATCAAGATGAAAGGGGAAAAATATGTCTGGATGTTGCATTGGCGGCTTCCTTCTATCAAGGGCGTATACGGAGGCGCAGTGAAAATTGCGTTGTATAAAGCGGTGAATTCCTAGACCGCATGGGAGACACGCGTGGACGTGAGATGGCAAAATATCACATGTTCTAATTTCATTCGTGCAATCGCGATATTCCACGCCGTATGAGACACAAATGTAGTTCTAACCTGCGCAATTACATGCATTATGTAAAACGGCCTTCACACGGATATTCTTCATTATATTTGAGTTAGAGGACCTCTATTAAATGTTGATAGTATTTTATAAGGAGGTTAATCTTTGTCTATGAAGTACCGTGCAAGCCGTCAACAGAATGTGGCACGGAGTAATTCCACTGTAAGCGTGCAGTACTCATCCTATCCTCATTCAGACACGCGCTCGTTTGCCAACCACATTTCAATATCATTTATGTATACCTACAGGTGTAATCAAGTAAGAATGCATTTTATTTTGAGCGACAAAGGCGCATAATGAATATCTTTTACAGCACGTGAATAAATAAGGTTGAAAACAGGCGTGACGGAGCAAATGTTGAAAAAGAAAACGCATAGCATGCCTGATTTAATGGTTGGATGTATAACCATAAAATATTACCGCTGACGATAACCGGTTAGTGACGGAGCAAGCGCTTGAAGTCTCCGCTGGCTACTTCAAACCACTTTCGAAAATTCTGGGCACACAAGAAAACACAACTTCCTTCCACCACAGTCAGAGTAGAACTGAGAGTATGATGCACATTTTAAAAAGGCTAGGAGAAGTTTCCCTGGAAATATCCAATGGAGACTGTCAAAGGCTCCCCTCCGTGGAGTCATAAAACGACCGTTTTCGAAGTTGAATCCTGGGGGTTAGGGAGATTAAAGAGGGCATTAAAGGTCAGTCAGTGTCTCTCTGGGAAGATTTTGTGGATAATTATCAGGAAAAGAACTCACTTTTTCGTGGCTTATGCGTATTTAATAAAAGCATGCCCCCGATCGCATCCAAAGAAAACTAAATTTACTTCTTGGCGTGCACTTACCTCGGCGGAAAACCCTCCGTTTTCTTCACCATAGACGAATTGGGGATCGAGCGCATTAAGGTCAGATTAATACCGGTAAACTTTGAGCTTTAAAATCCATCCGCTTTCAATAACCTTACCGCGTCGCGTTTAATCCAGCTCCGGGCGCGCGGAGACGAACCCTACCGCTTGATCAAAAAATCAATTTAATTTCCGGTGTCGCAAAATTATTTCAAAGCTCATTGCGTATACAACTTGAGAAATCTTCAAATCTAAATTCTGATCTAAGTTCATCAGCGTAATTTTGGAAACCCCATCTGAAACTCTTAGTTAATATTTAATTTTGCTGAAAAACAGTATCTGCCATTTTGTAACTGCATTTTTAGAGTTTATCGAAGTTATTCTTTATGATTACTGAAATTTAAAGAAAACGCACGTTGCTAACAGGTTATATAGCTTTTTATTCCGTACAAATCCACCAATAATTTTGGAAGATGAAGAAGATACTTTGGACGTATCTACTTAATTTGGAAGATTTTCAGAGAGATCTAAAGAGGGGCATTTTTACGGAAATACGCTCACCTGTGAGCCTCTGTATCTCAGTGAAGGATGAAATCCAAGTCATAGTAGGAACATTTTCGTAACGTGTAATCATATATGACTTTACTTGCGAAGACTCAAGTTTTCATCTCAAATACAGCAATTGTGTAATTTTGACTGGCTTCTTCCGATATTCGACCAGTGCGCGGGCGCTGTCTCTTCCATGTTGGCATCAAAATGATGTGACGCTATTCTCTTGCAAATTCATATGTCGACTTGTGTGAATGCTAAAACGATGAATGATACATCACTCTAAAGAAAATTTAATTGGAAATTCTGCTTTTTAGTAGTATGAGAAAGTCAAAAATGTAGACACATCAGTGCAGTAAGTACCTCCGCGCATCATAAAATTATTCATTGTGTCAATGTCATTTCCAATTTGACACAATTTGTCAATTGTGTCAAATTGGAAATCAAGCTAGAGAATAGCTCTGAGTCTATAGAATTTAAATATAACAATACGTCGCGAAAAGCAATCAAGATTCATATAATGGCATCGGAGTACTATTAGATCGCATAAGACGTAGTAAATTTACGAAAATGTTTAAACAATCTGTAGCCGCTGTAGTTTTTAGTAGAAATTCGATGCAGCAAAGATAAGTATGAACTAGCTAACGACCATGATACTATCCAAGTATGGTGCGATTCCTGGAAGTTAGTGTTAATTCTAAAAAAAATGGTAGTAATTAATTTCTAGAAAATATAAGTCCTCAAAACGTAGCTTTTTCATTCAGACTACCCAATAAGAAATTGTAGAGTCCGTATAATATGTGGATGTTAGACTCAATAATGATCTACCGTGGAATAAACATATTCGGAAAGTAAGATGTGAAGCTAATCGTGAATCGGGGTTTGTCAAAAGAATACTAGCAAATCATGACGGCAAAGTGAGAGAATCCAGCTATTTCTCCCTCTTTGGAAATATATTTGGAATTCGCTGCCAGTTTTTCGGATCATGTTGCATGCTGGTGATTGATCACCACTGACATACACCGTAGGGGTGGGAAGCAGTGTATTATTTAGATGTAGATGTATTATTACCGTTTACCTCGAAAGCAAAAATTGAATTGGCAGAGCGTTTCACATTCAGTTGAAAGTGTGGTGTTATGGACATTCGTTTCCCATGTAGTCTATTCTCCACAAGGCCGGGAGCGCGGTGTTGTCAATAGTAATATAAAAATTAATATTGCGCTGTGAACTGTTCAACACTGTATTCCAATGTAGAATAAGACGCTGCATTCATTGGCGTCAATATTTTTTACATAAAATTATATCAAAGGCTGGGATGGGATGAGGATTAATCACAAGAAAACTAAGGTAATGCGTTTTTGTAAAGCATCACGAGCGAGGAATGTGAGACTCAAGATAAAGGTGGGTGGTGGAAAACTTGAGCAGGTTGAGTATTCAACTATTTAGGCAGTACGTTAGAGGAAAACGGATACAGTAGTAAGGACATCAGGAAGAGAATAGCATTAGCGAAGGAGGCGTTCATGAGCAGGAAGGATCTTCTTAGAGGATCGTTATGTAAGAGTTTAAAGAAAAGGTTAGTGAAGAGTTTGGTTTGGAGTCTAGCTCTATACGGTGCGGAAACATGGACACTGAGGAAAGAAGACGAGAGAAGATTGGAGGCATTCGAGATGTGGGTATGGAGAAGAATGGAGAGGGTGAAATGGACGGAGAGGAAAAGGAACGACGAAGTGCTGGATATGGTTGGCGAGGAGAGGCAGCTTTTAGATGAGATACGCAGAAGACAGAAGGTTTGGATGGAGTTAGTGCTTAGCGGTGAGGGGATGTTGAAAATGGTGTTGGAGGGTAGAATGTTGGGGAAACGAGGGAGGGGAAGGAAAAGAATAGGATTTTTAGATAGATTGAAAGAGAGTAGGCCTTACAGTGAATTAAAGAAGGCAGTGCTGGAAGGAAAGGGAGGCTCCCAGATCACCTCTTTAGTACTCCATGGAAACCTACCTTAATCGGTAGAATACTATAATAATAATATCAAAGGCTATAAAAAAAATTCCATAAATTTACGTTACATGCGTGTATTTTTTTACTTAATTTTCTTCTCGCAATTGTCGTCAAACTGTTAATTATATTGAATTGAATCCTCTACACGAAGCTCTTCACACTAATATAACTTTGACGGTTTTCACCAATTTTACATTAATTGAGGAAAAAAGTAGTCATACCGATGTAACACCCTTTAGGATAAGAAAATTTGGATTTGTGTGAGGTAAAAAGTAGTCGGCCACTAAAAGACGTTTCTTACGTCGTAGGTGATATAATGTGTGTTAAATGTGAAGACAACTACGATGTTATTATTTTTAGAGAAAAAATTATTTAATTATCTTAATTTTGAAGGGGGTTACAAGTTCTTAAAAAATATTTAGGCGCCACTGAGCGGAGCTTCTCGCCTTGCCTTGCCAACTCCTTGCGCTCGGAGGGAATCATCTCGGGCGGAAAAGGAGACTTTTGTCCATTCGTACCATAATGTATGCACTCCTTCGATAAAATCCTGAACAGAGAAAACTCATCCGTTATAACAGCGATGTTTTTATTTCAATACATTGGTACATGAAAGCAAGCAAATTTTGAGGGCTAGGAAATTTTTTGGAAACTTTGAAGCGAGTTTCGCCTAGGGTCTTTCGGTCTATCCACGGAAACAGAGACAGGAAACATCTCATAATTCGTGCAAAGGACTACCCCCTCTAGTGCATGCCTTTTATAATAGGGCGCTCTGGGTTTTCCCCAAGTCCCATTCATTACATTAAACATCTGCAAGAGGAGCGACCCCAGCCAAGGGCCAAGGGAATAATTAGCAGAGGAGCTCACTTTTTCGCTGCATTTTTTTGCAGTGTTGGATTATAAAAATAAGTTCACCGAGTTACCTCGAGATTTTAAAAGACATATACAACACAACCGATATAGAGTATGATACCAGAAGGAGAATTGCGACCACCTGCGACGCCGAAATTAAGATCGATTTTTCGAACGTGCGGCACAGTTCGGAGCTTGCTGTAGTCAACGGGGAATACCGTGCTCGACGGACGTTGAAAAGTGAATCTTTTAGCAAGTGAATTGTGGATAAGATATAATTTATCTAGTGCCACATTTATTCTACTTTATATAGCTTAATTTCTTCGCTTTCATTCGATATTTACCGCTGATATGATACAAATTGGAAGACTGTGTTTTTCGTCGAAATTTTGTGATCATGCATGATTATAAAAAGGGATGACCGAGTTACCTCGGGATATTTACGTTGAATTACATCAAACGTTTTAAAGTGTTCGTCCAAAAAAATCAGCTACGACCGTTAGCATCAAGCAAAATAAAAATCGATATTTTGCCCCGCGCGTAGTGTGCAGCAGCTCCGGATGGTATGGCATGCTAAATGTATGCAGTATATAGAAGTTCTGTATTCAGTTCATAACTGTCCCTTTGTAGAAATGCCGCTTATTGCTTTATTGCCTCAGTCTATGAAGGGGTTTTTGGACAGTTGAGGATCGCTTCCCTTCGATATCCGCGCAAACGTTTTCACGAAGTAGCTCGTACGGGGCTTTCCACAAAGGCTTCTTTCCAATTGGTTGAAAAATATTCTCTTTCACAATTTTACCGAGAAAATTAGTCAGTTTGCCTTCTTGAGTGCGAAAGGATCTCAGTGCATGTGATACGGAAGCGAATAACCAGGGCTTATTTTCCCTATATCGTGAACTTTCAGCGTTGAGACCGAACTACCACTAGTGAAGAATATCTCGGAACGATAAAAAGGTATGTTTTCCAAGTAATAAATCTCAGGTACGACTAATGATGGGAACACTGCCCGATGTTTTTATTTACTGCTCTTATTTTTTTATTCCTAACTATTAAATTCAATTAAATATTCCCTCTCTACTAAAACGGTCCAAATAGTCGATTTTTGTTTTTCTTCTGTCTCACCGAATTGTTAAAAAAACTCCCCGGATCGATTTTTCGGGAAAATGTCATTATATTCATGTTTTATAGCCTAAACAAGATTAGTAGGAAAAATATCATCGAGCTAATTATAAAACTATGGAAGATGTGATTTTTGGCCAGCTTTTTTCGATTTCAGCCCACTGTGCGTCGTGTGAATGAATGAAGTAGTATATATAATAAAGTAATCTAAACTCTATGTTCATGTGTCTCCCAGGTACTTACTCGATATATTGCCTGACGTTTCAAGGTCGTTGCTGGTCACTACCTCTTTGGGAATCAGATAAATTTCCGAGAAGGGACGGTATTCCTATTTGTTTATGGAGGAAGAGGGGCTGAAAGTGCTAAAGGTGATGTCATTTTTTCCCCCTTCAGAGCAGAACCCAATTTGTAGCTGATTTTGATGCCAATGACCCTATTTAATTTTTCACATTTTCCTCTCTCCAACGTCTCGCGGATCCGCCGTTGTTTGATGTTTTCACCTTTGCGTCGCTTTTGTTTTCTGGACGCCAACTGCGTTTACCCAGGTTGCGTGTTCTGTCCCTGCCGACTTTATGGGTTTTCCATGAGGAATAGAGTGGTTATGTTCTGCTAATGGAGTTTGAACAAAGCGAACGTTTTCGTCGATATATTTTTTGTCACAGAATAGGCACCATATCTTGCCTTGGGCGATACATCGGAATATCAGAAAATATCGCGACATTTAAATATACCTGGGATCTGATATATGGTTTTCACGTTATTACATCTACAAACTACCCCGCAAGCCGACTAAAAGGCGTGTGGCTGGAGATGTTAGGACACCAGTCGTTTAAACATAAAAAGGAAATGAGAAATTTCGATTAGCATTTATTAAAGTCCTTCATGGTTTGGGAGAAAAACGAATTCCCAAGTCTATCCGTTCGGCTGAATATCTCTCTTAATTTATCGCTTCTGTGTGACCTGGAAATATGGTGGGGTTCTGATATTATGTTCTCCGAGCAGCTCTCAAAAATATCTATTTTCAATTGTCCAAGTATTCTATGCCTAGCGCGCAGCCTCCTACTAGCAGTCTTCAGCGGCTACCAGCCTAATTCGCTTACGATCTGAATAACGCTGTCTATACGCCCGCAGCAATTTTTGACGAATCGTGCAGCTTCCCTTTCATTGTATAAAGTTCACGGATTAAGTCTTTCTGTACCGGATCCCATATGCATGCTGTATATTCAAGGTGCAGTCTGACGAGCGCGATATAGCACCTTTCTCTAACTTTCTCATCCGAAAATCCTCCCTAAATACATTTGACGAATCCTAATCTCTTTAGGGCTATGATGCGAACATTTAAATGTGTTCACCACGAGAGGTTCGAGGTTATCGTAACTCCCAGGTACTTTACTTCGTCTATTGCCTTTCTTTAACACCATCCACAGCTTAAACATGGTTATATAGTGGGACGAACTCTGCAAAACATGTACCGTCGTGCATTTGCTCAGATTAAGTTCGAGTCCCCACTCTTGGCTCCACAAATGAACGTTGTTTAAGTCCGATGATAGAATTTCGTAGTCAGAGTGATCACTAATTTCGTGATAGATGACAGCGTCGTCAGCAAATAAACGTATTTTACTGCTAATGCGGGAGCAGAGATCATTGATGCATATAATGAACAAAAGGGGGCCGATTACGCTTCCTTGTGGAACGCCTGATGTAACTTTTGCTACATCAGAGTCAACTTCGTCGAGAACTACTTGTCGTTTACGATCTCTGAGAAGTCGCGTATCCAGTTTACCACTGTTATTAATAAGTTTGAGTCCCCACTCTTGACTCCACAGATGACGTTGGTTACCCAATCACCTGATATTGCTTAATTTCAATGTCAATTATCATAAGGAATTCAATAAAAAGTTATCATATTCCGAAATTGAATTTTCAATATTGCCCAGGCCTGAGGAGAGGAAGAATGCCCTACACTCCACTTGGAATGATGCTGTGTCCTTCACAGTAGGTACTCAGACAATTTCAATTTTTTTAAATGTAGCTTCAGCATAGTTTAATTGAAAAAATATCGAATGCTTTCCCGGCGTATGCTGGTAGTGAAGGATGCTCGGGTTCTCCATTCTCCACAGGGTAGTCTCCTGCATGGTTTTCGGCAGCCATGACTCATACCCTGAAACGTCGGCAGCAATGGAGGAGATTACCCGGTGAAAAACCCGAGCAGCTTTCACTACTAGGCTTCAACCCAAGGTTCTTAAAGTAAAGGTTGCCTCATTCGCGACTCGGGCTCCCATTGGCTTGACGTCACGGTAGACCCAACTTCCAGCGCCATTTCAAATTCTAGCCTTTCCGCGGGCCTAACTGCTTACCGCAGCGAGTTCTTGAATTTACCCTCTATCGAACACTATTAGCCGAATTTTAAATTGAAGGCCGATTTATGAAAATAATGATGATAAGATTTAAAAAAAAGATAAATTCGTGTATTCAGACGCCATAATTTCCTGATGAAGTGATGAAATGGGAAGGTGTGCGAGTTGATTCCGTGTCCACACTTCCTTCCTGTAACTCTCAAAACACTGTTTTCCTTGCTACTTCCGCAATATAATTTAAACTTAGATTAATATGGCTGGGAGGAAAATACGCAAAAACCAAATTAGTTGCTTCAAAAAATTACAGTTCTGCAACTTTTTAAATAGAAATTATGCTCGTTTTCATTCTTCGCCGGGCTTTGAAAATACAGACTGTCCCAAGGGTCGTGTGTCATTTTTGACCTGTAAATTTAGTAACTTTGCATGCATTTGCATATAGCTTAGTCATAGGGTTAAACCTCGGGCAATCATGACAACCAACGTGTCAAGCGATAGGTTTTGGAGGGTGCCAAAGTCGGTTAGGCAGTTCATAGATCCGTAGTGTGGATTTTTTGACCTCTGAGGGTCACAATGGGGGTCAAAGGTCATAGGGTTAAACCTCGGGCAATCATGACCTTAATGAAAACCTTAATAAGAAGACGGAACAACCTTATAGGCCACATCTTGAGACATGATGGCCTGATGAAGACAATCGTCGAAGGAAAGGTGGAAGGCAAGAATGGAAAAGGAAGACCTCGAACAAAATATATGGAACAAGTAAAGAGAGATGTGAAAGAGAAGAAATACGTAGGAGTGAAAAGATTAGCTGATGGGAGAACTGAGTGGAGAGCTGCGTCAAACCAATCCTAGGATTGTTGACCAGTGATGATGATATACTATATTGAACTCAAAGGCGTGATGGTATCATAGCGGCGTAATTACTAAGTCTGATTTTTGACACGTGAAGAGAATCTGAGGTGAGGTGTGCGATGGGGAACTATTGCTAAGAAGAAATTGAGCGGACGGTTGAGTAGCTTTCGTGTGGTGGGAGAAGCAGTTGACCAAATGGGAGAGCAATATTCAAGGATGGGTGGCACACATCCAACGAAGACGGATTTTAAGGCACTCGGTTCGGAAATCTCGTTCAGATGATATAGGGTCCCAACCACTGCCATAGCCTTGTTAACAATGGTTTTTATATGTCCATAGAAGGTTAATTCTTGGCCAAAAGTGATGCCTAAATCGGAGAGGGAAATGACAGAGGGAACGGGTTGATAATTTAAAGTTAAAGTGGAGGTGATAGTGCTATTCTACAGCAATAAATACATCGCAGTGGATTTTCCAGGATACACAATTGCCATTTATTGCACCATTTCTCTACCGATTGAAGAGCAGTTTGTAAAACCAGGGAATCAGCCGCGGTGTTAACCCTTTTAAATATTTTACAATCGTCGGCATTGCTGTAGATTCATTGGCTCCGTTAATTTGTTTAACCTGATGGTGGCTGATCTCAACTGACTGACAGTAGGCCGCTACCTTGGCGAGGGTTCTGTCCTCCATTCGCAGCAAAGACTCTTGAACGCCCTTGTCCGGGATGCCTTGAATCACGCGGTAGATCATCATATTTTCTTCCCGAGGGGCTGGACTATCATAACAACAATTCTTTATAAGTCGCCCACAATCTGTCAGAAAGCGGTCAAATGTCTCTCCTTCCTGTTGGAACCGTTGATGAAACACGAACAGTTCGTAAATTGAGTCTTGCTTTGGATTTACAAACTTTTCGTAAGCTTCCTTAACTTTGACGTAAGCTAGCTTATTTACATTAGATAAATCAAAAGTTTCAAATAGAGCTTGCAACCCTGCGATCCCAACATAGTTTTAAGGAGAGCTATTTTCACTTTGTCCGCCGATTCATCTTGTCCCGTGGTGATAAGATAATTTTCAAAATCCCCCACAAATATAAGCCAATCTTTCTAGGCGGAAGGGCTCTCTAAATCGACAATATCGGGCAGTTTAACAAGGGGAATACCTGCCATCTCTGCAGTTTCGGTAGTATCTAAACCACTTGGAGTACTCCACTGTTGGGAATACAATCATGTGTTGATTTCAATCTGGTAAAATGTGTTCATGATATTTCCAGTAGTAATAGAGATGCTTTTGTGTTACATTATGAGGAAAATTTCAGTGGGATAGGCTGTTTACCACAAAAATGTAAAATTGTCATTAGAAGTAATGCAAGCCCTGTTTGTAAACCCCCAAGGAGAGTTCCTAGTTCCATTAAGCCTCAGTTGAAATCAGAGCTGGATAGGCTGGAAAAGAAGGGTATTATAAAAGAGGTAGATACCCTTGATGCCAATTCTTGGGTTAGTAACTTGGTTATTGTCGAAAAACCTTCAGGTAAACTAAGATTGTGTCTGAACCCCACTGAATTAAACTAAGTGATTCTCAGAATTTTCATGAAATTCCCTCAATTGAACAGTTGTCTGAAAAATTAAGTAATAAGCACATATATTCAGTGTTTGATCTAAAAGAAGGGTTTCATCAGCTACGGCTTGACAATGATTCGTCGTTCAAGTGTTGTTTCTCTACCCTATTTGGGTGCTACAAATATTTACGCATGCCATATGGGTTGTCCAATGCCCCAGAGATGTTTCAAAAAGTAACTGAGCAAAATTTTGGAGATATTATAGGTGTAGTTTTGTTTTTTGATGATATTCTATGTACCGGAAGCTCCCAAGCTGAGCATGATGAGTGAGTAAAACAACTGATGGAGAGGGCAAAAGTAGTTGGGGCCAAGTTCAATGGAGACAAACTCCAGTACAAAGTATCTCAGGTGAAGTATGTTGGGCAAATATTTTCTAAAGAAGGTAAGAAACCAGACCCGGATCGTATTCATGCCTTGGTAAACTTGCCCGCACCAGGTGATCGCAAAGAACTACAGAGAGTCTTAGGAACGTTTAATTATGTTCGGACATACATACCAAATACGTCCAACAGTTGAGCTCCTCTCCATGATTTACTTAAAACTGATGTTGCATGGCAATGGCTTCCGAGCCATGAAATGGCATTCACTCGGCTTAAAAATCTAGTATCCAATGCCCCTGTACTGGCTAACTTTGATCCCAGTGCTAAATTAGTTATACAATGTGATGCTTCACTAAGTGGGCTAGGGTGTACGTTGTTTCAGGAAGGTCCTAAAGGTCTTAAACCAGTGCACATAGCCTCAAGATCACTCACCAGCAGTGAGTGCAATTATTCACAAATAGATAAAGAGCCTTTAGCAGTCTATTTTGCAGCTTCCAAATTTCGTTACTATGTTTATGGCAAACCAGTCCTGGTTCAGAGTGATCATAAGCCCCTAATCAATGTTATGACTAAACCAGTGCATCAAATTGGTGCTGTTCGTTTGCAGCGACTAAGGTTGAAATTATTGAAGTATCAGTTAAATGTTACTTATTTACCGGGTAAACTTATGCATTTTGCCGACCATTTGTCACGCTCTTATGTTACAGACCATGTCACTGATGACCCACAAATGCTAGAGGTAGTCCATTCCATTAGCAAGCATCTGCCTATGTCAAAAGAGCGTCTGTCTCAGTTTCAATTGGAAACTAGCAAAGATATGGTCTTGAGTCAAATAAGTCAATTTTGCAAGTCAGCCTGGCCAGTTTATAAAAAGTTATCCAATGAGTGTAAAACGATATTATAAGCTAAAAAATTATCTTTGTTTTGAAGAGGGTTTAATTTTTTAGGGGAAAAAGTAGTAGTTCCAGGTGCTTTGAGATCGTATGTCCTTAAGTTGCTACATGAGGGTCACTGTGGAGAAACTAAAACTAAGGCTAGAGGTAGAGGGTTATTTTATTGGCCAGGCATGTCATCTAGCATTATAGATTACATAAAATCATGTAGAATATGTGAGAAGTTTCGCCCAGCCAATTTTAAGCAACCATTGCAACCCCGCTCTATGGCAAATCTTCCATATGAAAAAGTGGGTGCAGATATATTTGACTATTCTGGTAAATGTTATCTCGTCCTCATAGACAAGTGTTCTAAGTGGGTTGATATTTGCAAACTTAAGTCCAAAACAGCACCAGCTGTCATAGATGCTATGCAGACTGTGTTCAGTACTCATGGGTTTCCTCGACTTCTCCTGGCAGGCAACATGCCATTTGCGTCCTGGGAGTGTAGGCAGTACTATAAAAGTAATGAAATAGAGCTGAGAACAAGTAGTCCTCACTATCCACGCTCTAATGGACTTGCGGAAATAGGGGTGAAGCTTAGTAAAATGATTCTAAAAAAGAGTCAGGAAGAAAAATCCGATTTCAGAAACCTTTTGAGTGAATAACGAAACACTCCTCTGCCTGGACTAGACTGGTCCCCATCTCAGTTGCTGGTTAATCGTTTACTACGCACAAAGATGCCGGTTACGTATAACACGCTTAAGCCCAAAGTCATCAGACCACAGGATGTGGTAAAAGCGTTACAATCAAAGCCGAACCAAATGAAATCCAACTGTGATAAAACCTCCAGATGGAAGGAAGTTACTTTTCAGATGGGTGAAAAGGTACTCATTAAAACAAGCAAGTGTGACTATTGGGAGCATGGTGTCATTGTAAATAGACATAAAAGTCCTCGTTCGTATTTGGTGAGAAATTCAGTGGGAAATGTAGTGAGGCGTAATATCATACATTTAAAAAAAAGAATAGTAGCATGACCCTCATCTTATGCAACATTACTACCAGATGTGAATGCAGCAATCCATAATGCTGTAGAGTCAGAGAATCAAAATGTTGTACTAAGATCTGATATATATCCTGTTCATCCACCTATGTCTACCGCTGGGAGTGGTCATGTGAATCAACCAGGTGTACCCAACCCTATTGGTTGGTGATCAATGGTGATCAACATAAACCTGCAGAAGTAGTTGAATCAGCGCCTCAACAAAACGGAGTATGCACTCGTGCTAAAACAAAAATAGGATCAGCAAACCCTCTGTGACTAGCTACCCCTAATGGTCAGGCTCCCTTATCTGCTTCGCGCAGTGCTATAAGTGAACCTAATACTGTTAAAACTAAAGTGAAGGTGTTACACCTAAACATTCAGTGCTTACGGCACAAAATTAATGTTCTGGAATTATTTTTGAGTGAACATGATCCTGATGTTGTCTGCATTTCGGAGCACTGGTTAAACTCCGATGAGTTAAGTACTTTCAAAATCGAGGGGTATAATATTTGCTCCTCCTATTGTCGAACTCTTTGCAAAAATGGTGGTGTATTGATTCTTGTTAAACAAATTATTAGTGTACGAAACATTCGATTTATAAATCCAAGTATTGAGCGTGACTATGAATGTTGTGGAATCCTAATTGACATTGGTGGCACTGCCATTGCAATTGTATGTGTTTATCGATCTCCTAGTGGTGATTTTTCTATTTTTCTGGATTTGTTAAGTAATGTTATTCCAATCTTTGTAAAGAGTGCTAAGAACACAATTCTCTGTGGGGACTTCAATATTGATTTCAGCTTGAAATCCACCCAGTCGAGGATGTTACTTGATTCGCTAAGATCATTCAATTTTGTCCCTACTGTGTTTTGTCCTACTCGGGTAACTCAATCTTGATCAAACAACTATTGATAATATTTTCTTAGATATGCCGTCTACTGAAAGTCTTATCATTGATACACACTTTTCTGACCACAAAGCCCAAATGATTGAGATCAATACTCAATGTTGGTCAAACCCTAAGAACCCTCATGCTTATCATAAACGATCGTTCTCACCTTCATCCCAAGCATATTTTCAATGTTTACTGCAGCAGCAGTCCTGGGAATCAGTATATGGCGGGGATGATTTTAATACTAAATTTGATAACTTTTTATCTACTGTCTTGTATTGCTTTGATGTATCTTTTCCTCTAAAAGCTGTGAGGACTTGTTCTAACTCAAAGAAAAAGTGGGTTTCAGATGAAATTAGAGCCTCATCTACTCGTTTAAGGCAGGTTTTTAATGAATTAAAATCAAGTGGCTCTCAGTCAATTGAAAGAGCTTACAAAACTCTAAAAAGTGAACATAGAATTTTGATTGATGAGACAAAAAGAAAATTCAATATGTCCATCATTAGTTCTGCTACTAACCCATGCAAAGCTGCCTGGAATATCATTAAAAACAGTAGTAGTTCTAAAACTTCTTCATCTAATATTAGTGCTGTTCTTCATGAAGGTTCAATAATATCAGAAAAAACTGCTATAGCTGACCTGTTCAATGTTAACTTTCTGAATGTCAATAATAACATGCTGACTCCCTATAACCAATCTAAGTATCCTGCCAACGCTGTTCGCTCCAAGGGATATTTAGCCCACTCTATTTTTCTTTACCCCACTGACGAGAAGGAAATTAATAATATACTTGTTAAAATAAGTAGTAAACGCTCCTCTGGCATTGATAACATTCCAGGTTCTCTGTGGAAAGGAAATGTAAAAATGGCAATAATACCCCCATTAACATATTTAGTTAACGAGTCTCTCTCTCTGGGAATTTTTCCTGATAAATTAAAAGTGGCTAAGGTTATTCCTATCTTTAAGAATGGTGACCCCCAAGATATAAATAATTACTGACCGATCTCAGTCCTTTCAGTGTTTTCTAAGGTTTTTGAAAAGGTCATCTTCAACAGATTGTTATCATTCTTAACAAAATTTGACATCCTCTCAAAATCTCAATTTGGTTTCATGAGAAATAGGTCTACTGAAACTGCCTTGGCGGAGTTCATTCATGTACTGATATCTGAATTGGACAACCAGAACTCTGTTACAGGTGTATTTTATGACCTTAAAAAAGCGTTTGATTCAGTTGATCATGGAATCTTACTTCTCAAACTCAATAGTTATGGGATTTCTGGAATTGCCAATACCTGGATACAATCTTTCCTAAGTGCTAGATCCCAAGTTGTAAGTATCTACTCTTCTGGTATTGGTTCTCACACATCTTCTACTCCTTTGGCAGTCACTAGAGGTGTACCTCAAGGCTCCATTTTAGGTCCTCTTCTTTTTCTTGTCTACATTAATGATCTCCCCTCTTATTTTAATGGTGGGACAGTGGTCATGTATGCAGATGATACGGCACATTTATTGTTCTCTAAATACTTCAACCATGATGAAGTGCAACAAAATATCAGTTCAATGAATAAGTGGTGTGTTGATAATAGAGTTCTTATCAATGAAAAAAAATCTACTTTTATACGATTTCGTACTCCTCAGAGGGAAAGAATTTGTACTCCTCTTCTCAGGCTAAATGGTAAAATTTTATGCTCTTCGGCAGAAACTAGGTACCTAGGTCTATATGTTCATGAAACATTATCTTGGGAAGTGCATATAGACAATCTTTGCACCAAAGTGGCAACCGGTTGTTATTTATTAAGAAGAATTAAAGCTCTCTCAGATATTAAAACAGCCCTTTTGGTCTACCATGCCCATGTTCATAGCCGATTGAAATATGGAATAGTAGTTTGGGGCCATTCTCACCATACTACGAGGCTTTTAAACTTCAAAAATGGGCCATCAGGATCTTAAGCAACACTCCAGGGAGAAGTAGTTGCCGGACACACTTTAAATCCCTAGGAATACTAACATTACCTAGTCTGTATATATATTCTACTGTTATTTTTGTCTGTCTCCATAAAAGTTTCTTTGGAATTGAAATTAATGCTGATGTACATAATCATAACACCAGAGCGTCCAGGGATTTTAGGGTGGTCACTCATAGCCTCACCCTCTTTAGTAAAAACCCCCTTTATGCAGGGGTGAAATTGTTCAACTGCCTCCCACATAAATTAAGGGAAACAAAACCCTTTTCACTGTTCAAATCCCAACTGTATAAATACCTCCTCAGTAATTCCTTCTATTCTGTGGATGAATTTATTTCGTTGAAGTGGAATACTTGACTGGTACTTCTATATATATTTATGACCTATGTATATTTTATTTTCCTCTATTTTGACTTGCTCTATACATGTAACTGCATGTCCTGGAGCGAATAAATAAATAAATAAATAAATAAAATAAATATTGTACATCCTGCTGGCCTACCTATAACTACTACAAGGAGTGGCCATATGGTTAAACCTCCAAGGCGTCTTGGTTTGTAAACTTTCAATTTTTATGTTCTTTTTACTCCTAAAAGGGGAGGTGTTGTAGATCTTTAATCTGTGTGAATCTTCAGGGTTGGCCACCATGTAACTTGGTGTGGAAACTTAGAAGGTTGACCTCTAGGTTTAGATATATATCTGTGCATCACTGTGGATTGAAGTTAGTTTTGTATTGCAATAAGTTTTTACACCACAATAAAAAGATTAAAACAGGCATAGAGGAGAACACCACAGCTAGAGGGAAGAATGTCATCAATAATGTCGTCAACGTAGAGAGTAAACAGAAGTGGGATTAATACACTGCCTTGAGGCATGCCAGAAGAAACAGGTAAGTAATGCAACAAAATACCTTCTATTAGAACTCTTTGGCTGCGGGAAGTCAGGAAATTAGAGACTAAACATAAGAGAGTGCCATGGATATTAAAACGTGACTGGAGTTTATGGATGAGGAGGGTATGATTAACGGAATCATAAGCTTTAGAAAAGTCAATGTAACAGACATCCAGCTGATACCTTTTTTCAAAGGCAGAAATTATATGGTGGTGCAGTATAGAGAGATTAGTAAGGCAGGTCCCACCAGGAAGAAAGCCAGGCCAATCTATTTCTGAAACCATTATCGCACATACTTTCAGTGCAAGCAGTTAAGTAGTGTAGTAACACACTAGCATGCATGACTATATAGCAACTACCCTCGAGAAGTAAGATAACAAATATTTTTTTATAGGCCACAGAAAAACATCAACTGGTATACCTTCCCTCCTAGCCTCTCATAAATGTATGCATTACTTGATCAAACCTTCCTTTCGCCATAAAACCAAAGTTTTCCACTTTCGTTCATTCACTTCATTATTGCATTGGCTTCTCCAACTAAGACTTCTTTGGGACTTTAAAATACTCTGAAGATGAATTATTGTAATCCTGCACCTTAACATATCACATAATGTGCACACATAAATTGGTATCAATTATCACTTCTCTAGCCATGCTGTATATAATTATAAACACACATGGGCAAATGATGGACACCACTGGTTCACTGGCATAACCATAGGCGGATCCAGGGGGGGCACGGGGGCACGTGCCCCCCCCAGACCCTTAAAAATATGATAGATTTTTAATACAGTCCCATTATAATTTCGTTCGTTTTGTATAACAAGGTATCCTTGTGCCCCCCCCCGAACAAAATCCTGGATACAGCCTTGCTTGTGCCCCTCCCAGAAAGAAATCCTGGATCCGCCCCTGGGCATAACTACAAGCTTGCACTAAACTGAGCATATTTCACATTAATCGGGAAGGAAAAACTGCCATGTTTATGTGGATGATACGGCATTTCCGTGAATATGAAATTTGTGAATGTGAACTTCTGTGAAGTAATTTCCTTGGCATGAATGCCAAGACCACGATACAGACATAATAAGTCAAGTGATCATTCCATGTTGCATACCACAATCAAGGAAGCATAAGCATACATTACCTTCGGATGAGCCTTATAATGAACACAATTTTGACCAAAAAATCTCATGATGATATCAACCAATTAATTTGTTTTCTATACTTCTTTTGAGAAGTTCATTTCACACATGGATTGAGGTGTGGTCGAACTGATGACTATTCAACGATTTAACTTGGCAGGAGAACAGCCCCAGACTAAATTGGTTCATCTAATTCTATCTTACACTTCTAAAATGAAAAAAGGCTATGGTTCAGTTCATTACCAAAGCAAGACATTACTTTGAACCCAAGGGCATACCTAGGATCATAACTAGCGGGGCAAGCCATGGTCTTGGGAGGGGCAAGCCAAGTTGTGACATTTAGGATGGAAAGGTTGAATTAAACCAACGTTTAAAGAAAATTTAAGAATAAGCTTTATTATTTTATGAGATTATTACTTTGAAAAAATAGTTTTATCTTAGTTACATATCTTATACTAATACGTTTCATTTTTCGTGGGTTTAAAGAAAATTTGTTGAATACTTTCGTTTCAATTCAGTACCTACTGATTTTGCTTACAGACTTTTGCGATTTTTGCTTCTATGGGGCTGTGGCCCCCCCTGCCCCTCGCTGGGTATGCCCATGTTTAAACCTCTAACCCAAATCAATGCTTGCCAGCAAATAGCGGACAATGACATTTTCATTCAGTAATGCCACTACCTGATAAATGGATGATATAAATAAGTTTCCGGCGATCTGCAAGTTAAGCTGAATAGATGAAGGAATAGAAGGGATAGAACGTACCCATGCACATAAACAAGTAAAAGTAACCATTGTCTTAACTGATTATGCGAGTAGAGTGCATCTCTGAGCATCAAGCATTTGCATTGCTTCGGACTGTAGGTTTTTAATTCATTTTCCAAAACTTGAAACTACACCAGCAATACATATGTATGCAAATAATACCTCAGCAAGCAATTGGTTATTAAATTAATTTACACATGAATATGAGTCATTTTTTGTTTAATAATTACTTTGCCGGCCTTGGTGGCGGCGGGTAAAAGGACAGGCAAACCGAAGGCCATGGGTTCGAGCCCCAAATGGCAAAATCGTCACTAGCAAGAAAAGGTTAACCCCGCCTAACCCCCCATTATATCGGCCCCCCTAGAAATGCATTCCCCTTTCACGGAAGCCTCGCCGAAATAGATTCTTCATTTATGCAACCCTTCCTCCTCTCTCCTGCCCCTCGAAACATTTCAGCCTGCAGCAAGATTTCCTTTGTCTGGGGACAAGAAAGTCCGTGTTGTTTACATTGGTGCCAGTTGAAATGCCCAATGTAAAGAGCGTAGAATACTGTTTTCGGGGTTCTGGAGAATAAACAATGTAGGTAAAGAACCATTTTATAAGCACTAGCATGAATATATGACACGTCTTGGGTGACGTCCTCCGTGAGAAATGGTTTAGAAGCAAAAGGGTTGCAGATTTATTGACAGAGTGGTAATAATTACTCAGTAAGAACTCATACATCCATGCTTCCACTTGTTTTTCGTGGAGGAAATGAGGCGATTTTTACGGTGCCTGATTGGAAGGCCTTATTCAGCGGAGAAAAGGGATTAAAACCCCTCCGAAATTTTCATACAATCCTCCCCAAATGAACCTCTCACAATATATACCCATTCTATGGTATACCAACCCCTCTTTCGCTTCTGACCCCACCGTAAAAATATATGTCTACAGCCTCGCATACAGGCACGTAGACATGGGCAGGGGTGGATCCAGGATTTCTTTCTGGGAGGGGCACAAGCAAGGCCGTATCCAGGATTTTGTTCAGGGGGGGGCACAAGGATACCTTGTTATACAAAACGAACGAAATGATAATGGGACCGTATTAAAATCTAGCATATTTTTAAGGGTCTGGGGGGGGCACGTGCCCCCGTGCCCCCCCCCCCCTGGATCCGCCTATGGACATGGGGGCTTCAACCTCTCCCGGAATTTGTTGTGAAGACAGCTCGCGATGCATCCATTGAGGGGGCCACTAACTTAGCGCAACCTCTTCTTTGACGATTGTCGATAACTATATGTTTCCTCAAATAGTCGACCAAATCACATACAAGAAATAGATCGATAATTCTACCCCAAGAGTTGAACATTTTTGTGAAAAATCAGGCGGATTTCGGGAACTTACTTACAAACTTACAAGTACGGCGCGGTAATAAAAATGAAAAATCGCCTATTTATAACCTCATGGTAACAGCTCTTCACAGAATCGCGGACTACAATTCAGCATTGAAATTCACTCGGGAAGAAAAAATATTGCCCAGGCAGGGTAATAGCATTTTCGTTCGTGTATAAATAAGAGACTAAGAAATTCTTCTACCAGGATCCGCCTTTCGTACTGCGAGCAAACTATCGCGATGTAATATACACCCGCGGGTGTAATATCAAAATTGATTCTCACTAATCATCGATCATCAATCGAAACCTCATCAAATTCTGCGCCGTCTTTACCAATTTGCTGTTATCCTTATAAACAGTGGCGTGTGTGGCAGGAATGAGAGGGCGATTTGTCCCGAAAGCACAAATTGAAGCTTCACCGCCTGCTGTGGGCAGCACTGTGGGGCCCCTGGGGCGCCAAACTCAAGGCCCGCCCTGGGCAGCACATTTTCTGAAGTACGCTGATATTTGTCACACCTCATGGTTTGCCTAAATACCGCGAGAACTAGAATTCCCATACATTTTCGACCAATATTGATCACCTGGTAGTAATCGGCAGGAGGGAATCGGCCGAAGATTTGCTGCAGGGAAAAAAAGATTCTACATCAGGATTCAGATTTCTCACGTCGACCTGTTGGTTTTATTCGCAAGCCTCTAGAAAGGTTGCAAAGTATACTTGGCAAACTTGATGGGAGTCAGAATCAAGAAAAAGCTTTGGCACTACAGCAATCATAAAATCTGCTACAAAATATGTAAAACGAATACCCATGTTTGAAGGGAAGAGTTCTTACTTCATCAAGTGCCGCAGAACTTCTCGTGTCAGCATCAATTATTCATCAACATTTCATAAATACACAGCCGCGCCATATAACTATGCATAGAAATTGCTTTAGTTTAGTCGATCTTTATTTACTGTCCATAGCCATTCATTAGATTGCTCCTATGGGGGTAGTACGAAATGCTTATGCATTGTTGCGCGAAATGTAAACAGCGGCCTTACACAACGAGAGCGTCAGTTGATTGTCTGTGCCGTTCGCAGTAGGTAGCATACACATCCTGCAAGTGATACTGAGGATTTTTAGGTTTGAACTTGATAAATAATTTGAAACCAACTGCAATGATGGATATTGTGATACTTAACAGCATTTCGAGCACCTGCACCTTTGGCTTTATAGCGCCGGCAACGGACAGGAATAATATTTACTCGCTTAAGATATCGTAGGTTTTGTTCTACCTATTATCATAATGTGTTGTTGACGAATGCAATTTCTCTATTTGTTTTAAGGTTACCTACCAATAAGAAGACTATACGTACGAACCAAATATACAACTACTAAAATGGTGAGTAGATTTTTTTGCCAAAATACTTATAAAAAGTCAATGCCGATTAGAAAATTATTTAGGACCTGATTGGAATCTTATATGAATTATAGGTAAATTACGCTAAATTAAACTTTGGTCGAAGATAACAATTTGTGATGAAAGTATTTGAACTATATATACGATCAGGTTGAATTTTTCTTCGTAATTGATACGCTGTGTCCACACAAAATTAATTTCCCGTGGTCTGTATGCACGACGTCTTATTTTTTGTCTGAAAATGCTATTTAAAACTCACGCCTTGGATTTCAAACTGTATTTTAGCTCAAAAGCAAACATAATACGAGTATTTAGAAAGCAAATTAAGAACGTTGCTCAAGTGTTCACTTTGGGCGCTATAGAGACGTAAAGGCACGCATTTATAAGAAATACAATTAAAGGAGCTCAAAAACTCCGTTGTTGGTTGATGATGAAAGAGTTGAAAAGCATTAGAATTAATGTAACATTAAATTGGGCCAAAATATTTATCGTAGCCAGCGCAATGCCAGCTCGTACTCCTGTGAGTTGGGCCGCCCAAACGGGGCCCAGGCTCTCGGAAAAAAAAGAAGGCGGAAGTGGCGGATTGAGGGGGAAGAGGGAGGAGCGGTTGTTCACCACCATGGACCATGTTCGCCACTTTGATCCCCAAAAAATAGGAACATATTTACGATGAACTTGGACTTGGTCTTCCGACGCAAGTTCTCATGCCACCATTTCAATATTGCTAAATCTTTCGGTGTACGCGATTCATGTTTGATATTTTTTGTTAAACGAGATCCCATAAAACCCCAGTTTCATTTGAAGGATTGCGTACCCCCCTGTCGACCTGAGATGCTGGAAGGAGTAAGAGCCCTACAGAAAAAAGTACTCCAGGCATCAAAATGTCTCAGACCGCTTTGTGCAAGTAAGTTACTTTTAAAATCCGGACACGCTGAAGCAGTAGGGTGTGAACATGTTACTTCAAAAACTACAAGAATATTACTCATCCAGCAGTCAATGATGTCAATATTCATAATGCCTCCACAAAAGCTGATAGCCACATTAAAAAATAAAAGTAGACTTATTCTAACAAAAAAGACTAGCAAGAAATTTGGTTGATGTTTGGATGAATTCCATTACAATATTTTATCCATATCTTATGTTTTTTTAATTGAAGGGAGGAGCTGGGGATACAATCACCGATTCAGATTCAGAGGACGATACTCCCGGAGAAATTCGTTTGCCGTGCGAGCTAGTCGCATATCTATTTGCAGATAGAATAGGACTTTCTGCAGATCCACAGCAAAATATCGAAAACACTGTTGAGTTACATTGCAGATGTGGAAGACAGGTGACAGCAGCCAGTTTGGTAAGTTTGTTGATTTAGAATCTGCAGCCCAAACATGATATCTTTGCCAGATGAAAGGCCTCAACTTTGCAACTGTCGAGGCATGGTAGCAAATTTCATAGATCTGAGGAGGAGGCCACTGTGGGGAGCCATTTCACGTAAAACAACATTAGTCCCGTGTCAATAATCCGAAAAAGTTCTTTGTTCTAATTTCCCCTAAGGTTACATGGTGTTCTTTTATGAACTGGTTCTCTGTACTCAGCCGAAAATAATGGTAGGTTGTAGGTTGTCATTAATCCATTTATTCCAAGAGATAGATTTTCAGGTTGGTGGTTAAATTGATGCACAAGATATTAAATTTAGGATCCAATCATTTATTTCTTTTTTGCTTAATCTCTACATGAACCATTAAGAACCAAGACACTTCGGTGGGCAAGCCAAAGAGGAAGCAGCCCCGCAAGTTTCCTGTAGAAAAGGAGTTGAGGAAGGCAGCAATTTTCCGAAATGCATATCCACATGTTAAATCATTCTACATCATGTCAGGTGATTCTACAGAATCCAAATAAACGTTGGTGAGTGTCTGCTAGTTTATTGTCGAGCTTTGAAGAAACAAGGTGTTCTAGCCAATGTACATATTCTTTCAATTGGTTGCTAGGACACCACTGCTATTTAATACAACTTAGCTTACTAATACTCACTCATGTATTTTCAATCTTATTTCAAATTTAGTAATTCAATTATGCTCAAATCATGCCCAAGGATTCTTGTGGATTCTGTTAAATGAAAAAAAGCTATAATGGCATTGCCTACTTTAACTATGCATTTATGCTTTTTTGTTCAAAGACCTATGCACTCATTCTAGCTACGGTACGTAATACTCTAGAAATAGATCCATCTAGAAGGGATGGGAAAGGGATGCTTTTGCTCAAGGCACTCTCACCTACGCCAGGCAAGGAAGGGGTGAGGAAAGGACAAAATTACCTCAGACTCCTGAATTAAAAGAGACAGCCCTGTCTTGAAATGACTCAAAATAAATAATCTTCACCTCACAAAATGATAATGCTATGCATATTTATGCATGCGCATGGGCGTACCCAGAATCAAAACGGGGGGTGGAGGGGGCAAAATTAGCTGTGGTTGTTCAAGTTGTTACTTTTTTGCACAGAAAAGTTTAATGAAACCAAAATTTTAAGGAAATTATGACAGCAATTTATTAATTGTTATAATTATTTGCTTGAAAAAGAAAATGATTTTTATTTTAGTTCCATGTCTTATACTAATACCATTTTTCTTCATAAGGAAAATTTGTTCATAACTTTTGTTTTGAACTAAATTTATTTTCGCTTCTAGGGCAGCTGCCTCCCCTTCTGGGTATGCCCATGTGCATGCGTGCTGTCGAAGGACAGCTATTGTTTTTCATTTCCCTTTGACGTGTAATTTCCGATATCCCAATCATTTCAGTGAGGAATTATTTCATAGGATTTATGCTTTCCTATAAGGTGGTATGGATAAATCTCAGGAATAAGTTGTCCAGGAAAGATATCCTTGAGGATTTTCATGGTAGAGACATTAGTTTCCAAATAAGAGTGATGTAAAATTTTGGTGTGTATTGCCAAAGGTCCCAGGTTATTTGGTAATTTAATGTGTGGGAGTTCATGAGTGTCATGAACATATGATTCTGAAGGTATTCATGTCTCAATGCCAGAATCTGATGCTTGAAGAAAAGAAATTGCATGCTAATATACGCATATCACTGCACACTAAGAGGTCTCGTGAAAACACCATCTGAATGCTCATTATCACAAACTTTGACAAGTGTGGCAACCTTTTCACATCATTCATAATGAAAAATAACATAATTTAAATTAAAGAGTTCCAACATGGAAGTAGAGCCATCGTCTGGGTAGCATTTTATGAGGTGGGTGGATGTGTATACTCAGTTGAAGGTGGAAAGGGGTAGAGTGGGGGTGGTTTGGAGCTGAGGGTGGCATCTGCAGGGAGGTTCCCGCTGTTGCATTATCAATTCCTACCACTTCCTCCTCTTAACTTGAAGACGGAGAAAGAGGAAATGGTGTTCCCTCTCATTCATTCTCTGTGTCTCAAATATGCTCAGTAAACTCTGGGATGAAACGTTTGGTGTGTCATTTAGAAACCCACTCATAGTGGCTAAGGTGTTTTTCAATGGTACAGAAAACTATGCTGATAAAGATTTAAGTCAAATGTATAAATCTACATGTTACACATGTTGTGTGGCTAATATCAGTAACACAGGATGAAAATTCAAAAACTAAGTGAAAGGCCATTAAATATTTTACTTAAATGATAGGTAGTGGAATTTCAAATTTGGTAAAGCATGTATAAAATTGCAACCACTTACATGATTTTGACTTCTAAATTTTTTCATGTTAATGACAAGGGTGCAAAATTAAATTTTTAAGCCCTGTTTATACGGTACATTAGCTCAAACAAGTTAATATCCTAATGTAGGAACATGAGAATGAACACCAAAATACACGATGTGACCACTCAACTTGTGTGAATGAATAAAAATAGAATGTGTCCTAATTTGATTCATGCATTCCTACATGTTCCATTACTGTCCACTCCATGCAATCAGACTTTAACACATGTGTCTTAATTAGAGGTGGGGTTAACTGTTCATTTTGATGAACCGTTCACTTTTAACCTGTTCAGTAAAAAGAGCAGTTCAAAATATCTGTTCATGGTGAACAGTCTGGGTCATTCAGGTAGAAAATACTGTTTATCGGATGTTTAGAGTAAGTGAAAGCTTAGTGTGGTATCATTTGGTTTGTGCAACTTGTCATAGTTATTTCAAGCAAATTCTGTCCCAGGCCTTTACTTGGTTGCCCGTTTGCAGGACAACATCTGCTTTCCACATGTAGAATAAGCCAGAACTAATATTTATCAACCCAGTGTCTGATGTTATTTGCGTGTTTAGCACAAGAAAAGTTTTTTACATGATTCTCTTATGAGCAATTTAGACTTTCATACACAGCTAACAGTTCTTTATACATATTTTTAGTATAAACATCATTTGTGAATCTCTCTCTTAGACTCCTCAGTAAGATATTGATTTTTTCTCTTCGTTACAGCCTGTGTCAGGTATCTATCCAATCTAATGATGCAATTAACTGTCAATAATAGCATGCATTATATTGTAAATTTTAATCAGTTTCATTGCTAAATTAGTACTTTTGGTAGAATGCAAAAAATAGTACAATATGTTACACCTATGGATTTCTGTAACATATTTAAATGCCCTCCGAGGAATGAATACCCTCCAAAAAAGAATACCCTTTGAAAAAAGAATGCCCTCCAAGAAAAGAATACGCTGAGAAAAATAACGGCTAAAAGGAATCTAATATTTTGAACAATAGTTCGAACCGTTCAGCAGCCATGTTGTTCATGTTTGTTGACGGAGGGGAATGATAGAGAAGGAAGGGGAGGGGCTCGGTCGTCTATGATGCACTTCAGTGGCCTTGGACGGTCTGCATCATAACTGCCATCTGTGGTGACCACTACGCACTTGCTGGAGTAAGCTGCAGTTCAAAAAACCTCTCGGTGAGCATACCTGTCAGACCGAAAACACTGCGCTTTTGCTGTGTAGATATGAACAGTGAACAGAGAGTTTTAGAGAACTGTTCATTTTCAAACCGCTTCATTTCAGTAAATACATAGTTCGTTTTGGCAGTTCGGTTCTTTTTGACCCATCTCTAGTCTTAATGTATCATGTAAACAGTTCTTTAGAGCAATTTGCAATTATGAATAGCCTGCATGTCATATGCATATTTCATTTAATGTGTATTACTGTTTGGTAATTGAGATAAAATCCTTCCTAGATAAAAATGATGAATCAAACTAACCATATGTGATATGCATCCCTCATTCTTCAATGTCAGACCAATGTTCTCACGAGACTCCCTCCCTTCTATTCCAAGCAGAAGCAGTTATGTAACTTCAATGTGTTTCCCTTTATTTCATGGGTAAACAATAATTAATCCCTAAAGCATTATTGGTCTGGTTGATGAGCTTTCAGGGCACCACTATTCTGAGTATCTGGCTGGAATTATTTCTTGCTGAAGAAACAATTACATACAATCATTTAAGTTTCCTCTGAATACTATAGTATTAGTACTACAGTATTTCTGAGCTTGTTTCAATGACAGCCTTGGAATGGATAGTGATATTTATTTTATAGTTTTCATGTTAACTGCGATGTGGTAGAGAAGAAATGCGTAGGTGTGACAAGATTAGCTGATATGAGAATAGAGTGGAGAGCTGCATCAAACTATTTTTAAGATTGTTAACCAGTGATGATAAATATATCTGTGATATGTGCGAAGTGATAGTAATGTGTGTGAAAGTTATAATTTTAGTTTCGTATAAATAATTAATAGCCCAAAATATTGAGGAGAGAAATGGGGGCTTCAAATCAATTTAGAAACACAATCTAACTTTCCTATATTATTCAACTACCATAATTCATTCAACTGACATATTCCAGTGAAAGTGAATCAAAATATGAGTTATTTGCATTCATCATTCTGTTGCATTGATGCCGAATCACTATAACCTAGTTGTCCCATCCAAAGCAGGACAAAAACTTGGCCCGTTTTGAGAAAACGTCTCTTTTTGATTCGACTGAGAGTCCATGGTTGTCTTTGGTAGCTTACCATTATCTTCTTGTTTAGGCCACAGAAGCAAATAGCCCATCTTTACCCATACCTCCTCACTTAGTCCCTTTGCCCTCAATAAGCTTGGCTCATTTCCCACTGCTAAGGCAGCACAGGCAGGCAGTCATCTAGCGGGACAGCTGCCCCTTCTCTCCCCCCATCCTTTTCTGTGTGCATAGGAATCTGCATTTTTGATAGTATCCCTATAATTGCTGGTATCTATTTTGTTCATTTTAAGCAGAATAAAAAAATTCAAAGTCTGACCACTGCATATTGTGAGTGGAATTGAAGGCATTTCAGGGTGTACAATCTATGCAGCACGTAACATTCTCCCCAATAATTGATTTTGTGGAGCTATGCCTTGTCAAGCAACTAGGAAACAGTAAATATTGGCAAAACAAATTCATTTACATTCTGAAAAAACTATTATGTATTTTAAATACCTCTACATTATTTGTTAACCAATAAGGGTTTGAGCATTTCTTTTTTGCCCTGTACGGAGTTGTTTCTCGGCTTGGGACTGTCCAGGTAGTTGCTTCCTCCACTTAATGACCTTTCCTAGCAGGGTGCCTGACCCTTTCCTCGGCAACTGGGCAAATATAATCCTCGACCCTTTTCCTGAAGGCAGCCCATCGCAGCATACTTTTGCGGTCAGTTTATTGTTACTAGTGCGATTTTAATTTTTTTTAATTGTTACTATATGAAAGTAATCACCTGGATAGAGCAGTTCTCTCTCTATTCATGTTATGGGCTGCATCGCACAGCAGGGTTCCATAGAAACCATCCCTTTTATAGGTAGCGGAATGGGTACAGAGAGTTAACGGCCATATTTGAATACATGTCAAGAAAATTTTGAAAAGAAAATGAGTTATTCCGAGAAGAGTGTGGTAATTTTCTTCCACAAATTTCAGGAGGAGGCTACTTGCACCAATCTACTCTTAGATGTGCCAGTTGGAGGGTAATAAGTTTTTCCAAGAAAAAATTAATGCGCTAATGTGTTCCGAAGTAAGCCTGTGAGGTGCTCAGGGCAGACCACCTAAATGTAACCTGACCAGAGAACCAAGATATGAGAGTAATTACCTGGGTAGAGCAGTGCTCTTTGCTGCAATGGTATAGAATGCTTCTCACAGCATGTGTCTACGTAAAACATTCCTTAATTGCACATTAAATTTAAGAATTTTTAGGATATGCATTAATTAGTATTTATAGCGAAATTAATTTATAATACGTTTGTATTCAAAGGTTGATAAGAGGTTATTAAAAATAGTCGCTGTAATTTTAGCTCATGACAAAGAACTGAGAGGATCATATTTTATTACATTACGAGGGCTTTTTTTCATAGGAGTTAAATCGGATACTTCATAGAATTTCTCCGCAAATGTACACTTAGAATGTGGCAAACAGAGTAACGTATATATTTAGATGTAAATCATTACAATAACCCTCCTATGAATTTGCTAGTAAGTTTTAAAAATAACAATTAAACATCTAACCTTAGCATCTCCAAAATTTGTTCTAGGTGATGATGAATGCGGTTAATATGAACGCTAAAGTTTTAAACGGAACGCTAGAGTTCCGTTTAAAATTTGGAGCCTATCAGCAAAACATCCAGAATGGCATTGATTTTCAATAGATGCAACATGTACGTTTTTATTTAATCTAACTTATAAACAAATAAGTGACCATGAGCACCTTCCTTGAGTAGGACACAGAGCCGGAATGGGCCGAGATAATCCCCACACGGACAATTGGAAAGGGTTGGACCTCTCGAGCCGAGGGACCCTAATGGCGGTTGAGACCCACTTGGCATGCTTGACCACAAAACCGTGAAAACACGGCCTTCAGCCTTTTGCTTCGAAAAGTTAAAGCCCTGAAAACCCAGCCTTCATCCTTTAGCAACAGAAAATTCAGGGCGTGAAATCACGCCCTTCGTAGGGAAAAGGTTAATTAACTACCCATATGGAGGGGCTTTGGGCTGAAAATACAGTTAATATGCACATGTGTTTTAATGCATGTTGTTTTTCCTTTCTGTTCTTCTTTTTATGATCATGGCACTTCTATATTTACCAGATCAATGGGGAAGCTGTCGAACAAGAGCACAGACATCTGTGGGATGGACAGAAGCAACACCTTTTCCCCCTGGGATTCATTCTACGCTCGTTCGGAAACGGGAAGAAATGTGGAGAGAAGAAATCAACCTCTTAGGAAACTTCTAGTATGCTCTTGGACTATCAGAACCAGTATTTTTAATCGAGAAGTTTATAAACTATTACAATTGTATCGGCAGCATGTACTAGTACATTACATGTACTGCGTACCTTAATGCTTTTTACTTTCTGTTTTTGGGCAGCCATCAACAATGAGAATGGCAGGCTTACAATATGAGTTTTCCGGTTAAGTAATTTATGTGTTCCAATGTTGCAGGTGTTTCCATTTCATTGAGTTAAATGATTTTAAGAGATTTAACAGGCCAAAATTTGTCATTTAATGCCTGAATTTGATGTTATAGGTACTCCTTTATCAAAGAGTATTCTATTTTTTATTCCTAGTGTTTAGTGAAATCTAGTCGTTGCATGTAAAATACGAAGTATTGCTTGTGTTGCAAGAATGTTATTTAACTTGAGATTCAATGTTATATATTTTAAGTCATTTGTGATGCATGTGTTATGTTATATTTAACTGCTTTACTTGAGGATTTTGATGTTAGGTTATCACTATTTTTTTCAGTAGACTTCAATCAATAATTTGGGACTTAGATTGTGTCTCTTCAATATTTTGTATTCGGAGAGACTGACTGAATTAACTTTTGCATTAAAGTGTGATAACGTGAAAACCTCAAAGGGATGATAAAAAGTTTTTCATATGTACTGCATCAAAATTTGTTGTTTGTTACAAGTTGTATTTTCTTAAATATACCCAGGACTGTAGGTCTTATCCATTGACCAAGTTCCTGTTTAGTCCTGGGCGCTTTAAATTGCATTAATTATAAATAAATATTACTGCAAAAAACTCCTTTGCATAGCTTATTTAATTATGGTGTCATGAAAATTCGCAGCGTTCAAAAATTTTCACTCTGATGAGAGTGAATCAAACATTTCTTGTTGGCAATAGCCATTTTTACCCATCACAAACTTAATGAGTGCTTGAGAAAACCAACTACAGTAAAACCTCTTTTGTAGTGAACCTCTTTACATCATAAACCTCCATACTTCATACCACCCCTACGGTCCCGTCAGATTGAGATGTAATTTTATACACAAATCTCTTTGCAGTGAACCTCTCATAAAACCTCCACTTATCATGCCAAGGAGACACCCCCAAGACTGCCTAACTATAGTTAGGCAGTCTTGGGGGTATACCTTCGCAAATTAGACCGAGACAACTAGAGACCATTAATGCAGCCGCGATTACGTACATGGAATAACATTTTCAGCAATAAATGTTTCATGCTTATTTTTTTCTTTTACACCTTTAAAATGCTGTAATTTTCACGTTAACCATAAGTTATGGCCATTTTGTTCTATATGAGAGCATACCTAACAGTAAATAAGAGAAAAGATATCAAACTATCGTTATCATTTTAAGTGACTGATGAACTAAGAGATATCACATCGTTTTCTCTCGAATCATGGTAAAAATCACGTGATAGCACTTGCTTTGTGTTATCATTAAATAATAAATATATGTTCACTAATCCATGCATGTTTATTTAAACGCATAAATACAGCAGACTCCCGATTATCCGGCTGCGGTTTATCCGGGTTGCGGATTATCCGTGCATGATTTTAACTCTCTTAACAATTTTTTCCGCAATCTTATAAAAAAACTTAAATCGGATCCAAAATCATCGGAATTACTGCATTAATGCTAGGATACACCAGGCTTATCATTTCCGTCAGAATCCCGTTCGTAAAACGGAAGCGATCGCGCGCTAGCCGCATTCAAGGGAGCACCGATTTCGTGTTTTCCAAGCCTATCAGTGCGCGAACGCACTCCGTGATCACGGATACACGTCCCGCAGCAGATGCAACCCGGGCAACTTGTACGAGACGCGACTGCGTGGCGTGGTGCCTGACAATGTAGTTTCCGACGTCGAGCAGTCGTTTTGAAGCATTCGCGCAAATCACTTTTCTGTATCCGCGATCACACACCCACGAAAGTGTGGTTTTCGAAACCGGGCCTTACATGAAGCATTAATAATACGAGTACATTCATGTTATTGCCGCTAAAAAGATCGCGAACTGGCGAAGAAAGCTCTCATTGAGTCCGGGAAGCACGCTAATAAAGCAGAATAACGGCATAAATAATAATATATTGTTTGTTTTACGTAAATTATGATCATTACAAGACATTGGAGTTGATGTTTGGGTTATCCGTGTTTTCAGATTATTCGTGCCGTCCCTCCCCATCATTAGCCCGGATAATCGGGAGTCTACTGTATAATGGTTTTAAAGACAGTACGTAATGCCTTTCATTTCCAAAGGATATGAAAAAAATGGCGTGTATTGCTAAAACCTCTCTATAGTGAACCTCCATGCATCAAATCCTACAATTCTGTAGGCACTTCAGCTTGGCCTAAGGATGTTTACAGCATGACAGAAGCTCTACCACCACCAGGTACAGGACACAACAAAACCCAAAAAATAACTCTGCATATTGAGTATCTTTCTACAGTATGACAATTGTTGAGGTGAAGTTATATTTAACATAAGTTTACTCATGGTGATACGTCAATCAAAGTCACTTGTATCATGAATATATTTCAACATTTACTACGGTAATCAAAAGTGCCTCATCTGACTGTGGTACGCCAGCTGGTGCTTGAATTCAGCCTAAATATTAACCATCAAAAAAACATTTCCTTCATGCTCTGTTCCTGTTGTCTCTGATGACCCCTTTTTTGATCACTTCCTCATGCTAAAACTGTCATATTTTAACACGCAAAATATTATCGATTTGAGGTAACCGCCATCAGCAGATTTTTAAAAGTTTGAGTCTCTTAAGACAAAACAGCACAACTGCCCAATGCCCTACCAAGTTATCTCTCTTTCCCTTACTTAGCATAAGCAATCATATACAAAGAGCATTATTGAATTAGCAATAAAAAAACAAAGCCGTAAGTATTTCTTTACCAAAACATGAGTGCCAAAGTAATACATGCATCACGGCCAGCTGAGCATTTCACATTTCTTGCGAGCATTATGTTAAGAGAATTATATTTTTCCCGACTCATAATTAGATCACCCATCGACACAAAATTTCATTCCATAGCATGACAATAATGTTGGCACAGCAGAATTTTCAACCCACTTCAATGCAATAGTGTAGTCCTTAACAGTAGAACTGCCACGGCGGTCATTTTGACTGCTGTCGACACTTTCAACAGTTGCCAATTAAGTGTAAACACGACTAAAAGCAAGTCATTTTAAGACTTTTCCTAACTTTATGAAAGGAAAATACTGGAAATTTTTGACGGAAAAACTACCATTTTCTCTCTGCAAACTACTGAAAGCCAAAAAGAATACTCCGAGAAATGAATCAACACTTACTCTGATTACTTAGGAATGTATGCATTCAAGGCACAACTCTGTCCTGCATCCACTGGCATCCGAGCAAAATGGCATATAACTTGTGCGAGACGCGACTGTGTTACGTGGTGCCTGACAATCTTGTTTCCGATGTCGAGCAGTGGTTTTGGAGCATTCGTGCAAACCACTTATCTGTATCCCTGATCAGGCAGCCACAGATGTGTGGTTTTCGAAACCAGGCTTTACATGGAGCATTAATAATACGAGTACAACCATGTTATCGCAGCTAAAAAGATCGGGAACCGGCAAAGAAAGCTCTCACCGAGTA
Source organism: Ischnura elegans (assembly GCF_921293095.1). Taxonomy (NCBI): domain Eukaryota; kingdom Metazoa; phylum Arthropoda; class Insecta; order Odonata; family Coenagrionidae; genus Ischnura; species Ischnura elegans. The sequence continues at coordinate 23,701,514 of NC_060259.1, forward strand.
TGGGAAGCACTCTAAAGTAGCAGAATAACGGCAAAAATAATATCTTGTTTGTGTTATGGAAATTATGAACATTCCAAGACATTGAAGTGAAAGTTTGGGTTACCCGTGGTTTGCGATTATTAGTGCCGTCTCTCCCCATCATTAGCCCGGATAATCAGTAGTCTACTGTAAATAGAAATCAGATAGATACATAGGCCATTAGACCACTTGAAAAAATGGGCAACCATGAATTTAGAGGCTTTCTCAAATTCTTACGATCAGTGCAAGGTTACTGAAAAATTACTTTGCCCATGAAAAACATGAAATAAATGAACTTGAGGACAATTTTTGGTTGTTTAGGCCTATGGCTTTACCTTTGTGAAATATTCACCACTGTCAGATCTAACAATACAGTTTCAGCCAAAAGAACAGTTTTCAAGATCTTACATCGATTGGGTGCCGGAAATATATCTTCTTGAGCAAATATTAAGAAGGGCAATGAGGGTGCAGCAGGAAAAATTGGATACAATATATGCTTGATATATTCCTATGATATACAAGTCTTGAGAGAAATCAGTGGGTTAATGAGGGAAATTACATCATAAGTGAATGTCATTATAAATTTAATTTCATATTTGATAAAATAATATACAACCAGGCATTTACAAAGGTAAAAATTTAGAATACAAACAATTCTACGACTACTTTCCAAGAGGAAAATAATCTGCAATCAAATTCAAGGCATAGAGTAATGATTTCAAAGAGTAACTACAGCATCATTGCCAAAAATGTTCTGAAGTATCATTATTTCCGGATTACTCTTTCAGTTCAAAGGCACACACAACAGTAAAAACTGAAGTTAATTCTATAAACTTCATTCAACTCCATGATTGAAAGATAGCTTCAATTAAACCCTCTAAAGGTAGAGAAAATGAGAAGAACTAGGCCAAAACGAGGCATGACATTTCCCAGCTTGAAACACACTGAGAAAAATATTGAAACCAATTACATGATTCCAATATTGAATTATAAACTCATTTAAAAGCATTACTTTCATGACCTAAGTACCAAAATTAATAATTTTATTCACTGGAGCATAACATCAAACATCTGCAAGGAAAAAATGCAAATGAAAACAATGCAATAAGTTGTACAACATCAAAAACAACACATTTTCTAACACAATATGAAGCATGGATAAATTATCCTGACATAGTGATCAATAATACTGAAATTTAAATATTTTCACAATGTTTTCTCCCAGTGATACCTTGAAATTCTACCAGTGATGACTTTCGAGGACAATTCATGCAAAACATCAGACTCCACCCTCCATCAAGGTTTTAAGTGGGGTCGTCATTATTGCCACAAGAGCTCTTGCACTTCATATCCTTCAGTTGTTGCTATTTTGCTGCTATACTACCAAGAAAGAAAACTTCCTCAGGTAAACAGCAAAAATAGCATACTTTAACTTCAGCAAGACTTCTTCTCCACACTTATTCCAGAGGATTTGGTTATGAACATAGTTGTAAAGACCTGAAAAAAATCCATCATGTGATAAGCTTACCAGAGATATTCTAAGGAAATGACATTTCATAGCAAAGAAAATGGTATTGTATTTATGTTGCTCTTATCTTTCCATGTATCTATTGGATTAGAAGTACAAATTAGTATGATGGGTTGGTGCCACTGTTTTGCTGGTTTTAATTCCCATTTGGTTCTCACTCACAAATCAAGCGTTTCATTTTCATTGAACAACTTTCAAAAACCATCAATAAGTTTCTTGGGTTATTATATAAGAGCCTAAAATACCACATCAAGTGATGCCACAAGAGATTAGATCCAGAACATTACTATTTAAATTTGTAAATTGTGCTCAAGAGAACTTTTCAAATTGGCTCTTGAACAAATTACTTCAGCACAGTTTCTTTTTGCTAATGAATCTGGTCCTGGTCCTGAAACGAAGGTCTATATATGGTTGAAACAAGAATTGACCTGACTCATTCCCAATTCCAAGTATTCACCAGTAACTACTTCAAGTGCAGATGAGCCTTGACAATTATTTGACTCACCATTCCTTTATCTACCTATGACTTCCCTGGACTGTCTCCCAAATCAATCACCTGTCTCTTTCCTACAGCCTTCGTTTCCCCTTCCCCACCTCAACAGGTACCATGTTTCTCAACAGGATCAACAGTTTCCACAAAATTATTGTGAGTTCAATCCACTGACTTAAACGTCAAAATTTCTGAGCAAGGCATAAACCATAAAAATAAACCAAAATATGAACGTAACATAACAAGTACTTGCACATGGATAGCAATAACTGAAAGTTATTAACTTATAATTGCTTCTACTTCACAAAACATATGAACCATCAGCGAATAAAACAAATAAAAAACAAATTACCTCCGCACATGTTGGATGAATGCCTACTAAATTGTCAAAGTCAGACTTGGTAGCTCCAAGCTTCAGGGCAAGAGCGAATCCTTGAGTGATTTCGCCTGCATTTGGTCCCAGGCCATGAAAGCCAATAACTTTCTCCTGAAAAATAAAATCATTAAAGGTACTATTGAAGCACAGTTTCATGGCAACCAAAATTTTCCCTTCTTTCCAGGAGCAAAAGTGATTTCTCAACTATGATACTGGTTAAATAATTAAAGATGACAGGATTCGAAAGTTTCAGGGATTCCCAACAGAGTAGGCCTTCCCTAAGTTTGAGATGGAAAAGGGGGTAAAATTTTTCGTAAACATTACTGCAGGAAATTCATTTTTTATTCCAAAATTCAGCATTGAAATTAAATTTCATTTGTTGCTCACTACACCTTAGATTGGTGATAACTGGTTAAAGCATGAAAATCCATCTTCAAATGACTTTGCATGACCAAATGCTTCTTAAATCTTCTCTTCTCTTACATGCAAGGCATATAGATGATACTGATTTTTTGGGTAAAAAAGTGATACTTTTCTAGGAAAGTAGGGGACATTAAACAAGGACACACTGATTAGAATTAATAATGCATACATATTTGAAAAAATAACAAATCCAAGTGAGAAAAGGAATGATCCACCAGGGCTGATGGGTGTGTGGAAGCCCCCCTACCCAAGATGTTTGCTCAGACAATCATCTTGGCCCCTACAGTGTGCTCATTTGACAACACTATTCAGGGAGGCCAAGAACAGGCTAGGTAGGTGCCTGCCCCTGTGCTCAGTGAGAGTTTTGAGGGAAGAATTCTCACTTGCTTACTTTCCTGGGGAAAATTAAGTGCATTCCAGGGGAGTGAGTGCTCCAGCCATGGAATTTTACCTTGAGTGTGACTGCTATGTAGATGCTCAATTTGAGTACAGTCATTTTTTTGGAGAAATCGTTTTGACTGCAACATACCGGAGCACTTTTCACTCATCGGGGAAAGTTCAAAGGAAGTTATGCCTGGCTCCGCATGACACAAGACTAGAACTACATTAATTCATAACAGCCAAAAATTACTAGGGGAGCTGATGGATGGATAAAATAACCTCAGCATAAATTTGTAAAATGGAATCTGTTGTTTTCACACACTTAAGGACATTTACATCAAAGATAAACATTATTCTTCACAGTCCTGAAAATGTGTGCGAAGAATTTTCAATTCAAAATCCTCCCCATACAGGAAATAGCCTTTCCTGCTCAATGCGTCATTGATAAGCTTTGATTAAAGTATTAAACATATGTATAATAAAACCAAAGAGTAAACATGGTTTGAACTTGATAGTGATTCTCAAATTACTCTTAATAAGGACTTATAGTTTCTGCAAACAGAAGTTTATAAAAATAAATTTGAGGTTATTACACGTCGAATTAAAAGGCCACAAAAAAATATCAACATTCCCCAGCACTTTTAAGGCATATTAGTTTCCCATAGCTCTTATTCTCATCTCTCTCAGGAAGTGTGTACTCCAACGGCTGGTAATGAGTATGATACACCTCAATATCATCAGCACCATATGTTGCTATGGCATCTTCCTCTGAGTATCCAACAGACCCATATTCAAGAGGAGTAAAAACTGTGGTTGGAACCATTTTGTAGTCCATCGGCTCATTTGATTTACCATAAAGCCTCTGCAAGAACAAATGTTCAACAATACAAAATTCTACTACATTGTAATCATGACAACTGAATAGCTCAATCAACTAGAGCTGCATCATACCACAACAAAGAATTAGAGAGGTACAAAAGGAGTCGAAAAGATCAAAATTACTCACTCGTGCAAGAAAGCGACCCGCTTGGATGGCCACAGGAGTAAGCTCTGGGGTACCATCCAATACATCTCCAATGGCAAAAATATTTGGTACATTTGTCCTCTCAAGTTTATCACCAATGATTTTACCATTCCTAAAAAACAGAATGACTGTATTAATATAGCATTCTTCACGCAGCAAGACTAGGTAATTACTAGAGATCAGAGAAATTTGCAAGACACGATATCGCAAAATCTATTAAAGCCTAAGCCTTCATTGCTTCATGCTGCTGACGTTCATTCGATCTACCTCATTATGATTCCAAGGGCAATTGGCTTGTTTTGTCTGTTGCATATTGAATTGGCATAATATTGCGAACTGCAGTGATGTCTCCGCCGAAATTTGCCATTAAATTAATCACGACCTCTCTCTTCACTTCACATTTATCAATTCTGAAACTATTGGAAATGTCTAGAATGACGCGCTTTCTCTCCTGAAGAATTACATATTCTGAATCAATAAAAAACTGAAAGAAATTCAACGCAGCCACAAAAGAGCGTAAAGCTCACAAACTCAGCACGGATCAATTACAAGCAGTAATTCTGGTGACTCACTGTGACACAGTAAACAGCATTATTGGATAAGTTGTAGCAGGAAAAACTTAAGTGTGGGTCTAACTTAATTTTGCAGACTTAAACACGGCCACTGGCTGGGAACGGAAGGCCGCTTTCAGACTAGACAACTTTCCGCCGGCCACCATTCAAGGCACGTGCCGGTGACCATGGCGGCCATCGACAGGGCCGTGCCATCAACAGCATGATTCGTCTCCTTAGAAGACAACAAAGACCTATTGTTGTTTGAAAGCATGAAGCACTAGTAGTTGGGGGATGAGAAGGAAGGAACAGAAACAATTGGAGGAGAGGGGGGTGCTAATTATTAGTAGACGGATCTTGGGATATTCGGTGCTCTACTGAGCTTCAATGCAAAAAAAATCATTTGAACACACCCCCGGTTCAAGTTTATTTGTATCAGATTGTGTTTAGTTGTGTGTGCTTCTTTATCGGCCTTTCTTAACCGATTTGCAATAGCGGTAATCAATACTATGCGATTTAGTTGAACCTGTCTTCCCTCAGCACCTGGGTGAGGGCTATCAAAAGGGAGCCCACAACATGGAAAATTTTGGTCAAAATGTAAGTCATACATTACGTATGGTTATACCATAGCTACCCACTACTCTGTTTGAAAACACTGTCACGATTGGTCGTGATTCGTGCTTGGACTGTTTTTTATCATGGCTACAGCTTTATACATCAAATGAAGGAAAGGAATTTTAAAATGCCGAAAACCTAGTGTTACGGCTCATACCAGGGCGAGTGATTTCGGCTCAGGAGGATTTTATGTGAAAGACAAAGTAAAGGCTTGAATCTGAAGGACGGATTAAACTTTGTTAAAGCAAATCAATTACGATACACAAACGTTCGAACAGGGCCGGAATCACCCAAGTTACGCTATAGGCACCTCTCCATTGAGCGCCCCTCCTCACTTGAGCCTACCCTCCCTGACTTCTATGATAAGGAGTAGCCACTCGCCCTGACAGAAGGCACCCCTTGGACAGCGACGCCCCTAGGCACGTGCCTATTTTGCCTTGAAGTAAATCCGGCCCTGCATGCGAAATAAAGGAGATCTGCAAAATGACAGCTATCATTTGAACAGACAGTTACCCAGTCAAAGAAAGTGAAGGAGGTGAAAGAGGAGTTTGTTGTCCCTACTATTGAAGCATTTTTAAATGCTGGAATTAGGGTAAAGAAACTTTAAAATCCAAACATTTGGGAAAGGGTCTCGAAGTACAGTTGAATGGTAGAGGGGATTTGCCATCTGCAAATCGTATTTGCCAAGAATACATTATGATTACAAGGAAAAGGAAGCAGGAAGAGCTTAAATATAGTGATACGAGCGTGCTCCCCCGCTCCCAGCCGGCTTCCCCCACTCTTTTCAATGCAGGTGCACAGAGGGATAGGCGCGTTTCTAATTTTAAAATGTAGAAAAAAAAAGCAGGGTCTTATGTACAAATTGAGGTCCGAGGACCTCTTTAAACGCAACATTGGAAGTAATTACACTATCCTCTGTTAAACGCACATAATGACTCATACTTACGTATTAACAGGAGACTTGAAAGTGGAATCAGCCCCATTTTGATAAAAGATATTAAAAGAATGCGAGATATTGTTGCAAATGAACAAATGTATCAGTTTGTGTGCCGTTAATGTCAGGAATATTTAATGGTTTTTGTTTTTTTTTTGCTTTATTTTAAATTATTTATAAACCAATATTAGGAAACAGTAGCAATATTTAGGAAGTAAGATATGTCGTTGCATGTTCTCTGATAAATTCTGTGCATTTTGGTACCTCATTTGCAGAGTTTGGTTGCGTATCAGTTGAGAAAAAGGTATCTATAAAGTAGAAATAATATAGAAGATTGGTCTAAATTACCGTATTTCTCCAAATATAGTCCCCCCCCCCCCTAATTGTGAGGCTTAAGTTTCGGAGAAAGTTAAAAAAATGCGTTTGAATATAGTCCCCCCTTTACTTTTACCAAGGGCATTTTTGGAAAAAAAGGGGGGACTATATTCAGACATATACGGTAATACAATGAAACTGAAAACACATTTTAGTACTATTTGGTCAATTTTTGCTCTACTCTTCCTCACAAAGACAATCAATTCAAGTATTCACTGTGCACCTTTTCTTGCTCACTCTATAATATTAACGCTTAAACCATTGATATATGTACCTTGAATCATTTTTTTCATTTGGTTTTATCAGATATTTTGTACTGCTGCAATTGTATTTAATGTCATGTAAAATGCTTATAAAAGTATAAGCAATTGTGAAATGTCCACAAAAAATAACAAAACACCAAGAAATGTGAAAAAATTTTATCATTACAATAACACTATCAAGATTTTTTATAACACCAAAATCACATAGTTGTGAAACAAATTCTAGCAAAAAATAAAACCACTTTCATGGATCTCTAGTAATTACACATCAAAAAATGTGATGTTAAGAGTTTTTTTTTTAATTTCCATGCAAAAAATGCAGCAAAAAGCTCTCTCCCTTATTTCCAAGAATCTTAAAATTATTACACATTCCATGAATGCTACCATTTAATAGCAACAAGGCAAAAGTAAGACTAAACACCCTACATACATACATAAAGGATTACCTACTTTTCATTCAAATTCACTCCTATTTCTTGAAGGCCAATATTTTTTGTACATGGACTCCTTTGTTGTAAATAGTTACTGGGGGGACGATGGTTTCAGATTCCATGTAATTGAGGACAACCTTCTTATGCTTAACAAGTTCCCTGATGTGATGAAACTTCACTTCTATATGCTGAGTGCGAGCATGCAATCCATTGTCAGAGGCTAATTTTAGTGCACTCTGGTTATCATTCCATAAAAGAATTGGCCCCTTCCTACCACATAACTCAGAGAGTAACCCCTTCAAGTAAGTGGCCTTCCTACCTGCAGAGTCAATGGCAATATACTCTGCCTCGGTTGAAGACAAGGCAGTTACACTTTGTTTTTTACTCTCCCAGCAGATTGGTCCACCAGCAGACACAAAAACATACCCAGTCACTGATTTTCTGTTGACGTCATTAGCGAATGATGCATCAACAAAACCACAAACGTCCGGATTATTCTCAGTCCTTCGGAATTCTATTCCTGCATCAATTGTTCCTTTTAAATACCTTAACACTCTTTTCACACACTGCCAGTGTTCATTTCCATAGCAGTTGTTGAACTGGCTGAGGTAATTGGTAGCATAGGATATATCAGGCCTGGTACACACTGATAAATACAGTAAACTTCCAATCACTTGTTGGTAAGGTACACTATCACACGTTATCGATTCACCCTTGGTCAGTCGAGTGCCAGGAACCATAGGGGTTGACACAGATTTACATTCTGCCATCCCCACCTTACTCAGCAAGTTCAAAATTACCTGTTTTTGGTTCAACTTTACTTTACCATTACCCATTTCTACCCTCATTCCCAGGCAATCCACGACTGATCCTAAGTCTTTTACCTTAAAACAAGAGTGGAGCTTTTGTTTCAGTTTCTCAGCTTGAACTTCATCATTAAAGAATACAAAAAAGTCATCAACATAAACACATATTATAACCATGGATGCACCATCTCTCCAAAAATAAACACAAGGCTCATGTTGAGATTTCTTAAAACCAACACTTAATACGACTTCATCCATTCTCTCATACCAGGAACGAGAAGCCTGTTTCAGGCCATAAATGGCCTTCTTTAACTTATACACTTTACTTGCATCTGAAACAAAACCTTCCGGTTGGTACATGAAAATGTCTTCACTTAGTGAACCATTCAAAAAGGCTGTGGAAACATCCAAGTGATGTATATGCAAACCATGAGCAACAGCAATTGAAAAACACAATCTTAAGTTATCATGTCTCACCACAGGAGCAAAAGTGTCAAGATAATCAATACCATAACGCTGAGAGAAACCCTTAGCTACCAGGCGAGCCTTAAACTTGTCCACTTCTCCCTCCCCATTCCGCTTCAATTTAAAAACCCATTTGCATTGCACTATATTTCCACCCTTAGGTCTGTCTACAAGATCCCACACATCGTTTTCCTGAAAAGAACTGATCTCTCTTTCCATAGCTTCTTTCCAATGAATTTTATCAGTACCATTTAATGCCTCGGTAACTGATGTAGGTTCTACCTTTTCATCACATGCTAAATATAACTCAAAACCAGGAAATTCCTTCCTTTGCCTTTCCCTCATAGGATACCTCCTTTCACCTTCATCGACATTATTTCCAGGATTTATTTGCACCTCATTTGCATCCGCAAAAGACAGATTTTCAATATCATTCTCTGCTCCATGAATGTGATTGACATTGGCATTTGTTTCACTCTGACAATGAACATCATCACTGACATTACACACTGAAGTAAATGGCAAATCATCATCTAAGTTTACAGGCACAGGCATACTGAAAGAACCCTTCTTCCCTTTACCAATAGCCTTAATTGCAGTGAAACTATTTTCAATGAATTTAACATCACGAGCAACAAGAATTTCTCTCGGGTTTTCAGGATTAAGCAAACGATACCCCTTGGAAGCTGAAGAGTAACCCACAAAGACCATTTTCTTGCTCCTAGGATTTAGTTTATCCCCCCTTATTTCCTCAGGGATTAGAGCATATGCATCAGAACCAAACACCCTGAGCTGATCATAGCTGACTTTCTTACCTGACCACAGGACCTCAGGGACATTGTCAGGGACACTCCTGTGGGGGCTTCTGTTTAATAAGTACACAGCAGTGTTAGCTGCTTCTGCCCACATCTCCTTAGGACTTCCTGCGTGAAAGAGCATGCATCGCACTTTCTCCAGAATGGTGCGATTCAGTCTCTCTGCTACACCATTTTGCTGTGGAGTATACCTTACAGTTCTCTGATGTGTGATTCCTCTGCTTTTAAAGAAATTCTGTAACTCATCACTCAAGAACTCAGTTCCATTATCAGACCTGAAAATTTTCAACCTTTTACCAGTTATATTTTCAGCCATATTTACAAAATCAATCACTCTCTGCTTGGTTTCAGACTTGCTCTTTAAGAAATAAACAGTCGTTCTGCGAGAGAAATCATCTATCAAAGTAAGAATGTACCTTGACCCACTCCATGACTTTACATTAGAACCAAAATCACACAGATCAGAGTGAACAAGACCTAGTACCTCATCTGCCCTAGTACCTCCTTCCTTAGGAAAAGGATTTCTGTGCTGTTTTCCAAGAACACAAGCATTACAATCATCAGCAGGTTCATACTTGAAATCAATGCAATCACTTAATTTATCCCGCAACAATATCATATTTTGCATACCCAAATGACCCATTCTTTGATGCCACAATTCATAATCATTAATATTGCACACAAATGCCTGCTTTGATTTAACATCCAAACGGTATAACCCATTACTCGTTCTACTTGCAGTAGCTAGTTCTGTACCATTACAGACAAAGTCATCATCATACATTTTACAACCCTTTTTATCATAAACAACAGTGATCCCTTTGTCGGCAACTTGACTTACAGAAATCAAATTTTCTTTCAATCCAGGAACATGCACAACATGTTTAAGTTCACAAATGTGATCACTTACATTTAGGTTCACAGATCCAACACCTCTGCTTTTAAGCTTACCGTTATTTCCGACAGTAATCTCAATATGACTGTCAACGTCACGACAATAATCATGCATACGGTCTTCATGGGGTGACATATGCACGGATGCTCCGGAATCTACAAACCAATCTGAGTCACACGATGCAGCCGACAGGGCACACAGAAGACTTCTCAGCGGTTTCCTATTTTCTCCTTTCTTCTCTCCCTTAACCTCGGCTCTGTTCTCGTTCGGATCCCTCTTCTTCTGCGACTGCGGGCATTGTGTTTTAAGATGCCCCTTTTCACCACAGTTCCAGCACTTCCACGCCTTCACAACTGATGAACTCCCAGCCATGGTCGAAGAGTTGTACTTCTTGCCCTTGGAATACAGGGCAGTGGTTTCGGGAACACTCGCATTTTGACCGGCACTCACGCTCTTCCGGTAGCTTTCGTCTAGCAAAATCGTCTTCACACGATCCAAATTTAAGACATTCTCCCCACTCGTGATGGCCATGACAAGATTGTCATACGAATTTGGCAGCCCCTGAAGCAACATTGCTGCAACAAAGTTTTCCGCCATCGGCTCACCGATACCCTCGAGCTTGTGTGCCAACATTATCACCTCGCTGATATAAGTGTCCATGGTTTCAAACTTTTCGAGCCTCATTTGGCACATAGAACGAAGCAGGGATACATACCGCCACTTGCCTTTATCCTCATATGCCTTGGATAAAGCATTCCAGGCATCCTTTGCCGTTTTAGCTGGCCTTACATGGGGATATACCACAGGCTGCACCATAAGGCAAATGTCTGCTAAAGCTTTCTCGTCCCTACGTTCTTTACCTTCGCCATTATCACTTCCCTGGACACAACTCCACAATCCATTACGACGTAAATAGTTCGTCATCGCGAACGACCAGTCATAATAGTTTTCCCGCCCAACGAGTTTTTCGAAACCATACGCCTGCGAAGTGACCTGAGATTCTTGCATCTTTGCTACCACACGGTTTACCACAAAAATAAAGAAATCTGAATTCAGCAGCGCAGTGGAAAGTGCGCTGGGCCCATAACCTGTTGTAAATAGTTACTGGGGGGACGATGGTTTTAGATTCAGGAGGAGTGGTAAATGAACACGACCACACGTGTTGAATAACATGGCGAAACTGCAATTTATTAAAAGAACAAACTTCCGGTGAAGAACAAAAAACAAATGAATACAGTAATACGATAGTTGGGAGATTACCAGCCATATTCAAACAAAAACAATCACAACATCCTTCCAGTAGCATACATTACTGTGTTGAAGGTTTGTTCTTCCTCTCTTCCATCCTAAAAACTTGTATGTCACCTACAGAGAATAAATAGCATGAATATATTCTTCTAACTATCATCAATGCAGATAATTGACGCAATCAAACTCTTACTGCGAGCTCCCCGGGGCTTCCAGTACACTTCTCTGTAATTTTGGTTGGGACAGCTGGCCTTATGAACTTCACTCCATGAGTTTCCATGTGGCTACCTATCATATCAGCCATCTGGCGATCAAAGCCTCTCAAAAGGATTGAGCGAACCTGTAAAAATTATCAACAGTAAATCCTCAAAACACATGAAGAAGTAGGTGATATGTTATTATCACATTCTTTCTCTTAAATTTTATACCTTGGACTTAAAGAAATGACATTAAATTTAAAAGTAGAGTAAAAATACATGCCACTGAATATGTAAAACCAAGGAAATGGAAAAGTCCATCATTAACCCTTTCACTGCTGTGGACGTACCTAGTACGTCCGCATGGCAGACTGCTGTGGACGTACTTTTTCTTCCTACCTGCCATGCGGTCAGCACTTTCGCTGAAGAACTTCGAAGGGTCGCTAATCCACGACCCTATCCTCGACCAGCTCACCCACGCAGGACTGTCTCCTCGACCCTACGAGCAGGCAGCCTACCTCCTGAAAAGTGACCGCTCTGACTGCAATTTGAAAATCAATCACTCAATACGATCATCAAAAACTTATTGTTTTCATCGCACTCCTGCCAATCATGCAATCAAGTACGTCTTTGAACCGTGTTTCTGCGATGAAAAAAAAACGGTTTTGTTAACTTTGCTAAAATGGCCATTTTTCCGGTTGTCCGCAGCCACGTTTCTAGAAAGTTAACAAAATCGTTATTTTTCATCGTAGAAACACGGTTCAAAGACATACTTGATTGCATGATTGGCAGGAGTGCGATGAAAACAATAAGTTTTTGATGATCGTATTGAGTGATTGATTTCCAAATTGCAGTCAGAGTAGTCCCTTTTCGGGAGGTAGGCCGTCCCTTCGACCCCCGCTGGTAGGGTCGAAGAGACGGTCCTGCGTGGGTGAGATCGTCAAGGATAGGGCCGCGGATTAGCGACCCTTCGGAGGGTGTACCACACCCATCCTGGAAGTACCTGCTCCATGGGCCCACGAAACGCATTTTAACATTTTCGCCGCATGTGAAGAGTAGGTTTTCGGAGATTGAACAGCAGTGAAAGGGTTAAAAACATGGGCAAATATGAGGTGGAAATTTTTGAGTAAAGCAAAATCTATTTCTACCCCTTTCACGATAAATGGGAGAAAGGATATGCCAATTTACCCTAGTATTGACAACCCAATTATCTAAAAAATAGATAGGAAATCAGTACCTTCTCATGAAATATATCTTCAATTAAAATATATTCCCTCAATATATTCTAATAGAAAATACACCATTACCACCCCAGATTTCTGAATTTATCCATACATTACATGGTAAAATATGGTTTGCACACACTATGGGGAAATGGACAAATATGTCCTGAGTGACCTGGAGTATGGGACATCTTCCAGAAATTTAAGCAAAAGGAATTCCAAAGGATACTGATGGAATATGAGGGGGTGCATTACTGACTGAGTGGAGTCATTGCTTCCAAAGATAGCAAGGGAAGCAAGCTGATCTTGATGCTGCATTTGCAGAACTCAGAGAAAAATTCCATTGCACTACATGGTGTTAAATACCTGGAGCACATGGTACAGTGGAACCTCAATCTATCGTTTTTCAGAAGGGTGGACGAAAAAAACAATGAATGCGGGAAAACAATCAATGCAGGAATGTTTGGCTAGGTTGCTTATGTCACACGCAGGTTTTCGGGGAGTAATTGTGATATTCATGAAGGAATTCAAACAAGATTTTAGCTGATTACAGGAATATTTGTACTTCATTGAAACACTTAGGTCATATTGTTGATTCAACTAATATCTCTTTTAAATATACTGAAGGAACACACCACCAAGCTAAAAAATGTTTACACTCCATTCGGCATTTGCACTGCTATTATGGATTTCTGTCTGATGTAAAAATACTAATCCATCAAATGCCATTTCAAGTACACGTTTTTACAAGAGCAATGTGCATGTTATGCCTAAAACCACCAGGTAGCTTGCTCTACCCCTACCCTTGCCATCATGTGCTACAGGACAACCCAAGACTTTCTGGAATATTCACGTCCTTCTAGCCTGGATTCTTTTCTTCATCTTTAATTATTTTCTGTCCATCTTTTTAAGATCTCCCTTGTTTCTTCGGAAGGGCCATGGTCCAAAGAAGAATAAAAATAAAACTAATAAAAATGAAACCTGTCTTTAATAAACCCGACCGTCTGAAACTGGGAACTTGGAAGCAAGTAGGCTGAAAAAGTTCAGTGGGCGAGAATGGGAGAGGCAAGAAACACGTTTCTATTTTTCTCGTGTAACTTTATATTTTCTTCCAAAGCTGAAGTATTCGAAATACAATCCCTGCATGAGCTAAGACGTTTTGTTCGATTTTGGAGAAGAGGAAAGGGTCATTCCATGTCAGTTCATCCAGGCATGACATTTAGGTTACTTAGAAGTAACCTCTTTTGCTTGTGGACATTTCTGGACACACTCACCTTATCTTTCATTCCTGGCATAAGGCGTGAATACTCGTAATTTTGGTAAAATGACTGAACTAAGTCCACTGCAGTTTGTTCTATGTTTTTGCCCCTCCTTGGATCTGGTATAGCTATGATGCCTTTCATTCCTAGAATTCCCTAGCATGCCAAATTGTATATTCACTAACATTAATTTCGGTGGCTACTTTTTTCCTACTCCATGAAGTCGGAGCTAGTGTTAATAGCCGAATTATCTCTCCCTGACTGCCTTCTGTCACCAGTTTTTCTTTTAGTAACCCAACTAGCACATTCATATCACTCGCTTTATCAAGAACTTCTGAATCATGCTCTGGAAGGAAATCTTTATCCAGTACTTTGAAAACCTTTTTGTTCAAAGTAGAATAGTATTAATGACGTAAAACACAATCGTGAAGTTTTTTGTCAATACAAAATGGAGAATGTTAACTTGTATTGACATGCATCCTGTATTTTGATGTGTTTTATACAGCAACAATCAAGTTTTCCCCAGCAATGATGGGTAAGTGCTATGAATTCCTTAAAATATTCTATTTCAAAAATATATTTTTCTTATCGGGAGAAAAACAACCTGCACATAAAAAATATATTAATTTTTTAACGTATTATTTACTAGATTCATGTTGTAAATATTTGCTTAGATATAGAAAACAGTTAACACAAGCATTTCATCACACTTGAAGGAGGACTGAACACTGACTGCCAGAGTCGTGAAAAGGGATTTTTTTTTTTGCATAAATTTTTTTTAACGACAAAGCAAGCAAAAAGCCATGAATTTTATTTTTACAGGTGGTGGGTCATACCTTAAGGAATATCAGAAAAATTAATTTAGCTTGATTCAGATATTGCCTCAGGTCAAAATTTGATGTTTTATAGAACCATGTTTTTGACGCAAAATTTTCTAAAATCTTATGAAACACATGAGTTTAGAGAATTTCCAATATTCCTTAGGATATTTTTCAATTAGTTTTTGGCATCCTCATGACTTCTATAGTAAACCTGCAAAATTTCATAAGAATCGGATGAAAACTATGGCTGAGACAAATTATTTCCCTCTGGAGGTACAAGTGCCTCTGGAGACCGCATTCATTGAAAAACTGCAGTTTCACCCAAACTTCAAATGGTTTTGGAATAAAAAACTATTAGAGATAGCCAAGAAATATTTTACACTGTTTCATTCCATCATGGAAGGATGAAAATTGGCAAGTTTCATCAAAATCCGAGTCGGTGGGTGTCATGCCTGGATGAACTGACATGGAATGACCCGAAAGCGTCAGAGGGGGGAGGCAAGTGCTGAATGGAAGGGGATAGAGAATTTTGGGATATACGCTAATGTTACTGAGCTTCTCCCTATGCTAGTTACATCTCCTGGGGAAAATTCAAACTATGTGCCTGCCGTTATTAGCCATAAATGACTCACTGTATATACATTTCATCTCATTTTCGTCAAATGATGGATGCAGGAAAATTATACTTTGGGACCGCAATCTTCAAACCATCAATGCGGGACAACAATACTTCAGGGAACAATGGATGCAGGAAAAAATTACATTGTCCGTATGAAACTTTATTTGGGACCAGGAATGGTGAACGATGAATGCGGGTACGATAGGTCAGGGTTCCACTGTATTGGCTTAAGCCCATTTCACATGGACGTGGACATTCTCCACTACACATATGGGGAGCGATCACCACTTTTCACATTGGCTCAGACAAAAACCATCCACATCCAACCAATTGTGTTCAGCCTGCCACGGCAGAAGAGCATCATACAGACATGCACAATTTAAGTAATTGCTGTGCACCAGGAAATGAAAAATTGGAATAAAAATACCCATCAAACAAGGTTCCTTATTTATAACGTGATCTCACCTACCTCTTTACCTAACGATCACGGTATTGGTATTTAAAATGCAAGACATCACATACGTTGGCCCTTCTCTCCACTTCAATAAATGGTGAAAAGCACTCACAGTTATCTCCAAGTTCACACTTATTCTACTGATGAATTTGCTTGGCCTGCATCAGCCACCCCCATTCAAGTGCACGCACAAACCTGTCACTACGGCTTGGACACACAAATGATCAGCTGCTTGTAGGAGCCAAGCAGATGACTCCTCTATGTATGGATGGTCCGCACTCATGTGTAAGCTTTCACTTATGCCAATGGAACCTAGCCCACACTCGTTGCATGGACTACTTGTGTTCATAGGTAATTGGCCAAAGGGAACCAGGATCTATCAGAAAAGAGCTGCGCCCACCCTCCCATCCTGGCTGACCAGAAAAAAGGGAGACTTATGAGCTCCCCCACCATATTTCAATGGGTTAGAGTTAAGTGAAAAGACGAAGTTTTTGTGCTATGACATATGTAATGCAAGTATTTTTAATGGTAAACTTATATTTCACTATACAAATTGTTTCAATTGTGTCTGTAACTGTCCAGTCATTGATAGAGTGAATGAAATGAAATACTTGAGAGTAATTCTGGATAGTAATCTACGCTGGGATAAACACTTACTTACTGTAAACAAATGCCTTAGAAGTACCTTGTCCAAATTTTATTACCTACGAAACTAATGTCCTCTTCAAGTTAAAAAAAAACCATTTATCATGCTCTTGTTCATTCCAAACTTTCTTATGGTATAATCTGCTGGGGCAGTGCATACATGAGCACATTTGAGTGTGCACTCGTCTTGCAAAAAAAATAATTACGGTAATACTGTCTAAAAATTACTACGAGCACTCATTTCTTTTGTTTGTGGCCCTAAATTTGTTGCCACTAAGGCATTTGTATTTATTCAAAGTGCTTAAATTGTTTTTGGCCAGAAGTGGAAATATGCCGAGTGTAAGTGACAAATATAAATATAACTTAAGGAATGTGTCATTTATTATGACATATTATTATTATACGTCATGACAATAGATTCTGTAGTCTGGCTCGAAAGTTAGAAAACCTGTACTCAGCGAGACCAGACGTGAAAGAGAACCCCAGACTTTGAAGGAGTTTCCCTGAATTAAAACACTGTCTTGTACTATGGAGTATATGGTAGTAATGGCAGATATTGATTTAAATCACCTTATTTTTACAGTAAAACCCTTGCATAAAAAAACCTCTTTGAGGTAAAATTTCACAAAAATCTCAATAAAATGAAGTAATAGCCTCAGTCCCTACCTTACATAATGCATGAAGAAATACCTCATGTGATGAACATCTAAAATCATAAAACCTCCTTAATTAATATTAATAAGTCTCCATTTGGGCTCCATTTAAGAAAGCAATTTCTCTGCCGTGAAAATTTTCACTAGTCATTGGAAAACTAGTCAGTTATTCTTGAGGTATTAGCCTTACTTCAACAATGAAGGACCTAATTTCATGGAAAACCCTCAAGTCACTTTGTGAATATAGAAGTTTAGGAATAGAAAACAAATTGTAAAGGACATGCAATAAAACAAGATATTCAGCTTACCATTACAGTGACATCGAAACCAAAACCAGCGAGAAAACCCGCACACTCCAGCGCAACATACGATGCCCCAACAACTAGAGTTTTCCCAGGACTATGGCGAAGGTAAAATATATCATCAGATGTTATACCATACTCTTTGGCTCCAGGAATGTCCGGGTAATTGGGTCTGCCTCCAACAGCAATCAGGATATTATCTGCAGTTATTTCCTCTACTTTATTGTCCCTATACCAACAAGCTAAAAATAAAAAAATAAAGGATATGCATCACCAATACCATAAATCAGGTCAAATAATATAATTAATAAAATTTGTGTATGTTTGACAATGAAACTGAAAAAGCACAGGACTTGATGTGAATGGATAAACATAGAGAAATGGTCTAATGGCAACTTTTACAATCCAAAGATCACTCGGATGACTTGAAGACATATGTATTACAACGCACACAGGGGATTGTCATGATAGACAAAAATGAGTGACATGGCAGCAATCCATGGTATGGAGCCCATTGATATTTTAAACAGTAAAACCTCTGCCTTGCAAACTCCCACTAAGAGAAGAACTCTGATGAACGAACAAATGCAATTAGTCCCACTAAATTCCTATATGAGTACATTGGTAAATACCCCCAATGAATGAACTGCTGCTTTACAAAAACTCTGATTAACAAAATAAAAATTTGGCCCTGTCTCACGAAATTTACCTCTTAGAATAAGTGACTCAAAAAGTTGGTTAATATTCGTGCATTTGCAAATCAAATGGCTGCTTGTGGCGGCATCATCACCAGCGGAGAGTTGATCGACGGCAACCTGCCACATGAATAATGAGCTGGATACTGGTATAAAAATTTTTATGTCCTCAATAACTGAAGCATTTGCCCTTTCAAAATGATAGACATAAGAAAATCATCCAAAGAATGAACTCCCCTCTACTAACTGGCAAAATATCCCATGAATTTCGTTAAGTATAGGTTTTACAGTATCATGGAGCATACCATGGCATATATAGGAATATCAGAGCAGCCTAAGCTAATCTCCGTAGGAAAAAAGGTGAATTTTTAAGAGCATGCACACACAGTCAGAGGGAAACTAAGGATGACACAAATGCTCACTAGTAAAACTAGTAGACTAGTAAAGTGTAATCCCTGTTTATTTGGAAATCAAAGGTCAAATTTAACCTCAAATGACAAGCTCAGAATGGTGGCCGCTACGGGTATATTACATTTGACATCATAGGTACACATTTCACATTGTGAGAGAGAAGCTGCCTACATCAACGAACTTATTGGGGGATTGAAGCACTACTTTCGGAAGCTCAGGGAAAATTTGTAGTAAACTAATTTACAATATCTTGGAGTGAAAACTTAGTCCATGGAAACAAGTATTTTTCATTATAAAAATATTTAAGCTACCAATACAACATTCAGCTCACACTAAGTCTAGCAAATAAATGAATAATATAATCAACATAATCGTGACACAAGAGCAACAGCTCACTTGAGACTGGTTCATTTTCACTCCATTGCATTCACCATCATCACATTTTAGAAAGTGATTTCATTCATGAACCATTTCTCATCCATTGCTTCATCAACTATCTGTTGCATCCCCAACAGAAATACTATACAAGTTTCTCTTCACTAGCATTAAAGACAAACCTTCAACAAATACTACTACATTCAAGAAACAAAAAGGATTTCAGGGAGTGGTATGACTAGCTTTAGATACTGCTTTTATGAAAAGAAGTTCAAATGAAGCAAGAAAATGGACATCATTGCCTCGGAAATCCTACAGGAAATCATGTCTCCTGTTATATTGATATATACAAGCTTTGAAGTGTACTACAGTAGATTCTCATTATTGCGAAGTTCACGGGACCGAAAAACTGGGGATTCGTAATAACGATGTTCGAATGAATGTTTCTTTTAGAAATTGTTGAAAAAAATGTGAACAATAAACATGATTAAATTAAGTGCAAGTATATACAATTTTATTATTTAAACAAGAAAATTCGTTTCAGTTTCTCATTAGATGAAAGCAGCATGATGCAATGGAGGGTTAATATCTTCTGAATACATTAACTCCTCGATATACGAAATAGATGTGTTAAAAGACCTTGTTTGTAAGTTGATAAACCTTCAGTCCGGCCGCAGAGAGTTGTCCAATGACAGTTAGAATGGTCTAGGTCGGGGTAGGGGGCAAGGTTGCCAAGGAAGATATGGAAATGCCTTCACTTCACTTGTAAACAAAAGAGTCCCTTGAAGAAAGGAGCTGGAAGGGATAAGGTGTGTGAAGGGCCCAGAGGAGGAATCACTTGTTTTGGTGGATCAGGCTTATTTCCGTGCTCCATATGCATTTGACAGCATTGTACGACTCGGCGAGGGTGTGAGGTACATTTGGGGGACATCTATTGGCTGCAAACTGTGCTGGCGCAGGGTTTTCCGCCCCTCCTATGGTGCTGTCATCGGGCAACTCTCGCCGGCCGAACTGTATGCAAGGAATTGAGGAGTACAGTTATCCTGCAGAATGCAACACTGCATGACAATGTGCGCTAACTCACGACTGTGAAGAATTGATCTAGCTGGGTATGCGACGCTTCCGGAGCCGAACTATTAAAACTTCGCATATTGCATATCCACCTAAATGCCGATGCTTATTCGTGGAACTCCGTAATCAAGTTCATTAAGTAACTGCCAGGACCGGGACTGAGGTGCGTAATAATGGTTCTTTTACTATAGATTGGATAGGGCTTTTCGTTGGGATCAACGAATTGCTTCGTAATAACATTGCTCGTATTGACAATAGAACACTGTATACATTAGCTTACTTTCATACTTTGAAACAAAAAGCTTTTACAATAAACACACAAAACCAATAGCTTAACTTACATCGTAGAGTCTAAGAAGGAACCCCAAATTTCGTAAAACCGATTAGGAATTTTTAAAGCCCCACCTTTTCCAGGCCAAAGACCCAAAGAATTGCATACCATAAAAAAATTTCCCAGATGCCATTGACAATATTACCAGACTCTTCTCTGACCCATTCTGACCAGTACCAACACCTTTTATGGAACCAGAATTCCAATGGTTAAGATTATGGATTAGCAATGAGTCAAATTAGTAACTGTGGATTAACCCTTAGGCCTCGGGTACGATACGAGCGGCGGGTGGTGAGCGGCAAGCGGCGCCGCTCTGATATCGGGCCTCATTTAGTTGCGTGTAAATCCATTGAAGGTGGGTACGATATGTTTGAGCGGAGAGTGACTGTGAGCGGCGCCGCCCAGTGCCGCTCATGGTTCCAAGTCCAGACCGATTTCTTTTCCACTGCCGCTCAGTAGATTCATCCTTCAGTGTAGTTGAAAATGTAAGCGGAGAAACATCAAAGTAGTGAGAATACGGCCAAACAAAGGAAGACTGAAGTTAGAAAAGGTGAGAAACATGAGCGGTGCCACTCGTATTGTAGCCACTACTGCCGCTCACGTGCCGCTCAGGTTCCCGCTCGCCGCTCATATCGTACCAGAGGCCTTGGCCTCGGTTACGATACGAGCGGCGGGCGGCGAGCGGCAAGCGGCGAGCGGCAACCTGAACGGCACGTGAGCGGCAGTAGTGGCTACAATACGAGCGGCAATTTTCTAACCGCTCTACAGTGGGCGGAAATCGAAAAAAGCCGGGCAAAATTACAATATGACTTATTATATAGTTATAAACTTGAAACTTCGCAGGCATACTCAAAAATGATTGAAATTTATGGATCTATACTTTATTTGACAAAGATTCCTCCCTTTACTGAGATAGAGATGCTCAAACGTGAGAAAATTTCCATAAAATCGCCCGTCTTCAATTTTCTCTGAAAATCTTCTAAAGTAAGTAGATTGTGAAATTATCGGTGTTTTCTTGCGGAATAAAAAACCACATAATCTGTTGGCATGGTATCTTTTCTTTAATTTTCCGTAATCTAAAAAATCCTGTGATAGTTGTTGTTTCATGTTATACCCTCCGATGTAAAAGGCCTTGTGAGCTGTTTTCGGGGCGATGGAAATAAATAAATAAATGGAAATAAGAATATTATGGATTAATTCTTGCCGTGCAGTTACAAAAAAGGCGGATACTGTTTTCCGACAAAGTTTTATATTTAGGTAGAGTTTAAAATGGGTTTACGGCAAAGTCACGCGGAGTAATTTATATGAGAGTATTCTTTGAAGATTTCTTGAGGTGATTTGCAGTTATCTGTGAAATAAGTTTGCGACGCCGGAAATTACATTGATTTTTCGATCGCGCGGCAAGGTTCGTCTCTGCACGTCGGGAGTTGGATTAGCCGCGACGCGGTAAGGTTATTGAAACTGTATGGGTTTTAATGCTCAGCATTCACCGTTTTTATGTTTTGCTTCAATATACCGATTCTCAAATGGTCTATGGTGAAAACAGTGGAGGTTTTTCAGCCGAGGTAAGTTCACGTATCATTGAAGTTCATTTCGTTTTCTTTGGATACGATCGAAGACCATGCTTCTATTGAAAGTGTTCAAACCTCGAAAAAGTGAGTTGTTTTCCTGGGACTTTGACAAAAATACCTACCAGAAAGACACCAGCTGAGACTCATACCTTCTTTACTCTCCGATCCCTGACCCCCAGGATTCGTTTTATGAGGTCGAGGTCGTTTTATGACACCGCGGAGTGGACCCTTTGAACATCTTAACTGGGTATTTCCACGAGAACTTCTAGCTTTTTTAAAATGCGTATCATACCCTCAGTTCTACTTTGACTTATAGATTACTCATATCTGTTACACATTTACCACACGTTCTTCCCCGTGTACTCAATAGGATATTGGATAACCAGAGGTTCTACAAGTTTATCATTTATTTTTGAATTTTACATAGGTTCCTTCCGCCATTTATTTATTCGTTCATTTCTAACTTCCCCGTAAACAGCACTCATCATAAAGGGCAAAGGTACAAATAGAAAAGTCCAGGGGATGTAGGGGGATTGACTATGTCATGGTAAGACAGAGGTATAGGAATGGTGTGAAAAACTCCCGCAGCTTCCCTGCCGCGGATTCAGACCACAACCTAGCGCTCATGAAATGCAACATAAGATTCAAAAGACTAATTAAAGTTTGGAAGGCGAGGATTTGGAATGTAGAAGCACTGAAGGGGACTATGAGGAAGGAATATCAGGAACCAGTGGGCAATAGTACCCGGAAGATTAGAAGTATACACAGACTGTAGAGGAAGGGTGGAATAATATTAAAACGGGAATAGTCAAAGCGGCGGAGAAGTCAATTGGCTACATAGACAGCAAAAGGATAAAGAAGCCTTGGGTTACGGACGCAGTGGTAAAAGAGATGGAGGAGAGAAGGAAGTGGAAGAATGTGGACACAGAGTAGGGCAAAAGAATGTATATGGAACTAAATAATCGATTACGACGTGAAACTAAGAGGGCAAGGGAGGCTTGGTGGAAAAGACAGTGTGAGAAAATGGAAAAGTTTCAGAAGGATGGAGAAGTAAAAGAGGATAAGAGTACAGCAAAAGAGGATAAGCCGTATCCAAAATTAAAGCTAAAGATGGAAGGATGCTAACCGACCGCGAAGAGGTACAGAGTAGATGGAGGGAATACGTGGAGGATCTGTATGAAGTAAGGAACTGGCCGGAGAAATTGATTTTTGATGAGGAAAGTGCAGTGGAGGAGGATAATCTTTGGCCGGGTATCTTCGATGCGGAAATCAAGAGAGCCCTTCGTGATATGATGGCCAGGAAAGCAGTGGGCATGGACAATATATCGTGAGTGAGCATCTGAAGAATCTAGGGAAGGAGAGTAAGAATTTTTTTCGAACTAGTACGGAGGATCTATGAGGAGGGATGTTGGCCGGAGGATTTCGTGAAGACGGTTATAATTCTGCTACTGAAAAAGACGAAACCGGTGGGATGCAGAGATTATAGGACTATTAGCCCAATATCGTATGCAGCGAAATTGGTACTGAGGAGGCGAGGGCAAACGAGTATTTGGGCGAAGATCAGTTTGGTTTCAGAAAAGGGAAGTCAACTCGTGATGCAATAGCAATAATGAGGTTCCTCGTCGAGAGGACCATTTGATAGGGTGAACTGGATAAAGTTAATGAACATTCTCAAGAGAATAGGTGTAGATTGGAGGGATAGGTGACTGATTCGTAAACTTTATATGGCTCAGACTGCACAAGTGAGGGTAGCGGACGGAAAAACTGGGTGGGAAAGCATTGGCCGAGGTGTGAGACAAGGTTGCACTGGGCGGCGCCGCTCACTGTCGCTTGCCGCTCAAACATATCGTACCCACCCTCAATAGATTTACACGCAACTAAATGAGGTCCGATATCAGAGCGGCGCCGCTCACGCCGCTTGCCGCTCGCCGCCCGCCGCTCGTATCGTACCCGAGGCCTAGTGCCAGCAGGCCGATCCATCGGCCAAGTTTTTTTATACTCACGCCTTTCATTTTTTGTGTTTCATGTAGCTTTGGTAACTATTTTTATTATCTATCATGCTTTAACATACCCATAAGTTTTGGAAAAAATAAAAAAAATAGTTTCTTAAAATGCATATTAGGTTTCATGTAAATTTTTAAGCACAAACCTACAAATAGGGTGATTTCCTATTATTTTTTATTGCCTAAATTGAAATATTATTACTCCTGGAGTAAGCACTTCACACTTTTAGATTTTTAAATGAGATATCTATTTTTCGTGATCAAATGAAAAGTGAAAATTTTCAAGAGCATGAAAACACGACAGCTAAGTATGAATGCAGGGAAAAGCCCGTGTGACATCATTCTGGTTCCCGCTTCCGCTGTGTGAGGTGACCTTGGGGCCAGTATATGTGTGCCGCTGCGATGCAGGCTGCTAGCAGGTAGCAGAGTATCCAGCTAGCAGGTAGCACTTGGCTTAAATAAGGATTATTAATAACTTATCAAACGAAGGAAACTTTCCGACCATAGGCAGTTTTAATAGGTGATTATTAAGACATGTTTCCCTGAGCTCTGTGCCTCATGCATCCATTGGCAATCTCAGCCGATGTAAAACTCCTATCTGCTCGTATAGAAACTAGGTCCCTGAGACATAACGGGAAGTCGCATCGCATGAGCACCAATCTGGCCTTTTTCAAATGCAGTTAAAATTGACCATTGCCATTCGTCTAAACAGGGATTTCTAAAACCATATAATTTGTATATTATGAATATACACTAATGGTTGGTAACACATCACAATCAATACCTTTCATTTTCTTTGATGAAGGAAACTACCCTATTCACCAAAAAAAGCCCTGACATTCTTCAGGCTGCCACTGAAAGGGTTACGGCCGTTTTACATGAGGCAGGTCATTGTGCAATCTGACATACGTACAAAGGTGCCATCAGAATTGAGCAGTGTAAACCAGTGAATTGCTAAAACACTTATGAGAAAACATGGATGAGAGATGGCAAAATAGCACCTGCTATAATTCCAAGCTCAAATTCTTGCAATTTCAACCAATTTTTTTCAGTGCTAACCAGCACAATGACATGCTATGAATAAAATGGGCCTTCATACACAACATTTCAGCAATGCATTCCCATTGCACATTTCAAGGCTGTGTTAAACTGAGGAAAGAGGACTTCTAACAATAAAGTTTCAGGAATTTTAAGACTTTCAAAAACGTCTGGAATTCCCAGACTTGAGGACATAATTACATCACATTTAGCTTACCTTTAATTTATGTTTATCCAGGAATGTAGCATAGGCATTATAATATTTAATTTTTTTCAACACGAGATCACTACGATAACCAAAATTGAGTGACATGATGTGCTTCTTCACTTCACCAGCCATTTTTTCCCAGTTGTGCTTAACTACAAAATGAAAATTAGAAACAACCTCAATAGAATTATAGGGTTGTAATCACATCACAATCAATGCTAAAATAAGTATTTAAATAACTTAACTAAGGCAAAGAATTAAACCAAATATTACAAAAAAACAGTAGAAGCACAATATAATGAATCTGTTAAAAACTAAATTTCACAACTATGAGCTTTTAATATAAGTAAGTCCCCATGAAATTTACATGCATCGATATAGGGAAACTTCTTTGCAGCAAAATTTCTCAAGAACAACTGACATAAAATTTAAGTTCATTTTCATATAATCAACTTTTCTGCAAGTCATATCCATCTTCAATTTTTTTCTAAATTTGAGCTAACTTTGCAATTACACAACTTAGAAAGTGACGTAGATTTGAAACATTGGAAATCATTAGACTAAATTGCCAAATTACTCTTTATGCAAGTGAAGTCTAAGTAAGGCTTGGAGATCCCTTGAACATCATGGAATTGAGGCAGCAGGAGGGGAAACAGAGTTCATATAAAGCCCTTAGAAGACTGCTATTTGACAAATTGCCTATGTGAATTCATGACTCAACAGACATTGACACGGCAGCTAGGTGACACCTTCATCCTTTCCCTCATTCATGTCTCTGACCTAATTTTGAGGCCCCTGAATGCGAAGAATGGTGTAAGATGGAAAGGGGTGATTGGTGGACGAGGCTTTGAGGACAGAACCTTTACCATGCATGTGTCAGTTTTGTGTACTTGACGCGAGGCAAAATCCTAGAGAGGGAGCCTTAAAGGTCAAAATCGTTCAGCACCTCTGATATAAATTTTGGTAACACCTTTGGACAATGCATTTGATAGCATAGAATTTAAGTCTATAATATTGAAAATAACATTTATAGGGGGGACAGGGGACATGATAGCACTAGACTTCCACTGGAATATGACATTTACATATTGAGTCACTATATGATTGCACAAATTGAGTGTCACCGCAACATTGAACAACTGCCCTGCTAGATGGCACGTCATCTTTCGGAATCTTGAGCCATCCTCGAGTTTTTTATGTTTATATGAAGTTGAAAAGGATGACATTGGAGCAAGCATCTTAAGATCGGAATTTGACGCTGCAGTAAGACACCTGCGAAAGAATAAGGCCCCAGGAATAGATGACATTCCGGCAGAGCTAATAAAAAATGCAGGAGAAAAGGTCTTAACTCAACTGTATAAAACTATCTGCGATATGTACTCAACAGGAGATTTACCTAGTGACTTCGAGGAGAACATCATCATTCCCATACCCAAAAAGAAGAGAGCTGAGAAGTGCGAAGAATTTACGACCATAAGCCTGACGACACATGCGTCGAAGATTCTGACAAGAATCATTTACAGGAGAATTGAACGAAGAGCAGAAGAATTCCTGGATGAGGACCAATTCGGATTTAGGAAAAGCAGGGGCACGAGGGAAGCAATTTTGGCTCTTAGGATGATCATAGAGAAGAGAATGGAGAAAAACAAACCAACCTTCATAGCATTTGTCGATTTAGAGAAGGCTTTTGATAACGTGGAATGGAATTCAATGCTTAGAATTTTGAAAGAAATCGGCGTACTCTACAATGATCGTAGAATTATTCATAGTTTGTACAAAAGCCAAGTAGCTGTGATCAAATGAGGACCAAACGGTGCAGAAGCGAGAATAAGAAAAGGGGTGAGACAAGGTTGTGCGCTTTCCCCTTAATTTTTAATGTTTACATAGAGAAAGCCATCAACGAAATCAAGCAGAAAGCTTCGGGTGTCAATATCCACGGAGAAAAAATTAGTATGCTGTGATTTGCTGACGACATAGCAGTCATAGCCGAGACAGAGAAGGATTTGCAGAAGACGTTGACAAATGGAAAGGACAATGGCCAGATATCAGCTGAAAATCAACAAAAAGAAGACTAAGATATTAGTTTGCAGTAAAAGAGAGGAGGCTAAAACAAACATCAACCTAGGAAAGCATAAGCTTGAAGAGGTGAACGAGTTCTCTTACCTGGGAAGCCGAATTACCAGCGATGGACGGAGCAAGAAAGAAATACACAGTAGAATAGCGCAGGCGAAGAGGGCTTTCTACAAAAAGAAGAATCTTCTTACAGCTGAAAATACCAGCATAGAAGTAAGGAAACAATTCATCAGATGCTACATATGGAGTATGTTTCTCTATGGAAGCGAGGCTTGGACGTTGACAGCAGCAGAGAAGTCAAGAGTGGAAGCATTCGAAATGTGGTGCTACCGAAGAATGATGAAGATAAAATGGATTGACCGTGTGAGTAACCATGAAGTGCTAAGGAGAGTAGGAGAAAAGAGAAGCCTCCTAAAAACATTAAGCAGAAGAAGGGACAACTTAGTTGGCCACATTTTGAGGCACGATGGTATGATGAAGACAATCGTTGAAGGACAAGTGGAAGGGAAAAAGGGCAAGGGACGGCCCCGAATCAGTTATTTCGGACAGGTTGAAAAGGATGTAAAAGAGAATAAATATGTAGCTATGAAGAGATTAGCGGATAGGAGAGAGAAATGGAGAGCTGCGTCAAACCAATCTTAGGATTGTTGACTAATGATGATGAAATGTGCATGGGCTGAAGAAATAAAGTTCTTACGCAAATAAAGAGGAGAACGAAATGCAGTTATTGGTTGAATAGATTTCAATATATTCAAGAAGAAATGAAAAGATGTGGTTCTCCGCTCCTTTTGTTGCATTAGCTCCCCTCAGTGACCCGCAGTTCCTACAAAGACTTGTTAATTAGGAAAGTGTTAACCTGGACATAGCGAAAGCAGCACAAAAGAGGTTTTCAAACCACTTGTGGTACATGAGTGAGGAGTTGGTATGCCTGTCATTCTTTGACGGATCCATTGCTAGGTGTGAAAAAAACGTGATACGCCGTATGTGGTCTTGTGTAGGAAAATATGATCCACCGAAGAAGGCATTCTATAAACGTAAAGACATGACTAAGCTATCAATACCAAATTTGGTCACCACTAATTCGAGAAAGCTATTTAATGTACCTATTGTAAATATGTATTGCATTCTTTGATGTGAACATGCGAGAATGTGATGAACACACAAGAACGATTCGCAAATTATTCGCGGTCATTAAGTGGGAAACGATTGTGCAGCGAGAGGAGTGAAACTAATTCAAGATTTTTAGGCAGTCACGTTGAAGGAAGAGAGTTTTCTAAATTTATTACTGACAATAAGTGTGACTTTTCATCGCAATGCAACCCTTACGTGCGGAAAGACACTTTGATTGCCAAATATGGGATGTCAGTGAAAAATATATTTTATTTTGGTTAATGTACCGAAATTCATGGACAGAATGAAAATAAATTGATCTCTTGGATTGGAAGTATTGTTATGGCAATTAAATTCTTTCTAAGGTAAGCACATTTCTTCAGAGGCTAGATCTTGACATCAGGAGCAAAGTCTTTGCCGAGGAAGGGGAGGGAGTAGAGGGGAAGTCTCCAGTAAGTGGTGCGGGACATACCTCAGCGGTGCCGCGGTGCGGGGAGGCGCCCTAAGGGGGGGGGGGATTGCATTACAACGGATGATATATCCTAAACGCTTAGAGATAGGTTAAAACAAACAGAAAATCGGCCCCAAAGAACTTTACTTTTACATTTTACATAGAAATAGCGCTTTTTCGGCCCCAAAAAACTCAATTGAGGGTCCTTAGTACTTAGGGCCCTTGGGGCACGGGTTGCCGTTATTTTAAAGTAACCAAATTTTAACACGTGAATATAAACACCATTTGGATCATTTTGAGACCAGGAAAACATAACTTTTCGCAATTCTGAAAAATAAGGGCCGGCCTACTGATCACCCCCTGACAAACACCCTAGAGGCCGCGTCAGACTACATCTTCATCTGTGACTGCAGCGTCCACAATGGTAGCATCCGATCTGTTTAAACGGAACCCTTGATCCCATGATTTACAATCCCCATATCAACCCTACACTCTGCCCTACTCACTAACCAAGAAAAGGCCGACAATGCTCGATGATTCTACTCGTCACACAACTCGCTGACTCGGCCGTGTAATGAACTCCCGAACAATCCAGAGTGTTCCGACACGATGGGATTGCCTGCAGCAGATTTTCTGGGCAACCCTCGTATAATTTGGGGTTTTAACCGACATTTATGTGTACGATGATTTCATCTTAAAAATACATACAAGCTCAATGCTACTCTTCGTTATTACAAACACCATAAGGCAAAATGTTGGCGAAAAGGGATCTCAACGCACTCAATACCGTGAGGTGGATATTTTTAAAATCCTATAAAAATGCATTCCTTTGTGTAGAGCATTCATCAATCGACAGTAAGGACATATTGAAAGGATTTTAGGCACCATATGCTTCGCTATTTCGGTAAAAGCAACATTGGAGACGTAGCTGACGTAGCCCTGAGTGATTCGCTTAATTGCCAGATCTGATTAGCGGTGTAACGTGATTTGAGTGAGGGAAACGACGCAACTTCAGGACAGTGATTTTTTTAGTTAAGAAGTATATGCAAAAATAAATTATCACTCACGAACACGGAGGAGACAAAAATGAAAGACAGGATGCTCTATCATGCATTCGCGACTTTTCCACCGAGTCATACTGTCGTCATGACCAACAATTCGCTGAGAAAATTGTGAGGAGAAACACACAGAAATGTCCTTTTCTATCTGTTTAGCATTGTGTTCGTTATTGAAATGATTATAAAAGCGTTCCTTGCCCAACACTTAACGGAGAACCCTATAAATGTTCGTACGTCTTTCAGATGTAGTTCAAATGAATCTATGATGATGATTCACTTTGTAAGGTGCTGTTAATCAAGATGAAAGGGGAAAAATATATCTGGATGTTGCATTGGCGGCTTCCTTCTATCAAGGGCGTATACGGAGGCGCAGTGAAAATTGCGTTGTATAAAGCGGTGAATTCCTAGACCGCATGGGAGACACGCGTGGACGTGAGATGGCAAAATATCACATGTTCTAATTTCATTCGTGCAATCGCGATATTCCACGCCGTATGAGACACAAATGTAGTTCTAACCTGCGCAATTACTTGCATTATGTAAAACGGCCTTCACACGGATATTCTTCATTATATTTGAGTTAGAGGACCTCTATTAAATGTTGATAGTATTTTATAAGGAGGTTAATCTTTGTCTATGAAGTACCGTGCAAGCCGTCAACAGAATGTGGCACGGAGTAATTCCACTGTAAGCGTGCAGTACTCATCCTATCCTCATTCAGACACGCGCTCGTTTGCCAACCACATTTCAATATCATTTATGTATACCTACAGGTGTAATCAAGTAAGAATGCATTTTATTTTGAGCGACAAAGGCGCATAATGAATATCTTTTACAGCACGTGAATAAATAAGGTTGAAAACAGGCGTGACGGAGCAAATGTTGAAAAAGAAAACGCATAGCATGCCTGATTTAATGGTTGGATGTATAACCATAAAATATTACCGCTGACGATAACCGGTTAGTGACGGAGCAAGCGCTTGAAGTCTCCGCTGGCTACTTCAAACCACTTTCGAAAATTCTGGGCACACAAGAAAACACAACTTCCTTCCACCACAGTCAGAGTAGAACTGAGAGTATGATGCACATTTTAAAAAGGCTAGGAGAAGTTTCCCTGGAAATATCCAATGGAGACTGTCAAAGGCTCCCCTCCGTGGAGTCATAAAACGACCGTTTTCGAAGTTGAATCCTGGGGGTTAGGGAGATTAAAGAGGGCATTAAAGGTCAGTCAGTGTCTCTCTGGGAAGATTTTGTGGATAATTATCAGGAAAAGAACTCACTTTTTCGTGGCTTATGCGTATTTAATAAAAGCATGCCCCCGATCGCATCCAAAGAAAACTAAATTTACTTCTTGGCGTGCACTTACCTCGGCGGAAAACCCTCCGTTTTCTTCACCATAGACGAATTGGGGATCGAGCGCATTAAGGTCAGATTAATACCGGTAAACTTTGAGCTTTAAAATCCATCCGCTTTCAATAACCTTACCGCGTCGCGTTTAATCCAGCTCCGGGCGCGCGGAGACGAACCCTACCGCTTGATCAAAAAATCAATTTAATTTCCGGTGTCGCAAAATTATTTCAAAGCTCATTGCGTATACAACTTGAGAAATCTTCAAATCTAAATTCTGATCTAAGTTCATTAGCGTAATTTTGGAAACCCCATCTGAAACTCTTAGTTAATATTTAATTTTGCTGAAAAACAGTATCTGCCACTTTGTAACTGCATTTTTAGAGTTTATCGAAGTTATTCTTTATGATTACTGAAATTTAAAGAAAACGCACGTTGCTAACAGGTTATATAGCTTTTTATTCCGTACAAATCCACCAATAATTTTGGAAGATGAAGAAGATACTTTGGACGTATCTACTTAATTTGGAAGATTTTCAGAGAGATCTAAAGAGGGGCATTTTTACGGAAATACGCTCACCTGTGAGCCTCTGTATCTCAGTGAAGGATGAAATCCAAGTCATAGTAGGAACATTTTCGTAACGTGTAATCATATATGACTTTACTTGCGAAGACTCAAGTTTTCATCTCAAATACAGCAATTGTGTAATTTTGACTGGCTTCTTCCGATATTCGACCAGTGCGCGGGCGCTGTCTCTTCCATGTTGGCATCAAAATGATGTGACGCTATTCTCTTGCAAATTCATATGTCGACTTGTGTGAATGCTAAAACGATGAATGATACATCACTCTAAAGAAAATTTAATTGGAAATTCTGCTTTTTAGTAGTATGAGAAAGTCAAAAATGTAGACACATCAGTGCAGTAAGTACCTCCGCGCATCATAAAATTATTCATTGTGTCAATGTCATTTCCAATTTGACACAATTTGTCAATTGTGTCAAATTGGAAATCAAGCTAGAGAATAGCTCTGAGTCTATAGAATTTAAATATAACAATACGTCGCGAAAAGCAATCAAGATTCATATAATGGCATCGGAGTACTATTAGATCGCATAAGACGTAGTAAATTTACGAAAATGTTTAAACAATCTGTAGCCGCTGTAGTTTTTAGAAGAAATTCGATGCAGCAAAGATAAGTATGAACTAGCTAACGACCATGATACTATCCAAGTATGGTGCGATTCCTGGAAGTTAGTGTTAAATCTAAAAAAATGGTAGTAATTAATTTCTAGAAAATATGTCCTCAAAACGTAGCTTTTTCATTCAGAGTACCCAATAAGAAATTGTAGAGTCCGTATAATATGTGGATGTTAGACTCAATAATGATCTACCGTGGAATAAACATATTCGGAAAGTAAGATGTGAAGCTAATCGTGAATCGGGGTTTGTCAAAAGAATACTAGCAAATCATGACGGCAAAGTGAGAGAATCCAGCTATTTCTCCCTCTTTGGAAATATATTTGGAATTCGCTGCCAGTTTTTCGGATCATGTTGCATGCTGGTGATTGATCACCACTGACATACACCGTAGGGGTGGGAAGCAGTGTATTATTTAGATGTAGATGTATTATTACCGTTTACCTCGAAAGCAAAAATTGAATTGGCAGAGCGTTTCACATTCAGTTGAAAGTGTGGTGTTATGGACATTCGTTTCCCATGTAGTCTATTCTCCACAAGGCCGGGAGCGCGGTGTTGTCAATAGTAATATAAAAATTAATATTGCGCAATGAACTCTTCAACACTGTATTCCAATGTAGAATAAGACGCTGCATTCATTGGCGTCAATATTTTTTACATAAAATTATATCAAAGGCTGGGATGGGATGAGGATTAATCACAAGAAAACTAAGGTAATGCGTTTTTGCAAAGCATCACGAGCGAGGAATGTGAGACTCAAGATAAAGGTGGGTGGTGAAAAACTTGAGCAGGTTGAGCAATTCAACTATTTAGGCAGTACGTTAGAGGAAAACGGATACAGTAGTAAGGACATCAGGAAGAGAATAGCATTAGCGAAGGAGGCGTTCATGAGCAGGAAGGAGCTTCTGAGAGGATCGTTGTGTAAGAGTTTAAAGAAAAGGTTAGTGAAGAGTTTGGTTTGGAGTGTAGCTCTCTACGGTGCGGAAACGTGGACTCTGAGGAAAGAAGACGAGAGAAGATTGGAGGCGTTCGAGATGTGGGTATGGAGAAGAATGGAGAGGGTGAAATGGACGGAGAGGAAAAGGAACGACGAAGTGCTGGATATGGTTGGCGAGGAGAGAAAGCTTTTAGATGAGATACGCAGAAGACAGAAGGTTTGGATGGAGTTAGTGCTTAGCGGTGAGGGGATGTTGAAAATGGTGTTGGAGGGTAGAATGTTGGGGAAACGAGGGAGGGGAAGGAAAAGAATAGGATTTTTAGATAGATTGAAAGAGAGTAGGCCTTACAGTGAATTAAAGAAGGCAGTGCTGGAAGGAAAGGGAGGCTCCCAGATCACCTCTTTAGTACTCCATGGAAACCTACCTTAATCGGTAGAATACTATAATAATAATATCAAAGGCTATAAAAAAAATTCCATAAATTTACGTTACATGCGTGTATTATTTTACTTAATTTTCTTCTCGCAATTGTCGTCAAACTGTTAATTATATTGAATTGAATCCTCTACACGAAGCTCTTCACACTAATATAACTTTGACGGTTTTCACCAATTTTACATTAATTGAGGAAAAAAGTAGTCATACCGATGTAACACCCTTTAGGATAAGAAAATTTGGATTTGTGTGAGGTAAAAAGTAGTCGGCCACTAAAAGACGTTTCTTACGTCGTAGGTGATATAATGTGTGTTAAATGTGAAGACAACTACGATGTTATTATTTTTAGTGAAAAAATCATTTAATTATCTTAATTTTGAAGGGGGTTACAAGTTCTTAAACAATATTTAGGCGCCACTGAGCGGAGCTTCTCGCCTTGCCTTGCCAACTCCTTGCGCTCGGAGGGAATCATCTCGGGCGGAAAAGGAGACTTTTGTCCATCCGTACCATAATATATGCACTCCTTCGATAAAATCCTGAACAGAGAAAACTCATCCGTTATAACAGCGATGTTTTTATTTCAATACATTGGTACATGAAAGCAAGCAAATTTTGAGGGCTAGGAATTTTTTCTGAAACTTTGAAGCGAGTTTCGCCTAGGATCTTTCGGTCTATCCACGGAAACAGAGACAGGAAACATCTCATAATTCGTGCAAAGGACTACCCCCTCTAGTGCATGCCTTTTATAATAGGGCGCTCTGGGTTTTCCCCAAGTCCCATTCATTACATTAAACATCTGCAAGAGGAGCGACCCCAGGGAATAATTAGCAGAGGAGCTCACTTTTTCGCTGCATTTTTTTGCAGTGAACGAGTGTTGGATTATAAAAATAAGTTCACCGAGTTACCTCGAGATTTTAAAAGACATATACAACACAACCGATATAGAGTATGATACCAGAAGGAGAATTGCGACCACCTGCGACGCCGAAATTAAGATCGATTTTTCGAACGTGCGGCACAGTTCGGAGCTTGCTGTAGTCAACGGGGAATACCGTGCTCGACGGACGTTGAAAAGTGAATCTTTTAGCAAGTGAATTGTGGATAAGATATAATTTATCTAGTGCCACATTTATTCTACATTATATAGCTTAATTTCTTCGCTTTCATTCGATATTTACCGTTGATATGATACAAATTGGAAGACTGTGTTTTTCGTCGAAATTTTGTGATCATGCATGATTATAAAAAGGGATGACCGAGTTACCTCGGGATATTTACGTTGAATTACATCAAACGTTTTAAAGTGTTCGTCCAAAAAAATCAGCTACGACCGTTAGCATCAAGCAAAATAAAAATCGATGTTTTGCCCCGCGCGTAGTGTGCAGCAGCTCCGGATGGTATGGCATGCTAAATGTATGCAGTATAGAGAAGTTCTGTATTCAGTTCATAACTGTCCCTTTGTAGAAATGCCGCTTATTGCTTTATTGCCTCAGTCTATGAAGGGGTTTTTGGACAGTTGAGGATCGCTTCCCTTCGATATCCGCGCAAACGTTTTCACGAAGTAGCTCGTACGGGGCTTTCCACAAAGGCTTCTTTCCAATTGGTTGAAAAATATTCTCTTTCACAATTTTACCGAGAAAATTAGTCAGTTTGCCTTCTTGAGTGCGAAAGGATCTCAGTGCATGTGATACGGAAGCGAATAACCAGGGCTTATTTTCCCTATATCGTGAACTTTCAGCGTTGAGACCGAACTACCACTAGTGAAGAATATCTCTGAACGATAAAAAGGTATGTTTTCCAAGTAATAAATCTCAGGTACGACTAATGATGGGAACACTGCCCGATGTTTTTATTTACTGCTCTTATTTTTTTATTCCTAACTATTAAATTCAATTAAATGTTCCCTCTCTACTAAAACGGTCCAAATAGTCGATTTTTGTTTTTTTTTTCTGTCTCACCGAATTCTTAAAAAAAACTCCCCGGATCGATTTTTCGGGAAAATGTCATTATATTCATGTTTTATAGCCTAAACAAGATTAGTAGGAAAAATATCATCGAGCTAATTATAAAACTATGGAAGATGTGATTTTTGGCCAGCTTTTTTCGATTTCAGCCCACTGTGCGTCGTGTGAATGAATGAAGTAGTATATATAATAAAGTAATCTAAACTCTATGTTCATGTGTCTTCCAGGTACTTACTCGATATATTGCCTGACGTTTCAAGGTCGTTGCTGGTCACTACCTCTTTGGAAATCAGATAAATTTCCGAGAAGGGACGGTATTCCTATTTGTTTATGGAGGAAGAGGGGCTGAAAGTGCTAAAGGTGATGTCATTTTTTCCCCCTTCAGAGCAGAACCCAATTTGTAGCTGATTTTGATGCCAATGACCCTATTTAATTTTTCACATTTTCCTCTCTCCAACGTCTCGCGGATCCGCCGTTGTTTGATGTTTTCACCTTTGCGTCGCTTTTGTTTTCTGGACGCCAACTGCGTTTACCCAGGTTGCGTGTTCTGTCCCTGCCGACTTTATGGGTTTTCCATGAGGAATAGAGTGGTTATGTTCTGCTAATGGAGTTTGAACAAAGCGAACGTTTTCGTCGATATATTTTTTGTCACAGAATAGGCACCATATCTTGCCTTGGGCGATACATCGGAATATCAGAAAATATCGCGACATTTAAATATACCTGGGATCTGATATATGGTTTTCACGTTATTACATCTACAAACTACCCCGCAAGCCGACTAAAAGGCGTGTGGCTGGAGATGTTAGGACACCAGTCGTTTAAACATAAAAAGGAAATGAGAAATTTCGATTAGCATTTATTAAAGTCCTTCATGGTTTGGGAGAAAAACGAATTCCCAAGTCTATCCGTTCGGCTAAATATCTCTCTTAATTTATCGCTTCTGTGTGACCTGGAAATATGGTGGGGTTCTGATATTATGTTCTCCGAGTAGCTCTCAAAAATATCTATTTTCAATTGTCCAAGTATTCTATGCCTAGCGCGCAGCCTCCTACTAGCAGTCTTCAGCGGCTACCAGCCTAATTCGCTTACGATCTGAATAACGCTGTCTATACGCCCGCAGCAATTTTTGACGAATCGTGCAGCTTCCCTTTCATTGTATAAAGTTCACGGATTAAGTCTTTCTGTACCGGATCCCATATGCATGCTGTATATTCAAGGTGCAGTCTGACGAGCGCGATATAGCACCTTTCTCTAACTTTCTCATCCGAAAATCCTCCCTAAATACATTTGACGAATCCTAATCTCTTTAGGGCTATGATGCGAACATTTAAATGTGTTCACCACGAGAGGTTCGAGGTTATCGTAACTCCCAGGTACTTTACTTCGTCTATTGCCTTTCTTTAACACCATCCACAGCTTAAACATGGTTATAGTGGGACGAACTCTGCAAAACATGTACCGTCGTGCATTTGCTCAGATTAAGTTCGAGTCCCCACTCTTGGCTCCACAAATGAACGTTGTTTAAGTCCGATGATAGAATTTCGTAGTCAGAGTGATCACTAATTTCGTGATAGATGACAGCGTCGTCAGCAAATAAACGTATTTTACTGCTAATGCGGGAGCAGAGATCATTGATGCATATAATGAACAAAAGGGGGCCGATTACGCTTCCTTGTGGAACGCCTGATGTAACTTTTGCTACATCAGAGTCAACTTCGTCGAGAACTACTTGTCGTTTACGATCTGTGAGAAGTCGCGTATCCAGTTTACCACTGTTATTAATAAGTTTGAGTCCCCACTCTTGACTCCACAGATGACTTTGGTTACCCAATCACCTGATATTGCTTACTTTCAATGTCAATTATCATAAGGAATTCAATAAAAAGTTATCATATTCCGAAATTGAATTTTCAATATTGCCCAGGCCTGAGGAGAGGAAGAATGCCCTACACTCCACTTGGAATGATGCTGTGTCCTTCACAGTAGGTACTCAGACAATTTCAATTTTTTTAAATGTGGCTTCAGCATAGTTTAATTGAAAAAATATCGAATGCTTTCCCGGCGTATGCTGGTAGTGAAGGATGCTCGGGTTCTCCATTCTCCACAGGGTTGTCTCCTGCATGGTTTTCGGCAGCCATGACTCATACCCTGAAACGTCGGCAGCAATGGAGGAGATTACCCGGTGAAAAACCCGAGCAGCTTTCACTACTAGGCTTCAACCCAAGGTTCTTAAAGTAAAGGTTGCCTCATTCGCGACTCGGGCTCCCATTGGCTTGACGTCACGGTAGACCCAATTTCCAGCGCCATTTCAAATTCTAGCCTTTCCGCGGGCCTAACTGCTTACCGCAGCGAGTTCTTGAATTTACCCTCTATCGAACACTATTAGCCGAATTTTAAATTGAAGGCCAATTTATGAAAATAATGATGATAAGATTTAAAAAAAAGATAAATTCGTGTATTCAGACGCCATAATTTCCTGATGAAGTGATGAAATGGGAAGGTGTGCGAGTTGATTCCGTGTCCACACTTCCTTCCTGTAACTCTCAAAACACTGTTTTCCTTGCTACTTCCGCAATATAATTTAAACTTAGATTAATATGGCTGGGAGGAAAATACGCAAAAACCAAATTAGTTGCTTCAAAAAATTACAGTTCTGCAACTTTTTAAATAGAAATTATGCTCGTTTTCATTCTTCGCCGGGCTTTGAAAATACAGACTGTCCCAAGGGTCGTGTGTCATTTTTGACCTGTAAATTTTGCATGGAGCAATGTTCGTTAAAATTAGCATATGTACTTATGGGAAAAAGTCCTAAGTTTTGTTGAGTGTAAAAAAGTTTTACAATTTTGACCTTTTGACCTCACAATGTGGGTCCAAACCAAAAATTTCAATTTGCCTTATGGGGTTTCAATGTTTAAAAAATCGAGATAGAAAAAAGTCTGAATTTCATTGACCAAGATGACTATTCTTAGGTTTTCGGACACGAGAAACCCGAAAATAATACTTTTATTCACAAAAATTCAACTGTTGACCCAGTAAGGTCACCGTCAAGGTCACAAAGGTGGCAAAAAGAATAGTATACCAACAAAGGTGTCGATCCATGGGTTTTATAGGGTGCCCAAGTCATTGGTAAAGTCCAAAAACCCTTATTATTCACTAATTGACCTCCGAGGGTCACAATGGGGGTCAAAGGTCATAGAGTTAAACGTCGGGCCATCATGACAACCAACGTGTCAAACCATGGGTTTTGAAGGGTGCCAAAGTCGGTTAGGCAGTTCATAGATCCGTAGTGTTGATTTTTAGACCTCCGAGGGTCACAATGGGGGTCAAAGGTCATAGGGTTAAACCTCGGGCAATCATGACAACCAACGTGTCAAGCGATAGGTTTTGGAGGGTGCCAAAGTCGGTTAGGCAGTTCATAGATCCGTATTGTTGATTTTTTGACCTCCGAAATTCATAATGGGGTCAAAGGTCTTAGAGTTAAACCATAGAGTAAGAAAGTATGCAACGCGCTTACCATCCCTTCCTTCCGAATTTTTTCCATTTCCTCGCAGTCTTTTCCAACAGGCCCCCCGTGCTCTCTTACTTTAACGCCGCAGTTGATTATTTATTTCTCTAAATATTCTTTTGATTTGTCGCCCAAAGTGTAAGACAAAACTCCGTTTAAAAAGATATTGGCTATGTCCAAAACCTTAAGGTAAAAAATAAAAGCAATGAATGAATCCAGCATTTATTTTGATTGTATCAAGCAATCTGATAAAAATTTGACGATTTTAGAGAAATATCATAAAACGACAACATTAATAGGATTATAAACTGAAATGTGAACATGGAGTTTTCATTGTGCTAGTCAACCATCCAATTGTAGATATGGTTTCGATTGCCATGCTCTTCTTCTTTTGAAGCTCCTGCAACATTACACTTTCTAGGTCTTCCAGTTTAGAATTTTTAAATTCGTTATAACGCACACCTGGAATTTTCTAGTACACGCTGCGCGGACAATAGTGTCGACACAGAGTCGGGAAAAAGGATGTCTAGGGAAATAAATAATCAACAACGGCTCGAAACTAAGAGGGCGGGGGAGGCTTGTCGGAAAAGACAGTCGATATGTGTACTACCACCACTCACTTGGTCACCCTTCTAAACCTTTGGCTGGGGACATTAGTTTTCCTATTACTCCAAAACATACCTCTATGACCTTTGACCCCCATTATGACCCTCGGTGGTAAAAAATACACAATATGGATCTACGAACAGCAAAACTGACTTGGGCACACTTTAAAACCCATGGTTCCACACTTATGCTGTCATATTGGCCCGAGGTTTAACTCTATGACCTTTGACCCCCATTGTGACCCTCAACAGCAAAATTCTATGAGCGGATCTATGAACTGCCTAACCGACTTTGGCACCCTCCAAAACCTATCGTTTGACACGTTGGTTGTCATGATTGCCCGAGGTTTAACCCTATGACCTTTGACCCCCATTGTGACCCTCAGAGGTCAAAAAATCCACACTACGGATCTATGAACTGCCTAACCGACTTTGGCACCCTCCAAAACCTATCGCTTGACACGTTGGTTGTCATGATTGCCCGAGGTTTAACCCTATGACTAAGCTATATGCAAATGCATGCAAAGTTACTAAATTTACAGATCAAAAATGACACACGACCCTTGGGACAGTCTGTATTTTCAAAGCCCGGCGAAGAATGAAAACGAGCATAATTTCTATTTAAAAAGTTGCAGAACTGTAATTTTTTGAAGCAACTAATTTGGTTTTTGCGTATTTTCCTCCCAGCCATATTAATCTAAGTTTAAATTATATTGCGGAAGTAGCAAGGAAAACAGTGTTTTGAGAGTTACAGGAAGGAAGTGTGGACACGGAATCAACTCGCACACCTTCCCATTTCATCACTTCATCAGGAAATTATGGCGTCTGAATACACGAATTTATCTTTTTTTAAATCTTATCATCATTATTTTCATAAATCGGCCTTCAATTTAAAATTCGGCTAATAGTGTTCGATAGAGGGTAAATTCAAGAACTCGCTGCGGTAAGCAGTTAGGCCCGCGGAAAGGCTAGAATTTGAAATGGCGCTGGAAGTTGGGTCTACCGTGACGTAACGGGACTTCTGCTGGCGCATGCGCAGTTACGAATGAGGCAACCTTACCGTCTAAGAACCTTGGCTTCAACCATTCGACCTAAAAGTTGGTCTCGTCATTCATTCTGCAGCAACGCTGATAATGGTATTCCGCACTGCATTCATGTTCAGGATGATAATGAGAGTTTGCGTGAAGGTATCGGTTGGTGCTAGAGCGCTTTCCGCACGCCAGAGCCGGCCTTAGGGCGGGGCGACCGGGGCGAATGCCCCGGGCCCCGCGCTTTGGGGGGCCCCGCGTTCGTGAAAAAAAATTAAAATATACGATAGTTTGAAAACGCAATTTCAACTATTACTGTATTGTTAAGTCCGTGCAAGACAAAAAATAATATTATGAAAAAGGAATAATAATGCAGTAATTTAAAGTAAAAAGCGCGCTTTTTATGTTTATCTTACGTTATAATTTTATGAATTAATATAATTATAAATTTAATTTGTATTGGATTGGAGCACAATGCTTGGAATCCTAAAGGAAATTGGGGATCTTTATAATGACAGAAGAATCATCCACAGTTTATACAAAAACCAAGTAGCCGTGATAAAATCAGGGCCCAGCTGTGAAGAAGCAAGAATTAAGAAAGGAGTGCGACAAGGCTGTACATTGTCACCCGTAATTTTCAACGTTTACATTGAAAAAGCCATTAATGAAATCAAAGAAAAGGCATTGGGAGTGAATATCCATGGAGAAAAAATAAGCATGCTAAGATTTGCCGATGACATAGCCGTTATAGCAGAAACAGAGAAGGATTTGAAAAATATTCTGATTAATATGGGTAGGGTAATGAGTAGATATCAACTGAAAATAAGCACGAAGAAAACCAAGATCTTAGTATGCAGCAGAAGAGAAGAAGTCAAGACCAACATTAAAATAGGGAGGCAAAAACTGATACAAGTGGATGAATTCTGTTATTTGGGAAGCAAGATAACTAGTGACGGGAGAAGCAAGAAAGAAATTATCAGCAGAATAGCCCAGGCGAAGAGAGAATTCCACCAAAAGAGAGACATGCTTACAGCGGGAAACTTAAATATAGATGTAAAGAAACAATTTATAAGAACCTACATCTGGAGTATGCTCCTATACGGAAGTGAGGCATGGACAATGACCGCAGCGGAGAAAGCAAGGATAGAGGCCTTTGAAATGTGGTGCTACAGAAGAATGATGAAAATCAAATGGATCGACCGAGTCAGTAACGAGGAAGTCCTGAGAAGGGTAGGAGAGAAGAGAAGCCTCATGAAAACCTTAATAAGAAGACGGAACAACCTTATAGGCCACATCTTGAGACATGATGGCCTGATGAAGACAATCGTCGAAGGACAGGTGGAAGGCAAGAATGGAAAAGGAAGACCTCGAACAAAATATATGGAACAAGTAAAGAGAGATGTGAAAGAGAAGAAATACGTAGGAGTGAAAAGATTAGCTGATAGGAGAACTGAGTGGAGAGCTGCGTCAAACCAATCCTAGGATTGTTGACCAGTGATGATGATATACTATATTGAACTCAAAGGCGTGATGGTATCATAGCGGCGTAATTACGAAGTCTGAATTTGGGAGGGGAACACATACTTAGCCAGAGAGTGGTAGGGATTCAAAATGCTCGAGTTTGTAGATGGGGTATAGAGTTTAATATTTTAAGTGAAGGGCCCCGCACTGAAGGTTCGCCCCTAGCCCCGCACCTGCTAGCGCCGTCACTGCCGCACGCGACATGGTTCTGAGTTTCATTATCATAAGTATCGTCGATGTACCTTACCATATTTCTGTGTCGTGAAGCTAAAGTACTAAATGCGTTCTATGCCTTACTCTAAAACTATGAGTTAAAGTAAGCCAAAAATCGGTGCTCTACGACAGTCATGAGAATAAGTACATGAAAATATAATTAAAAACACTTTTCTGGCAAAGTAAAGAAATTTGTAGTG
Source organism: Ischnura elegans (assembly GCF_921293095.1). Taxonomy (NCBI): domain Eukaryota; kingdom Metazoa; phylum Arthropoda; class Insecta; order Odonata; family Coenagrionidae; genus Ischnura; species Ischnura elegans. Next base: position 23,744,678 of record NC_060259.1, read on the forward strand.
CGCGGAAATCGTTCAGATTTATTTCACTTAAAGCTGTTTTGCGGTGTTTCCTTTGCGTAATTATTAATTCACGAGCAAATTTAAATGAAAATCTGAGATTTTTGAAGGGCTAATCGTTTAATTATGGTGGAATCACCAGTAAAGGATTTCGTAGCGGATGGAACGCGGTCTACATTTAGCCAAAGATAGACGTATAACGCTGTATGAGACAAGAAGCTAACAAAACGAAAATAGCATCGCCGGCAGCTACAGAAAAGTTGTAAGCTCAAAGGACCTTCGCATTTACAGGCTTATTTTTTCAGCGCAAAAGAGAGGAACACGGCCCCCATAAGTAAATACTACTTACCGGGAACTGGCTGGCCACCATCTAGTTATCACATATCAACTCAGACTGAGACCCCTTTTCAAGAGATCCGTATCAAATTTATCGAGAGTATCAAATTTCTCCTCGGAGTTCTCGCGGGCGAAGTTGGGAGAGGAGTCACTTTTTGTCCCCCCCCCCCCTTTCACTCCCTCAAGGCGCTTCGGCTTCTGTCTCCACGCCCTGGCGTTGCGACTAGAGGGTCTCGTGATCCGTCAATTTGGGAAATTCAAACTCTAGGGCACCCCCTTAATACACGGGCAAATTTCGATGAAAATCTGAGATTAGTGAAGGGCTAATCGTTTAATTATGGCCATTTTGTATTGAGTATTCAAAAAGTTAAACAATTATTTACACGAACAACCAACCCCTGGATAAGGGAAGCCTACCCAGGCGGGACTCGAACCCGCGATTTCTTGTTTGGAAGGTATGTTGACGACATGCCTGTTTACGTAATGAAGCTATCATCGCCAACAATTTCGGAAAAGGTGTAAACTCAAAAGGACCTCCGCATACACAGGCATATTTTTTCAGCGCATGAGAGAGGAACCAGAAGTTGGCTTTTACTATTTTTAATTGACTCGCCGCCACTTAGGCGTCACATATCACCTCCGACTGCGACCCTTGTTCCAACGACCCGTATCAAGTTTATCCTGAGTATCAAATATCTCCTAGGAGTCCTCGCGGGTGAAGTTGGGAGGGGAGTTGCCCTCCCCCCCCCCTTTCTCTCCCTCGCGGCGCTGCGGCCAGAGGCCTTCGTGAGCCGTTAAAATGGGAAATTCAAACGCTAGGGCGCCCCCTTAACGGGGCAACCAACTTTCGCCTTAAGCCAAAAATTTGTAGGTTTCCGATGGCGGACTTATAAAATTTTGCGACCCAATGAACGATGCGTGGCGACAGTGGCAAAGCCAGTAACTTCGTTCGGGGAGGTGGGGGGGGCTCCAAAACCAGGGGGGGAAATTTTTGAAAAACCGGGCACTACGTAATGAGTTTTAAACTGATTTCAACACTTTTCATAATCGAAAAAAATTAATTTGTTAAAGAAACATTTTGCAAGTTCATGATTCCTAAATATTTTGTTTTCTTTTCTGAAGGACAATGATTGTGTTTTTTATATTTCGGGGGGCGTCAGGACCCCCCATACCCCTGGCTACGCCACTGCCTAGCGACTATGCAGACTATACCTGTATATTGTCTATTTTCATCTCTTGTCAAGATGTGCAGTTGGCGAAGGGCAATTTTGGATGCATCTCCGAAAGTGTCTTTTAAAATGCGATTCATGAGCTATGGAAGCGATTCGACATTTGATAAAGGGATAATTTTTTTGGTTATAAGAATGCTTATTACCATGCTCTCATGCAACCATTACGAGGAACTATTGAGCAAAGAAATTGTAGACTGCATCAGTTGTGGACAGTGAATCTTACTGCAAAAGATGTACTGGCAACTCCTGATTCCAAGACAAGAAGAGGAAAAGATCATGACACATTGCAATATCGGGAAGAGCATGCAATATTTCATCATCAATGCTTTTAATCTTAACCCTTTTGTGCCAAACATCAGGTGGAGCCAATGAGCATTTTCATGCGCAGAAGACCTAACATCCGATATAGCTGGCATCAATTTTTCAACGCACACAACTGGATGCCAGCTATAGCTGGCATGTGGAATGGAAGTGACCAGTGAGTGTCACCAGCAAGTGTCATAGATGCATTCAGACCCTGCAAGAGACCCAGGTTAGCAAGACCTTAGGGCCAATCCTCAGAAATTAAGCCTGACCCTCATTTAAGATCCTCCTCGCTGCAGGAATGTGTTGTGAAGTTGTTATACTGTCAATGATTTTTGCCCAGTGGCATTTTGTTGCACAATCCAACTTTTTGTACTTTGAAATGAATTCTTTATTTCTTTCAGTGTGTAAGCAATTGTTTATCAAAATTATAGCGTTACTAATAACAGACTTATGGATTAAGAGTCTTAGTACCTTGTGTTCACTAACTTGGTCATTGTCATTGCTAGAAATACATTTAAAAATCCACAATGTTTAAAACAATTTTAGAAATTCTTATAGAAGAGTAAATTAATGAAAATCAAAAGCAATATTTAATTTTTTTAAATATGTACTGGCAACACAATAAGTTGACAGAGGACACATGCTAAGATAGGGTTAGAGGGTCGAGTACAGTGGCCAGGGTAAGGGCTGGTTGAGTTGGGTCCCAAATCGAAGGAACGAGAATACTAGGGTAACTCATCCCCAAAAGAGCTCCTTACAGAGAAGTTAAAAATATTCTTAGGCTAATCGTAGCACCGAAAACGTTTTCCTTCTGTAGGCACCAGCAGGAAAGAGTTGCAATTGTAAAAGCTGCAGTACAGGATGGCTAAAATGGTAGAGGCTACAATAGACAAGCAAGGAGCAATTAGAGGACTTAAAAGTACAATACTTTCACTAATTCCAAGCCAACAACATCAATACCAATGGTCCAATGGTCATCTACATAGGGACAAAGCAGATAAAATAACAAGTTTGTTTTACGAATTTCAAAGAAGTGCCACCATCAATGGATGGTTGAATAGATTACGAAGTCAAAGAAGCATTTTTATGCCAACAGATAACAGGTGAATCCCAAGTTGTACATCAACTATGTACTCCATAAAAATTGGATCAATTCACATAAACATGTAGAATACACACCCAGACACGTCCGCATTATCTCACAGCCCTTCCAAAATTTTTATTTGGTACAACCTTGCATAAAATCTCCAAATAATTTTCTAGCCAAAGCAATGTGAATGACAAAAAATAAAACTTATTCATCACTGACATCACTGGTAGAGTTCAGCCCCCAAAAAACGTTTTGTTCATAGCTACAGCTAACCTTGCTACTCTATAGGAAAGATAAAAAAGATTAGCATGCAAGTGGAACTAAAGAAAACAGCTGAAGAGTCTAACATGTATGACTCAAGAATGAGGAAATCTTAATCTTGAAGAAGGTTCAAAACTGCCTTGAATCATTGGAGATGTTGATAGTTGATATGACGGAAGATGAAGAAAGAAGTATGGGCTTGAAGTATTGTGAACTAGGTAATTAGCATGATGGACATGAATGACTATTCACTAATTTAAATAAATTAGTCCAGGGGCGCAGCTAGGAATTAAGGCTGGGGGGGGGGGTTTAGGTGTAACTAATACTGGGGTGTGTGGGAGTATGGAATAGTTACCCACAAGGATAAGCGGTATGTGTGAGATTGATAAATTTTGGAATTTCAAGATAAATGGTTCAAATTGGTGAGTTTTACGGCTCTCTGAGAGATATTTTATTGATCCTTACGCTATTCTATTAGTAATATCAATCCAATTAAGTAAAATGGATTAAACATAAAATTTCTCTGAGCTCTGGAGGGGGTTTTATCCCCCCAAACCCCCCCTCGCTGCGTCACTGAATTAGACAGCACGCTGAGAAATTAGGGTATGCTGAACACTAGAGCTGGGAGTTTCAGTACATTTTTAGGAATTCGTTCACGTGGTTAGATTTTTGACAAAGATAAGATTATTCAAATTGTCCATAATGAAAAAAATCATATAAATTCATGATTATTTTGACTGAGCCTAATTCACAAATCCATGATGCACACACAGCAGATCCAAGTGATTTTCAATGTCGTACATAGGGGTCGTTCCATTTCAAATCAACCGGGCCCTGACACCCACCGTCTCCAATTTTCATTAAACTTGCCATGGTCATACATTCTGGTATGATTAGAGATTGTGTACAATTTTAGCCTCCAACTGTTGATTGTTTATGAAATATGAGCAATTGAATTTTGGGTTTGACCCCTACAGTGCCGCAACGTGCACCATATTGTTATTTTTATTTTTATCCATAACCCCATTCTTTTGTTATGAAAAGTCATGATTTCCTTCTAGAGCTAAGTAGTCCATAATGATCCCAAGATTATCATTGTATATTAACTGCATGAAGTAATTCAGCTGCAAAAAAATAAAGTTTACAAAAAATCTCGCTTGTACCATTTTTCATTGTCAGCATCCACAGGGAAAGGCCATGCAAATACAGACTCATGGTTCAGTTTTAAGTAATCATTAATGTATGAGCAAAGATCCTGAGAAAAAAATCATGAGTCCAGCATTCCTTAAGAAAAAAAATACTTATTCTTTGTCACGGAAAAAAAAGGCATCTTTTCCAAGGCACATAGAAATTACATGATGTAGAGGAGAGATAAGCATTTACTTATATGATTGAACTATATTGGAGCATGCGTTATCTCACTACAGTTTATGCTATTGGCTAGTAGAGTAGGAAACACACGAGCAATCATGTGAATGCCCCCACGTACTGTTAATTTGGTACTATCAGGACTATTCGAGCTGAGGGAGTTTTATTTAAAAAAAACTAGAGATGGGTCGATTCGCAGATTTCTCGGACTCGAATATTGAATTTGAATATTAAATCATTGCTCGAATATTCGAATACCTTGAATACTAAACGATGAATGCGGGAAAGTTTGACTTGGTTGCCTATGCAGCAGGAAACACAAGATTTTGGCTGGTAATTGTGATTTCCTTTAAAGGATTCAAACAGGATTTTAGCAGATTAATGCAATATTTTAATTTTATGGAAGCAATTGGGCATATAGTTGATTCAACTAACATATCTTTCAAATACTCTAAGGGGACACACCACCTCGCGAAAAAATGATTGCATGCCGTCTCGGCATTTACACTGCTACGATGGATTTCTGTCTGATGTATACAAATGCCTTTCTGTCTTATCTACCAAACGCCATTTCAGCGGCACGCCCTCTGATCTGATACTCGGCTTCATCCAACTTCTTATTTTCAACAGGTAGCTTGGTCAACTCCCACTGCTGCCACCAATGACGTGCCTGCGACAGTGGATGGCGCGAAATTCAAAGTATTCGAGGTATTCGAGAGTGTACCTTTAGCATAATTATTCGAGATCTCGAATATCGAATACTTTCCTGTATTCGAGGTATTCGAGTATTCGCGGATACTATTCACACATCTCTAAAAAAAAACCTCCAGGAACCATGGTACACTATTACATTCTACATTCCGTTTAACCTCAGTCCAAAGACCAAGTATGCACATCTCATATCCAGATGTATTGAAATCACAGGAATGTATATTATCAAATGTCAAAAGGAACTGTAATTGATCATTTGAATTGAGAAATTTCTCATGTACTTCACACTAATCCTTATTTTCAATGTTTCATTTAGTTATTCTACATCACTGGAAACTTGGTAAAAACAGTACAATTCAAATCACCATCCTTACCAATTGATTTGGAAGTGAACTTCCTCTTAACTGGCTGACCACATTCTAAGATGTCTTAATTTTTTCACCAACTTTAAATATTTTTTTTAATGTTGGCCACTTCCTCCCTCAAGAAGTACTATGACCTTCCAGAGCTCACGGTGGCAGGAGGATTAAGCATACACAATAAGTGTCCTAGTGACACACAGCAAACATCTCTCTCTGGCTAAGAGAATAAAGGAGAGGGTCCTTTAAGTGTCGTGAACTTAACTGAAATATCACCTCCTTCATGGTTGAGAGCTTCCACTAGTCCAAAGTACCACTTCTTACTGTAGATACAAGCTGCGTGTGAACCAACAGCCAAATTATCTGGGAAATCCACTTTTTCAGAGCAAAAATAAAATACAATGCTGTACTCATCATCCAGGCCAGTGAACTTTGCAGCGACTCTTCTATCCAATAAAACTAATATCACACCTGAGGTCATCATTTCATGTAGGAAGCCCATTCATTTTCTATCATCTTTGATACGTGTTCTCCTGGTTAGACAGGCACATGCTTTTATTTTAACAGCTGGGTCTGCAATGAGGCTCTCTGAAACATCAACCCCAGCAACCTTAAGGCAAAGGCACAGACAGGATTAAGGTGGTAAATAGCACAATACGAACAACCTAGAAGACAACACACAGTTGTAAAAACTCAACCCTCGCAGCAAACTAATTGAAAGTTTCAATTCAATCCATCATTTTCCTCGAAAGAATAGAGAACCAGGATTGAAAATGGCAAAGGCCAGGGTAGCTTGCTACTTTTCCACTACCATTTTAAAGGACAGGGTGTTGCCAATGAAATATGAAGCAGTTATAACCTAAATGTCACAAGTAAAGGTACTAGTCACATCACCTTCTAGCTGGAGTGAAAGACAGGTAAATGATGCCAAAATTATAAAATTGCAGAGCAATTAAACATATGGATATATCAGCTAGCAAAATCCCAACAGAGATAGCAATCCTACACTTCAATGAATGAGCAAAATCAAATTATCATGGTAACTAATGGGCTCTTGTCATCATACCCATATTTACCAATAGTCCATATTAGGTACCACAAAGTACTACATACCTCCACTTGTACAGGCTGAAAGCCCATCAACTAAAATGCATTATACTAGGATAATTGGGTTTTGACTAAGTTGTATCACCAATAAATTATAGCTCATGGGATGAGAGACAAATCTCAGAACCCAACAACCAAAGCAGGTTATAACTTGCTATCCATTATTTATTTATTTATGTAACGCCAAAAACAGCACTAAGGCATTTACATTGGGTTTATTAACAAAATAAATTATGTAAATATAATTAAAAAGCATGTATAAAAATAATCTCATAAATAACAATGACTTTCAACATATACAATACATACAAAAGGTGGGTGTTAAAAGGATAGTCTTTTCAGTTGGTTATTAAAATTGGAGCGGGAGGCAAAGAGGTCAAGAGAAGAAGAAGTATTTGAATTGAAAATGGAGGGTAAGTGGTAACAGAGGGAGCTATGAGATATTGCCAGACGGAAATTGGGCTGGTGCAGAGCTTCATTATTGTGGGTTTTGCGAGCTGGAATGCGGAGTGAAAAGCATGTTAGGAGATCAATGTATGTATCTGAAGGACCCATTCACAATGAAGTAAAGAAATTTGATGTCTGATGTCAATCGGTGGAGGGTGGGGTGTAATAATCCAAGCGAATTAAGTATTTTTACAAGTGAAGAGAATCTGAGGTGAGGTGTGCGATGGGGAACTATTGCTAAGAAGAAATTGAGCGGACGGTTGAGTAGCTTTCGTGTGGTGGGAGAAGCAGTTGACCAAATGGGAGAGCAATATTCAAGGATGGGTGGCACACATCCAACGAAGACGGATTTTAAGGCACTCGGTTCGGAAATCTCGTTCAGATGATATAGGGTCCCAACCACTGCCATAGCCTTGTTAACAATGGTTTTTATATGTCCATAGAAGGTTAATTCTTGGCCAAAAGTGATGCCTAAATCGGAGAGGGAAATGACAGAGGGAACGGGTTGATTATTTAAAGTATAAGTGGAGGTGATAGTGCTATTCTACAGCAATAAATACATCGCAGTGGATTTTCCAGGATACACAATTGCCATTTATTGCACCATTTCTCTACCGCTTGAAGAGCAGTTTGTAAAACCAGGGAATCAGCCGCGGTGTTAACCCTTTTAAATATTTTACAATCGTCGGCATTGCTGTAGATTCATTGGCTCCGTTAATTTGTTTAACCTGATGGTGGCTAATCTCAACTGACCGACAGTAGGCCGCTACCTTGGCGAGGGTTCTGTCCTCCATTCGCAGCAAAGACTCTTGAACGCCCTTGTCCGGGATGCCTTGAATCACGCGGTAGATCATCATATTTTCTTCCTGAGGGGCTGGACTATCATAACAACAATTCTTTATAAGTCGCCCACAATCTGTCAGAAAGCGGTCAAATGTCTCTCCTTCCTGTTGGAACCGTTGATGAAACACGAACAGTTCGTAAATTGAGTCTTGCTTTGGATTTACAAACTTTTCGTAAGCTTCCTTAACTTTGACGTAAGCTAGCTTATTTACATTAGATAAATCAAAAGTTTCAAATAGAGCTTGCAACCCTGCGATCCCAACATAGTTTTAAGGAGAGCTATTTTCACTTTGTCCGCCTATTCATCTTGTCCTGTGGTGATAAGATAATTTTCAAAATCCCCCACAAATATAAGCCAATCTTTCTAGGCGGAAGGGCTCTCTAAATCGACAATATCGGGCAGTTTAACAAGGGGAATACCTGCCATCTCTGCAGTTTCGGTAGTATCTAAACCACTTGGAGTACTCCACTGTTGGGAATACAATCATGTGTTGATTTCAATCTGGTAAAATGTGTTCATGATATTTCCAGTAGTAATAGAGATGCTTTTGTGTTACATCATAAGGAAAATTTCAGTGGGATAGGCTGTTTACCACAAAAATGTAAAATTGTCATTAGAAGTAATGCAAGCCCTGTTTGTAAACCCCCAAGGAGAGTTCCTAGTTCCATTAAGCCTCAGTTGAAATCAGAGCTGGATAGGCTGGAAAAGAAGGGTATTATAAAAGAGGTAGATACCCTTGATGCCAATTCTTGGGTTAGTAACTTGGTTATTGTCGAAAAACCTTCAGGTAAACTAAGATTGTGTCTGAACCCCACTGAATTAAACTAAGTGATTCTCAGAATTTTCATGAAATTCCCTCAATTGAACAGTTGTCTGAAAAATTAAGTAATAAGCACATATATTCAGTGTTTGATCTAAAAGAAGGGTTTCATCAGCTACGGCTTGACAATGATTCGTCGTTCAAGTGTTGTTTCTCTACCCTATTTGGGTGCTACAAATATTTACGCATGCCATATGGGTTGTCCAATGCCCCAGAGATGTTTCAAAAAGTAACTGAGCAAAATTTTGGAGATATTATAGGTGTAGTTTTGTTTTTTGATGATATTCTATGTACCGGAAGCTCCCAAGCTGAGCATGATGAGTGAGTAAAACAACTGATGGAGAGGGCAAAAGTAGTTGGGGCCAAGTTCAATGGAGACAAACTCCAGTACAAAGTATCTCAGGTGAAGTATGTTGGGCAAATATTTTCTAAAGAAGGTAAGAAACCAGACCCGGATCGTATTCATGCCTTGGTAAACTTGCCTGCACCAGGTGATCGCAAAGAACCACAGAGAGTCTTAGGAATGTTTAATTATGTTCGGACATACATACCAAATACGTCCAACAGTTGTGCTCCTCTCCATGATTTACTTAAAACTGATGTTGCATGGCAATGGCTTCCGAGCCATGAAATGGCATTCACTCGGCTTAAAAATCTAGTATCCAATGCCCCTGTACTGGCTAACTTTGATCCCAGTGCTAAATTAGTTATACAATGTGATGCTTCACTAAGTGGGCTAGGGTGTACGTTGTTTCAGGAAGGTCCTAAAGGTCTTAAACCAGTGCACATAGCCTCAAGATCACTCACCAGCAGTGAGTGCAATTATTCACAAATAGATAAAGAGCCTTTAGCAGTCTATTTTGCAGCTTCCAAATTTCGTTACTATGTTTATGGCAAACCAGTCCTGGTTCAGAGTGATCATAAGCCCCTAATCAATGTTATGACTAAACCAGTGCATCAAATTGGTGCTGTTCGTTTGCAGCGACTAAGGTTGAAATTATTGAAGTATCAGTTAAATGTTACTTATTTACCGGGTAAACTTATGCATTTTGCCGACCATTTGTCACGCTCTTATGTTACAGACCATGTCACTGATGACCCACAAATGCTAGAGGTAGTCCATTCCATTAGCAAGCATCTGCCTATGTCTAAAGAGCGTCTGTCTCAGTTTCAATTGGAAACTAGCCAAGATATGGTCTTGAGTCAAATAAGTCAATTTTGTAAGTCAGCCTGGCCAGTTTATAAAAAGTTATCCAATGAGTGTAAAACGATATTATAAGCTAAAAAATGATCTTTGTTTTGAAGAGGGTTTAATTTTTTAGGGGAAAAAGTAGTAGTTCCAGGTGCTTTGAGATCGTATGTCCTTAAGTTGCTACATGAGGGTCACTGTGGAGAAACTAAAACTAAGGCTAGAGGTAGAGGGTTATTTTATTGGCCAGGCATGTCATCTAGCATTATAGATTACATAAAATCATGTAGAATTTGTGAGAAGTTTCGCCCAGCCAATTTTAAGCAACCATTGCAACCCCGCTCTATGGCAAATCTTCCATATGAAAAAGTGGGTGCAGATATATTTGACTATTCTGGTAAATGTTATCTTGTCCTCATAGACAAGTGTTCTAAGTGGGTTGATATTTGCAAACTTAAGTCCAAAACAGCACCTGCTGTCATAGATGCTATGCAGACTGTGTTCAGTACTCATGGGTTTCCTCGACTTCTCCTGGCAGGCAACATGCCATTTGCGTCCTGGGAGTGTAGGCAGTACTATAAAAGTAATGAAATAGAGCTGAGAACAAGTAGTCCTCACTATCCACGCTCTAATGGACTTGCGGAAATAGGGGTGAAGCTTAGTAAAATGATTCTAAAAAAGAGTCAGGAAGAAAAATCCGATTTCAGAAACCTTTTGCGTGAATAACGAAACACTCCTCTGCCTGGACTAGACTGGTCCCCATCTCAGTTGCTGGTTAATCGTTTGCTACGCACAAAGATGCCGGTTACGTATAACACGCTTAAGCCCAAAGTCATCAGACCACAGGATGTGGTAAAAGCGTTACAATCAAAGCCGAACCAAATGAAATCCAACTGTGATAAAACCTCCAGATGGATGGAAGTTACTTTTCATATGGGTGAAAAGGTACTCATTAAAACAAGCAAGTGTGACAATTGGGAGCATGGTGTCATTGTAAATAGACATAAAAGTCCTCGTTCGTATTTGGTGAGAAATTCAGTGGGAAATGTAGTGAGGCGTAATATCATACATTTAAAAAAAAGAATAGTAGCATGTCCCTCATCTTATGCAACATTACTACCAGATGTGAATGCAGCAATCCATAATGCTGTAGAGTCAGAGAATCAAAATGTTGTACTAAGATCTGATATATATCCTGTTCATCCACCTATGTCTACCGCTGGGAGTGGTCATGTGAATCAACCAGGTGTACCCAACCCTATTGTACATCCTGCTGGCCTACCTATAACTACTACAAGGAGTGGCCATATGGTTAAACCTCCAAGGCGTCTTGGTTTGTAAACTTTCAATTTTTATGTTCTTTTTACTCCTAAAAGGGGAGGTGTTGTAGATCTTTAATCTGTGTGAATCTTCAGGGTTGGCCACCATGTAACTTGGTGTGGAAACTTAGAAGGTTGACCTCTAGGTTTAGATATATATCTGTGCATCACTGTGGATTGAAGTTAGTTTTGTATTGCAATAAGTTTTTACACCACAATAAAAAGATTAAAACAGGCATAGAGGAGAACACCACAGCTAGAGGGAAGAATGTCATCAATAATGTCGTCAACGTAGAGAGTAAACAGAAGTGGGATTAATACACTGCCTTGAGGCATGCCAGAAGAAACAGGTAAGTAATGCAACAAAATACCTTCTATTAGAACTCTTTGGCTGCGGGAAGTCAGGAAATTAGAGACTAAACATAAGAGAGTGCCATGGATATTAAAACGTGACTGGAGTTTATGGATGAGGAGGGTATGATTAACGGAATCATAAGCTTTAGAAAAGTCAATGTAACAGACATCCAGCTGATACCTTTTTTCAAAGGCAGAAATTATATGGTGGTGCAGTATAGAGAGATTAGTAAGGCAGGTCCCACCAGGAAGAAAGCCAGGCCAATCTATTTCTGAAACCATTATCGCACATACTTTCAGTGCAAGCAGTTAAGTAGTGTAGTAACACACTAGCATGCATGACTATATAGCAACTACCCTCGAGAAGTAAGATAACAAATATTTTTTTATAGGCCACAGAAAAACATCAACTGGTATACCTTCCCTCCTAGCCTCTCATAAATGTATGCATTACTTGATCAAACCTTCCTTTCGCCATAAAACCAAAGTTTTCCACTTTCGTTCATTCACTTCATTATTGCATTGGCTTCTCCAACTAAGACTTCTTTGGGACTTTAAAATACTCTGAAGATGAATTATTGTAATCCTGCACCTTAACATATCACATCATGTGCACACATAAATTGGTATCAATTATCACTTCTCTAGCCATGCTGTATATAATTATAAACACACATGGGCAAATGATGGACACCACTGGTTCACTGGCATAACCATAGGCGGATCCAGGGGGGGGCACGGGGGCACGTGCCCCCCCCAGACCCTTAAAAATATGATAGATTTTTAATACGGTCCCATTATAATTTCGTTCGTTTTGTATAACAAGGTATCCTTGTGCCCCCCCCTGAACAAAATCCTGGATACAGCCTTGCTTGTGCCCCTCCCAGAAAGAAATCCTGGATCCACCCCTGGGCATAACTACAAGCTTGCACTAAACTGAGCATATTTCACATTAATCGGGAAGGAAAAACTGCCATGTTTATGTGGATGATACGGCATTTCCGTGAATATGAAATTTGTGAATGTGAACTTCTGTGAAGTAATTTCCTTGGCATGAATGCCAAGACCACGATACAGACATAATAAGTCAAGTGATCATTCCATGTTGCATACCACAATCAAGGAAGCATAAGCATACATTACCTTCGGATGAGCCTTATAATGAACAATATTTTGACCAAAATATCTCATGATGATATCAACCAATTAATTTGTTTTCTATACTTCTTTTGAGAAGTTCATTTCACACATGGATTGAGGTGTGGTCGAACTGATGACTATTCAACGATTTAACTTGGCAGGAGAACAGCCCCAGACTAAATTGGTTCATCTAATTCTATCTTACACTTCTAAAATGAAAAAAGGCTATGGTTCAGTTCATTACCAAAGCAAGACATTACTTTGAACCCAAGGGCATACCTAGGATCATAACTAGCGGGGCAAGCCATGGTCTTGGGAGGGGCAAGCCAAGTTGTGACATTTAGGATGGAAAGGTTGAATTAAACCAACGTTTAAAGAGAATTTAAGAATAAGCTTTATTATTTTATGAGATTATTACTTTGAAAAAATAGTTTTATCTTAGTTACATATCTTATACTAATACGTTTCATTTTTCGTGGGTTTAAAGAAAATTTGTTGAATACTTTCGTTTCAATTCAGTACCTACTGATTTTGCTTACAGACTTTTGCGATTTTTGCTTCTATGGGGCTGTGGCCCCCCCTGCCCCTCGCTGGGTATGCCCATGTTTAAACCTCTAACCCAAATCAATGCTTGCCAGCAAATAGCGGACAATGACATTTTCATTCAGTAATGCCACTACCTGATAAATGGATGATATAAATAAGTTTCCGGCGATCTGCAAGTTAAGCTGAATAGATGAAGGAATAGAAGGGATAGAACGTACCCATGCACATAAACAAGTAAAAGTAACCATTGTCTTAACTGATTATGCGAGTAGAGTGCATCTCTGAGCATCAAGCATTTGCATTGCTTCGGACTGTAGGTTCTTAATTCATTTTCCAAAACTTGAAACTACACCAGCAATACATATGTATGCAAATAATACCTCAGCAAGCAATTGGTTATTAAATTAATTTACACATGAATATGAGTCATTTTTTGTTTAATAATTACTTTGCCGGCCTGGGTAGCGGCGGGTAAAAGGACAGGCAAACCGAAGGCCATGGGTTCGAGCCCCAAATGGCAAAATCGTCACTAGCAAGAAAAGGTTAACCCCGCCTAACCCCCCATTATATCGGCCCCCCTAGAAATGCATTCCCCTTTCACGGAAGCCTCGCCGAAATAGATTCTTCATTTATGCAACCCTTCCTCCTCTCTCCTGCCCCTCCAAAGATTTCAGCCTGCAGCAAGATTTCCTTTGTCTGGGGACAAGAAAGTCCGTGTTGTTTACATTGGTGCCAGTTGAAATGCCCAATGTAAAGAGCGTAGAATACTGTTTTCGGGGTTTTGGAGAATAAACAATGTAGGTAAAGAACCATTTTATAAGCACTAGCATGAATATATGACACGTCTTGGGTGACGTCCTCCGTGAGAAATGGTTTAGAAGCAAAAGGGTTGCAGAATTTATTGACAGAGTGGTAATAATTACTCAGTAAGAACTCATACATCCATGCTTCTACTTGTTTTTCGTGGAGGAAATGAGGCGATTTTTACGGTGCCTGATTGGAAGGCCTTATTCAGCGGAGAAAAGGGATTAAAACCCCTCCGAAATTTTCATACAATCCTCCCCAAATGAACCTCTCACAATATATACCCATTCTATGGTATACCAACCCCTCTTTCGCTTCTGACCCCACCGTAAAAATATATGTCTACAGCCTCGCATACAGGCACGTAGACATGGGCAGGGGTGGATCCAGGATTTCTTTCTGGGAGGGGCACAAGCAAGGCCGTATCCAGGATTTTGTTCAGGGGGGGGCACAAGGATACCTTGTTATACAAAACGAACGAAATGATAATGGGACCGTATTAAAATCTAGCATATTTTTAAGGGTCTGGGGGGGGAACGTGCCCCCGTGCCCCCCCCCCCCCCCTGGATCCGCCTATGGACATGGGGGCTTCAACCTCTCCCGGAATTTGTTGTGAAGACAGCTCGCGATGCATCCATTGAGGGGGCCACTAACTTAGCGCAACCTCTTCTTTGACGATTGTCGATAACTATATGTTTCCTCAAATAGTCGACCAAATCACATACAAGAAATAGATCGATAATGCTACCCCAAGAGTTGAACATTTTTGTGAAAAATCAGGCGGATTTCGGGAACTTACTTACAAACTTACAAGTACGGCGCGGTAATAAAAATGAAAAATCGCCTATTTATAACCTCATGGTAACAGCTCTTCACAGAATCGCGGACTACAATTCAGCATTGAAATTCACTCGGGAAGAAAAAATATTGCCCAGGTAGGGTAATAGCATTTTCGTTCGTGTATAAATAAGAAACTAAGAAATTCTTCTACCAGGATCCGCCTTTCGTACTGCGAGCAAACTATCGCGATGTAATATACACCCGCGGGTGTAATATCAAAATTGATTCTCACTAATCATCGATCATCAATCGAAACCTCATCAAATTCTGCGCCGTCTTTACCAATTTGCTGTTATCCTTATAAACAGTGGCGTGTGTGGCAGGAATGAGAGGGCGATTTGTCCCGAAAGCACAAATTGAAGCTTCACCGCCTGCTGTGGGCAGCACTGTGGGGCCCCAGGGGCGCCAAACTCAAGGGCCGCCCTGGGCAGCACATTTTCTGAAGTACGCTGATATTTGTCACACCTCATGGTTTGCCTAAATACCGCGAGAACTAGAATTCCCATACATTTTCGACCAATATTGATCACCTCGTAGTAATCGGCAGGAGGGAATCGGCCGAAGATTTGCTGCAGGGAAAAAAAGATTCTACATCAGGATTCAGATTTCTCACGTCGACCTGTTGGTTTTATTCGCAAGCCTCTAGAAAGGTTGCAAAGTATACTTGGCAAACTTGATGGGAGTCAGAATCAAGAAAAAGCTTTGGCACTACAGCAATCATAAAATCTGCTACAAAATATGTAAAACGAATACCCATGTTTGAAGGGAAGAGTTCTTACTTCATCAAGTGCCGCAGAACTTCTCGTGTCAGCATCAATTATTCATCAACATTTCATAAATACACAGCCGCGCCATATAACTATGCATAGAAATTGCTTTAGTTTAGTCGATCTTTATTTACTGTCCATAGCCATTCATTAGATTGCTCCTATGGGGGTAGTACGAAATGCTTATGCATTGTTGCGCGAAATGTAAACAGCGGCCTTACACAACGAGAGCGTCAGTTGATTGTCTGTGCCGTTCGCAGTAGGTAGCATACACATCCTGCAAGTGATACTGAGGATTTTTAGGTTTGAACTTGATAAATAATTTGAAACCAACTGCAATGATGGATATTGTGATACTTAACAGCATTTCGAGAACCTGCACCTTTGGCTTTATAGCGCCGGCAACGGACAGGAATAATATTTACTCGCTTAAGATATCGTAGGTTTTGTTCTACCTATTATCATAATGTGTTGTTGACGAATGCAATTTCTCTATTTGTTTTAAGGTTACCTACCAATAAGAAGACTATACGTACGAACCAAATATACAACTACTAAAATGGTGAGTAGATTTTTTTGCCAAAATACTTATAAAAAGTCAATGCCGATTAGAAAATTATTTAGGACCTGATTGGAATCTTATATGAATTATAGGTAAATTACGCTAAATTAAACTTTGGTCGAAGATAACAATTTGTGATGAAAGTATTTGAACTATATATACGATCTGGTTGAATTTATCTTCGTAATTGATACGCTGTGTCCACACAAAATTAATTTCCCGTGGTCTGTATGCACGACGTCTTATTTTTTGTTTGAAAATGCTATTTAAAACTCACGCCTTGGATTTCAAACTGTATTTTAGCTCAAAAGCAAACATAATACGAGTATTTAGAAAGCAAATTAAGAACGTTACTCAAGTGTTCACTTTGGGCGCTATAGAGACGTAAAGGCACGCATTTATAAGAAATACAATTAAAGGAGCTCAAAAACTCCGTTGTTGGTTGATGATGAAAGAGTTGAAAAGCATTAGAATTAATGTAACATTAAATTGGGCCAAAATATTTATCGTAGCCAGCGCAATGCCAGCTCGTACTCCTGTGAGTTGGGCCGCCCAAACGGGGCCCAGGATCTCGGAAAAAAAAGAAGGCGGAAGTGGCGGATTGAGGGGGAAGAGGGAGGAGCGGTTGTTCACCACCATGGACCATGTTCGCCACTTTGATCCCCAAAAAATAGGAACATATTTACGATGAACTTGGACTTGGTCTTCCGACGCAAGTTCTCATGCCACCATTTCAATATTGCTAAATCTTTCGGTGTACGCGATTCATGTTTGATATTTTTTGTTAAACGAGATCCCATAAAACCCCAGTTTCATTTGAAGGATTGCGTACCCCCCTGTCGACCTGAGATGCTGGAAGGAGTAAGAGCCCTACAGAAAAAAGTACTCCAGGCATCAAAATGTTTCAGACCGCTTTGTGCAAGTAAGTTACTTTTAAAATCCGGACACGCTGAAGCAGTAGGGTGTGAACATGTTACTTCAAAAACTACAAGAATATTACTCATCCAGCAGTCAATGATGTCAATATTCATAATGCCTCCACAAAAGCTGATAGCCACATTAAAAAATAAAAGTAGACTTATTCTAACAAAAAAGACTAGCAAGAAATTTGGTTGATGTTTGGATGAATTCCATTACAATATTTTATCCATATCTTATGTTTTTTTAATTGAAGGGAGGAGCTGGGGATACAGTCACCGATTCAGATTCAGAGGACGATACTCCCGGAGAAATTCGTTTGCCGTGCGAGCTAGTCGCATATCTATTTGCAGATAGAATAGGACTTTCTGCAGATCCACAGCAAAATATCGAAAACACTGTTGAGTTACATTGCAGATGTGGAAGACAGGTGACAGCAGCCAGTTTGGTAAGTTTGTTGATTTAGAATCTGCAGCCCAAACATGATATCTTTGCCAGATGAAAGGCCTCAACTTTGCAACTGTCGAGGCATGGTAGCAAATTTC
Organism: Ischnura elegans; assembly: GCF_921293095.1. Lineage (NCBI taxonomy): Eukaryota > Metazoa > Arthropoda > Insecta > Odonata > Coenagrionidae > Ischnura > Ischnura elegans. The sequence continues at coordinate 23,762,540 of NC_060259.1, forward strand.
ATAGATCTGAGGAGGAGGCCACTGTGGGGAGCCATTTCACGTAAAACGACATTAGTCCCGTGTCAATAATCCGAAAAAGTTCTTTGTTCTAATTTCCCCTAAGGTTACATGGTGTTCTTTTATGAACTGGTTCTCTGTACTCAGCCGAAAATAATGGTAGGTTGTAGGTTGTCATTAATGCATTTATTCCAAGAGATAGATTTTCAGGTTGGTGGTTAAATTGATGCACAAGATATTAAATTTAGGATCCAATCATTTATTTCTTTTTTTGCTTAATCTCTACATGAACCATTAAGAATCAAGACACTTCGGTGGGCAAGCCGAAGAGGAAGCATCCCCGCAAGTTTCCTGTAGAAAAGGAGTTGAGGAAGGCAGCAATTTTCCGGAATGCATATCCCCATGTTAAATCATTCTACATCATGTCAGGTGATTCTACAGAATCCAAATAAACGTTGGTGAGTGTCTGCTAGTTTATTGTCGAGCTTTGAAGAAACAAGGTGTTCTAGCCAATGTACATATTCTTTCAATTGGTTGCTAGGACACCACTGCTATTTAATACAACTTAGCTTACTAATACTCACTCATGTATTTTCAATCTTATTTCAAATTTAGTAATTCAATTATGCTCAAATCATGCCCAAGGATTCTTGTGGATTCTGTTAAATGAAAAAAAGCTATAATGGCATTGCCTACTTTAACTATGCATTTATGCTTTTTTGTTCAAAGACCTATGCACTCATTCTAGCTACGGTACGTAATACTCTAGAAATAGATCCATCTAGAAGGGATGGGAAAGGGATGCTTTTGCTCAAGGCACTCTCACCTACGCCAGGCAAGGAAGGGGTGAGGAAAGGACAAAATTACCTCAGACTCCTGAATTAAAAGAGACAGCCCTGTCTTGAAATGACTCAAAATAAATAATCTTCACCTCACAAAATGATAATGCTATGCATATTTATGCATGCGCATGGGCGTACCCAGAATCAAAACGGGGGGTGGAGGGGGCAAAATTAGCTGTGGTTGTTCAAGTTGTTACTTTTTTGCACAGAAAAGTTTAATGAAACCAAAATTTTAAGGAAATTATGACAGCAATTTATTAATTGTTATAATTATTTGCTTGAAAAAGAAAATGATTTTTATTTTAGTTCCATGTCTTATACTAATACCATTTTTCTTCATAAGGAAAATTTGTTCATAACTTTTGTTTTGAACTAAATTTATTTTCGCTTCTAGGGCAGCTGCCTCCCCTTCTGGGTATGCCCATGTGCATGCGTGCTGTCGAAGGACAGCTATTGTTTTTCATTTCCCTTTGACGTGTAATTTCCGATATCCCAATCATTTCAGTGAGGAATTATTTCATAGGATTTATGCTTTCCTATAAGGTGGTATGGATAAATCTCAGGAATAAGTTGTCCAGGAAAGATATCCTTGAGGATTTTCATGGTAGAGACATTAGTTTCCAAATAAGAGTGATGTAAAATTTTGGTGTGTATTGCCAAAGGTCCCAGGTTATTTGGTAATTTAATGTGTGGGAGTTCATGAGTGTCATGAACATATGATTCTGAAGGTATTCATGTCTCAATGCCAGAATCTGATGCTTGAAGAAAAGAAATTGCATGCTAATATACGCATATCACTGCACACTAAGAGGTCTCGTGAAAACACCATCTGAATGCTCATTATCACAAACTTTGACAAGTGTGGCAACCTTTTCACATCATTCATAATGAAAAATAACATAATTTAAATTAAAGAGTTCCAACATGGAAGTAGAGCCATCGTCTGGGTAGCATTTTATGAGGTGGGTGGATGTGTATACTCAGTTGAAGGTGGAAAGGGGTAGAGTGGGGGTGGTTTGGAGCTGAGGGTGGCATCTGCAGGGAGGTTCCCGCTGTTGCATTATCAATTCCTACCACTTCCTCCTCTTAACTTGAAGACGGAGAAAGAGGAAATGGTGTTCCCTCTCATTCATTCTCTGTGTCTCAAATATGCTCAGTAAACTCTGGGATGAAACGTTTGGTGTGTCATTTAGAAACCCACTCATAGTGGCTAAGGTGTTTTTCAATGGTACAGAAAACTATGCTGATAAAGATTTAAGTCAAATGTATAAATCTACATGTTACACATGTTGTGTGGCTAATATCAGTAACACAGGATGAAAATTCAAAAACTAAGTGAAAGGCCATTAAATATTTTACTTAAATGATAGGTAGTGGAATTTCAAATTTGGTAAAGCATGTATAAAATTGCAACCACTTACATGATTTTGACTTCTAAATTTTTTCATGTTAATGACAAGGGTGCAAAATTAAATTTTTAAGCCCTGTTTATACGGTACATTAGCTCAAACAAGTTAATATCCTAATGTAGGAACATGAGAATGAACACCAAAATACACGATGTGACCACTCAACTTGTGTGAATGAATAAAAATAGAATGTGTCCTAATTTGATTCATGCATTCCTACATGTTCCATTACTGTCCACTCCATGCAATCAGACTTTAACACATGTGTCTTAATTAGAGGTGGGGTTAACTGTTCATTTTGATGAACCGTTCACTTTTAACCTGTTCAGTAAAAAGAGCAGTTCAAAATATCTGTTCATGGTGAACAGTCTGGGTCATTCAGGTAGAAAATACTGTTTATCGGATGTTTAGAGTAAGTGAAAGCTTAGTGTGGTATCATTTGGTTTGTGCAACTTGTCATAGTTATTTCAAGCAAATTCTGTCCCAGGCCTTTACTTGGTTGCCCGTTTGCAGGACAACATCTGCTTTCCACATGTAGAATAAGCCAGAACTAATATTTATCAACCCAGTGTCTGATGTTATTTGCGTGTTTAGCACAAGAAAAGTTTTTTACATGATTCTCTTATGAGAAATTTAGACTTTCATACACAGCTAACAGTTCTTTATACATATTTTTAGTATAAACATCATTTGTGAATCTCTCTCTTAGACTCCTCAGTAAGATATTGATTTTTTCTCTTCGTTACAGCCTGTGTCAGGTATCTATCCAATCTAATGATGCAATTAACTGTCAATAATAGCATGCATTATATTGTAAATGTTAATCAGTTTCATTGCAAAATTAGTACTTTTGGTAGAATGCAAAAAATAGTACAATATGTTACACCTATGGATTTCTGTAACATATTTAAATGCCCTCCGAGGAATGAATACCCTCCAAAAAAGAATACCCTTTGAAAAAAGAATGCCCTCCAAGAAAAGAATACGCTGAGAAAAATAACGGCTAAAAGGAATCTAATATTTTGAACAATAGTTCGAACCGTTCAGCAGCCATGTTGTTCATGTTTGTTGACGGAGGGGAATGATAGAGAAGGAAGGGGAGGGGCTCGGTCGTCTATGATGCACTTCAGTGGCCTTGGATGGTCTGCATCATAACTGCCATCTGTGGTGACCACTACGCACTTGCTGGAGTAAGCTGCAGTTCAAAAAACCTCTCGGTGAGCATGCCTGTCAGACCGAAAACACTGCGCTTTTGCTGTGTAGATATGAACAGTGAACAGAGAGTTTTAGAGAACTGTTCATTTTCAAACCGCTTCATTTCAGTAAATACATAGTTCGTTTTGGCAGTTCGGTTCTTTTTGACCCATCTCTAGTCTTAATGTATCATGTAAACAGTTCTTTAGAGCAATTTGCAATTATGAATAGCCTGCATGTCATATGCATATTTCATTTAATGTGTATTACTGTTTGGTAATTGAGATAAAATCCTTCCTAGATAAAAATGATGAATCAAACTAACCATATGTGATATGCATCCCTCATTCTTCAATGTCAGACCAATGTTCTCACGAGACTCCCTCCCTTCTATTCCAAGCAGAAGCAGTTATGTAACTTCAATGTGTTTCCCTTTATTTCATGGGTAAACAATAATTAATCCCTAAAGCATTATTGGTCTGGTTGATGAGCTTTCAGGGCACCACTATTCTGAGTATCTGGCTGGAATTATTTCTTGCTGAAGAAACAATTACATACAATCATTTAAGTTTCCTCTGAATACTATAGTATTAGTACTACAGTATTTCTGAGCTTGTTTCAATGACAGCCTTGGAATGGATAGTGATATTTATTTTATAGTTTTCATGTTAACTGCGATGTGGTAGAGAAGAAATGACAAGAGAAGGTGTGACAAGATTAGCTGATATGAGAATAGAGTGGAGAGCTGCATCAAACTATTTTTAAGATTGTTAACCAGTGATGATAAATATATCTGTGATATGTGCGAAGTGATAGTAATGTGTGTGAAAGTTATAATTTTAGTTTCGTATAAATAATTAATAGCTCAAAATATTGAGGAGAGAAATGGGGGCTTCAAATCAATTTAGAAACACAATCTAACTTTCCTATATTATTCAACTACCATAATTCATTCAACTGACATATTCCAGTGAAAGTGAATCAAAATATGAGTTATTTGCATTCATCATTCTGTTGCATTGATGCCGAATCACTATAACCTAGTTGTCCCATCCAAAGCAGGACAAAAACTTGGCCCGTTTTGAGAAAACGTCTCTTTTTGATTCGACTGAGAGTCCATGGTTGTCTTTGGTAGCTTACCATTATCTTGTTGTTTAGGCCACAGAAGCAAATAGCCCATCTTTACCCATACCTCCTCACTTAGTCCCTTTGCCCTCAATAAGCTTGGCTCATTTCCCACTGCTAAGGCAGCACAGGCAGGCAGTCATCTAGCGGGACAGCTGCCCCTTCTCTCCCCCATCCTTTTCTGTGTGCATAGGAATCTGCATTTTTGATAGTATCCCTATAATTGCTGGTATCTATTTTGTTCATTTTAAGCAGAATAAAAAAATTCAAAGTCTGACCACTGCATATTGTGAGTGGAATTGAAGGCATTTCAGGGTGTACAATCTATGCAGCACGTAGCATTCTCCCCAATAATTGATTTTGTGGAGCTATGCCTTGTCAAGCAACTAGGAAACAGTAAATATTGGCAAAACAAATTCATTTACATTCTGAAAAAAACTATTATGTATTTTAAATACCTCTACATTATTTGTTAACCAATAAGGGTTTCAGCATTTCTTTTTCGCCCTGTACGGAGTTGTTTCTCGGCTTGGGACTGTCCAGGTAGTTGCTTCCTCCACTTAATGACCTTTCCTAGCAGGGTGCCTGACCCTTTCCTCGGCAACTGGGCAAATATAATCCTCGACCCTTTTCCTGAAGGCAGCCCATCGCGGCATACTTTAGCGGTCAGTTTATTGTTACTAGTGCGATTTTAATTTTTTTTAATTGTTACTATATGAAAGTAATCACCTGGATAGAGCAGTTCTCTCTCTATTCATGTTATGGGCTGCATCGCACAGCAGGGTTCCGTAGAAACCATCCCTTTTATAGGTAGCGGAATGGGTACAGAGAGTTAACGGCCATATTTGAATACACGTCAAGAAAATTTTGAAAAGAAAATGAGTTATTCCGAGAAGAGTGAGGTAATTTTCTTCCACAAATTTCAGGAGGAGGCTACTTGCACCAATCTACTCTTAGATGTGCCAGTTGGAGGGTAATAAGTTTTTCCAAGAAAAAATTAATGCGCTAATGTGTTCCGAAGTAAGCCTGTGAGGTGCTCAGGGCAGACCACCTAAATGTAACCTGACCAGAGAACCAAGATATGAGAGTAATTACCTGGGTAGAGCAGTGCTCTTTGCTGCAATGGTATAGAATGCTTCTCACAGCATGTGTCTACGTAAAACATTCCTTAATTGCACATTAAATTTAAGAATTTTTAGGATATGCATTAATTAGTATTTATAGCGAAATTAATTTATAATACGTTTGTATTCAAAGGTTGATAAGAGGTTATTAAAAATAGTCGCTGTAATTTTAGCTCATGACAAAGAACTGAGAGGATCATATTTTATTACATTACGAGGGCTTTTTTTCATAGGAGTTAAAGCGGATACTTCATAGAATTTCTCCGCAAATGTACACTTAGAATGTGGCAAACAGAGTAACGTATATATTTAGATGTAAATCATTACAATAACCCTCCTATGAATTTGCTTGTAAGTTTTAAAAATAACAATTAAACATCTAACCTTAGCATCTCCAAAATTTGTTCTAGGTGATGATGAATGCGGTTAATATGAACGCTAAAGTTTTAAACGGAACGCTAGAGTTCCGTTTAAAATTTGGAGCCTATCAGCAAAACATCCAGAATGGCATTGATTTTCAATAGATGCAACATGTACGTTTTTATTTAATCTAACTTATAAACAAATAAGTGACCATGAGCACCTTCCTTGAGTAGGACACAGAGCCGGAATGGGCCGAGATAATCCCCACACGGACAATTGGAAAGGGTTGGACCTCTCGAGCCGAGGGACCCTAATGGCGGTTGAGACCCACTTGGCATGCTTGACCACAAAACCGTGAAAACACGGCCTTCAGCCTTTTGCTTCGAAAAGTTAAAGCCCTGAAAACCCAGCCTTCATCCTTTAGCAACAGAAAATTCGTAGGGAAAAGGTTAATTAACTACCCATATGGAGGGGCTTTGGGCTGAAAATACAGTTAATATGCACATGTGTTTTAATGTATGTTGTTTTTCCTTTCTGTTCTTCTTTTTATGATCATGGCACTTCTATATTTACCAGATCAATGGGGAAGCTGTCGAACAAGAGCACAGACATCTGTGGGATGGACAGAAGCAACACCTTTTCCCCCTGGGATTCATTCTACGCTCGTTCGGAAACGGGAAGAAATGTGGAGAGAAGAAATCAACCTCTTAGGAAACTTCTAGTATGCTCTTGGACTATCAGAACCAGTATTTTTAATCGAGAAGTTTATAAACTATTACAATTGTATCTGCAGCATGTACTAGTACATTACATGTACTGCGTACCTTAAATCTTTTTACTTTCTGTTTTTGGGCAGCCATCAACAATGAGAATGGCAGGCTTACAATATGAGTTTTCCGGTTAAGTAATTTATGTGTTCCAATGTTGCAGGTGTTTCCATTTCATTGAGTTAAATGATTTTAAGAGATTTAACAGGCCAAAATTTGTCATTTAATGCCTGAATTTGATGTTATAGGTACTCCTTTATCAAAGAGTATTCTATTTTTTATTCCTAGTGTTTAGTGAAATCTAGTCGTTGCATGTAAAATACGAAGTATTGCTTGTGTTGCAAGAATGTTATTTAACTTGAGATTCAATGTTATATATTTTAAGTCATTTGTGATGCATGTGTTATGTTATATTTAACTGCTTTACTTGAGGATTTTGATGTTAGGTTATCACTATTTTTTTCAGTAGACTTCAATCAATAATTTGGGACTTAGATTGTGTCTCTTCAATATTTTGTATTCGGAGAGACTGACTGAATAAATATTTGCATTAAAGTGTGATAACGTGAAAACCTCAAAGGGATGATAAAAAGTTTTTCATATGTACTGCATCAAAATTTGTTGTTTGTTACAAGTTGTATTTTCTTAAATATACCCAGGACTGTAGGTCTTATCCATTGACCAAGTTCCTGTTTAGTCCTGGGCGCTTTTAATTGCATTAATTATAAATAAATATTACTGCAAAAAACTCTCCTTTGCATAGCTTATTTAATTATGGTGTCATGAAAATTCGCAGCGTTCAAAAATTTTCACTCTGATGAGAGTGAATCAAACATTTCTTGTTGGCATTAGCCATTTTTACCCATCACAAACTTAATGAGTGCTTGAGAAAACCAACTACAGTAAAACCTCTTTTGTAGTGAACCTCTTTACATCATAAACCTCCATACTTCATACCTACGGTCCCGTCAGATTTAGATGTAATTTTATACACAAATCTCTTTGCAGTGAACCTCTCATAAAACCTCCACTTATCATGCCAAGGAGACACCCCCAAGACTGCCTAACTACCTTCGCAAATTAGACCGAGACAACTAGAGACCATTAATGCAGCCGCGATTACGTACATGGAATAACATTTTCAGCAATAAATGTTTCATGCTTATTTTTTTCTTTTACACCTTTAAAATGCTGTAATTTTCACGTTAACCATAAGTTATGGCCATTTTGTTCTATATGAGAGCATACCTAACAGTAAATAAGGGAAAAGATATCAAACTATCGTTATCATTTTAAGTGACTGATGAACTAAGAGATATCACATCGTTTTCTCTCGAATCATGGTAAAAATCACGTGATAGCACTTGCTTTGTGTTATCATTAAATAATAAATATATGTTCACTAATCCATGCATGTTTATTTAAACGCATAAATACAGCAGACTCCCGATTATCCGGCTGCGGTTTATCCGGGTTGCGGATTATCCGTGCATGATTTTAACTCTCTTAACAATTTTTTCCGCAATCTTATAAAAAAACTTAAATCGGATCCAAAATCATCGGAATTACTGCATTAATGCTAGGATACACCAGGCTTATCATTTCCGTCAGAATCCCGTTCGTAAAACGGAAGCGATCGCGCGCTAGCCGCATTCAAGGGAGCACCGATTTCGTGTTTTCCAAGCCTATCAGTGCGCGAACGCACTTCGTGATCACGGATACACGTCCCGCAGCAGATGCAACCCGGGCAACTTGTACGAGACGCGACTGCGTGGCGTGGTGCCTGACAATGTAGTTTCCGACGTCGAGCAGTCGTTTTGAAGCATTCGCGCAAATCACTTTTCTGTATTCGCGATCACACACCCACGAAAGTGTGGTTTTCGAAACCGGGCCTTACATGAAGCATTAATAATACGAGTACATTCATGTTATTGCCGCTAAAAAGATCGCGAACTGGCGAAGAAAGCTCTCATTGAGTCCGGGAAGCACGCTAATAAAGCAGAATAACGGCATAAATAATAATATATTGTTTGTTTTACGTAAATTATGATCATTACAAGACATTGGAGTTGATGTTTGGGTTATCCGTGTTTTCAGATTATTCGTGCCGTCCCTCCCCATCATTAGCCCGGATAATCGGGAGTCTACTGTATAATGGTTTAAAAGACAGTAGGTAATGCCTTTCATTTCCAAAGGATATGAAAAAAATGGCGTGTATTGCTAAAACCTCTCTATAGTGAACCTCCATGCATCAAATCCTACAATTCTGTAGGCACTTCAGCTTGGCCTAAGGATGTTTACAGCATGACAGAAGCTCTACCACCACCAGGTACAGGACACAACAAAACCCAAAAAATAACTCTGCATATTGAGTATCTTTCTACAGTATGACAATTGTTGAGGTGAAGTTATATTTAACATAAGTTTACTCATGGTGATATCTCAATCAAAGTCACTTGTATCATGAATATATTTCAACATTTACTACGGTAATCAAAAGTGCCTCATCTGACTGTGGTACGCCAGCTGGTGCTTGAATTTAGCCTAAATATTAACCATCAAAAAAACATTTCCTTCATGCTCTGTTCCTGTTGTCTCTGATGACCCCTTTTTTGATCACTTCCTCATGCTAAAACTGTCATATTTTAACACGCAAAATATTATCGATTTGAGGTAACCGCCATTAGCAGATTTTTAAAAGTTTGAGTCTCTTAAGACAAAACAGCACAACTGCCCAATGCCCTACCAAGTTATCTCTCTTTCCCTTACTTAGCATAAGCAATCATATACAAAGAGCATTATTGAATTAGCAATAAAAAAACAAAGCCGTAAGTATTTCTTTACCAAAACATGAGTGCCAAAGTAATACATGCATCACGGCCAGCTGAGCATTTCACATTTCTTGCGAGCATTATGTTAAGAGAATTATATTTTTCCCGACTCATAATTAGATCACCCATCGACACAAAATTTCATTCCATAGCATGACAATAATGTTGGCACAGCAGAATTTTCAACCCACTTCAATGCAATAGTGTAGTCCTTAACAGTAGAACTGCCACGGCGGTCATTTTGACTGCTGTCGACACTTTCAACAGTTGCCAATTAAGTGTAAACACGACTAAAAGCAAGTCATTTTAAGACTTTTCCTAACTTTATGAAAGGAAAATACTGGAAATTTTTGGCGGAAAAACTACTATTTTCTCTCTGCAAACTACTGAAAGCCAAAAAGAATACTCCGAGAAATGAATCAACACTTACTCTGATTACTTAGGAATGTATGCATTCAAGGCACAACTCTGTCCTGCATCCACTGGCATCCGAGCAAAATGGCATATAACTTGTGCGAGACGCGACTGTGTTACGTGGTGCCTGACAATCTTGTTTCCGATGTCGAGCAGTGGTTTTGAAGCATTCGTGCAAACCACTTATCTGTATCCCTGATCAGGCAGCCACAGATGTGTGGTTTTCGAAACCAGGCTTTACATGGAGCATTAATAATACGAGTACAACCATGTTATCGCAGCTAAAAAGATCGGGAACCGGCAAAGAAAGCTCTCACTGAGTATGGGAAGCACTCTAAAGTAGCAGAATAACGGCAAAAATAATATCTTGTTTGTGTTATGGAAATTATGAACATTCCAAGACATTGAAGTGAAAGTTTGGGTTGCCCGTGGTTTGCGATTATTAGTGCCGTCTCTCCCCATCATCAGCCCGGATAATCAGTAGTCTACTGTAAATAGAAATCAGATAGATACATAGGCCATTAGACCACTTGAAAAAATGGGCAACCATGAATTTAGAGGCTTTCTCAAATTCTTACGATCAGTGCAAGGTTACTGAAAAATTACTTTGCCCATGAAATAAATGAACTTGAGGACAATTTTTGGTTGTTTAGGCCTATGGCTTTACCTTTGTGAAATATTCTCCACTGTCAGATCTAACATTACAGTTTCAGCCAAAAGAACAGTTTTTAAGATCTTACATCGATTGGGTGCCGGAAATATATCTTCTTGAGCAAATATTAAGAAGGGCAATGAGGGTGCAGCAGGAAAAATTGGATACAATATATGCTTGATATATTCGTATGATATACAAGTCTTGAGAGAAATCAGTGGGTTAATGAGGGAAATTACATCATAAGTGAATGTCATTATAAATTTAATTTCATATTTGATAAAATAATATTCAACCAGGCATTTACAAAGGTAAAAATTTAGAATACAAACAATTCTAGGACTACTTTCCAAGAGGAAAATAATCTGCAATCAAATTCAAGGCATAGAGTAATGATTTCAAAGAGTAACTACAGCATCATTGCCAAAAATGTTCTGAAGTATCATTATTTCCGGATTACTCTTTCAGTTCAAAGGCACACACAACAGTAAAAACTGAAGTTAATTCTATAAACTTCATTCAACTCCATGATTGAAAGATAGCTTCAATTAAAC